>NC_042616.1:333940230-334540230 GCF_901001135.1 Rhinatrema bivittatum
CCGGCGGGAACAGTCGGGAGGCAGAACTCCCACTGGGCAACTGGAGCTTCACCTGGAAACCCGCGACTCCTCCAGAGGAGCTGTGAGAGCCCGGGTCGCTAGGTCTTAGGAGTCTTCGCCCTGGAAGTCCGAGGTCCCCCCAGGAGAAGCCCGTAGGGACCCGGACCGCTGGGACTTAGGCGAGGGTGAAGAAGCCCAGGAGTGAAGTACGGACCGGAGTCTAGGCAGGCAAGCAGGAATCGGAGTACGAACCGGAGTCAAGGCAGATGGCAGGCAAGCAGGAATCGGAGTACGAACCGGAGTCAAGGCAGGCAGAAGACAAGCTGGAATCGGAGTCACGAACCGGGATCAAGGCAGGCGGAAGACAAACTGGAATCGGAGTCACGAACCGGGATCAAGGCAGGCAGAAGACAAGCTGGAATCAGAGTGCAGGCAACAGGAATCAGGAACCGGGTAGCAGCAAGGCAACTAGTACTTCAAAGAAGGAACCTCGTTGCAAGGCAATTCGAAAAGCCCCGGGTCCCGGTTTAAATCCCTACCCGGCGTCTGACATCACGGGGGGCGTGTCAGCACATCCGGGTGCTGACAGCAGAAAAACCCTCCCGTCGCGCGCGCGCGTTCCCCCGAAGGGGAGGAGTCCCCCGCGACGGCCGGCGGCGTCTCCCACGAGGAGGAACTAGGCCCATGCTGCCCGCACGAGCTCCGAGCCCGCGGACCGCGGCCCAGACCCGGGACCTGAAGGGAAGGTAAGGGCTCGGACGCCCTCGTGGCGGCCGAGACCGCAACACCATGTGGCACACGGAAAGGAGGTGGCGTAAACAAAAGCTACAGATATGGAGGCAGGAATTTTTACATCTTAGAAAGCAGCAAGAACAGGAATTAGAAAGTAATTGTAAGCTCTGTTTTACTGGACAGCTCCAAGTTTCTTTAAATCTCCCACAACCATTATTTAGGGGGTTGTCTCGATTAACTGAGCGTATGTTGAGAAAGGATAGTGCAGCTTTTGTTGACTGTGATGTTTTTGCTACCTTTTGTAGGGATAAACTTTTGAAGATTCATTCAGAATTTCAGCCTATTCTGGAACCCGAACCTATGATCTTAAGTATTAGACAGAGCCGGGTTTGGACTAGTTTTGAGCCAGTTTCCTCAACGGAGGTTGATGCAATCCTCTCAGTCAGGAGCAGATTGCAGGAAAATATCAGCCCGGGGAATTTTTTCAAAACCAGCCCACGGGGAATATGTCTGACTTCCTTGTGCTTTCCATGCAGCGTATGTTTCAACAGTTCCCAAAAGCGTGACAAACTGACCCTTCAGAGGTACTTCATGTGACCTGGAACCTGACAACATATATTTCTCCAACATATATTTCACATTTTCACCTAAATAACTAAGTAATGGAGCACACCTAAGACCAAGGGTGAGCAAGCACAGCTGAAGGCCTCATTCCATTCATGCAATCAGTTGCATTCCCCCCCCCCCCACACACACACACACTCCCCAAATTTAGTTACATCTCATATATATATATATATATATGTATATATATATATATCCTGGGTTCTTAATCTAGTATTAAAGTCTCTTGCCAACCAAACAGCTCTTGAACCATACTGCCAGCCAGTGTCAAGCACAAACACTCACAGTGTCTCATACAAAAAACCACCCACACTCTTTCAGACACCTACTTTGTATCTGAGAAAGTGTGTGGGTTTCTTTCTCTGACACAAAAACACCCAAAATACATTATCTTTTTGAGTGTGAATGTCTTTCTGTGTCAGAGAAAAAAAAAGACACCCAACCCACACTCACACTCAGATACAAAGGACCAGATATTCAAAGTGCATTTAGTGCTAGATAACTTGATAAGTAGTACATATTCAGCTAAACAGCGGCCACTGAATATCCAGTTATCTATCTGGCTAACTTAGAAAAATGGTTAGCTTTTAAATATCTAGCCCACAGTGTGTGTTTGTGTAGATGTTTCTCTCTATGACACAGAAAGATGTTTCTACACGCACTCTCTCTGACACCCATATTCTATCATTGTGCTGCTGCTCATGTGCTCACACAGGGCCGGATTTTCAGAGGATTTGCGCATGTAGGGGGGATAAAGTGTGCCGGGCCTATTTTATAAAGGCCCGGTGATGCGTGTAAAGCCCCAAGGCGCGTCTAAGTCCTGGGGCTTTACTAAAGGGGTGGTCTGGGTACGGGAGCCGGGTCAGAGACCTCCAGCACAGCAGCCATTTGCCGCTGTGTCGGAGGATTGTGTGCCGGCAGGCTGTAGGCGTGCGCAAAAGGTAGAATAAGATTTGTGGGGGGGGGGGGGGGGGGGGCTTAGAGTAGGGCTGGTGGGAAGGTTAGGGGAAGGGGTGGGAAGGTTAGTTTAGGGGCATCGGCGCACGCAGTGTGCACAACTGTGCATCCCCTTGCGCGTGCCGACCCCTGATTTTATAAAATTGGGCGTACTTGTGTGAAAATCTACCTCACAGTCAGTGCCCCTACTCCAGTACTACAGCATCATTATGTAAAGTTTTTTTGCTTGCTGCCAGCCCTATCCCATTTCCAACCCTTCTTGGTACCCCCACTCTCCAAAATACTCACTGGTTCCACAGCCAGCTGCCCTTTCAGAGGTGAGCCTAGTACACAGTAGCCTCCCCACCACTGTACAGGCACTTCCTTTTGGCTCATCCCAATTCTTTTCTGTAACTGTAGCTTGCCTCTATTTCTCCTTGCCTCCTCCTTCATTGCATTCCCTTTGACTGTGTGCTACAGAGTCTACTGTTTTTATGGTTCCTCAGGCTCTGTACTACCTACCTACTCTAGGGGAGATGGGGGACAAGACGTGATCCATGTTGTTCCTCCAGGCTCTATAAAAAGAAAAATTAAGCCTTAGCCAAGACAGGGGAGAGTCACAGGATCCAAAGCAGCACAGTCTATAATTCTGCTTTCCCATGTAGCGCCAGTGCAACTAGGGCTGGTGCGAGGGTATTAGGTGTCATAGGTTATTCCTACATCTTGTACTTCCCAGCCTCTCCCTCTTGCACACATAATTAAAAATTATGCATTTATGACAATAGATTTTACATCAATGAGGTCTTTTGAGGTGAAACTATCACTTACAACAAGTACATTACAATTTCATGCACTGCTATAGTGCCAACCAAAAAACTCCATGGAAAAAAAACAAGTAAAAAGACACTTCAATCCTATATTGCATTTGGCCTTTTTTAACACGTTGGGAATGGGCTTGGCTCTCAGAAAGTCTTGAGTAAACTAAATTACAATTACTGTATAGTAAACCTACCATACCAAAACAGCACTAAATACCAGCTCTCAAACAATGATAATCCTATTTATGTAAAGGCAGCACTGCCTTTACATAATACACCAATACACCTTCTATTAGGAAAACAGAACAAATCAGGCTGCTACAGATTACCATACAAAAAAAAACGCTAGCAGAATACCACACATTGGACACCCCTGCAGTATATAGACAGACTCTCACAAAATACCGAATAAGGAGACCATAATGTATAAATAGAAATGTGCAGACAAAAACTGAACTGGAAACTGCCAGAAGCCAGACTCTGGAAGCAGTGGAACAAGGGAAAAGCAGAAATATCACCATTCCTCATAAAACATCAAACAATGAAATCAAGAAATATAAATCATCAGTAATAGAAAAACCATACTAATAAAAAGAAGAAAAGAACATCCAATAATTAAAAACTCAGAAACATTTTTAAAACAGCATATACAGCAGATAACACCCAATAATTAAAACCAGTAAGAATTAAAAATCCTCTGCTTTATATACTTGGGAACTTTAATTTCCAGCCACTGAGATTGTTGGGGATTAGTGGGGGTGGGGCTGCACAAATTTTCTCCTCCCTTATATATGTTCTCTGACAACCATACTCTCACGCTCCCTGATACACAGAAACACACACATACGCCTTCACGATTTCTAACTCACAATTGTTCACTCACAGTCTCTGACATACATACATGACCATGCATGTTCCCTTACACTTGCCTGCAGACACACTTGCCTGCTCCTATGCACCCTTGCTGGCACACTCTCACATACACATGCGTGTTCCCTCGCACATTCTGACATCCACAAATATGCCCCCTTGCACACATGGCTCTCAGGCTCACACATGCAGACACACCTGTCATGACATACTCTCACTGTCACTCACTTTTTTCCCTTGCCGCCTCTGAATATATTAAAAAAATATTTTACTTACATTAAAGGTCAGAGGGAATTCAGATAGGGATATATGCTGAGCTGCTGGTGTGCGAAGAGGTGGTTACAAAGGCCCCAATGCAGGAGTGGGGAACTTTTATAATCTTTTTGCAGTCCCAACATAGGTTTGGGGCCGGCAGGCAGCAAAGATCAAGGAGAGACCATCAGCTTATTCATAAGAAGCGGTGGGCAATCTTCCTGCTGCCTCCTGTGACAGACACATTGGCAGGACGCCAGGACTGGAGTGAAAAGAGGCAACAGAAATGTTTCCTGTTACTACGGTGATGCGGGGAGGAAGGGATCAGTCCTATACTGCCGTGAGGGGAAAAAAAAAAAAAAGACAAGCCAAAGGAGCCGCTGGCCAGAAAAACAAAAAGAAGACCCATGGAGCCACGGGGATAAAAACAAAAGGCAAATCCATGGAGCCGTGGCTGGAGCCATGGTTGGAGCCAGGAAAACAAAAGGTAGGCCCTTGGGGCCGTGGGTAAAAAAAACCCAAAAGTGAACAAAGAGGCTCCTGCTCTGCCAGAAGAATTGCTGCGGGACCTGGTATTGATCGCAGCAGCTCCCAGGTATGAACATAAGAACATAAGAAATTGCCATACTGGGTCAGACCAAGGGTCCATCAAGCCCAGCATCCTGTTTCCAACAGAGGCCAAACCAGGCCACAAGAACCTGGCAATTACCCAAACACTTATATCCCACGCTACTGATGCAATTATTCCCTAAATAAACTTGATTAATAGCAATTAATGGACTTCTCCTCCAAGAACTTATCCAAACCTTTTTTGAACCCAGCTACACTAACTGCACTAACCACATCCTCTGGCAACAAATTCCAGAGTTTTATTGTGCATTGAGTGAAAAAGAATTTTATTCGATTAGTCTTAAATGTGCTACTTGCTAACTTCATGGAATGCCCCCTAGTCCTTCTATTATTCGAAAGTGTAAATAACCGATTCACATCTACTCGTTCAAGACCTCTCATGATCTTAAAGACCTCTATCATATGCCCCCTCAGCCATCTCTTCTCCAAGCTGAACAGCCCTAACCTCTTCAGCCTTTCCTCATAGGGGAGCTGTTCCATCCCCTTTATCGTTTTGGTTTCCCTTCTCTGTACCTTCTCCATCGCAACTTTTGAGATGCGGCGACCAGAATTGTACACAGTATTCAAGGTGTGGTCTCACCATGGAGCGATACAGAGGCATTATGACTGCGATCAACATCAGTCATGTGATTGGCCTGACCGGCCCACTGGGGCTTGCCTGAAGCCTCGATAGGCCAATCCACCCCTGAGAACAGGGGTGGATTGGCCCCTGAGAACAGGGGCCAATCCACCCCTGTTCTCAGTGTTGAGGGCCTCTTTTAGTCAAATTGGACACCTGCTCTCTTGGAACCCTTGTAGTCTTAGAGATTCGGATGTTAACAATTCTTACTACTCTATTTAATCAGTATTTAGAAGAAGGAGAGGTGCCGTATCAATTTAAAAAGGGAATTGTATGCACCATCTTGAAGAGGTATTATCTGCTCCCAGAGGAAACATCAAGTTATCATCCTATTATTATTCTCCCTTCTTTAGGAAAAACTCTGGAGAATGTGGTTTTAAGTCAACTGGTAAATTTTGTGAAGGACAATAGTATTTTGCATGAGTGGCAATATGGCTTTAGGAAAGGTCGGGGAACAGAATCATTGTTGACTTCAGTGGCCGACTTTGTCTTGTGAACACTAGACCAAAAATGGGAGGTTATGATTGTATTTGTAGGCCTATCCTCCACATTTGATTCTCTTTCCCATAAGATATTATTGCAGAGGTTAGAGGAGGTAGGGATCGAAGGGTTGGTGTTCCAGTAGTTTTGTTCATTTTTGGAAAATCAATGGCAGCAGGTTTGAATTGAAAATTTGAGTTCTTCTTAGGCTCCAGTGACATCTGGCATCCCTCAGGAATCATGTTTGTCACCAGTACTTTTTAATCTCTACATATTCCCTCTTTGTCTCTTGTTACAGAAGCTTGGAGTCCTTTTCATAAGTTATGCAGATGGTTCCCGGAGTATGCACTTGGACACGGCTATATTATTTTGCACACGTTGGCTCACGTGTGTTACAAAATACGATATCCGTGTGCACATGCTCATGCAGATTTTAACATCTGCATGCACTTCTGTGGGCAGATGGCCTCCTCCGCGCACAGGGGGGGAATTGTAAAAGCCCACATGTGCCGACGGGAGTAGAGCTTCCCCAGTTCCCTCCCAGTTAACTCCAATTAAGAAGCGGAGTGGGAGGGAATTCCCTTTACCCCTGCATAATCCTCCTACCCTTTACCCTCTCCTCTCCTCTCCTCTCCAACCCCTAAACCCTTCCTACCTACCTACTTACTTTTTTTTTGTTAGATTACTTACTGCTCCTCTAGAGCAAAAGTAATCTCCATGCGCCAGCTGGCTACCGGCGCACTTCCCCAGGACAGCGTCAAATGGCACTCTCCCAGCCTGCCACATGCCCCGCCCCTCCCCACCCAGACCATGCCCTTCAGCCCACCCCTTTGTTTGGGCCTGTCACTTCTGTGCATAATGGGGATTACACACGTGGCCGGGCCCTTCCAAAATGCGCGCAGCAAATTATAAAATAGCCGTGTCCGTGTGCACATACTGGGCATGTGAGAGCGGGTCTTAAAATCGACCCAAAGTATATTAAATAGAGTGAAGGGATGGATGTGTTCAAATCATTTATTAATGAATCTGGCAAAGACAGAGATTCTTCATATTTCTAAAGGTTTGAGGAAAAGTATTTCAGCCCATTTATTACTGGAGGAAATGACAGTTCTAATAAAGCCCATTATTAGGAATCTTTGAGTATTTACGGATTCTGACTTTTCTTTTCAAGATCAGTTATGGGCTGTTTTTTTTTTAACTTCACAAATTCAGACATTTGAAGAATATTTAAGATAGAGGCAACATTAAGGTGTGATTCAAGTGTTTGTTTGCTCTACTTTTCACTATTACAATGTCCTATATATATGCTGGCTTGCCCAAATGCCAGCTGGGGGCATTGCATTTAATCCTGAATGCAACTTCTCGTTTGCTTACAGGGACCCCTCTCAGGGATCATACCACCACAATATTGAAGTTCTTGCATTGACTTCCTGTTAGCCAAAGAATGAAATTTAAAGTACTAATTTTGGCTTAATGTGCGATCTATGGGGAAGGACAAGAGTTATTGAAGGCACAATTGGCTGGTATCTTCCACTCAGGTCGTTGCATTCTGAGGAGGCTCAGTTGTTATCTATTGTGAGAGTCACCAGAGTTAGATTACAGGAAACCAGGAATAGGGCATTCTCTTGTGTGGCTCCATCCTTATGGAACGGACTCCTAGAGGAGATCCGACATTTACAGGACTATAAGATTTTTCAAAAGCAAATGAAGACTTACTTGCTTCATGAAGCTTTTGTTTTGGTTGATTTGCTGTGGTTTTATTGATTTTAACATGCTATTTGTCTTTTAATGTGCATGTAAACTTGTAAGCCACCCAAACAGATATCTGGTAATTAGGTGGGTTAGAAAAAATGTAAATAATTAAATAAATAGAATAGTTTTAACTGTTGGCTGGTGTTCAATATATATGTTTTGAAATATTTTATAGGCATTTGCAAAATTTGTATGAGTTTTAAATTCTTGGATGTCATTCTATTTGTCAGCTGTTTTGAAATGTTAATTCTTTTTATTAGCATGGTTTTACTTCTATTGATGATTCATATTACTTGATTTTATTTTGTGGAATGGTGATGTTTCTGTTTTTCTATTGTTGGTCTGCATACATAGTCTGGCTTTTAGTGGTTTCCAGTTCAGTTTTTGTCTGCACTTTTGTAATTATATGTTATGGTCTCTTTATTTTGTATTTGATGAGGGTCTGTCTGTGTCCTGCAAGTATGCCTGAGGTGATATATTCTGCTACCATGTAGTTTCTGTGCAGGGATCTACATTAGCCTCAGCCTGGCTTTTTCTGTTTTCCTAATAGGAGGTGTATTAGTGTTTTAGAGCCTGGTGCAATATTTACAGGGTTGCCTCTTCATAGGTAGAGTTGTTATTGTTTGAGTGCTAGCTGTTAGCGCTGTTTTGATATGGGAGGTTTACTATATTTAAATTATAATACAGTTTACTCATAGCTTTTTAAGAGTCAGGCCCCTATCCAACAAACATTACAATAGTTCTAATATCTATTCAAAGTGCCCTTGCCACTTTTTTTTGCAGGATTTTCTGGTTAGTACCACAGCAGGTCATATAAACATAATATATATATATTGTAAGTGATATTTTACCTCAGAAGACAATATTTTGAATGCTCTTTTTCATGTAATATTATTATAAATGCATAATTTTTAGTTGTATGTGGGGAGGTTCAGACTGGGGGAGGGGGGACACACCAGGCTGTAAGTTTCACCTTTGGCGTCTTAATACCCTTGCACCAGTCCTGCCTCTTCCCTTTTCTTCCTTTCTCATTTCCTATCCTTTGTGTCTTACCTTTTCTTTTCCCACCCTTCCTTGGGGAGGAGAGAAAGAAGGAAAAAGGGCAGAAGACACTCTCCATATTCTGATGCAGACTGGCATGACAATCTGTACATGCATTTAGCATTTAGGAGATGGACTGGACCAGCGCCATCAGAAACAGGAGACAGGTCAGCCATGTGGACAGAGCTTATGGTTGCTTCAGCAACAGGAAAAAATCATATATCGAACTGACATTGTGGAGTCAACAACCACTCCGCATACATGTAGTGATTTAGAAAACAGAGGCATTAGTGTTTACTTCAAATAGAAAACATAGGATCAAGTAGACTTTTGTGAATGTGGGCCCATGCTGAATAGCCCAGTCCAGTTCAGGGCTCATGTGTAAAAATTTTATGTGTCCTAAAGTTCCTTTCTTGATTGGGTCCTTAGAAACTGAGGCTTTATAAAAATGGTGCAAGCACATGCTGCCACTAAAGCTATATCACCATCTCAGGTATAACTGAACTCTTCTCTCATATTCCCATGTGACCTCCTGTACGTCTTCCACCAAGCATGCAAATCTGCCGAGGTGACACGAGCTCGAGCTCACTGCTTTTGTCTATTTGTTCAGCTTTCATTTGTAAGAGGCACTTGCAGAAAAATGTGTGAACTGAACACTGAGTAACAGCCTGCAGCATAGCAAATTTGCTTTTTCTGGGGCTTATAACATGATAATTAAATTGCTAACAGGCCCCCTAGTAATGGTATTTGCCAAAGAAGCAAACGCCTATTCACAAGAGCACCTTTTTGTAAAAGAAGCAGAAGCATGCATCAGAAAATGTTGCTGATGCCTGTATGTGTCTCTCTATGAATGCAAAGTCAGGTATCTATGTTCTATATATAAATACACACAAACAAAACATGCATGCATGTGTGTCTATATAGTGTGTATATATATATATATATATATATATATATATATATGTTTTCTTCAATGAGTATGTTAATTTTTTTAGGGGGGAGTGAAATGGGACAAGAGGCTTATTTCCTTTCCACTGTACAGTGATTTATTACCCCAAAAATAAGACCGCAGAACTAATTAGCAGAGTAATTAATTAATATAAATTTGCATATTTGCATTTGCAATTAGTGCAGCCGACTGATTAGTCTGAAAATGGGAAGTTTGACTCATTAGATGTTAGTGTCTGCTGGACCGGAAAGCGGTTGCCAGATGAGGCGAAAAAGGGTGGAATAAGAGAATGTGTGTGCGCGCGTGTGTACGTGTGTGTGTGTTCTTACTGCTCATCGTGTCTTTTGTTAGAAGTTCAGGGATTTGACTTGAAATATCTAGAGCCTTTTATTGCTCAATTTCTTTTCTTTTTCCCTTTTTGTAATTCAGCACATGAGCTGCTTTTTTAAATTTATGTTTTAGCCCAGAAGGCCTGCCTGATTCTGTTGTGAAAACAAGGCAATGACGATTTTAGATTTTTATTTTTTTTTAGATGGGTTGGGGAATGCCTATAAAACTGATGAAATCTGTGGGTTCAAGTCCTTTTTTTTTCACTGAGTTTCTCCTTACAAGTTCATGTAAAATAATGTATTCACTGTGTTAGTTCTCTTAGATATATAGAAATAATGATCAACAAACAATTTGCAGATGATGCCTTTTTTTTTACTGAACTAACAATTGATTTGAGGCCAATTTTTTTCTGATTAACTTTTAACATATATTCCATGATAGAAATCTTGTTAAAGTTTATACATATTGAACCAAACAAAAACATATTACATAAAAATTTTAACCCCTAAATAAATTCACTGACACTCAAAAATCCACCAACATAGGGAGCAGAACAATACGATGCCAAGAAATTAATCAAAATTAGGGGAAAATTCTCTAGAAATCTAATCTAAAATGAAAAATATTGAAGGATTATACCCTCATTGCACGGAATATAGAGAGAGCAATCAAGGGGTTCTTCCAGAGGCTGATTTACCACTGGGAAAGAGTGTAAGCTGGCTCAGTTCATAAAAGACACAAGTAACTTTCTGAAACCTCAATGGGTATCAAAAAAATGCATAACCACAATCTGCACAACCTTTGATCTCAAAAGTAAAAATTGCCTCCATCAATTCTGAGTAGATTTTGTCATATCTGGGAAAATAATTATCTTACATTTGAAAAACAGGTAATCTCTATGTTTATAAAACAGCTTCATAATCCATTCCCTATCCAGCTCCAGGTTTACAATTGGTGTTTTACTTGTATTTCACCAGAATTCAAACAAAAAGATATGTTTAAACTATCTGATGAAATAGGTGACAAGTGTACCTGGTCTTCTTCTCACAGTTGCTTCTTAAAAGGGCACAGGTAAAAAGCTCTAGCAATAGGAAGTAAAGAACCTGATGGTTTTTAGGGAGCCTCAATAAGATATTTTTTAAACATTTCCTTTGGAGAAACCAAGTCCTGTTTAGGAAAGCTGATCAATTTTTTTACAGAGAGAAGCATTCTCTAATTTTTCTAACTTACCATGCATCACAGTATTGTCTTTCACCACAATAGCTTCATTAATTTGTATTTGATCAACCTTTTGCTCCACTATGTTCAGCCTCTTATTGCATTCCTCCAATGCTGTTTTCTGAACCACAAGCCTACCATTCATATCCTGTAAGTTAGCGGAAACTTGAGCAATTTGGACCAGACAAAGTCTTTCTCAGACTTTCAATGGCCAACTATATTTCTTCTGAAGTGATTGCACCATCTTGAACAATACTGACTGGCCTGGCCTCCACTTCCACTCCTTCCACAGGCTGCCCAGGTTCCTCTGTTCCCACTACTTGAGCTCCCTCCCAGGCATTCACCGGTGTCATTGCTTCAGAGCCAGTGGGCGAAACTGCACCAGGTGTTTCCATCCGGGTTCCACCCAGCCCTTCCAACAGGATGATGTCACCTGCTGGAGACTACTCCTGTTGAATTATATGGGAGCTTCCCAGGGGAGGGTCTTCTGGCTTCCTTCACACCTCCAGACTAAGATAAAAGTCTGACACCAGGAAGAGAGGCAGCAACCTTTCTCCTGCCATCTCACCTACTGAGATTTAAGGCAAATTTTCAAAGTCATTTATCTAGGTCAATTGTAAAACTTCCCTTCTTCTCCTTGGATAAAAGTATGGACAGGCTTGCAAAGCGCATATAAATAGTGTTTTACCCATCTTAACTGGCTGTCTGAAAATTGCCCTTTCTAAATGCAGTTCAACATGTTCATTTTCTAACACATGTACATTTAGTTTCATTGATAAGAGAGCATTACTGGGGGCGTGTTTGGAAACGTATGCACATAGATGGCATTTTCAAATACTTGTGCACACTTTTCCAACTAAATTCCACCTGCAGCAAAAGTAGATGCAAATGGACATGCAAATGTTGTACCTGCTGCAAGTTTCAAAGCCAAAGGACAAATGAACTTTCACTTTGAAAATTGATGCAAAGACCCTGGGTAAAAAGTACATGTGGTTATTGTCCCAATCTGGAGAGTTTGAAAATTGAGCACTTTGGGCCGATTTTTTAAAATGTTGCTTATATATGTTAGTATGTGGACTGTGTGTGAATAATGCAGATTTTAAAAGCCACTAATTATACTGCATATGCACATGCATAACTTAGAAAGGGGCAGGGCATAGGTGAGGCATAGGCGTTCTGGAGCAGAGCCCACAGTTTTGCATGTAAATTTGTATTTTAAAAAGAGACCACAGCACACAGTGGCTTGTTAGCCACATATAACTTCTGCTTCTGATGAGGTACAAGTCTACAAAATTTGGGGTAGATTTTAAAAGAAGCGCGATCAGCCTACTTTTGCTTGCGCATCAGACTCAAGCAAAAGTACGCTGGATTTTAGTAGATACGCGCGGAGCCGCGCGTATCCACTAAAATCCTGGATCGGCGCGCGCAAGGCTATCGATTTCGTATAGCCTGCGCGCGCCGAGCCGCGCTGCCTACCCCTGTTCCCTCCTAGGCCGCTCCGAAATCGGAGCAGCCTAGAAGGGAACTTTCCTTTGCCCTCCCCTCACCTTCCCCTCCCTTCCCCTACCTAACCCACCCGCCCGGCCCTGTCTAAACCCCCATCCTACCTTTGTCGGGGGATTTGGGGCGGATTTTCAGAGCCCTGCTCGCGTAAATCCGCCCAAAACCGGGCGGATTTACGCGAGCAGGGCCCTGCGCGCCGGTGAGCCTATTTTACATAGGCTCACCGGCGCGCGCAGAACCCCGGGACTCGCGTAAGTCCCGGGGTTTTCGGAGTGGGCGTGTCGGGAGGCGTGTCGGGGGGCGGGGCCGGAGCGCGCGGCATTGCAGGGGCGTGTCGGCAGCGTTTTGGGGGCGGGTACGGGGGCGTGGCTACGGCCCGGGGGCGTGGCCGCGCCCTCCGTACCCGCCCCCAGGTCGCGGCCCGGCGCACAGGAGGCCCGCTGGCGCGCGGGGATTTACGCCTCCCTCTGGGAGGCGTAAATCCCCCGACAAAGGTAGGATGGGGGTTTAGACAGGGCCGGGCAGGTGGGTTAGGTAGGGGAAGGGAGGGGAAGGTGAGGGGAGGGCAAAGGAAAGTTCCCTTCTAGGCCGCTCCGATTTCGGAGCGGCCTAGGAGGGAACGGGGGTAGGCAGCGCGGCTCGGCGCGCGCAGGCTATACGAAATCGATAGCCTTGCGCGCGCCGATCCAGGATTTTAGCCGATACGCGCGACTACGCGCGTATCTACTAAAATCCAGCGTACTTTTGTTTGCGCCTGGAGCGCAAACAAAAGTAGGCTGTTCGCGCTCGTCTGAAAATCTACCCCTTTACGCCTCCCTCCGGGAGGCGTAAATCCCCGCGCGCCAGCGGGCCTCCTGCGCGCCGGGCCGCGACCTGGGGGCGGGTACGGAGGGCGTGGCCACGCCCCGGGCCATAGCCACGCCCCCGTACCCGCCCCCAAAACGCTGCCGACACGCCCCCGCAAAGCTGCGCGCTCTGGCCCCGCCCCCCGACACGCCTCCCGCCACGCCCACTCCGAAAACCCCGGGACTTACGCGAGTCCCGGGGTTCTGCGCGCGCCGGTGAGCCTATGTAAAATAGGCTCACCGGCGCGCAGGGCCCTGCTCGCGTAAATCCGCCCGGTTTTGGGCAGATTTACGCGAGCAGGGCTCTGAAAATCCGCCCCATTGTGTTTTAGTTCTAATATGACAGGGTGAGGGGTCTGGGTAAACTTGGGGCAGTACAGGCTATAGACCCAGAGGGGTCTGGATTACCTCGAGATAGACTGGGCAAATTGGTGGACTGCATTGTAAAATTGGGATTGTACTTCTAGTAAGCATGTTTTAAAATCCGCTTACCTGCGCATGTTAAAGCCGACAAACTCCTAAGGAAGATACATGAAGTACGTTTGCTCGAGTAATGGGTTAAAATTAGGAGCACACTTATATGCAGTAGGTGAATTTTAAATCATATGTGCACAAATGAGCGCATTATTTAAAATTCCAGCATTTGTCTGCTCATGTGCCCATACATTTTTGTATAGGCGCCTGAGTGCTTGTTTTAAAGTTACCGTCTTAACATGCAGACTCTAAACCCTAGAGTCTATGCCCATGGTAATGGGCAAAAGAGTCTGGAAATTAATATATAATCAAATGCTACAGTTATCACCCTTAGTCACTAAATCAGTGTGAGTACATGTTAACAGCAAGAATGTATCAACCATTCCAGAGCAAACATTAACTGTTGCATGCAGACATTATAAATGGGACCAACTGTGAGGAAACAGTGTGGGGGAAAATGTAGGCATTTTGGCTGGTGTAGCAGAAAATGATTCATCAAGCATAAAGAAGACAAGGCAAGAGATGTGAGGAGAGGAGGAAGTGGAGAAAGAAGGAAAAAGAGGAAAGAGAGAGAGAGAGTGACAACAGGGAAAAATAAGAAACTATCTCCCTGGATTTTTAGGGACAGTACCACTCTACTGGGCTTTCCTGAGGCTGAAATAATTTATAGATAATAAGTATTGACTGAGCTTGGTGGCCATTCTGACATTAAAAGGTGATTTTAAAGATGACTTTGATCTATCAGTCAGCCAGATCTCATGTCATACCTGGGCTTGTTAAGTTCCTGAGCTCATTACATTTTCTTGCCTCTGGGTCTTTTCAAAACATTGTAGTTGTAGTTGGTGGAATGGGCCAAAATGCAGTCTCCAGATTTTTTTTTGCCAGGTATGCAGCAATGCAATAAGAATTATAGAACATTTCCTAAGCAGAGGCCACAATGGCAGGGCCTCTAAAGGGTTGTCCATGTAGCTTGTGAAAAAGAAGGGATCTTGTATAACAAAAAGTTCCATCACTCCCTGAATGTGCAGATAATATGTGATTTGCACGTGTAGTTCTAAGCTGCCAGGACCTTGCCATGATTCCTTTATCCTGCATCATCCTGCTCTCTTCCAACAATCTGAGGAGGGTCAGTGCAGCAGATGTTGGCTGCTGGGTGAGTAGTCCTCCTATAGTACAACTCTTAACCTGTATATTCTGCATCTCATATATACCAACCAATTTATTTATTTTTGTATATTAAAGTTTCTAACCTAAACATTCCATTACAGTTCATAGTGGCTTGCATCTCTTACATACATAAAAATAGAATATGTACAAAATAAAAGGCTGATAAACAGGAGTAACAAAAGAAAACCCAAAACAATAGTGCAACCCAAATTACTTTGGGTAGACTAAAGTGAAGAAGTGGGTTTTTTAATGCTTTCTTAAAGGATTTTAAGATTGATGCTGTTCAAATGGACTCCATCAGTGAGTCCCAAAGATGTGGGCCAACAACTGAGAATATTCTATTTCTAGTAAAATCAAGTCTGGCTAATTTGGGGGTTGGAATTTCCATTGCAAGGACACTTCACCTACTACTGTCACCCATTAAGCATGACTACAGAAACATGGAAAATTGCAGCATCTACAAGGTTAACAGTCACATCAATTACTCATGAGCTCAGAATGTCTAAGGCTAATCTCCAGAATTTGCCCATGCTAGTCCCTTTTCCTAGGTGGCATAGGATATGGATATAAATCCTGTACCTTTCCCCCCAAAGTCCATTAGAAAAGAAATGCAATGAGACAATTCAACCACTGAACACAATTTGGAGTGTTAAGACCTTACTAAAGATGTCTGGATCACTCCAGTGGTGACTTAAAGAATTCCACTGAAAAACTGGCTATGATTGTGATCCTCTGCTGCACATGTCACATTTCTTCTGTTAGGTCTTGCATTCCAGTCATCTCATAGCTCCCCCCCCCCCCCCCACACCCCACCCCAAAGACCCCCTGATAGACTGAGGGAAACTACAATGAGTGGAAGTCAGGTAAGAAAAGAAAAGATAGCAAAGTAATTTTCCTGTAAATGCCAACTGACTCTGCTTCTCACTAGAATCCCACCAGGAAGGAAAGACTACTCAGAACACCATTTTCATAGGACATTTTTACAGTCCTCAGATTCTCTCCAGTGCAGTGGCTTACTCTTTTTCCTCACTCGTACCTAGCAAGACACTGAACCTTTGTTATATTTTGTATTCTGAAATGTGCAATTTTTAAAAACATCAACAAAAATGAACATGTTAAAGTAATGGCTTTGGGACCAATTATTATACTGTTTGGCAATTATTAGGAAATTTATGAAATAAGGACAATAAGTCCCTTGCACAATGGTCCTCTTTTCAGGAAAAAGAATGGTTGTCATCTTCACATAGATAGTATTGAAGATCAATTTTTTAAAGTGGGGTTGGATATTTGTTTAGGTGCAAGATATGTTTCAGGCCCACTCAACGCACAGACAAGGTCCCCACAACAGGCTTCAGGTCATAACAATACTCCAGGGAAACCAGATGCTGCCAACAATGTCACCCATCTCATTTTCTATTGTCATATCTAGTTGCAAATATCATATTGACCCTTTCTAAATCATCAAGGGTTTCTGGGCTGGAAGGAGTTAATGACTGGACCTGAAGTGAAAATAAGGGAAGCCAGTATAGGGTGGAAGAATGATGGTAGTAAATGGCAGGTGAGATGGGCCCTGGAGAATAGCATCCTAGCACTCAGCAGGTGGCAGGATCCTGAACACATGAGGAGAATGGTAAGAGAAACGGCAAGGTGGAAGAGAGGGGAGGTAATCTCCACTCACCTTGAAACTCCCCGTATTTCACACCCATCTCCTCATCTATCCTCAATCATCTCTGAGGAAAGGGAGATTTTAAGAAAAACCCCTTCCTCTAACACATAAGCTCACTCAATAACAGCAAGCATGATCTTTTCCAAAAACAAAAAGCTTATACTGACAAACTATATAGATAAATTGTTGCAAAGGTTATATACATCACAAATGCCAACAATGAAACAGGTAATTTGGAGTAGGTATAAAGAAAAATAATATTTGACTACTATTCTCAAGATGAAAAGAAAACATGCCTAGCTTATGCTACTGGTGTACCCTGCCAGTCATCGACAATAAGAATGTGTCCTTAGCAGGTATGCATCATTGGGCATCCTCATTCTCCATTGGTTTTTCAGCTATGGGGTACAGTAGGTGGCCTCTTGCCACTATAAAATGGCTCCAGCTCAAGGTCTTCAACCTCTGATCTATTTGCCTCTCATAAATGAATGCCTCTGTGGTGTGGGGGGTGTAGTTGGTGTGGGCTCAGAAGATGTTCTAGATGGGGACTGCTCTTGGCAGAATCTCAAAGCCCTGCCAGATGGTGAGGATTTATTGGAGATAGCTGCTGTCAGTCTATTTCTGCACATTACGGCTAAGATCTGTTCATTCCAAGTATTTACCATATTGTCTATGGACATCTGAAACATCTGTGTTTAATTGTTCTGCTAATATTTATTTTATTTATTTAACAGTTTTTTATACCGACCTTCAGAGTAAATAACCATATCGGATCGGTTTACATTTAACAAGGGTATAACTGGAGTGACAATTCAAGTAAACGAAAGATAACAATAGGTAGGAATAGGTCAAAAAGTTACAATGAACAGGGAAAGAGAACTTGGAAGCTTGCAACAAGCTGGAAAGAAGATAAGGCAGGAAATAAATATAAAGTGTTACCATAGAGCATACGTGTTAAAAGCTTAAAAGGTGCTTTAACCTGGAAGTGTCAGAGTCCATTGTTCGTGAGTATAAATGCCAGACCAGGTTAGAGTGAAAGGACAACTAGTGATTGTCTGGTGGATCGGCGAAGGCTTGGTGAAAGAGCCAGGTTTTAAGTTTTTTTCTGAAAGTTAAAAGGCATGGCTCCAATCTGAGATTTGATGGGATGCTATTCCAGATAGATGGGCCTGCTATCCCAAAAGCTCTGTCTTTGGTCGTAGAGAGGCGTGAGGCTTTAGTGGGGGGATATTTCAGAGTGCCTTTGTGAAATATAGTTTCTTTCACACAGACTTGATACTTCTATGGACTGTGTTGCTATGGTATAGGGTAAAGTAGCCCAATCAGAAGTACTCATACCTCAAGGAACCATGAGAGGGGCAAAGCAGCAGCAAGAGTGGCAATAACACCCCTGTGGTAATTTGTGCGATCACAGCTTAGAAACAGCCAGAAGGAATAAGGAGGCAAACTCTGGCTGTTTCCCTTTTGCGCAGTTTATTTACAATGAAAAATAAAGTGCAAAGGAAAACAAATAAAGCAGCTCACCTTAATTTCAAGTAACACACAGTCCTCAAACATAGCAGGTTTTCTCATACAATAGTTTCCTGCCTTCTCCCCAGTGCCCATCTAACCTAACCCTTCTGGGTCCTGCCTTCTTATGCTAGGCTGAAGGGATCCTCCCTGAGCCTGGAATCCCTTGCTTGGTTGGGTCTTAATAAGGACCAGGCTAGATAGATGTGGCTGGTTCCTTAAGGTGGTCTGAAGGAGTTTCCTGTAGACTCCCTCACAACCCCAACGCTCCAAAAGAAGGCCACTTAAATCCCACATTTTCTATCATCTGTAAGAGTTCATTATCCAGGGCAATCATTTACCCGACACAGCGTGTAACCAATTATAATGCTACCTGCCTCCTACTGTGGGACAGTGAAATACCCCATCTACCCCGTGGTAGCTTGCTGCTGACATCAGGCAGGGGGCTGATTGCCTTTCAACTCACTGGAGGAAGAGGCTGGGGCTCAGCTTGGGACCCTGATTTCCCCTGTTCTAATAATTTCCTGTGGCTGCTGCTGCTTCTTTGACTGGCAGACAGGATCCAAAGACTAACAGTGGCGCCCTCCCCTGAAGACCATGCTAATAAGTGTCCTGTTTTCATGTGATCCAGCATGCCACGGTTTGTGAGATGCTCCTGAATATTTCCCCCACTAATGCACTTAAACGGTGAATGAGCTCTGCTTAACCACTGCTCCCCCCCCCACCCCCCCCCCCCCCCCCCACAGCTCGGCTTTCTTGTGACTCTTTCTCTCCCTCTCCGCAGGCTGGGCTTTGCTGCTGCTGTTGGCACTGAGATTGAGAGTGGGCCAAGAGGCAAAAGGACAGAGGCATCACTCAAGATGTCCTTTTCCTGGAAAGATGTTCTTTACCCCAGGAATATTACTTTCAGCTAGGAATATACAGAGGAAAAAAATTTGTTTTGTAAGACACCTCCTTAGTTTCAAACAAAAAAAATAAATTTTTTTTAAACTCAAAGTCAATACTCAAAAGCCATTTAGATGGATAACTCACAAGTTATCCGACTAAATGGCAAGGTTTTCCCATATTCAGCCGCTTATCCAGCTATATTTTATCTAGATAAGTCAATAACTGGCTAAAATAATGCTGGATAAAAAAGCGGCATTCTGGGGGTGTTTCAGGGAGGACAAGTTATCTGACTCACTTAGCCAGTTTTCAATTCTATCCAGCTAGGATAGCCAGATAACGTTAGACCTGCTTCAGAGCAGAGCAGGGTTTCAATTAGCTCAAGTCTGAAACTTATGAGCAACAGAGCCAATCATCAATGCTTCAACCCTGGCCTCATACATTTCAAACCTAGAATGATCCAACCCCTTTTAGTATCTGTTACCCAAAGCTTAATTTCTGCTGAAACATCCCAGGATGGTAGTCTGCCACCTTTTTTTCTGGGACCCAAGGAAGCAGAGTAGAGCTGGTGGAGTAAATCAGTTCTGGTTCTCCTGTAGAAACACAGCAGAGATGGCAGGATAAATCAGTTCCAACATTATTGCAGACATGGAGCAGAGTGGGGTACTCCAGGCAGCAAAGCACAGTGTGTTGGAGCTACTTGCCCTGAGAGGGGGCAGCTACATGGCCTTGATTTTTGTGCAATTTCCTGGCTCAATTGAAGTGGCCTTGAGGGATAAATGGCAAGGGGAAATGTGGAAAAGAGGATTTGCATTCAGACAACAACCAACAAGAACTGAACTACACAGTCTGCGTAAACAAATAAGTGTGGGGGTAACTTGCTTATTGCAGGGGTTACTATCCTAAACCAGTTAAGCCTGATATATCGCTTTGAATCCATATATAGCATTGCTCACTGCTTCAACGGCAGGGGAAAATGTGGAAAAGAGGATTTACATTCAGACAACATCCAACAAGGCATTGATCTGTGCAGTCTTGGTAAACAAGCATCGGGGTAACTTGTTGATGCGGCGGTTACTACCCTTAACGATTAAGCCTTATGATGTAATATTGATGCAACATTACTCTCTGCATCAACGGCAGGGGGTGGCAGGAAATTCGAATCAAATAGTTACCAACAAGGGCCCTGAACTTGGTGGTCGGTGAACAGATAAGTATGGGAAAAACAAGGATGGGAGCTTGCTGGGCAGACTGGATGGGCCTTTTGGTCTTTTTCTGCCATAATTTCTATGTTTCTATGTTTCTATGTCTCTGCCACTGGTGACCACAGAAGGAAAGGGAGAAGTGACAAGAGAGTGAGTGAGGCGATGATGGGGGAGGGGTGGGTGAGTGAAAGAAGGGATCAGAGGAAAGCAGAATGAGGGGGAAGGGCAAGAGAGTGAGTGAGAAGATTTGGGAGGGGCAAGAATGAATAAGGAGATTGGAGGGAAGGGAGGGGCAAGTGAGTAAGAGGATGTGGGTATGCTAAAAAAGAGTGAGTGAGGGGATTGATGAGGCTGAGAGATGTCTGGGATAGAATGAATGAGAAGGTCAGAGTTGTGGAGTGTGAGTGAGGGAAATGGAGGGACTGTGAGATATCAGAGAGATAAGAATGGGGGACAGTCTGTAAGGCGATTGAAGGAGGCAGGGAAAGACTAAATAAGGGAAGGGAAAGTGATAGGAGGGTATGCGATAGGGGAGGGCAGGAGGGAGGAGAGCACATGGTGCTTCTCCCTTACTTCTTCCTTCAAGGAGGCAAAGAGCAGGAATGCACTTTTGAATTCCAGACCCTTTCTTCCCTTGTCTGAGGACACAGAGAAGAATGGATGGTGTATCAAGTTTGCCTCCCCCAGTGTCCATGGGCGTCCATGGATGGTGCATCAAGTATGCCTGCCCTGGCATCCATGGGCCTCCTTCTCTTATGCTGCTGGGCAGAATGGGGCTCCCCCGGCAGCCCATCTCACCCAGCAGCAGAAAAGGAAGAGGCCTATAGCCATAGGGGGGAGCCCATCCTGCCCGGCAGGAGAAGAGAAGGAGTCTCATTGCCACTGAGGGAGCCCATCCCACCTGGCAGCAAAAGAGGAGGCCCATGGCCACCAAGGAAAGTCCATCCTGCCTAGCAGCAGAAAAGGAGGCGGCCCATGGCTGCCAGAAGAGCCCATCCAGCCCAGCAGCAGAAGAGGAGTAGGCCCATGGCTGCCAGGGGAGCCCATCCCACATGGCAGCAGAAGAGGAGGCACATGGCCACCAAGGGAGTCCCATCCCGCCTGGCAGCAGAAGAGGAAGAGGCTCGTGGCCACTGTTGGAGCCAATCCTGCCCAGCAGCAGAAAAGGAGGAGGCCCGTAGCCACCGGGGAGCCCATCCTGCTCAACAGCAGAAGAGGAGGAGGCCTGTGGACACTGGGGTAATCTATCCCACCAGATGGCAGAAGAAGAAGAGACCCATGGCCACCAAGGGAGCCTGTTCTGCCCAATTACAGAAGAGAAGACGGCCTGCAGCCACCTAGACTGCCACCGGTCTGGGACGATGGACAGCATGGTCTCTGTTTCCGGTCTGCATAGCCTGGAAGAGGAAGTGGTGGGTCTGAACAGGTGGGAAGAAGGAGAGGCCATGCAGTCACAGCCAGAGCAAAGAACAACGCATCTTCTGTACCACTCATCCTTACCACCACTACCGGAGATGAAGGAAACTGCGGAATCAGCCCCAGAGGCCTCAAGAAGAGGAGGCTGTCCACTGGACTTTTGCTTCTGATGGGGAGAGGAGAGGAACTGAGCATATCTATGTGTGACTGTGACTGTGTATGTGTGTGTGAGAGAGAGATCATGTCTCTGTATGTGTGTATATGTGTCTGTGTGTGTGTGTATGTGTTTGTGTGTGATTGTGAGAGAACATGTCTCTCTGTGTGAGAGAATATCTATGTGTGTATATGTTTGAGCATGTCTGTGTTTGTATGAGCATATCTGTGTGTATATATGAGAGCGTATCTGTCTCTTTGTTTGTGAGAGCATGTCTATCTCTGTATGAGAGAATGTCTGTATGTGTGAGAACATATATTTCTCTGTGTGTTTGTGAGAATATATCTGTGTGTGAGAGTATGTCTGTATATGTTTATGTGTGTGAGAGCATGTCTGTCTCTGTGTGTTTGTGAGAGCATGACTATCTATGTGTGTGTGTAGAGAGCAAGTCTGTCTCTGTGTTTGTGAGTGCATGTCTGTGTGTATATGTGTGTGAGAGCATGTCTGTCTCTATGTGAGTGTGTGAGAGCATACTGTCTCTATGTGTTTGTGAGAGCATGACTGAGTGTGTATGTGTGAGAAAGCATGTTTGTGATTCATCATATGTGTATATATGAGACAGAGGAGAAAGACTGTGAGCAACAATCCCTCTCCTCTCCCCAATTAATCCACAACAATCTCAGGGCATCTGGAAATCAAAAGATCCTAGGTATGGTTAGCAGATGTTTTATCTCTTTTTTTTTTTTTTTAAGTTTTAAGTATTGGGAGTGTATGTGTCTGCTGTTTTGAAATATGTTATTGGTCTTCGGAAAATGTATATATCATTGGATGTTCTTTTTGTCAGCTGTTTTTAATCTTCTTTTATTATTCATTTATTTTGTGTATATACTTCTATTGATGATTTATATTTCCTGATTTTATTGTTTGATGTTTTACAAGGAATTTCTGTTTTTCCATTGATGCACTGCATACATAGTTTGGCCTGCTATGGTTTACTGTTAAGATTTTGTCTGCATGTTTGTATTACTACTTTATAGAGATGTGCTTTGGGATTCAATATAATGTTGGGCTTTGTTTCGGGGCCCACCCGTGAGAATTTCGTTTTTGCTGTGGTTCGGGGTTTTATTTTTTGGGGGGGCACTATTTTCGGGTTAGCGTGCACTAAGGGGAGTTAGTGCATGCTAACTCCCGATAGTGCGCACTTATGTGGCAGAATTAGTGCGCAGTAACAGGGAAAAAAAACCTCTACTCGCTACTCAACCCCCTTCTCCTCCCTGCCCCCTCTACTGATGACTAATATTACTAAGAAAAAGAGACAAGAGGGAGATGCGTTAACACGTGTAGCGAACGGTTCACGAAACATCGGCAGCTACTCTTGCCGTACCTACTGCTGCCGCTGCACCCCAGCCTGCTCCACTTCAACCCACCCCCCTGGTTACCTGGACTCTGTCACTGCTAGGCTCCCAGTGCAATGGCAGCTCGGGGAGAGCACTGCACCTGCTCGCGCTCCCTGAAGGGGCAGGGCATCCAAAACTTCAACTGTGTGGCATAACAGGGCAAAAAAAAAAGAGTTCCTTAAATAACAAGGGAGAGCAAAGGGGCGGGTCGACGTCAGTGGGAGAATGTGTTACATAAGGCCGGGATGGGGGGATGAGATTGGGCTCTAGGAGGGTGAATGGGAGGGTGCTTCGATTAAACAGTTCAGAATAAGTGACAAAGATTTTGTTTGGGTGTAAAATAAACTGCTGTCTGTAGTTTTTTGGCTTTAGTTGCATTTAAGATAGTTTTTACTTTAAAGTGCACTAACTCTGCCACATTAGTATACGCTATCAGGAGTTAGCATGCACTAACGGGAGTTAGCACGCACTAACTCCCGTTAGTGTGCACTAACCCGAAAATGAATTTTTTCCCAAAATTTCAGAAAAAATTAAAATAGTTTTTTCATTGAAATTGGCTAATTCGGGAAAAAACAATTGCACCTAGTACTTTATGGTCACTTTATTCTGTACTTGGTGAGGGTCTGTCTGTGTTTCTGCATGTGTGATTGAGGTTAGTATTTTGCTAATATGTAATTTCTATGTAGGGATCTATAGAAGCTTGGCTTGCTCTGTTTTTCCTAATAGGAGGTATATTGGTGTTTTAGGGCCTGCTGTAATACGGTTGTAACTGTTTCAGTGCTGGAGATCAATGCTGTTTTGCAATGGGGGGTTTATTATATTGTAATTGTAATTTAGCATGGTCATGGTTTTCTGAGGACTAAGCCCATACCCAACATGCATCACAATAGTACTAATACCATATCTATTACCAGGTTCTTTTTGCTTTTATTCAGAGTTTTCTGGTTGACACCACAGCTATGCATATAAATATAATACACATTTTCTTGTGATATTTTTACTTCAAAATACAGTACTTTGTGTTTTTTTCATGTAAAATCTTTTATTAGAAATAAATAATTTGAAATTATGTGTGGAGAGGGCCATGGTAGGGAGAAGGCTGGGCACAAAGCTGTAAGATTCACTTAGGGCCGGATTTTAAAAGGGTTACGTGCATAAAGTACACTCGTAAACCTTTTAACCCCCCCCCCCTGCATGTGCCGAGCCTATATTGCATAGGCTTCCGGCGCGTGCAAAGCCCCAGGACACGCATAAGTCCCAGGGTTTTCTTGGGGTGGGTGTGTCGGGAGGCATGACGCGGATGCGAGTCATTGGGGGGCGTGTCGGGGCGTGACGCGGTTGACATGTAATCGGGGGCGGTGCCATGGGCGTGGTTTCGGCCTGGGGGCATTCCAGGGGCATGGCCGCGGTCTCCGGACCAACCCTCGGACAGGAACACGGTGCGCGGCAGCCAGCCCGGTGCATCCAAAGTTACGCCTGCTTCGAGCAGGCGTAACTTCTGTGACAGAGGTGGGGGGGGGTTAGATAGGGCCAGGGGGTGGGTTAGGTAGGGGAAGGGAGGGGAAGGTGGGGGGAGGGAACGGGCAGCGCGCGCAGGGCTCGGCACAAGCAAGTTGCACAAATGTGCACCCCCTTGCGCGCGCCGACCCCGGATTTTATAAGATATACGCGGCTACATGCGTATCTTATAAAATCCGGCATACTTTTGTTTGCGCCTGGTGCACGAACAAAAGTACGCGCGCGCGTAGAATTATAAAATCTACCCCTTAGGGTGTCTAATACCTTTGCACTGACATATTAGTAAAAGAATATAAATTAAATGTTAAAAAAAAAAAAAGAATGAGAAGGGGGCCAGCTCAGAAATTGTTCACACAGGGCTGAAGAAAAGTTAACACTGGCCCTGCATGATGGCGCCCTGTGATGAAGTACTGGTTGGGTTCCCATCCTTCCCCAGTGAAGAGACCCTACGTAGTTGTGCAGTGTTGTGATGCCCTGGTAGATGATGGAGGAGGGGAGGAAGAGGGGGTCTGCAGAGGAGACAATACAAGCATTAGCCCCCAGACACCATAGACCCTTGCTATGCCTCTGATGCCTCCACCCCAAAAGGCAGAAGATAACCAGCTAATTTAGGCTCACAGTGGACGCCAGTGCTTTACTGGCCCAGGAGGAAACGGGGGAATTAGTAATCATAAAGGAGTATGTGGACTCAAGAACCACAATGAATTGGGAGTGAGACTTGGAGGCTCTAGGAGCACTCTGTGGAGAAATCTTTGGGTGGGGGCTTGGGATGGAGAACCAGGATCACTAGGGCAGAGAGAAGGAGGGGGGGGGGGGGTTAAAGAGAAAGAGCTTCGTTTTCTCCAGCCTCCTCATCATCTTAGGGACTCTCCATCCACAACGTTCAACAGTATTAGACCTCCAGTTGTCCTTTACCCACCAGTGATTACTGAGCACTGGAGGGTGAAGAATGGTTGGAAGGGTTGGAGCACTGTTGCAGGCTGGAGATGAAGAATTATTGGGATGAGGAGGACAACTGTTTAAATATACAGTATGTAATGTGTATCTAGAAATGCAAGAGAGTTGTACCAGCTCTGGTCCTAACCTCACCCCTTGCCCTCATCCCCCCCCCCCCCCCCCCCCCCCCCGCCCCCACCACAATTCCACTCCCCTTTTCTCTACAAATTAAGCCCTGCTTCTCATGCATATGCCCACACATTTAAATGTTATGTAAATAGCTGGAAATTCTGCAATGGTTTAAAGCTAACTTATCTATTTTATAGGATTTAAAGTCTCCCCTCCTGCTGGATTTGTGCTTATTTACAACCAAAATATTTGTGCTCTATAGATAAAGACATGCAGTGCTTATATTCTTTACTTTCTATACCACAATACAATTTTTCGTTTCAGAAAAATGACAAATGCATGTTGTAGGGAAGACAGTGGTGCGTGCAAGGTGACAGCTGTTGTGTGGAACAGCCATTCTGCTGGTTTTCATGTAAGACTGCTTAAAAAAAAAAAAAGTCATTATCTCTTGATCTAGGCAGCAAACATAATCATGGATAAAAGGAGAGAACCTAAGCAAAGAGAGTAAAGCTGGGGCAGGAGTAGGGTACAGCACACAGATCCCTCAATCAAAATGTTTAGGAAGCAAATTTCCAAACTGTACAGAGAGGCGCAAACACCTATATACCCCGATTTCATAGGAATTAATGGGGAAAACCCCAACATTCACACAAATGTAAAAGAAATACTTTATTATAGTCAAAAAAACAAAGTTCTGCTGTCTTAAGTTTCAGTGCATAAGAACAGCTGACAAACAAATCAGCATGATTTCTACAATGTTCCCATGCCCTAGCTTGATGGACTCTCTACCAGGGTACTATCATGCTAGGGCAAGAGAACATTGACGTAATCTCATCTTAGTCTGACTTTCCTCACTCCAAATCACGTCAAATCTTCACTGAGGTCTACTGTGCTGTTTGTATGTCTCACTCTACATGTAAAACTGCCCCTAAAACCCTAGACCACCACCAAATCCACACCTCAAGTTACTAGCTGGCCCTAATATCATTCTATCGCAGAATGATGAATCCTGCGAAAATGGGGGGCGAAGGGGGGCGCAGGCCTGCGAAAGCCGGCAGCCTTCACACCGAAAGCCAGCAGCTTTCGCACCACTGTCATGTCTTTGCTGCCAGCTTTTGCACCAAATAGTGTCACCGTGAAAGGTGGTGCTATTCGGCACACTACTGGAGACGATAGGGTTACTAACCTTATTGCTGCCAGCAAAGACATCGCCGAGTCCGCCCCCTCGCTGCCCCGACTCCGCCCCAGCATGCTATCACATGCGAAAAGGGCCTTTTCACGTGCGATAGAGGCTTATCGCACGCGATAAGCCTTTGAAAATGACCCCCTTAGTTTTTGGGAATTTGCCAGGTTCTTATGGCCTGGATTGGCCACTGTTGGAAACAGGATGCTTGGTTTGATGGACCCTTGGTCTGACCCAGTATGGCATGTTCTTATGTTCTTACTAGGTGGGCCACCCTAGAGGCTCGCTCTCTCTTTCTCTCCCTCTTTCTCCCTCCATTCTACCACATGACTGAAACAGAACTTGTGATATTTATCACAAAAGGTGATTTAGGAATATCACACAGCTTAACACCAGGAAAAAAGGTGTAGTTATTTCTGGTGTTAAATGTGTGCATTGCACGCTGAGATAATGCCCCTCATTTTCATTGATCTGGCCCAAACTCCTCTCCAATCCCACCCCTTTGAATAAGTTTGCATTCACATTGCAATAACTATTGTGAACATTGACACCATAATGCATTTTAATAAATGACCCTGTTAGTTTGTTTTGCTTTGTTTTGTTATTCTCACCTTTTTCATTTTTCTTGTGTTTCATTTATTTGTTTTGTTTTTTTTTAATTTTTAATTTAGTACACACAATTTTTAATTTAGTACACACACATAGTGAGCACTATTTCAAATAGTGCACACTAAACAAAAACAATTTTAAAAAAATGAAATTTCTTGAACTTTTTTATTGTTTGTTTAGAAATGATATATATTTTACATTTACATTTATTACAATTTATGAATTACTTAACACTAAAAAAAAGTCTAAGCGATGTACAAGATAGCAGCCATAAAATTCAATAATATGATAGACACAAAAATAAAATAAAATAAAACCTGAAATATAATGCCAGCTAAGCAATTAAAGCTTAATCAAATCAAATAGCATAAAATATTTTATGTAATACTAAAAAATAATAATAAATAATACAAAACAGACTTAAAAATAGCAATTTTAAAAAGAAAAGTCTTAAGTTTTCTGAAATGTTTTGAGTCACACTGACGAAGATTTAGTGCAAAGAATTCCATTCATTAAGTAATTACAAAATTGTTATTCCAATTTTATATTTTATCCTTTCATTAATAGGGAGCCAGTGTAACTCGATATGATTGAAACACTTCAGTCTTGATATCAAGGGGTAGATTTTAAAAGGTGTGCAGTTGCTTTCCTAGCTACCATTCTAGGTGAAAAACAAAGAAAAATATATTCATAAAAATTAGAGAAACCCAAAAACAAAAAACTATTTTCTTCTAATTACATTAAGCTCAACAGCCTTCCCAGAGCATACCAAAGCCTCTCCAAAGAGTCATGTCTTGCAGAATAAGCATGCCAACAGTCAGAGCATGCATGCAGGTATTACTTAGGGTTTGCTCTGGAGGGAAGAGATATCTCTTATCGGAGGTATAAGTGTATAGGCTATTGTCTCTTCTACTTTGCATCAGCTCCTTGCTTATTTGTCTGTCAGGTGACCTAAGTGACTGTGGTTGTATTTCATTTAAATTATTTATTTATTACTTGGACTTATAGTCTTCCTATCCAATAAAAACTTGAGATGAAATGCAAAATATTAAAGATTAAATACAAAAATATGCAAACAATTATACTCAATTGGAAGGAAGACCCATGTAGTCTTTCCAAATCTCTCAGACTTTCACTGGGAAAGGACAAAAAATAATAATCATACATTTTCTTCCTTTCTTAAATAAATATTGCTCTTTTTGTTTGTCTTTGGATATCACTTGTGGTTTTTCATAGGCTTAGTGGGGTGCGTATGTATGATGGGTCTGAGTGCAAGAGTATGAGTACATTTGTAACACATCAATCCCCAAAGTATATACCTGTGGTATGATTGTGAGAAAGAGGTATAAACGGAGGGGATACTGGGAGGGGACACGTGTGGATAGTATGTTGAGATGCTTGTGACATAGGCATGGACCGTCAACGCTGCTTTTCAACAGACAAATGCCACTACATGCTGCAGCCATTGCAGTACTGAGTCTTTAAAAGTTGGCAAGAAATGGCTCCACATGGGATTTTATTCAGTTTTTCCTGAGACTTTTTTTTTTCCAATTCCATTCCATTTAAATCAGAGACTGTAAAAGGAAAGACTGTGGAATAGGCTGACTGTGGTCATTGTATGTGAGAGGAGGAAACAGAAAAATATTTTTCTTTTCAGAGGACAGAAAGGAGATACGAGGGTAATAAAATGGAAACCACCCAGACCTATGCCTGCCCTAAGCAGACAATTTTCATATTAATCGCATTGAAGCAAAGTCCACAGGCACTTTTTACCCACCAACTTTCAAAGTGAAAATACATACATAGCTTCACTTTGAAAATTGCCACGAGAACAAGTGCCCACAGGTATTTATACTTGCCAATCTTGCGGGTACTTTCTCTATGGAAACATAACTCATATAGGTTTGAAAATGCAATGTACAGGGATTATTTTCCTCTCTGACAACACCTCTACATAAGTTAATTAAAAGAATGACATTTAACAACAAGATTTAGCATGTACATGTTAAAATTTTCCCCCAAAGCATGTTCATGTTATTCTCATACACAGAAACCTGAAAATGCATTGGCTAAATTGCATGACCTCTTTACTTACTGACAGGAAGCTAAATGGCATGTTCATGCTGAGTTCTCTTTTCCTCTCACCCCGTCCAGCTGCTTCAAAGGGTACACAAGTAAACCTGGCACATAGGTGTTGCTAGTCAGTGGCAAGGGGAAAAAAGGGAGAGATATTAAATCCCAGGAGAAAATGAGAAAGACTAGAGAATTCCAGAAGAGCACAAAACAGATGTGAGTTTGTGTTTATAACCATATGTTTTCTGTGTTACTGAGGGCCTTCAAATAGCAGTGTTCTGACTCCACAGTGTATTTGTGTGTTTCTTTAGTATGCTGCCACCCTCTGTCATTTTGCGATATTGCTTGGTTTAGATTTTCTACAGGGTACAAGCTTTCTCTAGCTTGATTGGCTATTGTTCAATGTTTTTGATCTTCTTACTGGATCTGTTCCTGCTAACTTGCACTCTGTCTCCCTTTCTCTCTCTCTCTCTGTCCCTCTCACCTCTCTATTGGTCCTCTGAACATAGAAACATAGAAATAGAGAAATAAGGGCATAAAAGGAACAAATTGTCTTTCAGTCTGCCCAGCAAGCTTATAGTATTGTCAGCTGCACCATACAGGTCTCCCCCATAATGCTGGCATAAGGGGGTGGCATCTGCCATGCCATACAAGTTACCCCCATACTTATTTTCTCAAACCATCAAAGTCAGGGTCCTTGTTGGTTGCTGTCTGAGTCCAATTCCCCATTACCTCTTGCCATTGAATCAGAGAGCAATGTTGGAGTTGCATCACAAGTATAAGGCTTATTGTTAAGGGTAGTAACTGCCACACCTGCAAGTTACCCCCATGTTTATTTGTTTTTCCCCCATTTTTATTTGTTTTCCCAGACCATAAAATTCAATGATCTTGTTGGTTGCTGTCTGAATCTAATTCCCCTTTTTCTCTTTTCTCCCTGCCGTAAAAGCAGAGAGCAATGATGGAGTTGCATGAACAGTATGAAGGCTTATTGGTTAAGGGTAGTAACCGCCACACCAGCAAGTTACCCCCATGCACTTGTTTCTTCATGTCCATCCTCTAGCCTTTAGGGATCCACAGGGATAGATTTTCAAAGGGTTACGCGTGTAACCCCTGAAAACCTACCCCTGAGTGCGCTGAGCCTATTTTGCATAGGCTCGGCAGTGCGCACAAGCCCCAGGATGCACGTATGTCCTGGACCTTTCAAAAATGGGAGGTTCGGTGGTGGGGCTTCGGTCAGGGGGCAGACGGGGTCGTCTCTCAAGTCCGCTGGCACAGCAGCCGAGCCGAGGTTCGCGCGCCAGCAGCCGGCCGGCGCGTGTAACTCGGCAAAACAAGGTGGGGGGGATTTAGGTAGGGCTGAGGGGTGGGTTAGATAGGGGAAGGGAGGGAAAGGTGGGGGATAGCTAAAATAAAGTTCCCTCCAAGGCTGCTCGGCGCTCACAAGGTGAACAAGTGTACATCCCCTTGCATGTGCCGACCCCGGATTTTAAAAAATGCGCACGGCAGCGCACGCATGTTATAAAATCGGGTGTACATTTGTGCGCACCAGGTAGTGCGCACAAATGTGCTCTGCGCGCATAACATTTAAAATCTGGCCCACAGTGTTTATCCCATACCCCTTTGAAATCTTTCACCATTTTTGTTTTCCCCACCTGGAAAGGAACTTCCCAACCCCCTACCCCCCCAAAGGTGAACCGGTAGATGTGGTATATTTGGATTTTCAGAAGGCATTTGACAAAGTTCCTCATGAGAGGCTTCTAGGAAAAGTAAAGAGTCATGGGATAGGAGGCAATGTCCTTTCGTGGATTACAAACTGGCTAAAAGACAGGAAACAGAGAGTAGGATTAAATGGACAATTTTCTCAGTGGAAGGGAGTGGACAGTGGAGTGCCTCAGGGATCTGTATTGTGACCCATACTTCTCAATATATTTATAAATGATCTGGAAAGAAATAATACGAGTGAGGTAATCAAATTTGCAGATGATACAAAATTGTTGAGTAGTTAAATTACAAGCAGATTGTGATAAATTGCAGGAAGACTTTCTGAGACTGGAAAATTGGCCATCCAAATGGAAGATGAAATTTAATGTGGATAAGTGCAAGGTGATGCATATAGGGAAAAATAACCCATGCTATAGTTACAAAATGTTGGGTTCCATGTTAGGAGCTTCCACCCAAGAAAGAGATCTGGGCATGATAGTGAATAACACATTGAAATCATCGGTTCAGTGTGCTGCGGCAGTCAAGAAAGCAAACAGGATGTTAGGAATTATTAGAAAGGGAATGGTGAATAAAACGGAAAATGTCATAATGCCTCTGTATCGCTCCATGGTGAGACCGCACCTTGAATACTGTGTACAATTCTGGTCGCCGCATCTCAAAAAAGATATATATATATATAGTTGTGATGGAGAAGGTACAGAGAAGGGCAACCAAAATGATAAGGAGAATGGAACAGCTCCCCTATGAGGAAAGACTAAAGAGGTTAGGACTTTTCAGCTTGGAGAAGAGACAACTGAGAGGGGATATGATAGATGTGTTAAAATCATGAGAGGTCTAGAACGGGTAGATGTGAATCGGTTATTTACTCTTTCAGATAATGGAAAGACAAGGGGGCACTCCATGAAGTTAGCATGGGGCACATTTAAAACTAATCGGAGAAAGTTCTTTTTCACTCAACACACAATTAAACTCTGGAATTTGTTGCCAGAGGATGTGATTAGTGCAGTTAGTGTAGCTGTGTTTAAAAAAGGATTGGATAAGTTCTTGGAGGAGAAGTCCATTACCTGCAATTAATTAATTTGACTTAGAAAATAGCCACTGCTAGTACTAGCAACAGTAACATGAAATAGACTTAGTTTTTGGGTACTTGCCAGGTTCTTATGGCCTGGATTGGCCACTGTTGGAAACAGGATGCTGGGCTTGATGGACCCTTTGGTCCTTGCAAAGGAGCAGGAGCAAGTTGCACGCACCGACATCCTGCCAGGGCACAATCCCCCGGCACAGTGGCAATGCCGCTATACCGGGTGCCTCTAGCCCCGCCCCACCCACCGGACTGCCCCCTTTTAAGGCCCCGGCACTTACATGCTTCCTGGGATTTATGCACGCCGTGGTTTTAAAATCCAGCCTTTAGGTCCTTCATCTTTCTCTCATAAGTCATTTGATGGAGACCTCCCCCCACCATTTTCGTACCCCCTTCTCTAGACTGCCTCCATTCTGTCTCTGTCCCTTTTTGTGATACGGTCTCCAGAACTTATCACAGTACTCCAGGTGAGGCCTCACTAAGGACCTGTACAAGGGGATTATCACTTCTTTTCTCTTACTAGATATTCCTCTCTCTATGCAGCCCAGCATCCCTCTAGCCTTAGCCACCACCTTTTCACATTGCTTTGCCATCTTTAGATCGCAAGACACTATCACCCTAGGTTCCATCTCTTGCTCCTGGGACAGTTACTTCTTGGGGGGCTTGCAGTTGGAAGAAGACTCTTACATCCTCTTACAAGCTCTGAGAAACATCAACTTTTCCATATCCATTATTAATCCACAGCTGCTATCAGCTTTCAGGGAAAACCTATTACAGTTGTATCAGTCTCTTCAATCTGTGTAGCTACCTTGGGGGTACCTTCCTATCCACAGTAAGTGTTGAATTGTTCTTCATTCAAATAAAAGTTTTTTGGTATCTAAGAACTGAGTTTACCTATCAACTGCGGAAACTATTAATTGACTGTCTAGGGGCTCAAGCTAGAGATCAAGTGCCAAGGGCAGTACGAGCAGTATGAGAGGACATGGCTGGCACGAGAAAGAAGAGGGAAATTCAAGGAGGAATCTGGCTGTGCCTGCTCCCAAGGGCACTGGCATCTCACCAGTTCCCCTTCTACAATCACTTGATAGTCATAGTTATGCTTTGGCCACACAATTGTAAAGTTCAAAGGAGCTTTTGAAATTCAGACTGCTGTTCAGCCTCAATCCTTAGAATGTCTTTTGTGGGGTTTTTTTAATTGCACTAGCAGCTAGGGATGTGAATCGTTTTCCATATCGTCTTAACGATAGAAATCGTGTGGCAGGGCAAGAAAATCGTCTTAGGCACGATTTTTTAGTTAAAAAATCGTTAAAAATCGTTTTTTCCGATTAGTGCGCACTAACTCGAGTTAGTGCGCACTAACGGGAGTTAGTGCGCACTAACTGGGAGTTAGTGCGCACTAACTGAAAATGATACAATTTGACACTTTTCAGGTCAGTTAAGGTCAGTTTAGGAATGAATATGTATTCCTATTGGCTGCCCTCTTATTTATTCATGTTACCAAGTTTCCTACTGACAGTATATGGGGGATGGGAAATGGAAACAGTTGGTAGCTTGACAAAACAAGTAATGTGATCAGTCAATGTGACTAGAACTTGTGCCCTAACCCTGATACCAGGGGTATTGTGATCTTCCTGCACACAGTGCCCTATCCCTATTAATACCAGGAGTGTTGTGATCTTCCTGCACACAGTGCCCTATTCCTGATACTGGGGGTGTTGTGATCTTCCTGCACACAGTGCCCTATTCCTGATACCGGGGGTGTTGTGATCTTCTTGCACACATCCCGATATCAGGGATAGGGCACTGCATGCAGGAAGATCACAACACTCCTGGTATTAATAGGGATAGGGCACTGCATGCAGGAAGATCACAACACTCCTAGTATTAATAGGGATAGGGCACTGCATGCAGGAAGATCACAACACCCCTGGTATCAGGGATAGGGCACTGTGTGCAGGAAGATCACAATACCCCGGAGGAGTGAGGGTCAGGCAGCTCCCCCCTGTCTGTGAAGCCAGCCTCTCACTAGTAATGCAGGGAGGGAGCTGTCTCAGACTTCACCATCCTCCCCCCCCCCCCTTACCCACACACCATTCACTAGCTGGGACATGGGGGAAGTCAGGAGTGAGGGTCAGGCAGCTCCCCCCTGTCTGTGAAGCCAGCCTCTCACTAGTAATGCAGGGAGGGAGCTGTCTCAGACTTCACCATCCTCCCCCCCCCCCTCACCCACACACCATTCACTAGCTGGGACATGGGGGAAGTCAGGAGTGAGGGTCAGGCAGCTCCCCCCTGTCTGTGAAGCCAGCCTCTCACTAGTAATGCAGGGAGGGAGCTGTCTCAGACTTCACCATCCTCCCCCCCCCCCTCACCCACACACCATTCACTAGCTGGGACATGGGGGAAGTCAGGAGTGAGGGTCAGGCAGCTCCCCCCTGTCTGTGAAGCCAGCCTCTCACTAGTAATGCAGGGAGGGAGCTGTCTCAGACTTCACCATCCTCCCCCCCCCCCCCTCACCCACACACCATTCACTAGCTGGGACATGGGGGAAGTCAGGAGTGAGGGTCAGGCAGCTCCCCCCTGTCTGTGAAGCCAGCCTCTCACTAGTAATGCAGGGAGGGAGCTGTCTCAGACTTCACCATCCACCCCCCCCCCCTCCCCCACACACCATTCACTAGCTGGGACATGGGGGAAGTCAGGAGTGAGGGTCAGGCAGCTCCCCCCTGTCTGTGAAGCCAGCCTCTCACTAGTAATGCAGGGAGGGAGCTGTCTCAGACTTCACCATCCCCCCCCCCCCCCTCACCCACACACCATTCACTAGCTGGGACATGGGGGAAGTCAGGAGTGAGGGTCAGGCAGCTCCCCCCTGTCTGTGAAGCCAGCCTCTCACTAGTAATGCAGGGAGGGAGCTGTCTCAGACTTCACCATCCTCCCCCCCCCCCCCCCTCACCCACACACCATTCACTAGCTGGGACATGGGGGAAGTCAAGAGTGAGGGTCAGGCAGCTCCCCCCTGTCTGTGAAGCCAGCCTCTCACTAGTAATGCAGGGAGGGAGCTGTCTCAGACTGGTATCAGGGTTAGGGCACTGTGTGCAGGAAGATCACAACACTCCTGGTATTAATAGGGATAGGGCACTGTAAGAGATGACTGTAGTAGATTGAATAAAGATCTGATGTTTCTGCTCTCCTCACACCAAACAAAAACAACACACAAGCAGAGAAGCCCTTCTTACAAAGCTGAGCTAGTGAGTTAAGTAGGAGGAAAAGTAACATACTGGTGCCAGTGTGGCTACTTAAAGAATACACTTACCAACAATCAATTACATATATTTGAACTGTGTACAGTTCCAGCCAGGACCACCTTTCTAAAATGCACAGTGATTGGCAAATTCAACATGCACTAGCATTTCAGGTGCCTGCTAACAAAAATAATAAACAAACAAGTTCTAGTCACGTGAGTGCTGATCATTACATTACTTTTTTTGTCAAGCTTCCAACTGTTTCCATTTCACATCCCCCCAACCATATTGGTAACATCAATAGATAAGAGCACAGCCAGCCAATAGGAATACATACATACATATTCATTCCTAAGTGACCTTTACTGACCTGGGAAGTGTGAACACTTTGTTTAATTTTCTGTTGGTGTTCGTTAGTTTCCAGTTCCATTTCCCATCCCCCCAACCATCACCTCAGTGGTAACCTTGATAACATCAATAGATAAGAGGGCAGCCAGCCAATAGGAACACATATTCATTCCTAACTGACCTTCAGTGACCTGGAAAGTGTTTATTTGTATCATTTTCAGTTAGTGCGCACTAAATCGAGTTAGTGCGCACTAACACGATTTAACGATTTTTAACGATAAATCGTTAGAATTTCTATTGTATCGTGTTCTATAACGATTTAAGACGATATAAACATTATCGGACGATAATTTTAATCGTTGAAAAACGATTCACATCCCTACTAGCAGCATCAATGACAGTAAAGACCTTTGTCCTCTGGTAAACTTATTGCTTGGGAATACATTTGCCTTGTGAAAATGAAACTGGATTTATTTTTTAAGGTCTCAACTGCATGTCAGCGTGTCTCCTCTGCCACCTGCTACTCCTTTATCTCGGTCATTCTCTGCCTCTCCTCCATGTCTACTCTGTCCTAGTGGGTCTACCTTTAACCCTGGTAGTGTCCTGTATAAGCCATCTTTGTAACAAGGGAAGGAAAGAGCTGGGGAGCCCACTAGGTAAAATCACTCACCCAATGGGGAGAAAGCCTCAGTAGTCATGTGGACAATTAGATTTTCTACATTGTTTTAGAGGCAACCAAGTATAGCACTTTTGTTAACTTCAGCCATAAAAAATGGCATTGGCCAGGCCTAGGTACTGGATAGTGTATTTTATTTGGCAAAAGTTAATAATTCCACTGGCCTCAGTCTGCTGGCACCATTTACAAGTGCAGCATGAGTAGGACAGGAATGACAGAGGATAATCCCTGCCCTATGAAAAAAGTTTTACCAAAAGGGTAAAGGGCTCAGTGGGGCTGAGGCAGCTGGGGAGGAGCATCAAGAAAAAGCCAGGAAATATTTTATTCAAGGTGGCAAAAATAGGATGTAGCTTTATTAAAAAAAAAAAAAATGAAACTAAGGAAAACAAAATTTTATTCATTTTTCTTTCATTTTGTTTTAAAGATGACATAAAATGGCTAATTTTGTTAAATTTTCCATTTCATTTAAATTAAACACACATCACTAGTAATTTGTTGTAAAAGGCCCTGGTTAAGGAAACTGTACAAATGGCAAAATAATAACGGGGCAACCTATTGGTAGAGGTTAAGGTCAGTTGCCATTTACACCTAACTCTCTCACTTCTTTCACTGATCTCACATCCAATGTTCCCTCTAATTTTTGGAAGGCTATGTGCAGAAAAGTTTTTCTTCTGTACAACTTTTTATAAGCTGGATTCAAATTTGTGTGCTACAAGCCCGTATAATGCAAATATTACTGGGATTTCTTGTGCGTGCTATATTTTGCTGTATTCGCTGGGTTCATAACCTGTCTTCATGTGCACACATGCATGGTTTAGAGGGAACAGTGTTCCCATCTTCCAAGATGATATGGTCTAAGATTAGAATCAACGTGAAGGTAGAAAGGGGTAGCTGCAAGGGGTTTTTTCCCCACACACAAAGGCAATATATATAATGGACATTAGTATCCCAAATATAGAGTTGCACATTAATAAATACTGCTTAACATCACATCTTTATAACATTCTTATCTGGACTTACATTTATTTAAAAATCTTTACCGCCAAGCTCATAATTTACAGGTAGGAGTATTCTAAAACCTAAAAGCAACACATAATTTTAACATGAACAAAGTGCATCCTTTCAAACAGGGTTAATGAAGAGTATAGTGGTCTTAAAAAAGACAAATGGAAGAGCTAGGAAACCTATTCTGTGAAACTGGAAAAAAATTTCTTTGACCCACATCACAATGATGGAAGATTGTATAGTTCTATTATGAGCATTAAGAAGATTAGAAATGAGCAGTATACATTATTTGTTTCTAAAAGGATCAACCGTAATAATAAAAAAAAATCCCTTGATTCCTGTATCCCTAGAAACAACATTAGGACTTTTGTCCTAAGAAACTATAAAATCATCATTTCTATTAAAATCTCTTGATTCTGATGTGGACTTGTTCTCATTTGTTATCACTTACATAAACAGAGAATCAAACATTGACCATTTCTTCTGTTATTGAAATCAAGTATACTCACCATCCATTTCCTTCCGTGGGTTTCAACATTCTGGTGAAAAAGTATCCTTTATCACATGTTTATAGGAGTGTTTTTTCAGATTTATGTATTTATTTATCCTTTCTTATTGCCTGCTAATCCAAGAAATAAATTATCATTCAAAGCAAATTAAAAAGATAATAAACAATAACAATCACAGTCTTAAAAGCAAATTAAACAATATAATCAAAAATTTAAAACAATTAACTCATAGAAAAAAATTTCACATATAATCTAAAAATAGAACAAAAGCAAAACAGCATAAAAACCAACATATAAAATTAATAAGTTAAGAATTCTGATTCAAAAACAAATAAATCAAAACTGCAAATCAAAATATCTAATTAATGAGCAATGAAAAATTTCTGAAAGAGCCAGATTTTTAACATGTCAATGGAATGCTAATATATTACATTCTAATCTATCAAAGAAATTGAATCCCATTACCCAGGTCAGGATAGGCATGTGAATGATTACAATGTATACAGATGGAATCTGTAATCTTCCCTCATTTACTGAGTGCAGTGAACTAGAAGGAATATATCGTTAAATTTGGTGTGTCAAATAAGGAGCTAGGCAATGAAGAGATTCAAAAACAAATGTTAATTGTGAAGATAAGTAATAGGTACACTAGCTAATGTAAGGCTGTAAAATAGGGGCAATTCTGTCATTCCACTAAAAAAGGTTTGGATAAGTTCCTAGAGGAAAAATCTATAAACTGCTATGACGGTAATTAATAAGCAATAGTAGCTTGTGATTTATCTAATGTTTAGGTACTTGCCAGGTATATGTGACTTGGATTGTCATGATTCCCAGGTATGATTTTAAAGGGCTTGTGGCATAAATAAAAGGCAAGCCCTCTCCTTCCCCAGGGGAGAGGAGCACAAGACTAGCCCCTTACTCCATACCTCCACCTGGACCTCAGAAATAGTTCAAAACACCCCCTTCCCAAGCCCTGCTTCCAGGTAAAAGGGAATGGGTCCTCTGACTCTCAGAGGGATGAGCCCCTTAAAGTTCCTGGAGGTAAAGTGCAGGTCCAGTGGGGTCAGGAGCAATCCCCACTGGCTACTACCCCACTGATGCCATTTTTCAAGACGGTGCTGGTTGACCCCTGATGCATCTTTGCTTCTCTGTGTAAGGTGGCTAAGGTGTATTAGGGTGTGAGCTGGATCTATTCTGAGAAACGGCACCTGTGGGGATTGTTCCTGCCTCTTCCTTCACTGCACTCTCAGTGACTTTGAGGTATCACTGTCTGAGGGTCAAGGGGTGGAGCCCCCAAGAAGGGGATGCATTCCCTTTTACCTAGGGTGGGAATTGAGACTTTTTGTTACTACTTCTGATGACTGGATAGGAATGCGAGAGGGAGGGAGGGGGGGACACCTTGTTTTACATTATCCCACTAAGGACTAGCACTGCCCGTGAGGGGGCCTTTAACTACTGCAACAGGCCTTTTAAAATATGGTGACTCCAGAGTGGGAAAGCTGCCATTATGTGTTGCCGTGGCCAGAAACAATTTTCCAGACCATGGCGATGTGCCAACCGTTAGCATTATATTTACTATTATGCGGTACTACATTATCTCAGTTTAGTAAATCAAATGGTAATTTTCCTACAATAAATCTGCCTCTTTAGACTGTAAGCAGGGCCTACCAACTGTACCTGAATTTGCAACTTGCCTTGAATTTGGATTTGGAAATGTGAGTAATTAAATCTAAAATTCGTGTCGTCTTTAACATTACTATGCAATATTGAATTGCACAAATATTATCTGTAGCTATGTTGTAAATCTTTCAACCTGTGTCTTTTTTAGAAACCAGGCAATCTTTGGCTATAGATGATGGCAGATAAAGACCAACTGGCCAATCCAGTCAACTCGGTCATTCCAGTCCACACTGCCAAGGATATCCCATTTGCCAGTTGTAGAAGCTTGTCCACTCTGTAACATATCGTTCCTTATCCAAGTCATGTTTTGTTATCCTAAAACATTTACAAATATAATTGTGCATGTTAAAAGATGCACCCTTTGTTTCTGAGGTGGGTCTTTTGCCCTGTACTTATTTCTAGCCCTAAGCTGCCATCTCTGTAGTTTTACTTCTCATGCTCTAACTTTAGATGAAAATTTGGAACGTATGTTCTGGAGGCTTGTTAGCACAGATGCACAGTCTGACTGTCACAGGAAACAATGAACCTTGGCTGCAATTCAACAGAATTTGGCTTTTACAAGTAGGACTAATAAAGCCAGAAGAAGGAACTTTTACTGAAGTATAGTTTGACTGCAAGAAAAAAAAAAAACAGCCCAGCTTGCAACGTATTTATTATTCTTGTGATCTTAAAGCTATGTTTCTCAATCTTTTTGTGCCCAAGGAACACCTATTTTAACAAAAATATTGTATGGCACATCAGATTCCATGGTGCGGGTAATACGGACATGGAAAGAACATGTATAATCAAAAGAAGAGCTAGGGAAGCACTGAAAGCCCCATCAGTCTCTCTTCCAAATTTTAAAACAAAGAGAGAAAGAGAGGGCGGAGATACACAGGAACCCATCACAATGAACCAATTCCCTCTGTATGCAAGTGCAGGAGACGGGAGAAGTCAGTGTGCAGGAGGCAGCCAGTTTGGTGAGTAACCATGGCTGCAGCATGCGGCTGCCAGAGCTCCTCCACCGCTACTGTTCCCAACACTGAGTAAGGGATTGTAAAGCTGTATAGTTATACAGGCTTTAATGGTATTTTCCTGCCATCATGTTTCTTTGTTTCTAAGTTCCGATGAGTGCTGGAGTGCATGCTGTATGTATCTCACTCAGCCTGGACATAAAACTGAGTCTGAAAGGACTCAAAGAAAGAGTCTGAGGAGGAGGAGGAAGATGAGGCAGTGCTGGGTGCCATATGGGGGATGTACAAAGCACTAAGCAGGGCCCAGCTATCCATGCCGTGCATGCTGCCCAGGAATTACCACACTGTAGGGCTCATGCTGTAGCTAGGGAGAAGTGGCATGCATGCACGGTTGGTTGCACATGTTCTCAAAAAGCACCAACTGCTGGTGTTTCTTGTGGCATGCTGGTCTGGCTCTGAGCATCAGACAGTGGCGACTTTTCCATGGCACACCTGATCAGATCTGACTATGGCACACTGGTTGGGAAATACTGACTTAAAGCATGTGCTAGGTAGATCATTCTCTGATGGTTATTTGCATAGAGCTCAAAAGGTCAATGAAGAGCTTACCATATCTAACAGATGCAAGCACCTGGAAAAAAAAAAAGTTTCTGATATCAGATCAAAAACTATGAAAACATTCCAAACATATTTGAAAAGCAATTTTTTTTTCAAAAATGTCAGATCATCAAACAAGTCGTCTCTTGAAAAATGTGAGGTCTTTTGAAAAAGACCAGTGGCCAAAAAAAATGGGAAAGTGGTACAAATTGCCAGTCTCACTTAGATATGAGTTGGTGCCCAAAACAAACAGCCTGAAAATCACTGTAAAAGAAGAAGAAAATATAAGAGCACATCATGCAAACTCAAATGCTGATCTGTAGTACAGAATCCCACTTTATTCACTGCTTTTTTTATAAAAGCCTAGGATTTACCTCAAGGCTCAAGATGTTTCAACATTTTTTTAAAATGTTTTCAGAATCAGATATCTTTGTAATGCTGCACTCTTTGTTTATCTGATGCAGATGGTGGTTATTTCTTTTTTGCATACATTTACATCCAGTTCCCATTATTAGTCCACATCAGAGTTGCAGATTCGCTTCATGTCAGCACAGACTGTCCCCATTTTTCCTCTATTGGATGTATAGATTTGCATAACTGTTTTTTAATTCTATTTTTAAGAAAGACTGGAACTACAAGTCTAAGGCATCCACTGGGATAAAACAAGGACTGCCTCAATAGGTCTGGAAAACTGACTTGTGACAAGGATACGAGAGAGAGACTGGAATCCATTGGTCATTCTTGTCCACATTGCAGGCAATTTTCAAAGGTATTTCCGTGGGTAAAAAGTGTTTTACCCAAGTCAATAGCTCTTTGAAAATTGACCCCCTCTGTATGTGGAGTAAGAGCGCTTTCATAGTTCCACAGCCTGCGTACCTTTACCAGCATTGTAGTGGAGGCATTCCAGGGGTGGAATTAGGTCAGGGGAGAAAACTGTGCACCATTGTTTTGCATTTTCAAAGCTATTCATGTTTATTGGATTTGCACTCGAAAGTGGGCGCACAGAAATTTATCCTAGTATTTTATCGTTGTACAGTTTTAGGAAATATTGCATAATTCAGCTCTGAAAGTACGCGCATATGTTTCAGTACATGTAAATATTTGCAATGTGTTGAAGGCATGTACCTTCTCTACACATTTTATAAACATATGGATGTATATTTATACACACAAAATAAAAATGACATTTCCATATAAAACCCTGATGTATACATGGAGACAGGTATATTTTAAAATATGTGCACATGCTTGAAATCAGCAGTTTGCCAATACCTCTGTCAGTTCACCCAGTGATCTCCAGTTCACCGAGAACCTCCTAATCCCTCCTAGTTCATGCAAAACTCCCACCCAAAAATAGCAGACGAAAGATGATTAGCAGGTGTAAAATTGCGCAAATAAGTTGACTAGTGAATTCACATAAGTCTTTTATAAAATAGAAGCTTATGCGCGGACCTCTTGGTCCCTCCCAGCAACGTTCCTAGACTTCTTTTTTGCTCAGGTAAATGTGCGCATGAAACCGAAAATACACGCATACCTTCGATATTTATAAAATAGCGTGCACGTGAATACAGGCTACTCACATGCATATATGCTAATTTTCCATGCCTAATCCCTTTGAAAATGTACCCATAGGTGTGTAGTTTTGGTCAGAAATAGTATCCACAGAGAAAAAGCAGGTGCAAATCTTTGTAGTTAGTTTTCCCTGCGGCAATTTTCTCAGTAAAATTATGCGCATGTTTTTCCTTTGAAAACTGGTGGAAAGACTGCAGGTAAAAAGTAACCCTGGACTATTCAAGAAAGTGAAGAGATTGAAAAATTATCACCATTAAGTATATTTTGGTTAATTCTTGAGGGAGAAAACACAAAATGACATCATTTGAAGAAAGCATCGACTAATGCTTTGTAACAGCATGAAATAAAACAATAATGTTTTATAGACCATCAGAAGATAGGTTAGGAAGTTCAGTTGCCTCAAGAAGAGCACTGGAGGGTTTTGCCATCTTCAAGTTGCTTCAGCATCAGTGAAGCTATGCCTTCTGTTCATTTTTTTCAGGACTTTATGTTTGCTTTTTCATTATATCATTTTTCTGTCTACCGAAGGATTTCCTTGCTTTTCCTCAGAGTTCTAGGTGCCATATTTATCCAGGACAAAACTAGTTTTTTTTCCAGGTTGGAATTCCTTTTATTGTATCACTATTAGAATTGTCCAGACATAGTGACGTGCATTAACTTATCAAGACCCCCTTAGGCCCCCTTCTTCAGATGAGATCTTGATATCTTCTGGCTGATTAACATCATTACATTTAGGGAAGCACAGTGTCTACTTGTATGAAGCAGCCTGCCCCTATGCTAGCCATCAAAGCTGTAGGTGCTTGTCCAGGCACACAGGTTGTGAAACAAGCACACACAATTCTGCTGCACACAAGAACCTTGCTGCACACACAGCCCACAAAAAAATGAGAGGGAGCATTGCTAGCCACATACGTACTCATCTGCTCCATCCTTTGCCTTCCTTCCTTCTGCCAATTTTCCTCCCCTGCCACTCCTTTTTTTCTACTTCTCACTCATTTCCCAGCTCCTGACAAAGTCTGACAGCAGAGCCAGGAGACTCTATTCACCTCCTGCTTTCCAATATGCTCAAGATACAGTGTCTGATATTTCTATTTTAAACCTTCTGGCATAGGACCTACTAGTATGAACAACACTGTTCACCCATTCATCTAATCAACTATTTCCAATGTTCTTCCTCCTTTCATTTTTTTCTCACTTTTTTATATGATCTCTCTGATTCCCAATAAAATCTCACAGTAGTCAGGTGTGGATGTTGCTGCTTCTTGCTTTCAGATAAACTCAATTTACAGGGTTGGGTTTTTGTTTTTTTTTTTTTTTAAATCTCCTTCTGAATTGTTTTGTGTGCTTACTTGTAAAGTTAATATAAAGCATAATTTCATATTCTCTTCTGATATGTTTGCATCGTATAATATTCAAACAGAAGGTTGTCCAAAACAAACAGCTGAAAAGTGAATCAAGCAAACATAAAACAATAGAGCATGTTACACTTCAAGGGATATCAAAAACTGTGGCTTTAATTAGACTTACAGATTGAACTAGTTGGACCCAAGTTAATGAAACCACAGGGAGGATAACTATCAAATAACTCTAGCCAGCCCCATATGCACGCGTATGTGGTCTCATGGAGATCTTCTGCAGTATTTTATAACCCTCATGTAAAAGGTATGCACAGATTATAAAATACACTTATTATCTATCCCTCCAAATACATCTGTTATGTTTGGTTATGTGCGAATACATTCAATGCACTGAAAGTGCGTTCTTTTCCTACCTATTTTGTAAACATACACATATACATATACATTTTACACGCAAAAAATGAACTAACTTGATTACATAAAACTGATTTATATGTGGAAATTGGTATATTTTAAAATATGTACTCGTAATTGAAACCACCAATTTGCCAACATCTCCACCAGTACACCCAGTCTGTCTCCAGTTCGAGACCCTCCTACTACTTCACCCTGAACTGCTTCCAGTGAATAAGTTACCTAATGTACTCGTGAAAGTCTCTTATTGTTGCATTTGGCTGGTCATGGAACGGACCCGCAACCAGCCCCTCTTACCTCCAGCTGCAAGCCAAAGGCGGGATACTCTAGTGTCAGGGCTGACCCCCGGATGGTAGCGTGGCAGCCTGAGCCTACCACACCTGAACAGGCCTGACGCGCGTCCTTAGGCATGCGCACGCCACACTCGCTGCCATTTAAAGGGCCTGCGGTGGGAAAATCCCTGCGGTGCCCTCTAATGATGCGAGGAGCAGCTCCCTATTTAAGGCTTCCTCCGATGCCCCTCAGGCACCTCAGCAATAAGTCATCTCCATTGAAATAGCGAGTTGCCTCTGCATACCTGGTTCCTGATCCTGATCCTTGCCTCCGTGTTCCTGGTTCCATTGTGTGTTGTCTAGAGTTCCTGTGTCCTGTTTCTGGTCCCCCCACAAGTCTGGTCTCCTGGGTTCTTGCCTTCGTGGTCTGCCTTCCCTCATCTGTCTTCAGCGTCTTGCTTGTCCTTTTCTTCCTCTTCTCCTCGCCCTTTGGATTGGTCTCCTGGCTTTGACTTTGGTTTGTACTTGACGCTGCTTGACCTCCGCCTGCCTTTCGTCCACTGCCTGCTCATTGTCTTGCTTGAGCTCTGCCAGCCCAGACGTCTGCCCAGACCACAACACTGCACAAACTCCACCTGCCTCTGTCCACAGCCTGCACCAGTCTCTGCTACCTGCCGCCTGCCCCGACCACTGCTTGTACTGACTCTGCTTCTCTCCTGCTGGCCTGTAACACCCTATGCAATGGATCTTCCTCTTCACACAGGGCTCAACTTAAGGGGAATGAGGGCTGGAACTGGTGAAGCTCCTGTTGGGCCTCTGCTCCAGCCAGCTCTGCCTATTGATGGTGAGGACCTAAAGGGCTTTTCCCTGAAGGTTGCGCCAACTCCACCTCAGCCCAAGGGTCCATTTCCGCAACACTTAAAAAACAGAGACTTACATGCATCTCTCTTGGACCTATCCCAAAATGCCCCTGGACCGCCTCTTTTTTGTGCAGGTAAATGTGCACATGAAACTGAAAATACACACATATTTTTGATGTTTAGAAAACAGCTTGTACACAAATATGAGTATGTCTGGCTGACGCATGCCGTGTGGATTTTAAAAGGAGTCCATGAATGCACGTATCTCCTGTTACACGCACAAGTGAGAAAGCCCGAAAAAGGGGCAGGGTATGGACGTGGTCTGTGCGGGGCAAGGGCTGGTCATGGGTGTTCCAGGGCTTTAACATGAAACGTGTGTGTAAGTATTTATGCAAACAAGTGCATGCTGGGGTCCCCTGCAGTGAAGCTTTACTACTGCTATAGATGGCATGTAAGTAATAAAATGAAGAAACTAGGCTAGTCAGCAGGGTTTTAAGGGTTTAGGGCTAACAAGGGGAAAGGGAGGATCATAAACAAGGGGGGTTTGGAAATCCAAACCTTTAACTGGGTGAACTGGGAATGAAGTAGGAAAACTAGTAATGGCTTTAGCGTGCACCCTTATAAAATTCCCCCACTTACGTGGTGGAGGCAGGGTTTACACACACGTGCGCATGTCCATATAAAATTATGTGCACATGTACACATGTAGTCCTATTTTATACCATGTATGTATGTTATAAAATGGCGATGTCCTTTTCCATGAGCTGGCATGCACGCATGCACCCATGTGGCTGTTTAAAAGTTACCATCATATATGCTAATTTTATGCACATAATTCCTCTGAAAATTCACCCCTATATGAACAACTTATTAGTTTTAACCATATTCCATAATAAATGATAACTCCCTATTTCTATTATTTGTCCTGTTTGTCTTTCTTAAGTAGAATGTAAGCTCTGTAGAGCAGGTACTGTCTCTTATATGTTTCCTATAGTGCTGCATATGTTTACTTGTGCTATAGAAATGATAAGTTGTAGTAGTAGTAGTAGTAGTAGTAGTGGATGCGTGCCCGTTTTAAAACACCCTGATTTACACAGAAGAATTGGGATTTGCACGCTTAGAGCGCACCCACTTTCACTTGTGTGCCCATGTGCGCGTGACCAGGCTATTTTATAACATGTGCGTGCAAGTGTTTGGCATACGCTGAAGCAGTCATGACAAAGTGTGTCCACATGCCATTTTAAAAGTTACTGGCCCTATGAATATTTTCCATACGCTGGGAGATTTTTACCTTTTTGGATCCTCCACAAATATTGGCCCTTCTCCCCTGTTTTTGTGATTGGTTAATGCTCCCTTATATAAACTGGGTTGAGCATAGAAACATAGAAACATAGAAATGACAGCAGAAGAAGACCAAATGGCCCATCCAGTCTGCCCAGCAAGCTTTCGCACTTTTTTTCTCTCACATACTTATCTGTTTCTCTTGGCTCTTAGTAACCTTTTTTTATTCTATTCCCTTCCACCCCCGCCATTAATGTAGAGAGCAGTGTTGGACCTGCATCTAAGTGAAATAGCTTAATTTAGTTAGGGGTATTAACCACCGCAATAAGCAAGCTGCACCCATGCTTATCTGTTTATTCAAACTGTGTAATTCAGTCCTTGTTGATTGTTGCCTGAATATAGATCCACCTTTCTTCATTCCCCCCTGCCGTTGAAGCAGATAGCCATGCTGGCTATGCATTGAAAGTGAAGTATCAGTCTTGCTCCCCTGCTGTTGAAGCAGAGGGCTATGCTGGATATGCGTGAAGTGTCAAACTTCCTCCCTGCCGTTGAAGCAGAGAGCTATGCTGGCTTTGCATTGAAAGTGAAATATCAGACTTGCTTCCCTGCCGTTGAAGCAGAGGGCTATGCTGGATGCATGCTCAAGATGTGGTTGGATCTTGGTTTTGTTTTGGGAGCAGAAGGATTCTTGATGGTTCCCTCAAATGTAGGTCCCCACGGCCTGCTACAGAGGGGTTTGGAACTTTGCCTTGCTTGCCAGTGCCGTCACAGACCTGGAAAAAGGACTGTCCTGATTGAAGAGAAGAGAAGACGATTTTTGGACTTTAAGAGAGTTGGCTATTTTTCCTGACCAGTTCCCAGCTCAGAAGGGCAGACCTCCTTGTCTGAAGGGTACTGGATTTTGGATCCTGTGCTCTATGCTCAGCTAAAGCAGAGTCGTCAGGACCATGGTTCTGCATTGCCCTCCACCCAGTGAAAATAGGGAGTATAGATTCCCAGAGTAAGAACTGATTTTTGGAAGAGCTATTTGTTATAGAGATTTTTCTTTTTACTTGGAGGGAGATATTTTTCCACCACCATCTTCCTGCAATTGGTGGAGAAGAGAGATTTTTTTTCTTTCCCATCACTGGGAAAGGATCTTTGGAAGAAGCATGCATACTCATTTAGAGGCTGAACATAGATAAAGAGACTGTAGCACTTGGAGTTGTCATTCTTCTTTTTCTTATGATGATTTTTGCCATTCTTGCTTAGATTCTATTTTTTAAGTTGCAGTAAACTATTTTTTATTTGAACACCACTCCAAGTCTCTGCTTGCTTTCTTCCAACTGGAGAACTAGCCTACTGCATTGCTAAAATCTGCATGTGTGAATACTATTGGGAGAGTGGCTGAGTGTACTAGGTATCCACCCCCAAGAGCCTAGGGCCGCAGAGGCTGGTCCTCCACCTCACTGGTTAGACCTCAGCTTTCCCATTGGCTGACTACTGCGAGTAATTGTAGAAACAAGTGAGCAGTTTGGGACAATGAGCTTGGCCTGGGTACTGGTTGACCCATGTATTAGAGACTTCAACCCAAGAGAGGGTTACATATAAATATGTTCGCTTCATGTTTGAAGTATGCTTGCCTTGAACAATATATAGAAATGTCATACCTGCAAGCAGTAAGCTGGAATTCTATAAATTATAAAATTCCAAGTGGGAAATCAAGATGGCTGCTCATCAAGCTCAGCAGTGGCCCTCTCTACTTTTTAAATTATTTACTAGATCATTGTACTGGATGACTAGCAAATAGAAGGGCAAAGTGAAGGCTTTTTCCCCGATCCCTCTCAGACTGGTTCACTGTAGCAAATAACAATGAAGGAACATCCATGCTCAGTTTCAATGTACTTTTAGGGGTCTATTGCTGGTGCTGGGATGGAAGCTGCAGCCCAGCTGGACAAAGATATATCTCTTAGCCCGAGCAATAGAGCTCCTCCCTCAATTTTGTCTCTTGACACAGTGGCCTTGGTGGGTGACTTGCGAGACCCGAATGTGTTTCGCAGTTTCTACCCAATGGAGGGATCAATGACTGCTGTTGTACCAGCAGTGGTGAGAGGAATGCTGGCTCAGACACAAAGACTCGAGGAGACACCTCATGGCATGAGGTTAGAATCTGTGTCCTCAGGAGTGGAAGGCATATCTTCTCTTTCAGCATCTGAATCTCTTTTGTCATCCTTTCTGGTCCAAATGCCAGCACTACACATCCTTCTAGTAAAGCCATTAATTTGTGACTTTGGATTCTATCTAGTTGGCCCTGATTACCTTTGAGAAGCCTATTCCTTTATTGACATCTGAACTTTCTATGAAGGTACAGGTTCAGGGTGTGTCTCTTGGGTCCTATAATGAAAAATATGGGACATTTAGAGCAACAGACAATTAAACTCTCCGCAGTGCAATCAAGCCTGGTGCAAGATAATCTAGTAGTTCATCAGAGGTAGGAGAATTTGAAAAATTCAATGAGACAACTTAATCTTTAAATTTTGAATTTTCCCAAAGTTCCTTTAACTCCCCCATTGGATCTTTTCAAGAAATATTTGCTGATGATCTTGACTATTCCTGCTGAAGCTATTCCACCAATTAACAAAATCTATTTTTTTAGCTTCTGGTTAAAAAAAAAAAGAGAGAGAGATCTTTAGAGCAGAGGTTCCCAAATCTGTCCTAAGGGACCCACAGCTAGTCAGATTTTCAGGATATATACTTTGTAGATAGCTTGGATTTGATAGGGTTGCTGGAGAATTAATCTGCTGAAGAGACATAAGATAGCTACATTGTTGGTCTCTTTTGTGAGTTCTTCAAGACTCGGACATCATCTTTCATTCACTTGTATTTTCATAACTAATTAAAACTTTTTGAGGGAGGGGGGTCAGAAAATATAGATGTATCCGGACCTATGTAGGACTACAGAGGAACATAGTGACATTTCATGCTATAAGGCAGGAGTCTCTCTTACTTTGCATTACTCTTTTGATTTGATTTCTGTGTAAATGTTTTCGTAAGATATTTAATCAGATGCGTATTTTTTAAACTCTCTCAAGATGTTTCTTAGATTAAAAAAAAAGTGGTACCAATGTGAGGGTAGATGTTTCGGTTTGTTCAGGGTGGGGGCGTAATAAGAACTATATATTGTACTTGGAAGGAACTGATGTCACTTGTTTGTTCATTTTTCTTTTTTACTTTTGTTTCCTTTGTATATAATCTTCTTCGAGACTTTTCCAGATTCCCTTTCTTTATTTATATAGTGGGCTGGATGAGACTGGGATTCCGCTTTCTAAATCTTTTCTTTGGGTGTTAGTTTTTTTCTAAATTTTGCTGATTGCATGTTTATGCTTGATGTATTTTGTGGAAAATTATAAATAAAGAGTAAAAAAATAAAAACTTTCAAGGACTCAAATATTTAATATATAGGTCTATAGATTTATGTTTCCTTTTATAGATCTATATTTTGTAAATACCTTTTGTAACAGGCTGACATTCTCTTCTTTAGAGCTACAATGCTATCCATCCAAATGGTGTAGCTATCCTCTGCTAACTGTGGATCTGCACTATGCATGTGATCCTCTGTTTACTATCAGAACAATTAGTCCCGCTTGCAGTTCATAAGAATATGTTCTGTTTTTGCTTATAGAACTGTTCCATCTAGTGAGTTTGCAAATAATAGAAGTATTCTGCCAACCCCAATCAAACCAGAAGGTCATGGCTCAGTATTAAGGGCATGGGGCTCAATAATTCAGGAATAATTCATAATGAGAGATCAGTAAAGTCTTGCCCATGTTCTGTTATTTCCTGCTGAAAGGGCATGTATTTGTCACTGATTTTCTTATGTTACTTTTAGAAGGAAAAATAAGAGGTGACAGGCAAAAACAGTAACAGAATTCAAGGAATCAAGGGATAAGCACAGAGGAGTCTTTCTTGCAAAAAAATTAATCGGAAGCCAGAGATCAAGTGGGGTTTCTGGTATAGCAACAGGAAGGAAATTGGGTAAACTAGATGGGCCTTATCTACCCTCGTATCCTATGCTTCTGTGTTTGTAATATGTTTGTATGCTAGAGCATGTTGCTTGGAAAATTTGGTTAATCCAAAAGGGTTTGATGAAACAAATGTTTATGGTGCAACAATAGTACACAGTTTAACATACTCAGTTTCTAGGCAGCTCTTTGGTATTCTATTTTAATTTGGGTTGGCGTCTTAAATAAGACACAGGATTCAGGGGAGAGCCTATGGAATGCCCAGAGGGAATGAATGCACACCTGCAATTCATCTAACAAAATTCCTCTGCCCGGCACAAATATTGTTGAAATAGCATCCATCTAGAGCACAGGCTTCAGGCTTGACTTTTAAGAGGGCAGTTCAACTATGACAAGTATGAAGCAGCTCAGTCTCATCTCTGAGCATTCACATCACCCAGTTCATTGTGAAATCTGTAGCATTCTTCTAGATTCACATGGCTAGTTTTCAACAAAGTGGAGCACTTGCATGAAAGAGCTCCCTACCCCCAGATTATATTAAAGCATAGATCTGAGAATGAGGGCAATTTCACAGCAACAATAGCACAGCATGATCTTTATGTCTGGCCTTTTAAACTGTGAAAATTAGGATCATAATAAATTACCAATAAAATCAATTTTAACTGCCATTATTGTCTTTTACATCTGGGAAGGGGCATAATTCTCTATCTACAGCAGGTCTACCATAGATGCTAGTAAACCACATTTTCTGTCACATTTTTAATTCTGTGCAAACAATAAATTTATGAAAAGTCTGTAAAATAGATTTCCCAAGACAATAAATCCTTTTTTTAGTGGGGGTTTTTTGCATAGATATAAGTTCATGTGCTTGTGTTTGTGTGTGTGCTTGTGTGTGTAAAGACTGTCAAATTCCGGCCCTTAAGGATCACCAAGTCTGGCTTTCAGAATAACAACGATGAATATTCATGAAGTATAGTTTGCACACAGCCGCTATATTTTTATTATTGTTATTATTATACATGTTTTCTCTGTCCTTAAAAGCAGGCCCATCCGTGGCCCACAAGCATTGGTACACAGCATAGATATAAATAAGCAGATTCTGCATACCTGACGTAAAATTTTGGCAGCACATATGCTGGCATGATGAGTGTTTGGAATTGAAAAAAAAAAAATGAACCTGAATTATTGCTGGCAAGTTACAGGTATAACACAAATATTTTTATGATGTTGTATTGTGCTGTGCCATGGGCATTTATGCGAGAAGATATGGTATAAATAAACATGCTGTTGCTATTGCTGTAATTGTGTCTTTGGCAGGTAATGCTACCTTTAGTTGAACCAACAGGAACATTTTACAAAGGTGTTGCATTCAATGAGCTTTTGAGACCACCAAGGTCCCTTTCTCAAATGACACCTGCTAGAGCTTTACACTTCACATTCTTATTACATGAGTTAATGGGGAGGGAAAGGCCTTAGTCTACTGTTGCAATTCTATTGGATGTGGCAGTTGCCGTGTTAAAAAAAAGCAAACTAAAAAAGAAATTAGTTTTTGCAAAATTCTGAAACTGAGCAAATATCTGCCCAAGCAAGGTATATATGGGCTGGCAAAGGGATTATTCGGCTCTGCCCTCTTGGAAAATTTGCACATCCCTGAATCTTCTAGAACTGAGACCAAATTATTCCTTATCCATTTAAATAACATAATTCTCCCTAGAACACGGGGCTGTGCAATAAAAGCTGGCAGCTCTATTGATAATATATTGACTGGCTTTCCTGTTCTGCTTCTGTCAGTCTGTCTTATACCAGTTAATTACTGATAGCTCCTTAGTAGCCTGAATTCATTCGCTTCTACTCCTGTGCAGGTTTTAGAAACAGCAATTCTGCATGCTATGCTTTACAGCTCTGTGCAAGTGGCTATTATACAATCATTTTGGGAAACTGTCGTGAAAATCACAGGAGCACTATCCTGCCATAATTTGCCAAAAAGAGAAAGACTAAATGATGTGCGGATGTATATTCTCGCATCAAACAAAAGATTCCTAGGTTTGTACACTACTTTCAGCCTCATACATCTGGATATATCCGCAAAACTACAGCAGGCAACCTGCAGGTCTATCAGGAAGTCATGAAATAAATATCAAAACGGAGTGAAGGATTGCAATAGACTATAGAGAAACGTTGAGAACATGTACTGTAGACTTATTAGCTTCCAAGGAGACATTATCTTTGAGTCCCTGATAGCACAACTCCAGTAAAAATGATGTTCTCTCATTACAGAATAAACAAATTTCATGAGTAAAAGAAAACATTCTTTCTTTTCTTACTTTGTATTAATTATGGGTCCTATTTATGCATTTTTCCCATAGAGACGGGAAGGGTAATTTTCACTAGCCCGTCTAGGTCTAAAATTTGCATGTATAAAGTATATACCTAATTTAAGATGAATTTTCAAAGTGGGCTGATGTGCATAAGTTCACTTTTACAAGTCCCGGGTGTGCATGAAGCAGGAGCTGGCATGCATGTAAACATCTATGCCCGCTCGGGAGCAGGTGTAAATGGGTTCATGTAAATCTACATGCAATACTTTTGAAAATGCTAATGGGGGGTTCCCTGCCCCACCTCCCCAGGAAGCCTCTTTGTAATATTCGCAAAAATACATGGGAAATCAATTTGGCAAAAAGGTTTGCATGCCATGCACCACCCAAGGCAGTTTTTCAGAAGGCCATTTATAGATACATAACTGGGTGCCAGGCAAGTAAATGACTTTTAAAAGTCACCCCTAAATGAGAGAAAGCCTCAAGAGGTCCATATTCAGTGCTGTTTGTCTGGCTAAGTTCAGCCTGAGCAGTACAAATGATGGGATTTGAAAATCCTGCTGCACTGACTGGCCCCAAGACAGCCGGATAACATTTAATCCAGCTAAAAGTTGTCTGTCATGGGTGCGGCGGGGGGTGTTCTGGGTTGTAATTGGCTATCTGGCTTAAGTAGCTAGATAAAAAATGATTTTCAGCATTATCCAGCTAACTTTGACATAGCTTGATATATTCAGTGACATAGCTGCTCCACTGAATATTTGGGCAAAGTTAGCAGGATAAGTTTATCTGTCTAACTTTGGTAGCCAGCTGGTGGCTGAAGCCCCCTATGTAATTTATATTAGCAATAATTCCTTTTAGATTATACATTGATTGTATGATAATGCCTTGGGTGAATGCCTCCTACCCAAGAATCATCCATCAATCCATACCTTCTCTAGCAGGCATAAAAGCTTAAATGAGATATGAATAATCCTATAAGCAGGCGCATCCTCTTAATGTTTCATTGAGGAGAGTAATTAGAATAAAAATACTTTGTAAGCAACACAATAATTTTCTTTTTAAAATAATGTGCACATAGCATAACCATCAGTATATTCTGGTTTTGAAGAACAAATGTAAATACTTAAAAAAAAAAACCCAAAAAAACCCAAAAAAAAGAATGTAGTGAGGCACAAGGTTCATAGTGCAACTAATAGGATGTGTCAGCTTCAATTAACTTTTTGTTGTCATGAGGGAGACCAAAAAAGAGAAAAAGGGAGACATGAAATGGGGTTCCGGGGGGGGGGGGGGGGGGGGGGGGGGGGGGGAGAGACAGCTAGCCAATATTAAAAATAGAGGATGTGGAAATCAAAAGAAAAAAAAATGAAGGAATAAAATATAAAAAGTCAAACAAAGATGAAATGTCATGAAAAAGGCAAGTGAAGCAGATGGGAATCATTAAAAAAAAAAAAAAAAGCTGAGACAGACAAAAAAAGAGTCTTAAGAAAAATGCTTGGGGGGATGGGAGCAGGTGGGGTTGGAGGTAAGACAGATAGAAAGCTAAAGGGGAAATGTTTGCTAGCCATGCACAGACATGGATTAGAAAACAAAAAAGCGGGCTCTTACCAGAAGCTGGTGAAAGTATTGAAAAACAACTTCAGCAGAGAAATGTATTACTTTTGACGTGAAAAATGATGCCGCTATTTCATTTTTTTTTTTTAGCATTTTCATTCCATGCATTGGTTTTCTTTTTTTAGGAAATAAAAATAATGAAGTCCAATAGAAGCTTGCAATGGAGAACCAAAATGTGTATCTAATACGTGTCTTCAGATGAACGCAGTGTGTGCTTATAATTTTTAAATACAAAATGTGAAAAATTATGACAAATCTAAACCCTGACACTGCTGTTACTGCAAGCATCAACAATGGAAACAGTAAGGACATGATGACATACCTGAGCTAGCATTGTGTTAGGTTTCAAAGACGGCCATAGCTCGAATTTATAATTTCAGCTCTGCTAATTGTTTTATTTTCCTGGGTGCTCTGGTGGTGCACAGATGGGACTGTGATCCACACAGCAAGGCTGATTTTTAATAAAGAGCGCGGGATAACGGACTATGAAACACCTATATGTTGAGTGCAGGTTGAACCAGGACTGTTGGCATTTCTGCCTTCTTTTAGCTGTCCCTACAGATTGCCCGTTAAAGAGAAAGCTATCGGATAGAAATGCACCCACTCTGTGTGAAACGCTGGTGCAGAATTATGTTGGTTTTTTTTTTCTTTCTATCAGTCTAACCTTCTGTGTTGATACATGAATTGCTGGTACCCAGTTACAGGGATGCCAGATGATCAGTGCAGAATGAAGGTCCCAGGAGGACAGATCACGTGGCTTCCACTGCCCTGTGATGTCACTAGCAGATGGCATGGGTACCAGCTCTGGCAGTTGGCATCAATGTCACTTTTTGGAGATCGATGAGATAGCGCAGATATCCACAGATCTAGGCTCCACGAGAGGATGCGGCATTCAGACTGAAAAGATCTGGAAGACAATAAATGAAAACTGAGTGTTGATCAAAATAAAACCTGAAGGTAATCTAAATAAATAAATATGTGTGTGTGTGTGTGTATATGTGTGTGTGTGTGTATTATTATATAAATATACACACATATGTGTTTATATATATATATAATGTATTTATGCATATAAACTGCACATATGTGTATTCAGTAGTTGGTGTTGTGTTTGCATGTAAGTGTTTAAAGGTATCATTGTGTATTGTGCTATTTACCAGCTCCAACTTCTCATAACATTTATTTCTTATGATGTAACAGCACGCTTGCATTGAGATTATGTAATACTGCACTGCAAATGCAGAAGGTGGACATGACTAGGAGATTTCTCTCTCTCTCTCTCTCTCTCTCCTGTTCTTGTTCTTCTCATTACTATACAAGAATCCAAAGTCCTCTCGGTGTTAAAAACTGTGCTTGTTGGTTTATAGAACCGCTTCAAAATCGCTCTGCTGCTTCACAAATCAAGAGGAATAGGTGGTGGGGGAGGAGGGGGGATTTAAATAAATAAAAAAGAGAGAGAAAGAAAAAAATCCATTTGAAGAGCAGATTGCTTTGCCCGTTTCAGTCTGCATTCTGAGTGCACGTGCGGACTGTCAGAATGATTCCAGAGCCCTTTCCTGTCAAAGAATAGCTGGAGGCAGAATGAAAAACAATACAATAGATTGTTTTGTTCATGCAAACGGTGTTAAAAAAAAAAAAAAAACCGGGAAGAAAAAGAGAATAATTTTTTTCTTGCATATAGGTTTGTTTGAGGGGCTTTGGGATGGAAGGCTTGATAGAAATTTAAAAGTTCCCTTTTTAATTGACTTGCATATACAGTACATTGACATTATTACTGCTAAGTATATATTTAGAAATGATATTACATGGCAGTTAAATCTGATACCTAAGGAAGGAAGGTCTGCTTGGAATATTTATACATGGGGCAAGAGCCAAAAAAGTTTTTCCATTTTTTGTGTGGTTAGTTTGGATTTGCACTACATGTCTGTTCTGACTCGCGTTATTTCGGCAAGGATGGCAACTGGCATACATTAGTCACCACACCACATGCAAAAAATCACAACAAACCCCCTGGACAAAGTCCGATAAAAAGCAGAACGTTTTTTTACACTATAATTCATCTGTCCACAGAGAGATTCCACTGTTCATTTTTAAATATTTTCTGTCATTATGCCCATGGGACTGTGCATTTATGCGGTTCTGCATTGCTATACGTACATCATCATTTACTTCAGTTCCATACCACTGTGTATGTGTCTGCTAATAGCTGAAAGCACCAGCACAATACATTTTTAGGGAATTTAACAGCTGCCTTTTTATTTTGTGACTTTCTTACATTTGATTTCTTTTCAAAAACTTACCTCATACTAATGACAAATGAATGTATATTTAAGTGGCTGCAATATCTTTCTATCTATAAATAAATAGACAGATAGCTAAATCTAAATGTTTGACAATGTAAATGTTTCTAAATATAAATAAAATTATATTGGAAAACAAACTGGTTTAATGATATATTTATCTCTAGAGCTGCATATACATTAAGAGCCTGATTTTAAAAAGCATTTATATGCATAAAATTGGGATTTACTAGAGTAAATGCACTTTATATGCATAAATGGCTTTTGAAAATTGCTACAATAGTAGTTATATTTACACTTGTAAATCCTCTTGAAAAGTCACCTAATACAGTACATAGTTATATATTGTATTCATAATGTGTATACACCTATTTGTAGATGTGCATAGTGTAATTATATTAACTATAAATATCAACATTTTCATGTCTGCAGGCACTCTTTCAGGTAATTTCAGATTCAAGAGCCATGTTAACACTTCCTTTTGATGAGGCTGTGGTAATGCCAGAAACCCAGATATGCAGAAAGTTTCCCAGAGATAACGAGGAGCAGAAGTCAATCAAGAAACCTGAAATCTGTGTAAAACATGTCCTTATGCAAGGTAAAAACATGAAAAGGCTGCCTGAAGAAGAAACTGAGAAAGAAGAAGAGGAAGAAGACAGAGAGGAGGAGGATGAGAATGGATTACCCAGAAGGAGAGGCCCAAGGAAAAAAAGATGACCAAGGTCAGAGTGGAGCGGATTAAACTAAGGAGGCAGGAAGCCAATGCTAGAGAAAGGGGAAGGATGCACGGCCTTAACAATGCTCTGGACAATTTACGGAAGGTGGTACCCTGCTATTCCAAAACGCAGAAGCTGTCTAAAATAGAAACTTTAAGACTGGCCAAAAATTACATCTGGGCTCTTTCTGAAATCCTGCGCATTGGTAAAAGACCTGATCTGCTTACCTTTGTCCAAAACCTATGCAAAGGTCTGTCCCAGCCAACGACAAACTTGGTAGCGGGGTGTTTACAACTGAACGCTAGGAGTTTTCTGATGGGTCAAAGTGGGGAGAGTGCCCATCATTCAAGGTCTCCCTACTCTACCATCTATCCTCCTTATCACAGTCCAGAGCTGAGCACCCCCCCTGGTCATGGTACCCTTGACAATTCAAAGACCATGAAACCATATAATTACTGCAGTGCTTATGAATCTTTCTACGAAAGCACTTCACCTGAGTGTGCCAGCCCACAATTTGAAAGTCCTCTAAGCCCTCCCTCGATGAACTACAATGGGATTTTTTCTATGAAACAAGAAGAAGCCTTGGACTATGGCAAAAACTACAACTATGGCATGCATTACTGTGCTGTATCAGCCCGGGGTCCCCTTGGGCAGGGCTCCATGTTCAGGCTGCCTACAGACAGTCACTTCCCTTATGACTTCCATCTGCGCAGCCAGTCTCTCACCATGCAGGATGAATTAAATGCAGTTTTTCATAATTAATGAGGAAAATGAACGTAAACGGTGGTCATTCACCTCTCCCCCATCTAATTAAGATAAAGCAGATGCTTGTTCACTCTGTAATTGACACGGCTCTATTCAAGGTGTTTGCTGCAGTTTCTGAAGTGTGGTTCTATTATTGTGATAAAAAAATTGTTTTCCTTGTAATGTTAAATGCAACCCCCCCCCCCCCCCCCCCCTAACAGTTTCCTTTTTTTTTACTTTCCCCTCATCTGCAAACACTGTGATAGTCTTCATGATGGAAAAGATCCATTTTATTCCTATGTTTCGCTGAGCAATCTGCCTCAAGACTATTGCAGGGAAACAGCATGCACAGAGCACCCCCCATCAAGGGTTAGTTTAATTGTGTAATGCATGCTACCGAATCAGGCTGCTGCAAAACTGTGCATTGTGCCGCAGAGGATTGCAGTGCAATCTTGGAAAACTTAACTAATTCAAATCTCCAGATTTATGTTGCTTCTTTTTAATTGTTGCAGGACAAATGAGAGTGATACTACTGGAAAATGCAGTTACAAAGGTGACAGCAATATGCAGAAACTATGCAATCATTTTTCCCTTAGGAAAACAGACCAGTGATCACAGATAAGTCAGGAATTCAGCATAGCATTTTGAATAGTGATGATTCTGTACCGCACGGTATTTTGCTAGCTGACATAGCTACCTTGGATTGGTTACTTACAACATTAATATTTTTTTTTAAGAAAGCACTTCATGTTTTGTATTATACTGATTTCCCATGTGCATGCTTCTTATAAGCAATGCGTGACTATGTTTTTCACAATATATTGTTAAAGCCATTCAAGGTAACTATTGCCACGTATAAAAGAAAGAAGTTCCTGTTACGTGTAATATTTTGCAGTTACACTAATTATTTTATGGGTGAAAAGCTGCCTGGATTTTTAATGCTCTCTCCAAGGCAGGGGTGGGTTTTTTTAAAATTATTTTTATTATTTTGAAGCCAAGCAGAAGTATGTTTACAACACATGCGATGCATTTAATACAGAAAATCTATATGTAGTGTACATGGTTATTATATATATATACTGTTAACAGAAGTACAGTAGTTTTATGTGAAACTAATGTAATAGAGAAAGTGCATTGCCTACACAGGGCAAATCTAGAAATAATAATAATACAAATAATAAATCTTGAGTGTCCTATACATGTGCTGGGGAGCCTCGTCGCTTTACTTTTTAATGAAATTTTGGCATGTGTGGTAATTGAGTGAGCATGGGTGGCATTCTTTCTGTACAATCCTCAAATCAATGAATCCAGTATTGACAAATCCGTGTACACCATCTAATGCTTAGGTTCAACCATTTACATCAGCGGAAATCTGTGTGCTCTCCAAAACTTGAGCGACAAGCATGCCTTTTTGAACCCAGAATATCTTTCTGTTTGGCTTGAGGTTTCCCCATTTTATATCTATGGGGAAAATGCTTGGTGCATCTGGCCCATGTTTGTAACATTAAATTGAGTTTCGCTTGTGCCCAAATTCAATTTAAAATGTAAAATTTAAAAAACTTCAAAGCTTCAGTCCATGAAAGCGCATATGTTTAAACTTGATCCTGCTCTTTAGGAAGCAATGGGGAGAAAAGAAAAAAAATAGAAATCTTTATTTTCAAACATCATTAATACTATATAATAATATTATGAAGTGCAGCATGTAATGTTAATAATAACCACTCGATTTTTCTCTCAACAAACAAGTAGCCAACAACTTATTTTGCCCATAAGTTTAGATATAAATCTACACATTCCTACCAATCTAGATTCCGTCCTGTGCATGTTTACCTTGTAGTTTTCTAAAGATGGAATTTACAGAAGATAAAATAAACATGCAACTATTTGTATGTTACCTTCATGAGATTACACTAGGAAAGTGAATGTATTTGAAAGAAATGCTGGGATCCCATCAGAATTATTTGCCCTGTTCAAAAGGACTCCACGAAGGAATCTATTATAATCTGCAGGGTCTGGGAGCATTATAATATTTCATTTTCTGGATTTGTTTGCTTTTTTTTTTTTTTTGCAAGTTATTTGTGAAAAGTTAAGAAGATACAATGATTGAATGTGTGCGTGTGTGAATATGCATCTCTGTGTGTGTATCTGTTATAGACATGTAAACAGTCTTAGCATTACAGAGATCTCATTTATACTAAGTCGTATTGTCTTCATTTCACTAATAAGAAGCATCACCAGAAATTGCTTTGCTTTATTTCCAACACCCCCCCCCCCACCCCGGCAGCACACAATTAGATCTGTACATCATATGCATTACATTTATTTTCTAAATATAATATATACAGCACAACATTCCACTTTTGGGACATGTGTTGTTAAACTGAACTACCAAACAAGGCTAACCCCCCCCCCCACCCCCCCATTTATTTATTCTGAAGCGTGATGTAATTCTGGCATTCATTTCGCTTGTTGTGGCTCTGAAATTAATACACTGTCCATTACGGCTACCACATTTCCATCGCTAATCATTTTTCTGTTTTTATTTTTAAATTTCATTTGCGCAGATATTTAATATGGTCTACATGCGCTGCCCTCGCCCGCCAAGAAGGACTGGCTTGGCTTTTAAGATTTCTTTTTTTTTTCATTTTCAATGATGCAACAAACTGTGTCAGCATTTTCTCAAAACTGAAAATGCTGTAAAAGATGTTTATCAATTTTTAAAACAAGATTAAAAACTTGGCTATTTAAAATGGCGTTTGAAACTGATCACACAAATGAGAACAGCATGATATACTGTCTTTGATTTTAGGTATGTATTGGCTTTATTTCATTATATATTAATATATGAATGTGAATTCTGTGAACCGTTGTGATTATCTAATGGAACGACGGTATAAAAAATAAATAAATAAAATACAATACAATACTGTCTCCATTTTAAATCTTCAGTAACAAAATAATAAGTATTACTATTATAGTGTTGCAAGCTCTAAAGCTTTATGTATTAGCCACCAACATTATGAAATACATTTTCAAGTGTGTGCAGTTTGTTAGTTCTAGAGTGAGGTCAACTTACAAAAACCCCACTGAGTTTATGAAATAAACAGGCACGTTGTACCTTGTAACTTTAGGCAGATTTTCAAACACAAATTACACAGATAATTTGTGTTCGAATATTCTCCTTGAGTTATGTGAGGGGAGGTGCTTTTATATCAGGGGGGGGGGGGGGGCAGGGAGCTGGACAATTTTTTTTTAAATGAAGAAAAACAAAAGATATTTTGTTCATTTTGCTTTTGTTTCATTTTAAAAATGAAATGAAATGAAACAGGAAATTGTATTAAAATTCCCATTTTGTTTCAATGAAAATTCATTCCTACTTAATATAGCCACCTAGGCAGCTCTATATCCCTGTTCTGCAGTAGTAGAATTTTACCCCAGAGGATCCTTAGCCAGCCAGCTAGATCCATTTTAAAAATTGACCTACACATATAGAGGAGGTGTGTTGTACACTTATGGGGAAAAAAGGAGTAAAGGAAAGTGTGTTAGGTCAGAGTGAAAAATCTGTTCAATTAGATTGCAGTTTTTCAGCTAGAAATGTTATTTGTGGGCTATATGCCATCATAGTGCTGTCACAGAAAATAATTTTGGGCTTGATTCATCTAAGCTGGAGTCTTTAAAAATCTCCAGCAGGAAATTCATTTGTCAGTATCAGTATATCAAAAAATAAATTGTATCTTGTTAAAGAAAACCAACTCAATGGCTCTACATATCTGGAACCCCTCCCTCCCCCCTCAGAATAAACCTCTTTTTGGGGGGCAAGGCTTACCTTGATCCCTATTTGTAAATGCATAATATATATTAGCTTCACTACAATATACTATACAAGACTCTGATTATCTCTTTTCTGCCATACAGAGTTGCTCTTGACATCACCAATGTCAGGATTAGGCCAGCCTGTGTTCAGGCCTACTCAAGTACGCACATCCATGCAGCTTGTACCTGAAGACTGGAGGATAGCTAATGTAACCCCAATATTTAAAAAGGGCTCCAGGGACGATCTGGTAAACTCAGACCGATTAGCCTGACTTCAGTGCCAGAAAAAATAGTGGAAAGTGTTCTAAACATCAAAATCACAGAACATATAGAAAGACATGGTTTAATGGAACAAAGTCAGCATGGCTTTACCCAAGGCAAGTCTTGCCTCACAAATCTGCTTCACTTTTTTGAAGGAGTTAATAAACATGTGGATAAAGGTAACTGGTAGATGTAGTGTACTTGGATTTTCAGAAGGCGTTTGACAAAGTTCCTCATGAGAGGCTTCCAGGAAAAGTAAAAAGTCATGGGATAGGAGTGATGTCCTTTCATGGATTACAAACTGGCTAAAAGATAGGAAACAGAGAGTAGGATTAAATGGAAAATTTTCTCAGTGGAAGGGATTGGGCAGTGGAGTGCCTCAGGGATCTGTATTGGGACCCTTACTTTTCAATATATTTATAAATGATCTGGAAAGAAATACGAGTGAGGTAATCAAATTTGTAGATGATACAAAATTGTTCAGAGTAGTTAAATCACAAGCAGATTGTGATAAATTGCAGGAAGACCTTGTGAGACTGGAAAATTTGGCATCAAAATGGCAGATGAAATTTAATGTGGATAAGTGCAGGGTGGTGCATATAGGGAAAAATAACCCAAGCCATAGTTACACAATGTTAGGTTCCATATTGGGTGCTACTACCCAGGAAAGAGATCTAGGAGTCATAGTGGATAACACATTGAAATCGTCAGTTCAGTGTGCTGCAGCAGTCAAAAAAGCAAACAGAATGTTGGGAATTATTAGAAAGGGAATGGTGAATAAAACAGAAAATGTCATAATGCCTCTGTATCGCTCCATGGTGAGACCGCACCTTGAATACTGTGTACAATTCTGGTCGCTGCATCTCAAAAAAGATATAATTACGATGGAGAAGGTACAGAGAAGGGCTATCAAAATGATAAGGGGAATGGAACAGCTCCCCTAGGAGGAAAGACTAAAGAGGTTAGGACTTTTCAGCTTGGAGAAGAGACGGCAGAGGGGGGATATGATAGAGGTGTTTAAAATCATGAGAGGTCTAGAATGGGTAGATGTAAATCGGTTATTTACGCTTTCGGATAATAGAAATGCTAGGGGGCACGCCATGAAGTTAGCATGTGGCACATTTAAAACTAATCGGAGAAAGTTATTTTTCATTCAACGCACAATTAAACTCTGGAATTTGTTGCCAGAGGATGTGGTTAGTGCAGTTAGTATAGCTGTGTTTAAAAAATGATTGGATAAGTTCTTGGAGGAGAAGTCCATTACCTGCTATTAAGTTCACTTAGAAAATAGCCACTGCCATTAGCAATTAGGGGTGTGCATTCGTTTTGAACTTAAATGTAAAACGCAACTATTTTTTTTTTTTAACTTAAAAAAGTGATGAGGCGAAAACGATCGGATTTCCAACTTATTCAACATAGCTATGTTGAATAAGTTGGAAATCGCGATTGTTGATCCTAAATAAAAATTTAAACCCCTCACCCTCCTTAATCCCCCCCCCAAGACTTACCAAAACTCCCTGGTGGTACAGCAGGGAGTCAGGACGCCATTGCTGAACTCCTTTGCGAGGAGCACGTGACGTCGGCGTCACGTCGGAGTGACGCGGCGTCACGTGATTCCCCGCGCGATCGCTCCGGGACCCTCGTTGCACCCAAAAGGAACTTTTGGCCAGCTTGGGGGGGTCAGGAGGCCCCCCCAAGCTGGCCAAAAGTTCCTTTTGGGTGCAACGAGGGTCCCCCGGAGCGATCGCGCGGGGAATCACGTGACGCCGTGTCACTCCGACGTGACGCCGACGTCACGTGCTCCTCGCAAAGGAGTTCAGCAATGGCGTCCTGACTCCCTGCTGTACCACCAGGGAGTTTTGGTAAGTCTTGGGGGGGGGATTAAGGAGGGTGAGGGGTTTAAATTTTTATTTGCACGTATGGACATAGACTCAACTTATGGAATTCTCCATATGTCCATGTTGACCGCAAATGGGACCCCCTTTCGACTTATGGACTTATGAACATAAACTTTTGCTCTGCACATCCCTAGTGCCACCCTCCGCGAATAATGAGGAATAAAATGTCTGTAAAAGTTAGAAAATCCCCGAAAGCGCTGTAAGGTTTTTATTCCCGAGGGGTGAGGCCATTGGGTGATTGCAGACACCTTCCCAGGATCCATCCGGAATCCGGTAGATGACACTATGTAGCCTAAGAATGGTAGTGACTCATACTCGAACATACACTTCTCGAGCTTTGCATATCAGTGATTGTCTTTCAGGACTTGTAGCACTTAAGAACATAAGAACATAAGAAATTGCCATGCTGGGACAGACCAAGGGTCCATCAAGCCCAGCATCCTGTTTCCAACAGAGGCCAAAAACCAGGCCACAAGAACCTGGCAATTACCCAAACACTAAGAAGAACCCATGCTACTGATGCAATTAATAGCAGTGGCTATTCCCTAAGTAGAATTGATTAATATCCATTAATGGACTTCTCCTCCAAGAACTTATCCAAACCTTTTTTGAACCCAGCTACACTAACTGCACTAACTACCTTCTCTGGCAACAAATTCCAGAGCTTTATTGTGCGTTGAGTGAAAAAGAATTTTCTCCGATTAGTCTTAAATGTGTTACTTGCTAACTTCATGGAATGCCCCCTAGTCCTTCTATTATTCGAAAGTGTAAATAACCAAGTCACATCTACTCATTCAAGACCTCTCATGATCTTAAAGACCTCTATCATATCCCCCCTCAGCCGTCTCTTCTCCAAGCTGAACAGCCCTAACCTCTTCAGCCTTTCCTCATAGGGGAGCTGTTTCATCCCCTTTATCATTTTGGTTGCCCTTCTCTGTACCTTCTCCATCGCAACTATATCTTTTTTGAGATGTGGCGACCAGAATTGTACACAGTTTTCAAGGTGCGGTCTCACCATGGAGCGATACAGAGGCATTATGACATTTTCCGTTCTATTAACCATTCCCTTCCTAATAATTCCTAACATTCTATTTGCTTTTTTGACTGCTGCAGCACACTGAGCCGACGATTTTAAAGTATTATCCACTATGATGCCTAGATCTTTTTTGTCTGACATGCTGTTGATGGGATTCCAGATCCTTAGAGTAGATCAATACGTCATCCAGATATACTATGACATATGAATTCAGCATCTCCCTTAGCACTTCGTTCATGAGATTTTGGAAGACTGCCGGGGCATTACACAGTCCAAAGGGCATTACTAGATATTCATAGTGCCCATCCCTGGTGTTAAAGGCAGTCTTCCATTCGTCTCCCGGGTGGATGCGTTCTAAATTGTAAGCTCCTCGTAGGTCAAGTTTAGGAAAGAGTTTGGCTCCCTGTAGTCTATCTAGGAGCTCAGGGATCAACGGGAGCGGGTAGCGATCTCATTTAGTGATGGCATTTAATCCTCGATAGTCTATGCAGGGTCTAAGCGAGCCATCCATTTTCCCCACGAAGAAAAACCCTGCTCCAGCAGGCGAGCGAGAGGGGCGAATGAAGCCTTTAGCTAGATTATCTGTGATGTATTCCGACATCGCCCGAGTCTCAGGCAGGGACAGTGGGTACACTCTGCTGCGAGGAGGAGTGGTTCCGGGCAGTAAGTCTATCGCACAGTCAAAGGGTTGGTGTCGTGGGTGAATCTCTGCTTTCTTCTTAGAAAATACCTCCGCAAAGTCTCTGTAAGGTGCTGGAGGGAGTATCGAAGTACTTAACATGGACACTTGAGCTGGCTGGGGGATCTTGATGCAATAAGAAAAACAGAAGGGGCTCCACTGCGCCATTTGTAAAGTGTCCCAATTAATTACTGGAGAATGTCGCTGTTGCCAGGGTAGACCTAGCACCACGGGGTGCATTGCTTTCTCCAACACCAGAAAGGATATTTCCTCGGAATGCAGTACTCGGTTTGGAGCGTCAGTGGTATTGTGGATTCGGATATGATACCCAGCAGCATGGTGCCTTGAATGAAGGTGACACGTAACGGAGGATTCCGCGTTATGGTTGGCAGGCGTAATTGATGCACTAAATCTAGTAAATCCCCCCCCAGCCCACCTCACTCCTGCGCTACCCATTACCGTCCTCCGCTGTATTATCAATTTTAAAACATTTAACCTGCGCCAAAAACCTTAAATCAAGCTCCCTTTTAGTACCTGCTATAACCATAACTGTTGTAAATAAGCTAATTTAAAAAAAAAAAAAAAACTAGCCCAATTCTTCAAGGACAAAGTCGACAACATTATTGCCAAGATTCCACAAACCCACAACGACCCCACTGCCATCCACCCCCCCATCCACATATGGTCACAATTCGCACCTGTTGCTTCTACAGAAATCGAACCCATCATCAAAAAAACCAACCCTGCATCCCACCCATTAGACCCCATCCCCGTCAAAACCCTAAAACTCATCAGAGAGATCATTGTCAAACCAATAACCTACATCATCAACTTATCCCTCGAACAAGGAATCTTCCCAGAAAAACTCAAAAATGCCATCATCAAACCAATCATCAAAAAACCTCAACTCGACAAATCAGACCCAGCAAACTACAGACCAGTCTCTAACCTCCCATTCCTAGCAAAAATCATAGAAAAAACAGTCAACAACCAACTCACAGACCACCTTGAAACCCATAATGTTCTTCAGCCAGCACAGCACGGTTTCAGAAAATTCCTCAGCACTGAAACCCTCCTCCTCTCCCTTACTGATACCATCCTCAGAGGCCGTGACAAAGGCAAATCGTTCCTCCTGATACTCCTCGACATATCAGCCGCCTTTGACACCATCAATCACAGAACACTCCTCGCCAGACTTAAAGAAATTGGTCTTCAAGACACCACAATCAAATGGTTCAAATCCTACCTCTCAAACAGATCCTACATCGTCAAGACAAACTCATCCGAATCCTCTCAAGTGCCCCTCACACATGGGGTCCCACAGGGTTCTTCCCTTTCCTCAACCCTCTTTAACATTTACCTCCTCCCACTATGCAAATACCTTTCAGATGCAAACCTCACCTACTTCGTCTATGCAGACGACATACAAATACTTCTCCCCATAAACAAGTCCATCCAACTCACCATGGAAAAATGGAACAACCTCAGCTCAAATCTGTCCCAATTACTATCCCAACTATCACTATGCCTCAACCAAGCCAAAACAGAAATCCTTCACATCCACGATGACCGTCCCTCTTATCCCCTCAAGTGCACCCCCTCCAACCACCCAGGAACCTCAATCAACACGGGAGTGCCACAGATCTCACAAATCTCACTCACTCCATCCACAAGAAACCTAGGAGTAACAATTGACAGCCAACTCAACTTTCAACGACACATCTCCAATACAATTAAGGATGGATTCTTCAAACTCCAAACCCTGAAAAAACTTAAACCCCTTCTCCAAGCGCACGACTTCCGAACAGTCCTTCAATCAATTATCCTCTCAAAACTCGACTACTGCAACTCCCTTCTCATCGGCCTACCAGAAATCCACATCAGACCCCTCCAAGTTCTACAAAATGCCGCCGCCAGAATCATCACCAACAACAAAAATCCTCCCACATCACACCTACCCTCAAAGAACTCCACTGGCTACCCATCACACAAAGAATCCATTACAAAACACTCACCCTCATGCACAAAAAAATACACAACAACAAAATGAACTGGCTAAACAACGCAATACATCCACACCCCACACAAAGAACCCTCAGATCCACCAACACTGGCCTCCTAGCCATCCCCAATCTCAAATCTGCACACCTCAACGCAACCCGCAAACGAGCCATAACAATAGCGGGACCCACCCTATGGAACACCCCTCCCCACCTGTCTCAGAAATGAACCATCACTGCAAACCTTCAAAAAACACCTAAAAACATGGCTGTTTTTAAAAGCCTTCCCACCCGACCCTTAACCTGCCCGAACGCAACCCACCTCATCCCATACTCAAGTCTTCTCACCCCCCTGAATCCCTCACTCCGCTACTTCCTCCCACCCCACCTTCCTCCCACCCCACCTTCCTCCCACCCCCCCCTCCCTTCCCTCATCCCCCCCACCTCTATTCCTAAATTACCTACCCAACAAGTCCCTTATCCCAATTTTATTTTATCAACAACACATTCATGTACATATGTTATTTTCTATAACCTTTTGTTATATCCTATAACCTTTTGTTCCATGTACCACTGTTATAATATGTTATAATTGTTTTTTGTAAAATAGGGCGGACTACGCCCTATTCCCTTGGTTATCTGGAAACCGATGTGATATCTCGATTGAATGTCGGTATATAAAAGAAATAAATAAATAAATAAAATAAATAATATTTTACATCTTTGTGTTTTTAAATGTTCAAATAAGTTTTCATTATATCCCATAACTGTTGTAAGTAAGCATCCATTTTTCTCCCCTATATAATCTTTTTACCCCCTCTTAACCGCTGTAATTAAACAACAATGTATAACCCCGTTAAGCAACTTCGCTTGTAAATACTGCTACGTTCCTTTTACCTTCTCAGCTGCTCTCTTTCCTCCTTACCTTCCTCCCTCTCTCTCCCCCCCTTTTTTTCGCTCCTGCTCCATCCCCCACTCCCTGTTTTTTGTAATTTCCTCCTTTCTCAAGTTTATTGTAAACCGGTGTGATGTGCTTGCACGAACACCGGTATATTAAAAGCTGTTAAATAAATAAATAAATAAATAAATAAATAAATACTATGATGAAATTCCCCTCTGCCCCCAAGTCAATGAAAGCCAGAGTGTGAAAATGTCATCCAGGGTATTTAATAGTCACAGGAACTGTACATTGAGGAGTAGAACCAGCACAGCCTAGGAGTAGCTCCCCTGTACCACTTAGGCTCGAGCGTTTTCCAGTCGTTCTTTGCACTGTGCTAGGAAATGCCCTTTGTCACCGCAGTAAAGGCATAACCCTAGCGTGCAACGTCTCCTTCTCTCCTCCGCTGTCAATGGGGAGCGGCCTATTTGCATAGGTTCCTCTGCAGCAGGACCCACGTGGGGTGTTCTTTGGACGGCAGCTGGAGTTATGGGTCTGGAGAACGCCGGGGCTAGAGGTACGGAATGGCATGGCAGGCGTGCCTCTTTAGCCCGTTGCTGAAGTCGTCGGTCAATGCGGCCGGCCATGTCTATAAGATCATTCAGATCATCGGGAATGTCCCTGGCAGCCAGTTCGTCTTTGATATGACTTGCCAGGCCCTCCATAAAGATTCCTCGTAAACAACCCACCTCCATGGCGAGAGTCCGGAATTCGATGGCATAGTCCGCCAGAGGTCGGAACCCCTGTTTTAACTGTAACAGTTCTGATGTTGCTGTAGACAAGCGGGCAGGTTTGTCGAAGACTTGCCGGAAGTTAAGGATGAACTGCTGGAGGTTGTGTAGTAAGGGATCTTGGCGATCCCACATTAGGGAGGCCCAATCAAGCGCTCTCCCATCGAGTAGTGAGAAGATGTAAGCTACCTTCACTGAGTCGGAAGAGAATTGGGCAGGAAGCAGGGAGAACCGGACGTAGCACTGGTTTAGAAAACTTCGGCAAGCCTTGGCGTCCCCCGCATATCGTGTTGGAGCTGGGAGCTGGGTGGGTGTCACCAAGTTCATGGTGGGAGCCGGAGGTAGTGTTGGTGGTGGTGGTTCTGGAGCCGCTGCCTCCAGCCGGTTGGACAAACACTCAACGCTGGCGGCCAGGACATCAAGGCAGTGTTGCTGCTGCTGCAGTTGTTGTGCCATCCCGGGAATGGCTTGCAAGCCGGGCGCATCCGCTGGGTCCATGGCCTTGCAAACTGTTGCTGTTGCGGGATGAGGTGGACCCTTGGACCGGCCTGATGGAACCGGAGGCTCCGTAGTGGACAGGCTGGGAGGCGGAACCAAACTGAAGTGAGGGAGGCGTCTTCACCCTGGAGATCCTAGATCCCCCCAGGAAGAGCCCCTAGGGATCTGGACCGCCTGGACTTAGATGGCAGCAGCAGGACGAGTCGAGGAGACGATCCGAAGGTCAGGACAGGCGGCAGGCACAGAACATCAGAAGCAGGTCGGAGTCAGGAACCAGGAGATCAGCAGCGAGAGGAACAACCAGGACTGGATCCGGAACAGGAACACAGAAGAGGAGATAGGACCCACCGGAAGAACTGGCAGGCTCCGCAGGGCTGGAGAGCAGGATCAGCAGCAGACAAGGCACAGGATCAGCAGGAACCAAGGCAGCAGGATCAGCAGGATCAGGACGGCAACTAGAGACTCCAAGGAGGGACCTCGTTGCAAGGCGAAGTTCTGGGATCAGGCACCGGCCTTAAGTACTCTGCCGGCATCTGACGTCATCTAGGGGGCTGTCCATCACTTCCAGGTGCTGGAGCTTTAAAAGCTCCATCCTTGCGCGCACGTGTAGCAACGCGGGGGGAGGAGTCAGCATCAGCCTCGGCGGCGTCTCCCTCGTGGAGACGCCGCAGCCATGCGGCCTAGCAGGCCAGGAACCCGGCGGTTTTACCCGCGGTCTGGAGCGAAGGTAAGCGGCCACGGCCCCGATCGTGAGAGAGGCGACCGGGGCCGCAACACTTCCTTGCAAAAAGCATGCAGTGTTGTCTCCCCTGGAGGGATCCCCCTTTCTCTTACCCCCATCATCCGCCAGCACATCACTACACGGCACCACCATGTGGAGTCTCTTCACTGGGGAGGGATGGGAACCCCGCCAGCGTATCATCACAGGGTGCCGCATTGCAGGGCCAGTGCTAACATTTCTGCAGCCCTGTGCAAATTATTACTGGGCTGGCCCCTCCTCATTCTGTTTTGTTTTTTTTTACATTTAATTTGTATTATTTTACTAATCAGGGACGGAGTGAATCTTGTGCCCAGCCTCCCCCTTACCATGGCCCTCTCCACACATAATTATGCATTTATAATAAAAGATTTTACATGAAAAACACATACTCAAAGTACAGTCTTTTGAAGTAAAAATATCACAACAACCTCCAGCACTCAAAAAACTAAACCCTATGAAAAGGTGACCCTGCAAACTTTACACTAGGTCCTAAAACACCAATATATCTCCTATTAGGAATACAGAACAAACCAAGCTTCTATAGATCCCTACATAGAAATGACACATTAGCAGAATATTTAACCTCAATCACAAATGCAGAAGACAGATAGACCTTCACCAAATATAGAATAAAGTAGTAATACAAATGAGCAGACAATAACTGAACTGTAAACCAGCTAGACTATGTATGCAGTGCAAGAATGGAAAAACAGAAACATAATTCTTCATAAAACATGAAACAATCAAATCAGGAAATGTAAATCAATAGAAGTAAAACCATACTAATAAAAAGAATATTTCAAAAAATCGCACACAAAGAATAACATCCAATAATATAAAACTCGTATAAATTTTCCAAAGACCAATAAAATATTTCAAAACAGCAATCGCTACACCACCCAATACTTAAAACATAAAAAAAATATGAAGCCCTTGCTGTCCATACCTGGGATCTTTGATTTCCAGATGCATTGAGATTGTTATGGATTAGCAGGGAAGAGGAGAGGAATCGTTGCACACAGTCTTCTCCTCTCTCTCGTATATACATACTGAATCATAGAACATGTTCTCACACACACATAGACATGCTCTCACAAACAACCAGAGACAGATATGCCCTCACACACACAGACATAATCTCACACATATACACAGAGACAGACATGCACTCACACACACACACACACAGACATGCTCTAACATGCACACACAGACATGCTCTCACACACACATATATACACAAATAGATAAGCTCTCTCTTTCTCTCTCACATGCACACACACAGAAATGCGCTCTCCCACATACACACACACAGACACACACAGACATGCTCTAACTCACACACACACAAACATGCTCTCACACACATACAAACACATACAAACATGCTCTCACAGACATACATACACACACAGATAAGCTCTTTCTCTCTCTCACACACACACACACATAGAAATCGCTCTCACACACACACAGACACACACTCAGAGATATGCTCAGTGCCTCCCTTTTCCCGATCAGACAAATTCACTTCCTCCCATCACAAGCAGAAGTCCAGCGGGCAGCCTCCTCTTCTTGAGGCCACGTGGGCTGATGCTGCATTGTTTCCTGTGTATACAGGGGGAGAAGCAAAGTGCTGTTGCTCCTCCTGTAGTCCAACACCGTGCAGGCCCAGGGCTGATGCTTCCTGTTCCTGCCATGGCACGGAGGATTTGCTGTTCTCTAGCTGTGACTGCATGGCCTCTCCTTCTTTCTGCCCACGTAGACCCACCACTTCCTTTTCCGGGCTGCACAGGAAGGAAAGAAAGGCCATACTGTCACCACCCCCAGACCGGTGACATTCTAAGCCAGGGGTGAGCAAACTTTATGAGCCACGGCACCACCCCCCTTCCATCCACACAATTTGTTGGGCCCCCCACCCACCAAAGTTGGGTTACTTCATGTATATAATATAATGTAAAGACTCTTGTGAAAGAAAAGACTTTAGTGCTCAGGATGTGTAGTGAGTTGTGTATACCTATAGTATATATAGGAACATTCAAAGTATTTGTATCTGCCATTTTTTGTTGACTATCTGTCTATCTATCTATCTATCTATCCATCCATCTGTCTAAATATATGTCTCAGTCTCTCACCAACCAATCAGCTGTTGAACCATTTGCCAAATAGCAGGCAATCTCACTGCCAGCCAGAAGCTCAAATTTCCAGTTTTGATTCCCTTCAGGTTGCTGAAAGGAGCAATCAGGTACTCACAAACACAAAGATAAGCAGATACCACACCACATCCAGACAGGCACCTCACAGTAACAGCAGCGTATACTCCTTCCACTGCCAGACACACTTGGCTAATTTTAAATGCCTGTCGCTCATAAAAAATGGGGGTTACGAGCGAGGCCAGGCCTTGAGCGCGCTGCATGCATTTTAAAAGGGTCCCGGCCACGCGTGTAACCCTCGTAACGCACACAAGAGCCGGGCCGAAGAAAAGGGGTGGTCCAGGGGGCAGGGCAGGGCAGAGCTGGAAGTGGCCACAGTACAGCAGCCATTTGCTGCTGTGCTGGGGGATCTCGCGTAAGTTCTAACACAAGAAAAAAAGAAAAAGGTAAGGCCTAAGAGGTCGGAGAGAAGAGGGGAACGGGGAGGGAGGGTAGGTAGGGGGATAGGAAAGTTCCCTCCCAGTCTGCTCCTTAATTGGAGCAGACTGGGAGGGAACTGGGGGAGGCCCAATCTCATTGCCGCACATAAATTGCAATTTTTAGCATCCCTTTGCGCGCCGGCCCAGATTTTATAACATGGGTGTGCCAGCACGCGCATGTTATAAAATCGCGCATCCACATGTGCACACGTCAGGTAGCGCGCGCACATGGACACACCCGCAAATGTTTTTTAAATGTACCCCATTGTGAACTAATACAAAACCCTGCAAAAAAGAAACTCAAAATCTATACAGCAAACCTGTCATAACATAACAATAGTAACATCAAAGATCAAGAACCCTACCTGTGAAAAAGCAATACTGTAAAATTACACTGGGACCCAGAATACCAAAACACTACCTATTGGGGAAAGAAAACAAACCCGATTACTATAGGTCCCTACACAGACACTGCATGCTAGCAGAATTTCTCACCTTGGTAACACGCCCAGAGCAGAGACAGAGCCTCGCCAAATACAGATTAAAGGATCACAAATTAGAACCTGAAATGGAAACCCTAAGAAGCCAGACTCTGTGTGTAACAATGGAAAAACAGAACCACCATTCCTCATAAAACAAATAAATCAAGAAACATAAAGCATCAATTAGAACTAATAAAATAATATTTTTAAACTACTGACAAATAGAATAACTTCTATAAATTTAAGTCATATACATTTTTTTTTAATTTCCCAAGTACCAATAAAATATTTCAAAACAGCACACATGTCAAATAACACCCAATAATTAAAACTAATAAGGATAAAAAAAAAAAAAAGCCCCTGCTTGGCCATACCTGGGAACTCTTGATTTTCAGTCACCCTGAGATTGTCAAGGATTAGGAGCTAGGGTGACACACAAACTTTATTTTCTCTCTCTCACACACACTCGCATGTTCATTCTCTCTCACACATACACTATCACATACACATACATACATGCTCTCATTCACACCCACACAGTGTCATGCACAGGCTCTAAGACTCTCTCTCCCCCCACAAAAGCTCTTACTCCCCCAGATTCTCCCATTCACACCCATTCTTTCTCACACATAGACCCCCAGGCAGGCACCCTTTCATTCTCACACATATATACACATATAGACCCCCCAGGCAGACACCCATTCATTCTGAGACACATAGATAAACCCCCAGGCAGGCATTCATTCTCTCTCACACATACACACAGACCCCCTGGCAGGCACCCATTCTCTCACACACACACACACAAACAGACCCCCCAGGCAGGAACAAAATCATTCTCACACACACACACACACACACACACACACACACAAGCTCCCGTTCATACACATACCCACCACTGAAGTCAGGCCTCCTCTCTTTGTTTTGTTGGCAGCCTCAGAGCCTCTCTACCTCTGCTCCACTACCGTCATTGCTGCTGCTGCTGCTGCTGCCAGGTCGCTGTTGGGGAGGAGCCGATCACTCATCGCTGCTTCTGCCTCCTCTGTTCAGGACCTGCGACATAAAAAATGTGCGGGGCTAGCACTTCCTCTATGCTGATCTCATACATAATGAGATCAGCATAGACAACTTGCTGTTCTCACGAATTCTAATACAGTGGATCTGCATAGATGAGGGGAAGGGTGTCCACTGTCCTCTGCTCAGCTGCCATTGGATGACATCCACTGTCAGCTGTATAGCTTTTTTCCCTGTTTTTTGGCTACTAGTGGGATTGGGTCCAATGGCGGCTGCATGCACCTTCCCCCGTGGTCTGGAATGTCCGGGCTCACTGCTGTTGGTGCCCCCTGCTCTAAGTGGCCACAGCCTCCTCCTCTTCTGCCGCTGGGCAGGATGTGCTCCCTGGCTGCTGCAGGCCTCCTCTTCTTCTGCCCCTGGGTGCCCCCTACAGCCAGGCACCCGGGACTTTGGCCCCCCTGCCCCTCCCTCACTACTCCACTGTCTGCTGGACACAAGTTTACACTTCTGACAGACAATCAACCACTCATGTGGATTGCATGGAACAAGGAGTCTAATGGTTGGGTGATGAGATGGATCTTGTCTTTACAGATGTTTAATTATAAAGTGTGGAACAGATCCAGGAAATAGAATGCCAATACCAACTTCCTTTCCACAGAGGTTTCACTACTATAGGTAGGCACTCAACTAAGGAAGGATAAGCTGAGTGGGGAGTGAAAGAGTGTATAAGAGAGAATCCCAGAATACATTAAGGGATCGGTTTCCGGTATCTGGCTCAGTCCACCTTAAGGTGCAGCCCAGAAGGGAATCCTGGCCACTGGGTGTTTCACTAAGTAGGGGACTAGTGGGTAACACAGAGGTCCTGGAGAATTAAACTCTGGAATTTGTTGCCAGAGGATGTGGTTAGTCCAGTGAGTATAACTGTGTTTAAGAAAGGATTGGAGAAGTTCTTGGAGAAGTCCATTACCTGCTATTAATTAAGTTGATTTATAAAATAGCCTCTGCTATTACTAGCAACAGTAGTGTGGAATAGACTTAGTTTTTGGGTACTTGCCAGGTTCTTATGGCTTGGATTGGCCACTGTTGAAAACAGAATGCTGGGCTTGATTGACCTTTGGTCTGACCCAGTATGGCATGTTCTAAAGGAGAAGACAGATCCTACATCATGACTGTCTATTTGTGATTGTCATATTTTTTATTTAAAGTTGCTGAGGTAAGCAGACCTTTTTCTGCTACTTTTCTGTTTTGCTGTAAATAATAAATTTATTCTGCTTCCAAGGTATCACACTTCACTACATGTAACTGATGTCACCCATATGAAAAGGAGGAAAAGACTTCATAGAACCATAAAGAAGCAATGTTCACCAAACTGGTTTACTTCAATCATAAGTCTAAAAAATCTCCTTAGTTTTATATGATGTTTATCCCGGGGCCACATCTTTGTGCATGTTATAGATCAGATTTCCATAGGAAGGGCAAACCTTCCTCCTTTAAACTAGCATCTTTACTGATGCCACTGGAAGGGCAGTGAAGACATGCCCAATGAAACTATAAAATAAGAACATAAGATCGCTATACTAGGTAAGACCAAAGGTCTTTCAAGCCCAGTATCCTCTTTCCAACAGTAGCCAGTAGGGATGTGCATTCATTTAAAATGAATGCGCAATCCATGACAAATGACTGTAATACATTTCATTCATGGGGCCATGAATAAGAATGGTCACTTCCCATGAATGAAACATAGATCATTCATTGGAGCAATTACTTAATTGATAATTTTGTTTTCCTTGGTGTAGACAGATGGACTCAGAACCAATGGATTATGTGCTTCCCTGCTAGCAGATGGAGATGGAGCCAGGTTTCAAAGCTGACGTCACCCTAGATATACCCCTGCAATGACCTCAGCCATTCAGTATTCTCTTCAAAGCCATTGTGGACATACTATTGAAAAACTTGAATACATTTTAATCACCATACCTGTACTTAACCAAACATAAGTGCTGAATCCCAGCAATATTATAGATGCCCCGATCTAGGGATAGGGTGATGGCTTAGCCATACCTCTTTGGGATTTAGATTCATGTGCGATTCCTTGGCACTGTTCATGGGCAGCTGTGGAAGAGATGCTGAGTTCATCTGTCTACACTATGAAAACAAAATTATCAGATAAGTAATTTCTCCATTTCCTAGTGTGTAGCCAGATCCAATCAGGACCAATGGGAAGTACAAAAGCTACTCCCAAATGGGCAGGAGGTTGCCCGTGATCCGGTTAGCCCTGCCTTCACAAAGGCTGTGTTTTCTTGGGCTTGGATGTCCAGGCGTCCAGGCGATAGAACCTGGAGAAGGTGTGCAAGGAAAACCACGTTGCTGCTCGGCAGATGTCAACAGGAGACAGTAGCTTAGCTTCCACCCTGGCCCTAGTAAAATGAGCTTTAACCTGAAGGGGTAAAGGCTTCCCTGCATCTACATAAACTCCCGTGATCACTTCCTTGATCCAGTGAGCTATGGTAGCTCGCGAAGCTTCTTCGCCTTGTTTCCTTCCACCGTGAAGAACAAACAAGTGATCCATCTTCTGTACATTCCAGATACTGTACTAACAGCCTCCTGGCATAGGAAGTGGTAGTCTTCCCAGTACTTGCGTTTATTTAGGGATGGTAAGGAAATGGATTAGTTCAGGTGAAACTCCGAGACTACCTTTGGCAAGAAGGAAGGGACGATGCAAAGCTGCAATGTTCCTGAAGTCAACAGGGGGGATCATGTCCCAACATGACAGTGTCTGTAGTTCAGAGATGCGACAAGATGAGCATATCGCAACCAAAAATACAATCTTCAGCGTTAACAGGTGTAGAGACAGAGCGTGCAGAGGCCAAAAGGAAGGCCCTGCTAATACGTCCAATACTAGATTGAGATTCCATAGGGGGACCGGCCACTTTAAGGGTGGTCAGGGCTGTTTAACTCCTTTTAGGAAATGGGCCAAGTCTGGATGTGTTGATAGGCGGACTCCATTCACCTCACCTCTGAAACAGGAGAAAGCCGCCACCTGGACCTTCAAGGAGTTGAGAGACAGTCCTTTATTCAGGCCATCCTGAAAGAATTCCAGAATCATGGGGATCTTGGTCATCCGAGGGGGCACCTTGTGTTCCTCGCACCAGGCCTCAAATATTCTCCAGATCCGCACATATACCAGGAACGTCGAGAACTTTTATATGCGGAGCAAGGTGGTGATTACATCCGCCAAATATCCATGCTTCATCAGACGAACCCTCTTAAGGGCCGGACCATAAGACAAAACTGAGTTGGGTCCTCATAACCTTGTTGGAAAAGGTCCCTGTGCGGGGGAAGGCATAGAGGCTCTCTACCAGAAGCCTCTGCATGTCTGTGTACCACGGACATCTGAGCCAATCCGGGGCCACCAGAAGGACTAATCCTCTGAGGTGTTTGATCTTGCAAATGACCTTGCCCAGCAGAGGCCATGGAGAAAAGACATCTCTGGCCAGGTCTGGACAAGGATGTCGATCCCTTGGGAGCATTGATCTCTTCTGTGACTGACAAATCGGGGAACCTTCGCATTGTGAGATGTGGCCAGTAGGTTGATGGATGGGAGGCCAAGCGATCTACTAGGAGCTGGAAGGCTCTGGTCAACAACACCCATTCCCCTGGATCCAGACTTTACCTGCTGACAGTTGACGAACGCATTGTGTTCGTCAACCGATACACTTGGCACATCAGTTTCTTTATTCTCAAAGGAGGAAGGAAGACCTTATCCTCTTTGGTGTCAAACCAGACTCCTAGGTACTCTAAAGACTGGAAGGGCTTGAGACTGCTCTTGTCCATGTTCATGACCCAACCACCAGGAGGCTCTCTTCCAATGACTTCACCCGGATCAGCCAGTCATCTAAGTAAGGATGCACCAGGATCCCTTCTTTCCTCAGTGCCACTGCTATGACCAACATAATTTTGGAGAATGTTCTGGGGCAGTTTCCAGGATGAAGGGAAACACCCGGAACTGATAATGGTGACCCAATACCGCAAAGCTTAGGAATGCTGGTGCTCTTGACAGATTGGGATATGAAGGTAGGTCTCCAAGAGGTCCAAGGATGTTAAGAACTCTCCTAGTTGTACAGCCAACTCTTCAGTGAAGAGTTTCCATGCAGAAGTGAATTACCTGCAGATGATGATTGATGCTCTTGAGATCAAGGATGGGGCAAAATGAACCCTCCTTCTTGGGTACGATGAAATAGATGGAATAATGCGCCATATTTTTCCTGGGGTGTAGGTACTGAAGTTATAGCCCTCAAAATGATGAACCTTATCAACTTGAATTCCACTGCCAGATTTTGGTGCTAGGAGTGGCAAGGTGATATTATGAACATGTCCCGAGGGATGCTGCAAAATTCTAGAGCGTATCCTTCTCATATGATGACTAGTACCCATTTGTCCGATGTGATATTGACCCACCTCTGATAGAAGAGGGATAGTTGGCCCCCTATCTCTTCATCCCATGGATAGGTTGGTGAAACTTAATTGGGAAGTTCAGAAAGAAACCTGACCCCGAACCAGTTCCTCTGTTTGTCGGCTCCGAAAGGACTGAGACCTTCCCGAGGGCTGAGATGTCTGAAATGACAAATTTCTGTAAGGCAGGAAGTGCTGGGAGCCCCTGGCCCGAACCCTTATGGGCGATGGGCTCTGTGACTAGAGATGAGAATCAGTCCCGGAACGTTTCCAGTATCATGTTCGTAGAACCGCGGGAAATCTTCATTTCCCATGGTTCTGACTGCTTTTTTTTTTTTTTTGGCTGTCCCGAGCCGAAAAAAAATCCAAAATACCCCGACCCTTTAAATCTAATTATTTGGAGCGATATAGAGCGATATAGAGGTATTATTACATTTTCCATTTTATTACCCATTCCCTTCCTAATAATTCCTAACATTCAGTTTGCTTTTTTGACTGCTGCAGCACATTGAGTGGACGATTTTAAAGTATTATCCACTATGATGCCTAGATCTTTTTCCTGGGTGGTAGCTCCTAATATGGAACCTAACATCGTGTTATTTTTCCCTATATGCAACACCTTGCACTTGTCCACATTAAATTTCATCTGCCATTTGGATGCCCAATCTTCCAGTCTTGCAAGGTCCTCCTGTAATGTATCACAGTCCGCTTGTGATTTAACTACTCTGAATAATTTTGTATCATCCGCAAATTTAATAACCTCACTCATCGTATTCCTTTCCAAATCATTTATATATATATTGAAAAGCACCAGTCCAAGTACAGATCCCTGAGGCACTCCACTGTTTACCCTTTTCCACTGAGAAAATTGACCATTTAATCCTACTCTCTGTTTCCTGTCTTTTAACCAGTTTGTAATCCACAAAAGGACATCGCCTCCTATCCCATGACTTTTTAGTTTTCATAGAAGCCTCTCATGAGGGACTTTGTCAAACGCCTTCTGAAAATCCAAATACACTACATCAACTGGTTCACCTTTATCCACATGTTTATTAACCCCTTCAAAAAAATGAAGCAGATTTGTTAGGCAAGACTTCCCTTGGGTAAATCCATGTTGACTATGTTCCATTAAACCATGTCTTTCTATATGCTCTACGATTTTGATCTTGAGAATAGTTTCCACTATTTTTCCCGGCACTGAAGTCAGGCTCACTGGTCTATAATTACCTGGATCGCTCCTGGAGCCTTTTTTAAATATTGGGGTTACATTGGCCACCCTCCAGTCTTCAGGTACAATGGATGATTTTAATGAAAGGTTACAAATTGTAACTAATAGATCAGAAATTTCATTTTTGAGTTCCTTCAGTACCCTAGGATGCATACCATCCAGTCCAGGTGATTTGTTACTCTTTAGTTTGTCAATCTGGCCTACTACATCTTCCAGGTTCATAGTGATTTCGTTCAGTTCGTCTGACTCATCACCCCTGAAAACCATCTCTGGAACTGGTATCTCCCCAACATCCTCACTAGTAAACATAGAAGCAAAGAATTAATTTAGTCTTTCTGCAAAGGCGTTATCTTTCCTAAGAGCTCCTTTAACCCCTTGGTCATCTAATGGTCCAACCGACTCCCTCACAGGTTTCTTGCTTCGGATATATTTAGAAAAGTTTTTATTATGAGTTTTTGCCTCTATGGCCAACTTCATTTCAAATTCTCTCTTCGCCTGTCTTATCAATGTTTTACACTTAACTTGACAATGCTTATGTTTTATCCTATTTTCTTCAGATGGATCCTTCTTCCAGTTTTTGAAGGATGTTTTTTTTGGCTAAAATAGCCTCTTTTACCTCACCTTTTAACCATGATGGTAATCGTTTTGCCTTCTTTCCACCTTTCTTTATGTGTGGAATACATATGGACTGTGCCTCTAGGATTGTATTTTTAAACAATGTCCAAGCCTGTTGAACACTTTTAACCTTTGTAGCTGCACCTTTCAGTTTTTTTCTATTTGCCTCATTTTATCAGTTTCCCTTTTGAAAGTTTAGTGTTAGAGATGCAGATTTACTTATTGTCCCCCTTCCAGTTATTAGTTTAAATTTGATCATGTTATAATCACTGTTGCCAAGTGGCCCCACCACCGTTACCTCTCTCACCAAATTCTGCATTCCACTAAGAATTAAATCTAAAATAGCTCCCTCTCTTGTTGGTTCCTGAACCAATTGCTCCATGAAGCAGTCATTTATTACAATCCTTTCCTTGATGTCTATGGCTTGGATCTTTCTGGGATAGTTCTTAGCCACTTGCTGGAGAAGCCTCCCCTCTCCTGTGAATCCAATAGAGAACCAAGACAGAGGGTAGCTCCTTATCTGCCTCTCCCCAAGCTCCTTCTCCTCATACCCCCTCCAAGATATCACTCACTTCTATCACTCAACTAGAAGAACTCTTCTCCCCCAGTAACTCATGGAGTCACCATTTATACTCCCATACTATTGACTCACTCTTTAGAGGATGAACTGTCCTGTTACTCCTAAGTAACCACCTTTCCTTTAGAATTTCCTTCACTTAAAAGTATTGTGGTGCCTAGTCAGCTCCACACTTTTGATCTTCCACCTAAGTATTACTTCCAAGAAATAGCAGGATAAAATGAAGGCTCTTTTATAACCTTTCCAATCCAGTGGCAGGCTCCTTAAACTTTTTTTTTTTTGCTTTGAATTTATTTGCAATGCAATATTCCTTTTTAAAACATGCATTTGATCTGTTGTAAAAGATGGGCCTCAAGTCAAAGATGGCTAAAACTGAAACTGAATCTGAGTCCAGATTGCAGGCAGTGCATGTCAGTCACTTTCACCTTCTTAACTTTACATTCAATGGCATGTACTATTTTGATAAATATCTGCCTTTGGGATGTTCAGTTTTTCTATATATTATAATAGAATTAGTCTGTTTGTTCTTTGCAAGGTTGAGAGGTTGAGTAAGTGAGTGGCAATTTTTTGTTTGTGGGAAGGAAATTTCCCTTTGCAAATACTTCTTTGAAAAATTTAAGTAGCTAGCACAGGATTATGGAATATTAGCAGCAAATAAAGCAAATGGCACTTCCAGTATGTCTTTGGTATCAAGTTAGACTGTGAAAAGTTAGAAAAGTTAGGAAAGTTATAGGGGTCCTTGGGTGAATTAGTGTCTGCTAAATAAGTGGTGCTATAACAATACATATAACCTATAATACTATAGCTCCTCTTCTAGTATTATCCAGGAAAGCAGGGGGTCACACTCATTCACTAGGCAAAGTCCGTATTCCGTCCAAACAGTCATACTGTGTGGATTCTCCGAGGGTGGTGGGGGCCAGGGATGATAGACCTCCAGAGCCTCAAGGCTGTAGCATCTAGGGACAGAGGCATGGAACTCTCCTCTGAGTGCACTTTTCTATTTGGATGCAGAATGGACACTGTTGATGAGTGTTCCAACTCAAATGGACACTGTTGATGAGTGTTCCAATTCAAAGTATACTGCAGATCTTCCAAGATAATCATTCCATCTTCCCATGCAGTTTTTAATTTGAAGGATGCACTATCCAATTTGCAATGAGGTACGAAACATGGGAATTAATTTTGATTCAGTCCTTTCATTTAGAGCTCAAATAAAGTCTGTACAGTAAGGAACTCCTTTTTTAAGCTTCATTTGATCCAGAAGATAAACCTTTTTAGAGAAAAATGACTTTTGTACAGTGCTCCAGGCATTAATTATTACTGGCCTAGTCTATTGTAATTTTTCTTGGCCTTCATGCTTTTACTTTGAAGGCTCTGCAGATAGTTCAAAACTCAGTGGCATACATCCTTACTGGAACCGCTTGATTTGACCATATAGAAACATAGAAATGACAGCAGAAAAGGACCAAATGGTCTATCCAATCTGCCCAGCAAGCTTTTTAAGGTAAAAACTGCCACTCCGTGCACGTAACTTCCATGTTTCTCTTAAGGGTAGTAAGATTTTGCTCTGTGCTGTTATCCCCAAGCCTTATGGTACTCATAAGAATTGCAGAAGCAACATTTTTTACTAGGCGATGAGCTTTCTTCAAATTTCAGACAGTGTTGCTTTGCTTATAGACTTGGCCATAGAAGCAGTCCTGTGCTTTTATTCTTATGTCTACATAGTAGTACCCAGACCATAGAAGTCAGGACTGTTGGTTGTTTCCTGTTTTCTTTTCCCCCTTGCCCCTGCCACTGAAGTAGGGAGCAATGCTGCAGTTGCATTGATTTCCAATTGAATGGCAAATTATATTCAAGTTGCAGACTCTAGTCCATAAAGCACTGAATAGTGAGGTACCTCAATGTGTCAGCTCCATGCTTAAATATTACAGGGCTGAGAAAAAATTAAGATCGTCTTGTCACTGTTTGTTAGACGTTCCCTAGATGTGAACTGTAAGGTTGGCAGAATCGCATGACAGATTGTTTGCAGTGGCTCTGGCCCTGTATTCTGGAATCAGTTACCAGATATGCTTCATAAAGAGTCTTGTCTGAGGAAATTAGAAATTAGAAAAGTTCTGAAAACACATTTATTTGAGGAGACATATAAAGCAATCTTATAACATCTTTATATTGCCAGGTGGCAAATTATTTCGAATGATCCAGAATGCAGTTTGTTTCAAATCTTGCCAAGGTGATGCTTTTTTTTTTTTTTTTTGCTGTATTCAGAGTTGTTATTGTTAATGTTTTATGAATCTTACTTACAAGCCACATGGTATTAAAAATTTTTAAATAAATAAATGATATTGGCACATTAGTTTCTGGTTGCATCCATGTCACAAACTTGTTCCTCAAATACTTCTCTATGAATGTGTCTACTGTCTATCAATACTGGGAACTGGAAATGTCCTCACCCTCCAGGGCATGGAATGACAAGCCTCCCAGGTGGGCAGGTGGCCTCCTAGATGCAGTGGAATCATTTCCCAGAAAAATATCTGAGGTCCAGAGAAGTTGCAGATTCTTCAAATTCATAAATCTCCCCCCTTCTTCCAAGGCAGAGACTCTGGTCAGGAGTATCCAGGTGAAAAATACTTCTTACTCTCTCTTCTTCTCTCCAGATGGTAACTTAACTAGGATCTTTCATATGAAAGGTCCAGGGCAGCTAGGAAAAAGAAGCTTTCCCCACTCTTGGGCAGACAGGACAGCAGTGGCTTCCTCCCAAAACAAAAAGAAAAATCTTATTAAAAATACTCGATCACTCAAAATAGAGTCACCCTCATCCCTCCTTTAGGTATGAGATGGAAACAAAGTATCTTCTTTCATCCTAATCATTCCTAAAGGCAGGGAGATTTTCCCTCCTCAAGATAAGACCATGGGATCCAGGACAAATTACCAAAAGGAAAATCCAAAAATACTAAACAAACTACAAATAGCTTAAGACAACCGAATCAGCCTGGTAGTAGACTGAGAAGGTAACTGCCTCCTGCCTATTCTGGAAACAACAGTTTATGAAGTCCAGATCACCAGAGTAGGGGGACCAAATAAAAATACTATGTTTCTCCTTCTAATTCCAACAAAAAATTTCATGCTGAACTCTTATTCTGCTCGCCGTTGTGCAGACAAAATGTCACCATTCTAGCAGGCCTCTCATGGGTGCTGTATGAAATGGAATGCTCCTGTCCCAACTCCTAACCCCATGTGCTAGGCTAGAGGCATCTAATGGAGATTCCAATGGATCTCTACATTAGATCAGCTAAATATTATCAGCCATATTATTTCCATGTGGAAAATACATTTGCAGTGGCTAGCACTAGCCACTTTTGGATCATTAAAAAGCATTATTTCATTTTTATAACTAGTCCAATCTGCAATGTCCTTACAATCTGGGAAGGATTCCTGCATTTTTTCAATGGCAGCACCTTCTGGAAGGATCTTTCAATATACAATGAGGAGTTACAGATATTTCCAGGTGGAGAGGGGAATTTTAGTGCATGTTTTGTGACTGTGCCAAGCCTTGGTTAAATTCTTGGTTTGATGTCATGAACAGCATTATATTTCTGGAGTTATTGCTGATCCTGCTACCTTTGGTAATATAGTGTCAGGATCTAGTGAATAAGAGGGTGCTCAGGTCTAACAACTAGGCAGTGATAGATATAATTATTATTAGATTGTTTTCAAGGACATATACAGTGATCAACCTGCTGATGGAACATGTGCGTGTCTCAGTCTTAATATTTCTATCCAGATGAATAGGATTAGGTTCCCTTGTATTTAACAATTTCTAGAGTTTTGGCCTTGTGATATATGGGACTCAATACTAAACCCCCTGTCCAAAAGAATGCCACAAAGGTTTAGTTGTTCTGTGATGACACGGGGAAAAAGGTGACATGGACTACTACATCCTATTGCAGAGAAGCTCAGGTGCCTCCTACTCATCAGTTACTTCCTACATATTTGGGCTGCCATTTTTTCTAAAGGTTTAAGTGTCAAGGATTCCTCAAAGCAATTTGCAATGTGAAATAACTTAGGAGTTCAGCCAAGATAGAGGGAAAAAACTTGAATTCAATTTGACCAACTACCGCACATGTTTTTATTAGATTTAATAGAAGCCCTTCCTGTTATGTGTGTCAGTTGCTATGAGGCATCCTTGTTTTGTTTGCCTTTGTACAGTCATTTTCAGTGTTTTCTGCATAAGCAAGTTAGTTCTTTTTTCCAGTTGACCAGATGTAGTCTCTGTCTTACTAGAGCAAAACAAAAAGTTGAACCCGGATTACATAAGACTCTCCCACAAGTCCAAAATGGGTCAAAGGGGGAGCAGAGCATATGTGTGTTATCACAATTAGGGTTTACATTCAAAGTCTTGTCCAGTCAAGAGCTGTAGACTTAGACCACAGATGATGATCAAAGAAAGTAAAAGTCAAATGATTACAAATTCAAGAATATTTTTGTAATAAAATGAAAAGATTAACAGAAAAGATAAAGTGCAAAGAATAATAAACCCCCCCCCAAGAACTGAACCCATAGAACTCATAATAAATATTAACAATAACATCTTATTGCATAGAACAACGTCAATATAGTCCCAAGCACCAAAAAGAGGCAAGAAAGTTCAAAGATAAATTTACAAAAAGACTTCATGAGATTTCAAAATACACACTTACAAAATAACTTCAAGCAACAACAAATTTTGACATATCTGATGATTAATTCATAGAACTAATGGGATGAGATATTGTTAATATTTATTATGAATTCCATGGATTCAATTTTTGGTACTGTTTTATTATTTTTTGTACTTTAACTTTTCAGGTAATAGCTTTTAATTTTCTTAAAATTAAAATATTTAATAAATTATTATGTTTTTATGAATTTGTAAACATTTGACTTTCATTTTCTTTGATCACTTATTTTTTGTGTTAGTTTATACACCCTTTTTGATCTGCTTAGGCCATAGGCCTGATGGAAGCACATATTTCTTAGCTGGTGCTGACAGCCTCCAACTAAACAAAATCCAGTTGGAGTGGATCCTTAAAATGTGGATAGTACATGCTGAGTCTCCCTCATTCTATATCAGCTCAGCCCTGACTACAGCATTCATAGATTTATCCACAGATTCCATCAAAAGGATAGCATAATGGTAATCAGGTTCTAAACGTATAGTATATCCAAAATAATATATAGAGTCATCAACCTTTCTTATTTTGTATTATAGGTAGTAGTCAGAATCCAAAAATAGTATGGATATGGAGTAGATATAGAACTACTTGCACATCTTTGGGGCTCATCAAAGGAAAGTATCAAGAATTTAGACATCTGAGTTTAACAACTAGCAGCTTCAGTATTCTCTAATTTGACCACTGGGGGATAAGATAGGATCAGTTAATGCTACTATATTGGTAAAACACCTGATCCTTTGCTATTATTCTGAACAGGTCATCCACATGACAGAGAATGGATTAGTCACCTTGAAGATCATGGAGTTAATGTGCACTATCTTCATAAACACTGTAGTATGAGTTCAAAGACTAGACTTGAAGTGGTTATCAGACACTCCTTAATGGGAAGTGTCATTAAGGCAGTGTGTTTCTATAAAACTCCTAAGCCCATTTTGGTTACTATTCTTTCTTCTTTTCTATCTTCATAAGAACATAAGAAAATGCCATACTGGGTCAGACCAAGGGTCCATCAAGCCCAGCCATGTCTGAGTACATTCGTGAGAACCTGGCCAAAGGGTTCATTCAGCCCTCCAAGTCTCCTGCGGGAGCAGGATTTTTCTTCATGGGGAAAAAGATGGCTCTCTCCATCCCTGCATCAATTACCGAGGTTAAATGAAATTATTCTCAAGGATCGCTACCCACTGCCTCTTATATCTGAAATTTTCAACAGGCTTCAAGGAGCAAAGATCTTTTCAAAGTTAGATCTCCATGGAGCCTATAATCTGGTCTGAATCCGCGAGGGCAACGAGTGGAAGACCGCCTTTAACACACCCGACGGTCACTTTGAATACCTTGTGATGCCATTCAGACTTTGCAACACGCCTGCGGTATTTCAGAACCTGATGAACAAGGTTTTCAGAGATATGCTTTACCAGTGCATAGTTGTGTACCTCGACGATATTCTAGTCTTCTCGCAAGACCTTCAAAGCCATCGCCAGGATGTGTCTCGTGTCCTCCAGCGTCTGCGAGATAATCAACTTTTTGCCAAGCTTGAGAAGTGTTCCTTCGAGCAAGAGACCATTCCTTCCTTGGTTACATGGTGTCCAGCCATGGGTTTTGAATGGATCCTCAAAAATAGAAGAGCATCCGTGATTGGCCTCAACCTATGGGCCTCAAGGCGCTTCAGAGATTCCTTGGCTTCGCCAATTACTATCACTCCTTTATTCACCATTATTCTACTCTGACCGCACCACTCACGGCCATGACTCGCAAGGGGGCCAACCCCTCTCAGTGGTCGCCCGAAGCCATGACTGCTTTTCAGGTCCTCAAATCGGCCTTCCTCAAGGATTCTTGTCTCCGCCATCCGGACCCTACGTGGCTGTTTGTGGTCAAGGTCGACGCCTCTGACATTGGAGTAGGAGCCGTACTGAGCCAATACTCAACTACTCACACTCTAAACCCTTGTTCTTTTTTTTCCCAGTGCTTCTCGCCGGCGGAACATAATTACGCCATTGGGGATAAAGAATTGTTGGCCATCAAGCTGGCCTTTGAGGAATGGCGACCCTGGCTCGAGGGAGCTCAACACCAGATTACCGTATACATGGATCATAAAAATCTCAAGTATCTACATCAGGCTCAGCATTTAAACCATTACCAGGCCTGCTGGTCCCTCTTCTTTACTCAATTTATACTGCGATAACACCCAGCCAATAAGAATGGTCACGCCGATGCTCTCGCCATATCTTTCATCACAGAGGATGTACCTGATACCCCACGGCACATAATAGACCCTGCCAAGGTCATTCTGTCCGCTACCTTTCCAGTACTACCGGGGAAGATGGTGGTCCCTTGCCAGCTATGACAGAAAGTATTGCAATGGGCTCACGACTCTTTGACCTCCGGACATCTGGACCAGTCCAGAACCACCAGTAGTACTCTTCAGCGGTACTACTGGTGGCCTATAATATGAAAAGATACACAAGCTTACGTAGAGTCCTGCCCTACGTGCACCCTTCATAAGCCGCCAGCAGGAAGGCCTTGGGGACTCTTGCTACCAATCCCCATTCCCAGCGAGCTCCACCTTCGCCCACAGCTAGCCGACTTGGCAATGAGTTCCACTATGTCTCTAAGAGCTCCTGCCTCTGTGTTCCTGTGGCTACGCTAACGGACTCCCTTGGACTCTGGACCCTCCTGGTACCCACTCCTCGGGGGCCAGCATGCGCACTCTAAGGGGACTTAGTCTCCTGGCCTTCCCCACTCCTCGGGCCGGCCCTGCGCCCTCCCAAAGTCCTACCTTGCTGACTTCCCGCTCCTTGGAGCCGCCCACTGGAACACCTCTACCGCTTGGGAGTTCTATCTCAGTGCTTCCCCGCTCCTCGGGGATGTGCCTACCTCCTATACAGAGACTGTCAGTGCTTCCCCACTCCTCAGGACTGTGCCTACATGCTATACAGAGACTGTCAGCATTCCCCCGCTCCTTTGGGCTGCTCCTACGTGCTATACAGAGACTGTCAGCGTTCCCCCGCTCCTTTAGGCTGCAGCTACATGCTATACAGAGACTGTCAGCATTTCCCCTCTCCTCGGGGCAGTGCTTCCATGCTTTACAAGAGACTGTCCGTGCTTCCCGCTCCTTGGGGTTGTGCACATGTCATCATTCGGAGACCTGACTCGGGCTTCCCCGCTCCATGGGTTGGTCTACATCATTGTATCAGCACCTCCTTCGCTGCGCAGCTCTGCCCCTCGGGGATGCCTCTCTGGAATACCTCCTGCACGCCCAGTCTTGCGCTTCCTGCTCTACAGGCCTGCCTAGCGCCTTCCCCTTTGGGGGTCTCTGCCCAGGTACTGGTCACTAGCCTGTCTACTGTGGGAGTCCCTCCTGGCTCCACACATACCTCTTCACAATTTCACCCAGAGCTTCCTGCTGTGCCTGACCTCACCTCCCGACGTTGTGGACCTATGGGGCTCCTCCCCATAGGTGGTAACAACTCTCATCTCGGGAACAAGGGTCCACAAACCCACAAATCTTAACACTTAGGGGATCATTTATCAAATCGCGATAATGACCGCATCACACTTTAAATATTTAAATTTCAAATTAAAATAAAAAAAGGGAGGAGGTGGGTGGGGGTTTTGAATAATGAGGGGCTGGTAGCGCTGTGGGAGAAAATGTTTCGCACATTATCACCGGCAATAGCTCTGGAAATAACAGCTTTTCTAATGGTGCTACAAGGGCAAAAGTGTTCAGCACAGCCGTGACCGCACCGTGACCAGAACCGCACCACTGTAATGTGGCCGGCTGCACACCTTCGCCCCCCACCCCTTTTTTGGCCGCGGGCGATCATTCTGCTATATTTATAGCAGAATGATGAATCTAGGGATTAGATGCCTATTTTCAGCTGAACTTAGGAGCCAGGGGTGGTAGCTTTTAAACCGGCGCATGGGTGCACATATGTGCGCGCATTCATCTGCCCACAGCCAGGGATGAGGCTATTTTATAACATACATGTGCATATGCGCATATTATAAGAAAGCTTGGCCGTGCTCATAAGTATGCTGAATTTTAAATGGATGCACATAAATCCCACTTCTACCACATAAGTGGGAGAATTTTAAAAGGGATGCATGCCGACGCCATTGCCAGTTTTCCCAGTTCACTCTGTTAAGGAATAGTTCTTCCAATCCTCCTTGGTTTAATAGCCTTCCTTCCCCCCTATTAGCCCTGACCCATAAAACCCTGCTGATCTGCCAAGATATTTTTGTTTTATCACTTACACATCATCCATAGCAGAAATAAAGTTATGCGGCATGGGACCCCCAGCATGTGCCAGTGTGCGCAATTATTTACACACAAATTTCAGGTTAAAATCCAGAACCAACCATGCCCCGCTCAGACCATGCCTATGCCCTGACCCTTTTTCAGAAGTTCTGAAATGTACGAGCAGCAGTATTTACACGCGTATCTGGGTGGCTTTTTAAAGCCACTCGGTGCTCGCCATCCCAACATATTCATGCATCTCCTGATTGATGTGCATGTCAGGCTTTTAAAATTCAACTTTCAGTTTTCAGATGAAAATTGAAATAAATTTCAGAGCCTAAAAATTAGGCACCTAAATTTAGGTCAACTATTCATTTTCCTAGATTTAGGCTCCTACATTAGGAGCCTAGTTCTAAAAATCAGTGTTTGCCTGACCACGTTCGCATTGACTTCTGGCTTGACCGCTGCTACACCTGACCACTCTCGGACTGACTTTTGGTATTGACCCTTGCTCGTTTGACCACCTGTCTTTGTCTGCCGCCTGCCATGACCACAGCCTGCTCTCCTTCGCTTCTACTGGTACTACCCTGGACTTGGCCTCTCAGGCTTTGGCCTTCTACTACTCGGGCGCCACCTGTCCTGCCTCCCGTACTCCATTGGCGCCTGGGTCTCTGGATCTCTGCCTTGTCTGGACTCGTCTTCGTCTTCCTGCTACCACTGCTGGTCCCTGGCTGAATCCATCATCGTACCCTGGGAGTCCTCGGACGGAGGCCCAACTAAGACCAGCCGGCCCCGGCACCCAAGGGCTCAACCTGCGGGGAACGAGGGCTGGTATTGGCGAAGCTCCTGCCGGCCTCCGTCATTCAGCCAGATCTGCCTTCCGACAGTGGGGACCCAGAGGACTTGCCCTGCTGGTAGTGTCAACCCCACCTCGGGCCAAGGGTCCACCTCCTGCGCAACATTGGTAAGATCTATCAGTCTAGATTTGATGATCTAAGTGTCCTATTAGAAGACTAAAGAAACAATAAATGGAGACCCATATCAAATGATTTAAAAATTTGTCACAAAATCTTGAATTAAACTCTGCAAATAATGGGCAGCCAGTGTAATTCGATTGGACAGTTTGTAGCATGGTCAAACCTCCTCTGTGATAGAGGTGAAAGAAATGATTCCAGAGTTCCACAGATTTCTGAGACTGCTATCGTTGACTTTTTGTATTTTTGATTTTTTGTATGAATTGCACCAGACACAAGTGTAGTTTGCCAAATTAATCATCTGCATCAAATATCCCAGTAATAGGACTTATTTTGGAACAATACCAGACTGAGTGGTAATGTGTATTTATTTCTACCGGGAAGTGTTAGCAGCCATTCCGCAAGCCTAAAGGCTTAGAAAGATTTCTCTTTCCTTCCTGTCAGGAAAGGACCTTGGGAGCATAGGTAGCAAAATGGCCCTTGAACTGAAAAAAGAATGCCTGCACCTGACAAGAACCTGGTCAGGGTCTACACTTGAATCACAGATGAATAGAGAGAATGAGAAAGAAACTGAATATGTGGATACAGAAGTTTCTGACCATTTGCCATGAGTTAATCACTGATTGCCCAGGCTTGTACTGCCACAATGGCATTCACCTAATGGATCTAGATCTCCTTTTATTCGACTCAGGCTTACAGAAGAAACCAAAGGGGTATGCAGGTCATGGCTAAAGCAGCACAAGTAGTGAGACTCCAGCATTAGAAAAGACAGGGACATTTGCTCATCTCTAAATTTGTAATGCAGGGATGCTGATGATGCTCCCCTAAAAGAAAAATGGGAATATATAGCCTTTCACAAGATTTATCCAGGGATGGGGTTCTGCAGCAAGCAGATCATAAATGCAGGAGAGGATAGGCGGGAATCACTTGTCTCCTTTGCACTGATGTGGTACCTCCCTCCTTCCAATGTCTATTAGCTACCATTAGGAGATTAAAGGGAATCCATTAGATAGCAGAAAGAGATCGAGCAGCAGAACAAGGGCAAAGCATGCTGTATATGCTCTCTTTACCCTGACTATAGGAAGGAGATATGAAAGCAAAAAGGGGAGAAAAGAGGATGAATGAGAGAAATTGGGAAAAAATGTGAAAGGAGGAGAAAATTATGAAGGTAGGGGAGAAGAAAGAAAAGAATACATGAGGGATGGAAGGAGAAAAAGGAAGACAAAATAAAGGAAGGTAGCAAGTGAAGGTGAGAGAGGAGTGAAAATAAGAAAATGGAAGGTGAGAGAAAAAAAGGAGTGAAGATGGAGCAGATGAAAGAAAAGAAGAAGAGATTGAGAGAAAGTAAGCGAGAAGGGGCTGAGGCTGAGTGGTAGGCAGACATCACTGCTGCAGAGAGCAGCACTCATCGACCTACACCAATACTGGGAGGAAAAGCCAGGTCCCTGCACAGAAGAGAGAGGAAGATGAAAAAGAGCAGCGGGAGGGAGGTAAGTCAGGCTGCAATGAAGAAAGAGAGGAAACAAGAGGAAGAAGGCAATAGGAAGGTAGATTGGAAAAAGGGGGGAAAAATCTAGGAAAGTGAGAAAATGGGGCAAAGGAAAGTGCCTTTTCTGCAGGTAGGCACTACCAACCAAACGTGTCTCCCTTATTTCCTTCTGTTTGCTTTGTTGAGGGTTCCTAACACTAACAAAAATAGCAAAAAATACCAAAAATAAACGTTTTTTTGTTAGTGCGCCCTAACATGAGTTAGGGCTCACTAACGGGAGTTAGCGCGCACTAACCCGAAAAACGATTTTTACGAAAATTTTGGGGGAAAAGTGATCATTTCTTTTTTTTACCCGATATATTAACAAATTTAGAAATATCGTACGATATTTCAATTCGTTAGAAAAACGATTCACATCCCTAGTACCTATTAGCAGGAAAGGTGCATCCATGTCTACACAGTGATTTCTCACATTGTCTTGTGTAAGCAAATGCTTCCTATATGCCATCAGACCCCCTCCTTCAGAAAAGTTCCATATCTGTAAGGAAGAAAGTGAAGAAATCTGAAGACCCTCAACAGGAACTTCATCCAGGGGACCAGGCCACAGGCTGGGCACCAGGACTCGGGTAAGATTGTTCCATATGCTATGGGGACACCAATTAGAGTAGGATTTTCCCCAGAGACTGGACATCTTACCCACTCAGAGAGGAGAGACAAGTTACGCATGCCATCCGCAGCAGACCCGGGGTACGGCCCCCTCATCTCTCTCCAGTGACTCCAGTGCCTAGTCCCTTGTCTCTGGCGGCAGTAGGTCGCCGGCTACATCCTTGGACCACCCCTGGTGCCTCCGGCTCAGCCTCAGGCCCTGGTATCTCCAAACCAGCTACCGCTCCTGCTATTCCACGTCGGGCCTCTCTGCATGGCCTGTGGAGAGGTGCTGCTACTCGAAGCCACGCCCCTCCCTAACCGCGCGTGCATCACTGAAGCTGCGGCCCTGGATGATGATGTCAGCGGAGCACTGGTATATAAGCCCAGGCTTCGCTCCCTAGTTTTGCCTTTCCAACAGGTCTCCTCGCTGGTCGAGTACTCGTTGCCTATTGAGAGTTTCTCCTTGTTCCTGAGTTCCTGATCTTCAACCCTTCCTCGGATTGCCTTCACAGACTTTGACTCTCCTTTGCCTGACCATGACGCTGACTCTCTCCAAGCCCGGACCTCTACATTGCCTGACTACTCTGTTGCTTCTCTCCAGACCCAGACCTCTGCATTGCCTGACTACTCCGTTGCCTCTCTCCAGACCCTGACCTCTGTTTTGCCTGACTACGTTTGACTATTTCCGTGCTCAGACCTCAGCTTTGCTTGCCACTATTCCCAGACTGCCGCCAGCCCTGACCCAATCTTGCTCTACGTCACCCCTCCAGCTTACATCCTGGACTTGGCCTATTCAGGCTTTGGCCTGTTCTTTCTCGGACACTTCCTGTCTGACTTTGATCCTTTGGCGCCCGGGTCTCCGGGACTCTACCTCGTCCAGTACAAGACTGTGCCACATCTCTGCTGCTGTCTCTGGACTGACCTCGATCCCTCCATCGACAACGACATATGGAGGCCCACCTAAGTCCAGCCGGCCCCGGCACCCAAAGACTCAACCCACGGGAAACGAGGGCTGGTATTGGTGAAGTGCCAGCTGGCCTCCGTCCATCAGCCCACTTCGCCTGCCGACAGTGGGGACCTGTAGGACCCTTCCTACAGATTGCACCAACTCCACCTCAGTCCAAGGGTCCACCTCTGGCGCACCACAGTAGGAATCACCAAGGAACCTGAGTTCAAATACTTACACAGAGAGAAGAGGACATTTGGCTGTAACTTTAGTTTATTGATGATTGGATATTGCTTTAACTTTTGACTAAATCATTAAAATATTTTTTTAACATCCAGCTCAGTGTCTTCAGCTGTCCCTGAAGTGTTGCCTCAAAATGCCCTCTAAGTTACTGAAGGAAAATACCCTGAATAAGAGAAAAACACACCATCGCCTGGGCCATAAGCATCAGTTCCCCCCCTCCCCCCCACAGAAAGAGCTCACACCTTGGGAAGTAACTGGAGGGAAAAGAGTAGTAGCAGATACAACCCCAGAAAATGAAATTCTTTTCTGTGCGCTTTGGGATAAAGAAACCCATAGAGAGGGGTTACATATATGTTAATAATAATGAAAAGCCCTTCAATTGATTATTATGCTGTGTCACACGGATTAATTAGTATATGAATTTATAAATATCAGGACAACAGACAACTGTTGCTTCATTTAAATGTTGTACCATTGTTGCGCGCCCTGTCCACGCTTGACCTGCCTATGGGCCTGCTCACCTCGCTAGCTCCTCTGCAAGTCATGGGTTGGCCTCCCCAGCAGTAGCCGCGAGTTCATCCAGGCCTCAGCGGCCACGGCGGTGGCCACTGGGCCTTCCACCGCACCAGGCCTCACGCCAGAGTTCGGCATCCCCAGTGGCATTGGCCACGCCCCTACGTGCACGCGTGGACCGCCCAGACTCTTGAAGGGGCAGGGGCGGGTCCTAGCTCTGTGGCACTTCCTGATTGAACATACGATATAAGGAAGTCCCTGCCTGCACTTCCTTGCCTTGGCTATCGGGTCGGCACTGTAAGTGTCCTAGTTTGCCTCTGCATTCACAGTCTTGTTCCAGCCTTGTTCTAGCGTCCTACTGTTCCAGCGTCCTTCTGTTCCTGCCTTGTCCAGCGTCCTTCTGTTCCAGCGTCTGTCTGTCCTGTCTCCCCAGGTAGTACCCTCGGACTGTCTCTCTGGTACTGACCTTGGCCTGTTTCTTGACCATTCTGTTCACTGCCTGGTACTGACCTCGGTCTGCTTCTTGACCATTCTGTTCGCTGCCTGGATCCTGACCTCTGCCTTCCTTGCTCTTCCAGACCTACAGCCTAGTGTCCGACTGCGCTCTCTTGCTGTTCGTGGGCATGCCTCTCTACTACCTCTCTGGGAGACCCTGTGAGGCCCACCTAAATCCAAGTGGCCCAGGTCCCTATGGGCTCCACCTGGGTGGACCGCGGGCTTCCAGTGGTGAAGCTCATCCTATCCTCTCTCTCCTCTGTGCTCTGCCCCCTGGGGGCAGGTGCTTCCTGGTCCCTACCAGGGAGTCGTTCTCCACTGCTCCAGGACAAGGGTCCACCTCCAAGCACAACAACCATGAGCCCCTTGGTAAGAAATTGGCAGCATACAGCTCACCACTGCGTTACACCACACAACAAGAACTATGCAGAAAATCAGTGCAAACTTCCAGGCAATTATATAGCTGGTTCTACAAGCAGTGCCATTGAGACTAACTGTAGGGAGGATCTTTGTCATTTAAAGGCAGTAGCTCTGCCAAAATAGCTAAACTGATACCTCTTCCATGCTCCTGTTGCGGTCCCGGTCGCAAGCCTTGCGACTGGGTCCTTACCTCCGGCGCCATAGCAGCAGCGCCGGGGCTCTCGGGGTATCCAGGCTCACTCTGGCCTCTCGGGTGGTCCACTGGTGGACACGCGGCGTGTTGGGGCTACTCGGGCCTTCTCACGGCGGCATCTCCACAAGGGAGACGCCGCCGAGCCCCAGAACTTGACTCCTCCCCCTCTGGGCACGTGCGCGGGCGCGTGCGTGTGAGGAAGCCCAATTTAAAGGGCTTTTCCTGCCAGACCATGGGCTGCCCACATGATGACATCAGACGCCGGCTAGTATTTAAAGCCGGCGTCTGCTTCCAGTATTCGCCTTGCAACGAGGTTCCTGCTTGTTGCAGCACTCTGTTCCTGTCCTGCCTGGATCACCTGTTGTTTCCTGCTCCAGTTCGGATCTTCAGCTCCTGCTCCAGTTCGGATCTTCAGCTCTTGCTCCAGTTCAGATCTTCAGCTCCTGCTCCAGGTTTGGGCCTGCAGCTCCTGTCCCAGTCTTGGATCCGCTGTGTCTCTTCCAGTTCTGGACCCCCAGATCTGGATATTCTGCTTGTCTCTTTGGTTTCTGATTTCGGCTTGTTCCTGGCTTCCGTCCTTGCCACCTGCCTCGACCTCGGACTGTTCCATCACCCTCCGCTTCTTCTGATCTTCTAAGTCCCAGCGGTCTGGGACCTCACGAGCTCCTCTCGGGGGGTCCTCAGGCTTCCAGGGTGAAGCCGTCGCCTTATCTCCGGTGCTTTCCTAAGTCTCAGCAGTCTGGGACCTCACGAGCTCCTCTCGGGGGTCCTCAGGCTTCCAGGGTGAATACTTCAGCTCTACGTACGGCTTGGTACCACCTCCCGGCCTACTGCCTCACTGCGGAGTGCTCTCCTCTTCTACCTTCTCACTCCACTAGGCCGGCCCAAGGGTCCACTGCTACGTCTGTAACAGTTTGCAAGGCCATGGACCCAGCGGACCTGTCAGGCCTCCAGGCCATTCCCGGTATGGCACAATGGTTACAACAACAGCAAACATTGCTTGGACATACTGGCAGCTACCATGGAACGATCGGCCAACCGCTTGGATGCGGCACCTCCGGAAGTTCCTCAAATCCCGTTACCCACGCCGATGGTAAGCATCAATACACCGACTCAGCTGCCTGCACCTTCCCGCTATTCTGGAGAGGCCAAGGCCTGTCGTGGTTTCCTGAACTAATGTCATATCCGGTTCTCGTTATTGCCTAACCAGTTTCCAACTGATTCCGTGAAGGTGGCTTACATTTTGTCTTTGCTGGATGGGAAGGCGATGTCTTGGGCCTCCCCAATGTGGGAGTGAAACGATCCTCTGCTAGACAATTTGTCACAGTTTGTGACCAGTTTTAAGCAGTCCTTTGATGAACTGGCACGACTGGCTACCGCCACTTCAGAACTGCTACAATTGAGACAGGGGTCTCGCTCGTTGGCGGACTACGCCATCGAATTCCGTACACTCACTCTCGAGGTTGGCTGGCAGGAGGACAGCCTTCGTGGAAGGGCTGGCAGCATGGATTAAGGATGAGCTAGCAGCCCGTGATATTCCAGATGACCTCAACGAATTAATCGACTTGGCGGTAAGAATTGACTGTCGCTTGCAACAGCGGGCTAAGGAGAACCGTCCATTTCGACGCACTGTGTCTCTGGCACCCACTTTCTCTAGACCATTGACTTCGGCATCCAGCCAAGGACCGGCGTGCCCAGAAACGTCCTCTGAGGAACCCATGCAGCTGGGGCATACTCCATTGTCAGCAGAGAAGCGACGCCACTGTCGTTCTTTGGGCCTCTGCCTCTACTGCGGGGTGAATGGTCACTTCCTGGCCCAGTGTAAGGAGCGACCAGAAAACTCCAGAACCTAGGAGGTCCTGAGGAGCTACTCCTAGGTTGCGTTACTTCTGCTCCTCAATGTACAGTACCTATCACTCTGGAGTATCCCGGCGGAGCCTTTGAGACCCTTGCCTTTATTGACTCCGGAGCAGGCGGGAATTTTATTGTGGGTGACCTCATACAACAATTACGGATTCCTATTCATCCACGTGAGACTCCTCTGCGTATTACCTCCATTCGAGGACCACTCCTTCCAGGGAGTATCTCCGCCTCCACGGTGCCTCTCATTCTCCACACCGGGATTCTGCATTCCGAAAGGATATCCTTCTTGATTTTGGAGAAAGCCGTCCATCCAGTGGTACTTGGGCTACCATGGCTGCAGCAACATTCCCCAGTTATTCATTGGGACACCCTGAAGATCGCGGAATGGAGTCCCTTCTGCTTCAATAACTGCCTCCACATTCCTCGTGCACCCAGCATTCCTCTTCTGCATGTTGCCCTTGCGCCCCTGGCGGTTTATGCGGATTTTGCTGACGTCTTTTCCAAAAAGAAGGCAGAGATCCTGCTGCAACATCGTCCTTTGGATTGCGCTATAGAGCTGGTACCAGGAGCCACGCCATCTCGTGGGAGGGTATATCCGTTATCCCTGCCTGAGACCCGAGCTATGTCGGAGTACATAGCTGAAAACCTTGCTAAAGGATTCATTTGACCTTCAAAGTCACCGGCAGAGGCTGGCTTTTTCTTTGTAGGGAAAAAGGATGGCTCCCTAAGAACCTGCATCGACTATAGAGGTCTTAACGCCATTACCAAATGTGATCACTATCCCCTTCCGTTGATCCCTGAACTCCTGGACAGGGTACAAGGGGCCAAGATATTCACCAAACTAGATTTGCGGGGTGCCTACAACTTGGTCCGGATTCGTCCCAGTGACGAGTGGAAGACGGCCTTCAACACCAGGGACGGGCACTATGAGTATCTTGTAATGCCATTCAGCTTCTGCAACGCCCCAGCCGTTTTTCAGCACTTAATGAACAAAGTACTCCGGGATCTCCTTCACTCTTCAGTTATTGTGTACTTGGATGATGTGCTAATCTATTCTCAGGACTTGGATTCACATCGACGACACATAAGGCAAGTTCTTCAAATCCTCAGAGACAACCATTTGTACGCCAAGTTAGAGAAATGTATGTTTGAGCAGGAGTCTCTTCCTTTTCTAGGATACATAGTTTCTGCAACAGGGTTCCAGATGGATCCCGGGAAAGTAGCAGCTATTAAGGACTGGCCGCGTCCAAGAGGGTTGAAGGCTTTGCAACGTTTTTTGGGGTTCGCAAACTTCTATAGACACTTCATTCCACACTACTCTTCCAAGGTGTTGCCTCTCACCGCCCTTACTAGAAAGGGAGCTGACACTGTGGAATGGCCAGAGACAGCCTGCCAGGCATTCGAGAACCTCAAGGAGGACTTTGTGCAAGACATTTGCCTATGACATCTAGACCCTTTCCGCCCATTCATAGTGGAGGTGGATGCATCCAACATAGCTGTGGGAGCTGTGTTAAGCCAAAGCACTACTTCAGGGAAACTACTACCATGCTCATACTTCTCTAAAAAATTCTCTCCCGCTGAATGTAATTACAGCATTGGGGATAAAGAACTCTTAGCGATCAAGCTTGCGTTTGAAGAGTGGAGACAATGGTTGGAGGGGGCAGCGCATCCCATTACAGTCTTCACGGACCATAAGAACTTGGAGTTCCTATGCCAAGCACAACGCTTAAACCCCAGGCAAGCACCCTGGTCTTTGTTTTTTAACCGGTTCAACTTCGTGCTTCGCTACAAACCCGCTTGCAAGAATGTGTGGGCAGATGCTTTATCTCAAACCACAGAGCAGGAGGAGGAGGAGGAGCGTCCCCAGTATATCCTAGATCCTGCAAAGGTAATCTTGTCCAGTACTTCAGTAACCTCTATAGGAATAACAGTGGTACCACGACGCGCCCAAAGAAGAGCTCTGGTCTGGACTCACGAATCCTTTACGGGCAACCATGCCGGCCGCAAAAGAACACTTGACTTGCTCAATCATTTTTACTGGTGGCCCACTATAAGACAGGATGTCCGCGCCTATGTTAGCTCATGTCCCATATGCGCACGACAAAAACCGCGAGTGGGGAGGCCATGGGGGTTGCTACAGCATTACCCATACCCACTGAGCCTTGGACACACATCGCCACAGATTTTGTGGTAGATTTGCCTGCTTCTGAAGGGAACACTGTCATCTGGGTAACTGTGGATCGCTTCTCCAAGATGGCTCATTTTGTCCCGCTTCCCAAGCTGCCTTCTGCACCAGAACTCACCCAGCTCTTCGCCCTACATATTTTCCATATCCACGGCCTTCCCCAAGATATAGTGTCTGATCGAGGACCCCAGTTTACGGCCCGCTACTGGAGAGCATTGTGTAAACAATTTGATGTTCAGCTTAGTCTGTTTTCAGCCTTCCACCCACAAAGTAATGGACAGACAGAGCGCACTAATCGCTCGTTAAAGACTTTTCTCTGCACGTTTGCCAATGAAAGGCAGAACAACTGGGTAAGTCTACTACCACTAGCAGAGTTCTCTTACAACAAGCACACCCATTCGGTGACGGGCAAATCCCCATTTCTGACAGTGTTTGGTAAGTAACTCAAACCACCACTGCCTTTGATGACGCCCAGTATCTCGCCAGTGGTTAAAATATCAGCCCAACAACTGTGCGATCTCTGGCTCTCCATCCAAGATAAGTTCACTAAGGCAGCAAGTACAGCCAAGAAATGGGCGGACCATCACCGCCAATCTGCACCAGTCTTCCTCCCAGGTGACCGGGTTTGGCTTAGCACCAAGAACATACATCTTCGAGTCCCATTCCGAAGATTGGCTCCACGGTTTTGTGGACCATTCCATGTGGCAGAGAGAGTGGGATTGGTGTCCTATCGGTTACGCCTTCCTTCTTCCATGTGCATTCATGATGTGTTCCACGTCTCTCTGTTAAAACCTCTCATTCTTTCTAGATATCACCCTAAGGTTCCTGAGCCTGCTGACATGGCCGTGCACTCCGATCCCATCTATCAAGTTCATGACGTTCTTGATGTCCGTTTCCACCAGTGACGATGGGAGTACCTGCTAGCCTGGGAGGGCTGTGGTCCTGAGGACAACACCTGGGAACCGGCCAGTCACATCTTAGACAAGTCTCTGCTTCATCAATTTCACCTCAGTCATCCCGGTAAACCTGGTCCTTCCAAGAGGGGGCACAAGATGGGGGGTACTGTTGCGGTCCTGGTCGCAAGCCTTGCGACCGTTTCCTTACCTCCGGCTCTGTGGCAGCAACGCCGGGGCTCTCGGGGTGTCAGGGCTCGCTCTGGCCTCTCGGGAGGTCTGCTGCTGGACGCGCGGCACGTTGGGCCTTCTCGCGGCGGCGTGTCCACGAGGGAGACGCCGCCGAGCCCCAGAACCTGACTCCTTCCCCTTTGGGCATGCGCGTGCGTGCGCGAGGAAGCCAGATTTAAAGGACTTTTCCCGCCAGACCGCGGGCCGCCCACATGATGATGTCAGACATCGATTAGTATTTAAAGCCGGTGTCTGCTTCCAGTATTCGCCTTGCAACGAGGTTCCTGCTTGTTGCAGCGCTCTGTTCCTGTCCTGCCTGTATCATCTGTCGTTTCCTGCTCCAGTTCGGATCTTCAGCTCCTGCTCCAGTTTGGATCTTGAGCTCTTGCTCTAGTTCGGATCTTCAGCTCCTGCTCCAGGTTTGGGCCTGCAGCTACTGTCCCAGTCTTGGATCCGCTGTCTCTCTTCCAGTTCCGGACCCCCGTATCTGGATTTTCTGCTTGTCTCTTTGGTTTCTGACTTTGGCTTGTTCCTGGCTTCTGTCCTTGCCGTCTGCCTCGACCTCGGACTGTTCCATCACCCTCCGCTTCTTCTGATTTCCTAAGTCCCAGCGGCTTGGGACCTCATGAGCTCCTCTCGGGGGGTCCTCAGGCTTCCAGGGTGAAGCCGTCCCCTTGTCTCTGGTGCTCTCCTAAGTCCCAGTGGTCTGGGACCTCACGAACTCCTCTCGGGGGGTCCTCAGGCTTCCAGGCTGAAGACTTCAGCTCTACGTACGGCTTGGCGCTGCCTCCCGGCCTATTGCTTCACCGCAGAGTGCTCTCCTCTTCTACCTTCTCACTCCGCTAGGCCGGCCCAAGGGTCCACTGCTACATCCATAACAGCTCCCATCTATTCGAGATGTAATCTGCACTGCAGTTCCACCCTCATACCACTAGTGGCTGCTCAATGTGATGATTCACTGTAGATTTCTTAAATGTAACGTCAGAAATGATACACTACCAAATTTTGTGCAAATGTATTCCAATTCTAATTTTGTGCATATTGAATGTTTTTGGAAAATTCAACATAGTTTTGTTAACTTTATGAAAGTAAACCCTGTAAACCAGATAGAAGACCAGATCAAATAACGACTTTGAATTCAAACACAGTTATCCTAATGAAGTTTTTATACTCCTTGTGACTCCACACAAAAGAACTCCAGGAGAGAAGTATCCCCACATAATAGTTGGTAGCTTTTTCTAGCTCAGTAAATGGCTGACACTTTCGGCCTGATTATTGCTCAGTTCTGTATTCCAAACTGAATGATGACACCCCCCCCCCCCAGGATGATGTGCCAATTCACAAATTAGCTGATTAATTCATTCTGCAGGAGGAAAGTTAGAATAGAATTAATTGTCTAAGGATTTTTTTTTTTTTTTTTTTTTTTGCTGCTTTTATTCTGTTGGCTTCATATTGATCTTCTGGCACCCTGTAAATGAATACACTCCTACCCATGACAACAAGATGGCAGGATAGATCAGTTCATCTTTCCTGCAAAAAGAAAAGACTACACGATAGAGACTACAGCAAGATAAGAATAAATTTAGGAAAGATCTAAAAACTTGGTTATTCCAGCAAGCTTTTGGAGCGGAGTAAATGGTAGTACCCCCATGTAATCTTTAGATATCTAGAACGTCTGTACTTTTATTTTGTTTTTACTTTCACTTTTAAGTTTTGTTTTTAGATTTTAATTTCTTAATTGAACTTTTAATTTCATATACTCGTGGGACTTTTTATAATTTATATCTTGAGACGCATTTTCAGGAGTTCTTACTTTTATAAATAATTATTGTTTTTTAGTGTTCTTTACATTTATGAGATATTGTATTTTTTCTTTTTTCAATGGTAATTGATGTTTTTAAATGTGAACCGTAGAGATGGACTTTTGCCTATTCAATGGTATATAAAACTGTTTAAATAAATAAAATAAATAAATAGATTTTTACATTAAGTAATAAGATAAAGGGACAGTAAAATGGAAAGCAATTTTTAAAAAAATTAAAGATGATGGTATCCTAATTGTTTTATATCATTTTTCTGAGGCCATGCATTTTTTCAGCTGTGTGCTACTTTCTCTATTGCTAATGCTATAGATTCGAAGATGTTGTTAAATCATTGCTTTACCACACTACAATAGCTCACATTTGCTTACAGTTTGATACATTTGTGCTGTTGTTTTCCTGTTTTAAAGTTACATTCCATTCTCTCCATTTTACCTCATTATTTAAGCCCCTCTCTCTGATGGCATGCCCTGCACAGCATAAGCACCTTTGCCAGCCCTGAGGGCTGGAAGGAAATCCCTCCCAAAATTAGCCCTCTGCAACATTCTATATCTTCTAGGGGTTGCCATAGTAGCTGTAGCTATCTTCTTTCCCTCCCCAGGCTTGAGCAGGCCCATCAGACAGCAACTGGAACACAAGTCTGGGCTACAGAACTATAATTATTTATTTTCAAGATATTAGTGGAGTTTAGAAGTATTCATCAATCCTATTGCTGCAGTTTGATTGTAACTCCTCCCCCCCCCCCCCCCCCCCCCATGTCTTCACTTTATATTGGGTTCATTCTCAAATAGGAGGAAGCTTTACCTCAAGGCCTTTAGAGTGCAGTAAATTGGATTCTGTGAGGGAGTCTATAGGAAACTCCCTCATTCTACCTTAAGGGAGCGGGCACAGCTATCTTGTCCGGTCCTCCTTACGATCCAGACACACAGGAAATCCTGGGTGAAGGGAGGAGCTCTTCACCAGAGTATAAACACTCAGGATGTAGAAGGGTTAAGCAGGCCCTGGGGAGCAGGCAAGAAGCCAGAATATGCCAAGACCAGTTACGTTTGACTGTTTTTATCAGCACTGCAAAGTGAGCAGTTCTTTTCTATTTCTGATTTTTGCTCGCTAAATAAATTGTATATAAGGAAACAGCCAGTGTTTGCCTCCTTTATCCTACTAGCTATTTCCCCAGCCATGACTGCCCAAGTTACCATATATGGTGTCAGGAGTGGGATATCTTGCCTAAGCAGGAAGCACAGGCAAGAGTCCGTAGCTACAGCAGAAGAAAAGAAACCCTGCAGAGTTGTTTTTCTTTTTCCTAGGGCTTCCCAGTTCCATTCACCCAGCCTTTACACTACAGGCCAAGGGGGCTATCCTCACTTGTGTAGTCAGAGGTCAGGCAGTAAGTAAGGGCCGGACATGCCAACAGGGTTTTTTTGTTTCCGCCCACCCCTATCCCCAGAGAGGTACATAGTTTAGGGCAGATAAAGCAGGTAATCCAGGTCCTTGCTACAGGGCAGCAGCAATTACAGAGCACACTGCAAATGCAAATTGATCAGCAACAGGCATTGTGGGAGCAGGTAATGCAGCAGCATACTGTGCTAACCCACATAGTACAAGCTGTGCAAACCGCTGTAACCGCTGTAACCAATCCACTTCCCGTATCACCAACACTACTTAAGTTGACGCCAGAAGAAGACCTCGAAGGTTTCCTGAAAACTTTTGAACTCACTGCACAACTGGCAGACTGGCCAGATGACTAATCCTGGGGAATCTACTCACCAGGAGTGGTCAAGATGCCTTCCAAACCACCAATCTGGAAGGGAGTGTCACCTACCAGGACGTTAAGGCCCCAATTCTAGAAAGAGCAGCACTCACCCCAGAAACTTACTGACAGCGATTTTGGTAAGGAGTTCTGCAGGCTCGAGAAAACCCAAGGAACTTATTACATAGACTTAAAGATGTCACTTGGAAGTGGCTGCACCCTGAATGGAAGACCAGGGTGGAGGTAGCCAAAGTGTTTCAGCTGAAACAGTTCCTAGATGGTCTAGAACAGCCTATGCAGCAGTGGGTCTGCTAACACCCAAATTTTTCAGTGGAAAAGGCACTGGAAGTAGCGTAGGCCTATTATCAGGCCCAGACTATGCCTGAGTCAACATGATTCACAGAGAAGACAATCAATTCGGGTAGAGGATGATGGAGTCCTAAGAGCCAGAGGCCCCGACAACCAGTAATTTTCATGGATGTCCCCAGCCAGGGAATTTCTACTTTTATGATTGCAGTTGAGCATTAGTGGACTCTGGGAGTATGAAAACGCTCAGTCGAAGAGATCTAGTGAAGTGAGTCCAGATTGACTACGGCAGGATAGTGGCCCTGGCATGCATCCATGGTGACCAATGGCAGTATCCAACAAGCAGGGTACAATTTAAGATTCCGGTTAGCCAAAACCACATTGAGGTCAGAGTTCTTCCTTTGTTAACCTACCCCATTGTGATAGGACAAGACTGTCCAACTTCAAAAGCCTCTGGAACCAGCTCACAGTGGGCTTGTCCAACCACAACAATGAAGAATTGGAGTTTCCAGAACTTTTTGCATTGAAGGATCTGGGGTCTGGATCATAAAGACTCTAAGACTCCTAAGTCCCGGAGGCAATGCTGACAGTACAAATACAGTTATGCAGTTTATTTAGAGGCAGCCGAAAAAACAGGGTTGAAATCAAAGAAAGAGCAGCAGTCTTACCTGGCCCCTTTGAGTGGGAAAAGGGGGTGACCCAGGGAGTTTCGTGTGGGCCCAGTGGGAGGATGAGTTCTTTAAGTTGGCCTAGGAGCATATACAGAAGGTGGATGGGAAGCTAGTCCCTAGGGCACAGGTTACAGACCCTATTTCTCCTTATTGTGTGATGAAAAGGACCTATTTTACTGAGTCACAAAGGGAAATGTAGAGGGGAAATTGAAAGAACAACTCCTAGTTCCCAAACTGAATCACCTTCTAGTAGACCATCTGGGGGAGGACAAGACCCCGAAGAAAATATTGGTACGGTTCTATTGGCCAGGCCTACATAAACAAGTCCAGTAGTATTGCCAGTCCTATCCTACCTACCAACTCACAAAACCTGCTGGTGTATGGCCAGCACCTCTCATCCCCTTGCCCATAATCAAAACACCTTTTGAAAGTGGGGGCATAGATCTTATGGGGACACTAAAGAGATCTACTCAAGGAAATAAGTACATCCTCGAAATTCTGGACTATGCTACAAGATATCTGGAGGCAGTACAGCTATAGAATATGAAGACTCCTGATGGTGGCGACCAGCCTAATGGATGTTTTTTCACAACTTGGGCTACCCAGGGAGATCTTGACAGATCAGGGAACCCCATTTGTGTCCAAGATAATGAAACAGCTCTGTACCATGCTCAAAGTAAAAACACTGCGTACCTCAGTGTATCACCCGTAGACTGATGGTCTCGTTGAGTGCTTCAATAAATAGCTAAAACAAATGTTGAGGACATTTGTGGATATAGATGGCAAGAATGGGGACACATTGCTACTCTATGTGCTGTTTGCAATCTGTGAAGTGCCATAGAACTCAATGAGGTTTTCCCTTTTTGAGTTGCTGTATGGGGGGAAGACCCAGAGGAATCTTGGACATAGCCCATGAGACTTGGAAAGATGAAAGGAACCCAGGCAGAACCTCATTAACTATGTTCTGCAAGTGTAGGATCACCTAGAAAAGGCTGGGGAGGCAGCCCACCTATAAACTAGAGAAGGCTCAGGCTACCCGAACCAGAGGTTATAATAGCCCCTCGGTCCAAAGAATATTCCAGCCGGGAGACCACATTCTTGTCTTCCTCCCATCTTCAGAAAGCAAGTTGTTAGCTTGTTGGCAAGGACCCTATAAAGGTTTGGAGAAAACAGAGCCCAGCCAGATAAATGAAAAAATAACCCACCTCAAATCTACCACAGGAGTGTTGACTGGTGCAAGAAGGAGAGTTTGGTCCAGAGATCGGACCTGAAGTGGATCAAACCCAAATTCCCTTTGGAAAGCAGCTGTCCACTGCACATACAGCTGACATAAAGCAGCTGGTAAAGCAAATAAGGAGATCTTTTCAAACCTACCAGGCTGTACGCATTTGGTGCAATATGACATCATTACACCTCCTAGAGTTGTGGTATGGCAACGACCCTATTGGATTCCTGAGGCTAGGTGCCGTATCATTGAAACCAAAGTGAAGGAGATGCTCCAGCTTGGGTTTATAGAGGAGTATAATTGTGATTGGTCCTCTCCCATAGTGTTGGTGCTGAAACCAGATGGGGGCATAAGGTTCTGCATTGACTTTATAAAGGTCAAGGAGGTCTCAAAACAGGCCACCAACCGCTCTTATGTATGAATATTATCAAGAAGTCCAATGCAAGGGTGATGAGATGGTTCCTGGCCCTACAACCCTTCAACTATAAAATATGACATAGTGCAGGCAGGGAAAACACCAATGTGGATTTCCTTTCTAGAGAGGTGTCCCTAGCACAGGCAAGTGCTCATCCTGACAAGACTGAGCTGAGAGGGAGGGTATGTGAGGGAGTCTATAGGACACTACCTCAGACTACCTTAAGGGACTGGGCCCAGCTGCTTGCCCAATCCTCCTTAAGATTCAGACACAGGGGGAATCCTGGGTGAAGGAAGGAGCCCTTCACCAGAACACAGGTACTCAGGCCATAGGTGGGTTAAGTAGTCCCCGGGGAATAGGCAGGAAGCCAGAATACACCAAGGCTAGTTATATTTGACTTTGTTACCAGCACTGCAAGGTGAGCAGTTCCTTTCTGTTTTTGATTTTTGTTCTGTAAATAAATTGTATATAAGGAAACAGCCAGTGTTTGCCTCCTTTATCATACTGGCTATTTCCCTAGTTATGACTGTCCAAATTACCACACACCCACAAAAAAAAACACTTTTCACAGTCAGAGAGGGTTCCAAACAAAAGTCTTTTCTGTAACAAAACATCTTCAATACAAATGCATTATCTTGGTGAAGGATCTATAGTCTCATTCGTTCATCCAATACCTTAATCAGTCAGGATCTCCTTACTTCACTGTGACAGGGTTTCCTGCTGATGAGTTAAGAAGTTCCTACACCTTCCAGGATACCCATTATAACTGAAATCTTGCTTAACTGCACCTCTGCAGAACAGACTCCTCTCCTTTTTAGTACATGTTGGTTGGTATAACTGCTCTTCTTTAAATGTGATGTACCATGTTGAAACAGTGGCACCTGCTTACACAGTCTGGATAAATCAATATACTTCCCCTTTACTCTGTGAAGATGACAGCATATTGCTGCGTGCGTCCCAGATCCCTTCTGGACAACCCTACTGGAACTCTTCTGTTCCAAAGATAGGATCCTCTCTTTCCCTGAAAATTATTACAGCAAGAGCTTTCTTCCAATTCTTGGGAAACTCTCTCTCTCCTATTTGTCCTTAATCTTTGGACACTGAGAAGTACAGTGCTTTGTTTTCCCTCTCTTACACCTTGGAGAGAAACTTATAGACTTTTGATTCTGCAGCTGCTCTCTTCTTCCACTGGGTTCTCTAGAAACACTAGGGGTCTTTATATCTCTTCACAATCAGTGGGAGCACCGAGAGGAGAGGATTATCGCTGGTGGCTGGAAAGAACCAGTAAATACTGCTTGGAGAAATTTTTAAAATTTTAAAGTACTGTTGGGGTATATTATTTAGTGTGTTCATGTTTTATTTTTAAATAGGTAGTCAGAAAGCCAGGCAACAACCATAACAAGCTAACTCTAGACCTGCTTGATGGCAGCTGTATAAGTTTGAATACCATTATTTAACTTCCTAAAAGCTAGATGCATGCACTAAGCTGCGATTTATTTTTTTTTTTGTGGGAGGGGTCCCACTATTGCAGGGGGTTGTTCCTGCGATAGTGGGCCCCGCTCTTGAAAAAAACATGGTAGCAAAATCGCCAAATTGTTTTGTCTCATGGCAAAACATCACAGAGTAAAACAACGCAGCATCGGCTATTTGCAAACGACTGCCATGTAAAACAAAAGCCTATAAAAATTGTAAAAAAGGTACAGGGGTGGGGGGGGGGGGGGGTCATAGCTGACCCAGCTTCACACCCCAGGGCTGCCACTTGTGGTGGTCCCAACTTAAAAAGTAAAAAAATATAAAAGAGGCTTTCACATAGTGACTAGCAGCAACGCCCCCAATTTCAATTTCAATAAAGTATGTCCCCCCAACCCACCCTTTCACTACTATAATGTCCTGGTAGGTCTCCTCTTCCTCCCTCCTCCATCCTCCAGTGATAATAAAAATAATCATTGGGGTATATGGTCCATGAAACCTACCCCTCGGATCCCCTAAGTGCTAGAAAAACGCATTGGAGTCTAGTGGATAACCCACCCCTCAAGCCCCCTCCCTCACCCATATAACCTCCAGAATGTAAAAAGGATCCAGCATTGGGACCCATGGCGCCCTCTAGCTCCAGGGCCAGTCAATGCCACCAATCTGACTTTGCCTCAGTCACATGACTGAGGCTTCGTCTGGGCACTGGACCTCAGCCACATGGCCAAGATCCAGTGCCTATACCTTGCCCCAGTCCTGGAGCTGGATCCTTTTTACATTTTGGAAGTTAGAGGGTGAGGGAGTGGGCTGATTATCCACTAGATAGATAAGAGTTTTTGTAACACTTGGGGGATGCAGGGGGATGGGAACGTAAAGATAAATCTGAATGCCATCCATTGAAGGATGGCATACGTCAGGGATCAGCCCTTGTGCTCCCTCTTTTTTTTTTTTTTTTTTAGAAGTTCTTTTGTGAAAAGAAAAAAAATGAACCTCTTAAATCCTGGCTCTGTCCATCCATCTGTCTGTCTGTGTGTGGTGGTGTGCTGCATGGGTGCACTTTAAGTTATCTGTCTTAATGGCTTTTGAATATCTATCTACCTCTATATGCATACGTTCAAACTTAGCTATTCAACTGCATGCCATTAAAATGTAGTCTTGTAAGTTTTCCTTTTTTTTTTTTTTGACTATGTTAACCATTTTCCCACCTTTAAGGAGGAAGACATGCCTAAAATGTAATTTAAAAGGGCAACTTAAAATATCCAAACACCAGATTGATATCTATTTTCTTCAAGCATCTATCTGGTGTTTCTCCTGAGTGCTGCTGCCCCAGTATCTCCCCCCAAATTATCACAGGACAGCCCAGAGTGGACAAAGGTACAACCACCAATATAAAATACTGCATATGCAGTAATATACACAGTATCAGTTTACAATACTTTACACCAGCGGTTCCCAACCAGTGTGTCGCCAAGCACTGGTCTCCCGCTGCTCTTCCCTTCCTCTGCTCACCCCAGCAAGATGCACACAAGTCTTCAACAAACACTGCTGCCGTTCCTGCCTGCCCATCAGCACATTCAAACCCAGAGAGGAACGGCAGCAGTGTGCGTGGAAACCAGCAACAGCAACATGGCCTTTTCTTCCTCCCACCCCCTGGAAGGGGCAGCGATGTTTAGCAGGAACGTGGGAAGAAGAAATGGTCATGCTGCTGCTGCCGCCTCTGCAGAAATCATATCCCAAGACTCCCTCCACCTCCTGCGATCGTGGGAGCACTTCCATCTCCTTTTTGAAGCAGTCTTTCACCGCCGCAGACCTGGGGCAGCTAATCAATGTTTTCCCCAAATAGTCACATGGCAGGAAATTCCCGCAGCCACATTCTCAGTTGACTGCTGCCTGCTCTACACCACGATGATCACAACACAGGAAAACAGCTGAGTGCTGCCTTCTTACTGCTGCAGGTCCAGGGGGAGTCACTCTTGCTGAAGTTCCCAGCCTGTCATGACTCTGCTTTAATAGCAGCATACCGGCTGCCTTGTGCTGTAGCTGCCATGTATGCTGGGGGTGGGGGTGAGTGAATGAGACAGGGAGAGTGAGCCAACATGTGTGTAAGTGTGAGAGAAAATGTGTGTGAGATTGAGACTATGTGGGTAAGAGACAGAAAGGACATGTGAGAGCAAGGGACTGGTCAGGGAGATGACTGGTATATGCATGAGAGAAAGAGATTGGTCAGGGAGGTGACTGGTATGTGTGTGTGTGTGTGTGTGTGTATGTGAGGGAGAAAGAGAGATTGGTATGTGTGTGAGAGAAACTGGTTGGGGAGATGACTGGTGTGTGAGAGACAAAAAGAGTGTGTATGTGTGTGAGACAGACTAGTCATGGGACCTAAGGAAGAGGAGTGTGAGGACAGAGCTTCAGCAGCCATTGCTGCTTCTGCTGTGTGTATTGGCCTACAAGTGAAAGGAGTTGGAGAGTTGCTGGAGAAGTGGCTTCGTAAGTATATCGTTCTTGACTACCATTTTATTTATTGGGTATTATGTGATGTGTCTGCTGTTTGAAATATTTTATTAGTGTTTAGATAATTTTTAATAATTTTGTAAGTTTTTAATGATTTAATATTATTCTATTTATCATCTGTTTTAAAACATGTATTATATTTATTATTCTAGTTTTAGAATTAATATTTTATATTTTTTGAAAAATGTATAAATAGAAATGTGGAGACAAAAACTGAACTGGAAACAGCAAGAAGCCAGATTGAGTGTATGCAGTGCAACATTGGAAAAACAAAAACATTAACTTGGTGTCACTTTATTCTGTATTTGGAGGATCTGTCTATGTTCTGTGTGTGTGACCTAGGAAAGGGTATTCTGCAAGCTTGTAGTTTCTGTGTAAGGATTTATAGCAGCTTGGCTTGTTCTGTTTTCCTAATAGGAGGAATATTGGTGTTTAGGGCCTGGTTAAATATTTGTAGTGTTGCCTTTTTAGAGATATGGTTGTTACTGTTTGCGTGCAATCCATAAAGCAGGTGTAACTTTTTGTGCATTAATTTGTATTGCAGATCCTGGGAGTTTGTTCGATGCTATATTTCTGTTCCATTTCCATTTCTCCAGTTTTGCACAGCATGCAGAATGGCTTTTTTGGGTTTCTATCCCAGTTTCTGCCCTTTATTTGTAATTTGTGGTCTTTCTGTACTTGGTGAAGGTCTGAGGCATTTTACTAGCATGTAGACATTTGTATCAATATTATTTGTCATGTTTTCTCAGTGGAAGGGAGTGGACAATTTTCTCAGTGGAAGGGAGTGGACAGTGGAGTGCCTCAGGGATCTGTATTGGGACCCTTACTTTTCAATATATTTATAATCTGGAAAGAAATACGACGAGTGAGATAATCAAATTTGCAGATGACACAAAATTGTTCAGAGTAGTTAAATCACAAGCAGATTGTGATAAATTGCAGGAAGACCTTGTGAGATTGGAAAATTGGGCATCCAAATGGCAGATGAAATTTAATGTGGATAAGTGCAAGGTGATGCATATAGGGAAAAATAACCCATGCTTTAATTACACAATGTTGGGTTCCATATTAGGTGCTAAAACCCAAGAAAGTGATCTAGGTGTCATAGTGAATAACACATTGAAATCATCGGTTCATTGTGCTGCGGCAGTCAAAAAAGCAAACAGAATGTTGGGAATTATTAGAAAGGGAATGGTGAATAAAACGGAAAATGTCATAATGCCTCTGCATCGCTCCATGGTGAGACCGCACCTTGAATACTGTGTACAATTCTGGTCGCCGCATCTCAAAAAAGATATAATTGCGATGGAGAAGGTACAGAGAAGGGCTACCAAAATGATAAGGGGAATGGAACAGCTCCCCTATGAGGAAAGACTAAAGAGGTTAGGACTTTTCAGCTTGGAGAAGAGACGGCTGAGGGGGGGGATATGATAGAGATGTTTAAAATCATGAGAGGTGTAGAACAGGTAGATGTGAATCGGTTATTTCAGAGCTTTCCAAACTTTTCATGTTGGTGACACACTTTTTAGACAAACATAATTTCGGGACACAGTAATTCAGTCTACTAGTAAACCAGAGGTTAAAGGTTAAACGAACGAAACATATTTCGACAATTTATGTATGTTTCCTTAAATATATACATAAATAAAATGTTTCACGACACAACCTATCTCATGAAAACCTTAAATTTATATTAAAAATATATATTCCAAGATTCATGTTATTGTTATAATTTATGAGAAACAATAATAAAACAAATTGTCTGTCCCACACACACTCATCTCTCTCCTCCCCCCCAGCACATGTCTGTACCCCACACACTCATATCTCTCCTCCTCAAGCACATGTCTGTCCCCCACACACTCATTTCTCTCCCCCCAGCACATGTCTGTACCCCACACACTCATATCTCTCCCCCTCAAGCACATGTCTGTCCCCCCAGCACATGTGCCCACCACTCACTCATCTCTCTCCCCCCAGCACATGTCTGGCCCCCACACTCATGTACCTCGTCTTTTTGATTGTTGCCAGTTAAGTGCTTCACTCCCTTCCATGATCACCAGACACTGCTGCTTGCAGTCAGTACTCTTCATGGCCAAGCCTCATCGGCAGCAGCAGCCAATGCAAGGATGGCTGGGCTCGTTCCACCCACCAAGCCCCCCCCAAAAAACGCGATTGACAGCAAAAATCACCCAATAATAAGCAACCCATAAACTGAAAAAAAAAAATGAATCTCTAGAAAAAAAAAAAGCCCAAACTCGCATCAGAGTTGACCAGGCTTGCGCGACACACCTGCACACTGCAGGCGACACACTAACGTGTCCCAACACACAGTTTGGAAAGCTCTGGGTTATTTACTCTTTCGGATAGTAGAAAGACTAGGGGGCACTCCATGAAGTTAGCATGGGGCACATTTAAAACTAATCGGAGAAAGTTCTTTTTTACTCAATGCACAATTAAACTCTGGAATTTGTTGCCAGAGAATGTGGTTAGTGCAGTTAGTATAGCTGTGTTTAAAAAAGGATTGGATAAGTTCTTGGAGGAGAAGTCCATTACCTGCTATTAAGTTCACTTAGAGAATAGCCACTGCCATTAGCAATGGTTACATGGAATAGACTTAGCTTTTGGGGTACCTGCCAGGTTCTTATGGCCTGGATTGGCCACTGTTGGAAACAGGATGCTGGGCTTGGTGGACCCTTGGTCTGACCCAGTATGGCATTTTCTTATGTTCTTAATAGGACATGCATTGGTGGTAAATTACTGTTTTTTCATAAGGAGGGCTATTGCGCCTGGTAGGAGAGAGAGCTTATGTTGCTATTACTGAGATCACACCAGAAATATATTTTTTGAATGGTAAATTAAATGGGGAATGTCCTAGTTCTGTTCTGTACCCATTGTTGGGGGATCCGGGTGGTTCTTGTAGATATAGAGTGTATGTTTACATTTAGCCCCATGACGATCATGTGTTCAGTGTGTCACGCATGTGAGAACCATCTAACAGGTGTGTCCTGACAGAATAAAGGTTGAGAATCACTGCTTTACACAGTATAATATGCACCATGTTCAAAGCTAATAGATAATATTAACATCCAATGTGATGTGCACTACTTTATTCAGGTGTCCTGATCTGTTTCCTTTGAATTTTAAAAATTCTTCTCTCCAAATTGGAATGGCATGATTTGTAGAGTTCCACACCTTGAAAAGTCTAATCTGGCTAAACGTTTTCCCAACTGACTTGAAAACTTCTTTGGCACCAAAATAGAAGAGCAGAGAGCTTTTAAAGATTGAATAAAAAATAAGTAGCAACTTTCTCCAGTCATATTAATATTACAAGAGGAAGAAAAAGTGGTAAACTGGTGATTATGGGAGATCACGTTCTCACAGTCTCTAGGCATTAATTTGTTCCATATTTCCCCGTTCCAGAAGTGGCAATAGTGAAATTAACACCTTTGGCTGTGGTATAGCTAGCCTAGCAAAATGAATACAGCTGAGTCCCAGGCTGTGAGCTCCCAGGTGCCAACTAGCAAAACAGCTTCTTCTTGGCATGGAGTATTTACTGATGAAGGAATGCTCTGTAGATTATGTGCTCATTTTTCTGCAATACCATGACAGGCAACCATTTATTTTCTTTCTTTGTTTCATCCACTAACTTTTTATTTTTAACATTATAGCACAACAGAGTTCAAGTCAGTGGTACTTCCAACATTCTGTAGCAGGCCTCTAAGTCTCATTCATGATGTGAGAGTTTAATTGATTATATTGGCTGCTTGGAAGGCAAAGGAGCCTTTGTCTTACTAAGAAACTTCTCCAAAAATCCCCAGTGGGAAGAAAATATGTTTCCTTTGAGAACTCATATTTAGCTATTGTTTCGTTCTCCACACTGGTGAAGATAAACTTAACAGGCGCCCACTGAAGGATGGTATATGTCTGGGACCAATCCTTGTGCTATCCCTTTTTTTAGAAGTTCTTTTCTGAAAAGAAAAAAATTAATCTCTTGTGGCCTGGTTCTGTCCATCTGTCTGTCTGTCTGCGTGTGGTGGTGTGCAGCATGGCGGGGCGCTGTTGCAGGGAAAGGAAAGGATGGAGGCCACAGTCATGAAGCCAAGGCTCAGACACCGGCGTCTGGACAATCTGGCAGAGATGACACAGGAAAGCCCCAGAGATGACACAGGAAAGCCTCCGAGCTGATGCTCAGTCACAGGCATCCAGCCGACCTGAGAGAACTGACACAAGAAGGTGCCCTGTGACGAGGTCCAGCAAGTGACAGCAGCTAAAGTCATGGAGCATACACTCGATCACACATGTCCAGTTCACCTGAAGGAGCTGCAGGAATGAACACCTGCTCCCTTTATACTATCCCCTGGGAGTACAATTGTGCTAACTTGTTAATATCTACACCTGAAACTTGCCTTTAGCCCCTTCCTAAAAACGTCATTTATGCTGAAGATATAGGGAGGGAGCAATAATCAAAACTGCTCTCACTGGTGCAAACTCCAAGGGCATATTTACCCGTGGGGATTCCACCAATAACCATAGTAATGGTCCACATTCACTTTTGCTTTGATTATTGCCCCTGGGAAATTACAGCTGCTTTCTCTATGCATAATTTCACTGTCGGAAACAACATAGGCAAAACTACGTATTTTGTTATGAATTCTGCCCTGATTCTACTCTTGGAATCTCCTCTTTAATCCACGGGTAACAGTAAGTATGTACGTTGTTGAAGGGAAAACATGCACATACATTTTTGCTTTAAATTATCCCAGTAAAAATACCCACAAATACCTGCTAATTAGTGTGGGTAGTTTTCACTGCAAAACCTATTCGCATAATTCAAACCCTGCCCCACCCCTGTCCCCCAAGAACACCTCACCTTCCTATGGGTAACATTATGAGTAGAGGCCCTATGCAAGCACTTTTACCCACATATAGGATGTACTGTTTTCTAAAAGCCCTTTCCGTGGGCAAAGCACCATTTTACCTGAAGAAATGGCATTTAAAATTACCCTCCTTATTCATATTAGCATGGGCATTATATAACATCAACAAATATTACTTACATGTACATTTTTGTTACAGTATGGTATAGTAATACACATGCAGTGATCCAATTAGTAGGATGCTCCCAAGTTATTGCAGCCCGTGACCCCCAAACCCCTCCCCAAAATGGCAGCCTAGTTATAGCTGTTGCGCCGGAGGTGGACCCTTTGGCCGAGATGGGGTTGACGCTACCCGTAAGAGGGATCCTACAGGTCCCCACCATTGGCAGGCGGAGTGGACTGAAGGACGGAGGCTTGCTGGCACTTCACCAATACCAGCCCTCCTGAGCCTGGCCTTAAGTACCGGAGCTCCGTTGACGTCATCATCCGGGGCCGCGGCTAGGTTCCCGCTGTGGCCCTACGTAAAACACAGTGATGCGCGCGAGCGGGCCTAGGGAGGAGTTTTTGGGGGGGTCGGGAGGGTGGGGAAGCTAAGGGGTTAGTTTTAAAGGGTCGGGGTGGGTTTTTTGTTAATCAGCTCGGGCACAGCCGATAAACAAAACCGCGATCGGGCCCGATGGAAAAAACCCCACATGTGAATTGGAACCGGAATCCGAACCAATTCCGGTTCCAATTCACATCTCTACTTGCCACACATGCTGCCCAGAATTGTCAAAGGTCTGCCAGAACATGGCCACGAATCGAGACAGGTCCTGTAGGAGAGAATCAGATTGCTCCCACAGGGCAAAGCCCAGACCAGCGCCTTCCCTTCTAGATGAGACAAGATAAAGGTAAATTTTGTGAGTTCATCTTGAAAGATGGAGGGCTGCAGAGAAAACTGCATGTAGCATTGGTTGATAAATCCTCTGCTGAGCTTGGAGTCACCATTGAAACGAGGTGGAGCTGGTAGGGCCAACAAGACTCTAAGAATGGAGGGAGCCGATTGTTGATGAGAGGTAGCCGGTACTGGAACTGAGTTATTGGATAGGGCATCAAGCCGGGCATGTAGCTGCTCAATGGAGGAGTCCAATGCCTTGAGAAACTGTTGCTGTTCTTGTACCTTTGAAGCCAGACCAGGAATAGTCTAGAGGGCACGCAGCTCCACCGAGTCCATGGCCTTTGCAACCTGTTGCAGCAGAGGTGGACCCTTGGGCCGAGGTGGGGATGACGTTACCCGTAGGAAGGATCCTACGGGTCCCACCATCAGCAGGTGGAGTGGGCTGAAGAATGGAGGCCGGCTGGTGCTTCACCAATACCAGTCCTCATTCCCCGCGGGTTGAGTCTTTGGGTATTGGGCCTTAGGTGGGCCTTGGACTTAGGTGGGCCTACGTATGTCGTCGTAGATGAAAGGAACGAGAGGACAGCCCAGAGGCAGCAACAGTGGAGAGATGAAGTCTGTACTGGATGAGGCGGAGTCCCGGAGACCCGGGCGCCAATAGAACCAAAGTCAGACACTGGGCACCCGAGCAAGAACAGGCCAAAGCCTGAATAGGCCAAGTCCAGGATGTAGACTGAAGAAGTGTCGTAGGGCAAGCTGAAGTCAGGGCCGGCGGCATTCTGGAAGCTGTGGCAAGCAGGGCTGAGGTCTGGATGAGGAGAGAGTCAAGAGCATAATCAGGCAATGCAGGGGTCCGGGCTTGGAGAGAGGCAATAGCGTGGTCAGGCGATGCAGAGGTCTGGGCTTGGAGAGAGGCAATAGCGTGGTCAGGCGATGCAGAGGTCTGGGCTTGGAGAGAGGCAATAGCGTAGTCAGGCGATGCAGAGCTCCGGGCTTGGAGAGAGTCAACGGCGTGGTCAGGCAAACAGAGGTCCTAATCCAAGAAGACAATCCAAGCATTGGTTAGGAATCAGGAACACAGGAACAAGGAAACCAGGAACAGGAGTCAGTGAGGATCAGGAACAGGAACAAAGGAGAATGAAGAATGACCAGGAGGCAATGATTACACGACCAGCATGGAGAACTGTTGCAAAGGCAGTCCTTAGGAGCAGAGCCCAACCTTAAGTACCAGAGCTCCACTGACGTCATCATCTGGGGCCGCAGCTAGGTTCCCGCCGCGGACCCTACTTAAGACACAGTGATGCGTGCGTGCACCTAGGGAGGGGCGTGGCGCTGAGTGGTGGCATCTCTCTGCGGGCCACGTGGAAAGGCCCGACGCAGAGCACAGGGAACTGCAGCTGAGCCAAAGGCACCAGGGGAGGCCCAAGTGCGGAGCTGGCGGGCTACCACCACCAGGGACAAGGGACCAGGCACTGGATTTGTCTGAGAGAGGTGAGGGGGCCGGGCCGTGGGTCTGCCATGGCTGGCACGTGTAACAATGGCATCCAATTGGTGCCCCTCTGTACCCAAAGAGCCGTCATGGCACTCTCCCCCTTCGCTTGGAAGTCGCAAGAACCTTTACAGCTTTCATGTTCAGATCAGAATGTCATTAATGCAATTTTGCTTTTGAAACTGAAGCTAGCAGGAGGGAATCCAATCCCCCTGGCAAATATTAATGAAATTTTAACACTGAAGGTACTAGGTTCCCCAATACAATACTATATTACTACACATAAAGGAAACTTGCTTTAATTTTTCACATTTCAATCTTTTATTTATGTTTTATTGATACAAAATTGGACACCACCATATTATCAATATCTAAACCCCCGCCCCCAATTTCCCCATAAATCACACACACTACACCATTCATACTATTTAAAACACCAATACCCAACAATATAGGATCCTATTTGTTTCGCTCTCCTAGAGCTTAATCAGGGGTTATTACAAATATTCTCATATACCGCTTACAACATCTACTAGATAAATGAAGCTTGACCGACGTGCCGCAAATGCGCAGTAGAGAGCAACTCTACCACGCATGCGTGGGCAGCACGTCGGTCAGAACTTGCCAGTAACAAAAATGGCGCAGCAAGGAGCAGGAGCGGCGGCAGCGACGAGCAGTAGCGGCGGCGGCAGCGGCAGCGACGAGCAGTAGCGGTGGCGGCAGCGGCAGCGACGAGCAGTAGCGGTGGCGGCGCGCGCGAGGGAGTGAGGGACCTCCCCCGGAGATCTTCTGTCTGCGCCATCCGGAGGGGGAGTGACTGAGGAGAGGGGGGAGAGAGAGTGACTGAGGGGAGGGGGGAGGGGGAGAGAGTGAGGGGAGGGAGGAGAGGGGGAGGGGAGGAGTGGGGGTGGGAGGAGAGAGTGAGGGGAGGGGGGAGGGAGACTAGAGGGTGAGGGAGAATGAGGGGAGGGAGGGGAGAATGAGGGGTAAGGAAATGGACTGAAAAAAAAATGTTAATGTAGCCCGTTGTTACGGGCTTAACGGCTAGTTAATATTATATTGTACATTTTTTGATATTTCCCATGTCACAAAAGGTTTTCACTTCTTTAAAATTTTCAAAATGTTGTACTGCCGTATAGTCCTCCAAGATCACACTTACTTTTTTCTGCTTTTCTCCAAATCATACCAATCTTCTCCCCAGTATTTTCTATAAGAAATAATATTATGTTATCCTAACCCACAATTTCACACCCTTCCCTTATATAACTATGAGTGACTATTACCTGTATTATGTTTCATTTAAGGAACCTCCTCTACTCCCGGTTCCTTTCTCATCGCCCTGATCCTGTTTCTCAAAACCTCCAAATATTTCAGTGTATCCACAGCTACACTTCATCCTATATCAAACCCAATTAGTTTAAATAAATTTTTATCCTTCTATAAAATATCACGACTGGATAAAAATGAATTATATGATAATTACCTATACAATATGTACCTCCGGATTATCCAAACCATCTTTATTATTCTCACTATTTTCCTTTTTTAAATAAAGCTAAAATCAAAGAATAGAGAAACATATCGTCAGATATAATCTCTCATACTTTTTTCAACCCTACCTTTTAAAGCGTTTTTACTTACCAAAATTTAGAATTATTGTCAGCTCTCCATTTTCCTGATGCAACATCAGCCACGCCGCGCATGCAGGCAGACGCAGCGAAGATATCACTGACGGCGAAAAGGTAAGGCCCCTTATTGCCACCAGTAACGCGCCCAATAGCGCCACCTTTCACAGTGGAGCTATTAGTTTGCGAAAGCCGGCAGCGACCGCACGCATGTTATAAAATCAGGGGTTGGCGCGCGCAAGGGGGTGCATACTTGTGCACCTTGCGCACACCGAGCCTTAGGAAAGCCCTGATGGCTTTCCCCGTTCCCTCCAAGGCCTAGGAGCAGCCTCGGAGGGAACTTTTCTTCTGCTCCCCCCCCCACCTTCCCCTCCCTTCCCCTATCTAACCCACCCCCAGCTCTACCTAAATCCCCCCCCTCACCTTGTTTCACTTTTATCTTGTTTCACTTTTTATGCCTGCCTCTGGCAGGCGTATCTCGCAGCCAGCCAACTGCCGGCGCACCATCCCCCGGCACAGCTGCTGTGCCAGAGGCCTTGGTTCCACCCCTGGACTGGCGCCACACCCATGCCCATGCTCCCACCCCCTTCCCGCCCCTTTTTCAAAGCCCTGGGACATACGTGCTTCCCGGGGCTTGCGCGCACAGCCAAGCCTATGTAAAATAGGCTCGGCGCGCGCAGGAGCAGGTTTTCGGGGTTAAGCGTGTACGTTATGCATGCAACCCTTTAAAAATCTACCCCTATACGTTTTCTGCAGATTACAAGAAAAATTCTTAACACAAACTAGATGGTTCCAGAATAAACAAATCTGCCCTTCATAGTAGAAGATCAAGAAGTACACAGGCACATAAATTAAAGACTTATCTAATATTTTCACCTGGAATCTAGCATTTTGTTGCCAATTTTGTTATGGGTTCAGACCATGCACACTGGTATTCTACCCAGTGGCTCTGACCTGGGGGTGCTAATCTCACTAAAGTTTACACTGGAAGCTACCTGAGGGACTTATTCCATATAAACACACACAATTACTGGGATTATACCCGGGGGCTTGAGCCCAAGAGCTTATCACCTACACGGAGAGCCACACATAAACTTTGATTCAGTACATCACAGTTCCAAGTAATTATGAAAGTAAGTTTAGTTGAGCAATAGGAGGATAGAACAAATACAATCAGATTACACAGAAGAAGAAATGATAGATAATAAAAATTGCTACCTAGATATAAAACATAAGAACATAAGAACATGCCATACTGGGTCAGACCAAGGGTCCATCAAGCCCAGCATCCTGTTTCCAACAGTGGCCAATCCAGGCCATAAGAACCTGGCAAGTGCCCAAAAACTAAGTCTATTCCATTTACCGTTGTTAGTAATAGCAGTAGCTATTTTCTAAGTCAACTTAATTAATAGCAGGTAATGGACTTCTCCTCCAACAACTTATCCAATCCTTTTTTAAACACAGCTATACTAACTGCAATAACCGCATCCTCTGGCAACAAATTCCAGAGTTTAATTGTGTGTTGAGTAAAAAAGAACTTTCTCCGATTAGTTTTAAATGTGCCACATGCTAACTTCATGGAGTGCCCCCTAGTCTTTCTATTATCCAAAAGAGTAAATAACCGATTCACATCTACCCATTCTAGACCTCTCATGATTTTAAACACCTCTATCATATCCCCCCTCAGCCATCTCTTCTCCAAGCTGAAAAGTCCTAACCTCTTTAGTCTTTCCTCATAGGGGAGCTGTTCCATTCCCCTTATCATTTTGGTAGCCCTTCTCTGTACCTTCTCCATCACAATTATATCTTTTTTGAGATGCGGCGACCAGAATTGTACACAGTATTCAAGGTGCGGTCTCACCATGGAGCGATACAGAAGCATTATGACATTTTCCGTTTTATCCACCATTCCCTTTCTAATAATTCCCAACATTCTGTTTGATTTTTTGACTGCCGCAGCACACTAAACTGACGATTTCAATGTGTTATCCACTATGACGCCTAGATCTCTTTCTTGGGTTGTAGCACCTAGTATGGAACATAACATTGTGTAACTATAGCACGGGTTATTTTTCCCTATATGCATCACCTTGTACTTATCTACATTAAATCTCATCTGCCATTTTGATGCCCAATTTTCCAATCTCACATGGTCTTCCTGCAATTTATCACAATCTGCTTTGATTTAACTACTCTGAACAATTTTGTATCATCTGCAAATTTGATTCTCACTCGTCGTATTTCTTTCCAGATCATTTATAAATATATTGAAAAGTAAGGGTCCCAATACAGATCCCTGAGGCACTCCACTGCCCACTCCCTTCCACTGAGAAAATTGTCCATTTAATCCTACTCTCGGTTTCCTGTCTTTTAGCCAGTTTGCACTCCACGAAAGGACATCGCCACCTATCCCATGACTTTTTCCTTTTCCTAGAAGCCTCTCATGAGGAACTTTGTCTAACGCCTACTGAAAATCCAAGTATACTACATCTACCAGTTCACCTTTATCCACATGTTTATTAACTCCTTCAAAAAAGTGAAGCAGATTTGTGAGGCAAGACTTGCCTTGGATAAAGCCATGCTGACTTTGTTCAATTAAACCATGTCTTTCTATATGTTCTCTGATTTTGATGTTTAGAACACTTTCCACTATTTTTCCTGGCACTGAAGTCAGGCTAACCAGTCTGTAGTTTCCCGGATCAACCCTGGAGCCCTTTTTAAATATTGGGGTTACATTAGCTATCCTCCAGTCTTCAGGTACAATGGATGATTTTAATGATAGGTTACAAATTTTTACTAATAGGTCCGAAATTTCATTTTTTAGTTCCTTCAGAACTCTGGGGTGTATACCATCCGGTCCAGGTGATTTACTACTCTTCAGTTTGTCAATCAGGTCTACCACATCTTCTAGGTTCACCGTGATTTGATTCAGTCCATCTGAATCATTACCCATGAAAACCTTCTCCAGTATGGGTACTTCCCCAACATCCTCTACAGTAAACACCGAAGCAAAGAAATCATTTAATCTTTACACGATGGCCTTATCTTCTCTAAGTGCCCCTTTAACACCTCGATCATCTAACAGTCCAACTGACTCCCTCACAGGCTTTCTGCTTCGGATATATTTTAAAAAGTTTTTACTGTGAGTTTTTGCCTCTACGACCAACTTCTTTCAAATTCTCTCTTAGCCTGTCTTATCAATGTCTTACATTTAACTTGTCAATGTTTATGCATTATCCTATTTTCTTCTGTTCGATCCTTCTTTCAATTTTTGAATTAAGATCTTTTGGCTAAAATAGCTTCTTTCACCTCCCCATTTAATCATGCCGGTAATCGTTTTGCCTTCTTTCCACCTTTCTTAATGTGTGGAATACATCTGGACTGTGCTTCTAGAATGGTATTTTTTAACAATGACCATGCCTCTTGAACATTTTTTACTTTTGTAGCTGCTCCTTTCAGTTTTTTTCTAACAATTTTTCTCATTTTATCAAAGTTTCCCTTTTGAAAGTTTAGTACGAGAGCCGTGGATTTGCATACTGTTCCTCTTCCAGTCATTAATTCAAATTTGATCATATTATGATCACTATTGCTAGCAGCCCCACCACCGTTACCTCTCTCACCAAGTCCTGTGCTCTACTGAGAATTAGATCTAAAATTGCTCCCTCTCTCATCTGTTTCTGAACCAATTGCTTCAAAAAGCTATCATTTATTCCATCTAGGAATGTTATCTCTCTAGCGTGTCCCGATGATACATTTACCCAGTCAATATTGGGGTAATTGAAGTCTCCCATTATTACCGCACTACCAATTTGGTTAGCTTGCCTAATTTCTCTTAGCATTTCACTGTCTGTCTCACCATCTTGAACACATGTTTCCAAAGGATCAGCCTATACCATCATGTCCAGAGTTCTCTCCCTTCTCTCTTTGCTTATTTTCCTTAAACATTAAAAATGTTTGTGAAAGCAGTGATGTTCCCTCCTTCTGATTTCTTGTCAACTCTCAGGCATTGCTGTATGTCATTCACTTTCTCTCAGGCTTTAGTATAAGTTAATAACAAATGGTTTCTCATCATAGACCTAGTGGAATAACTAAATATACAAATTCTTGCCTGTTCATAAACATTTCACAGTGCAAAACAATAAATAGTTCATCAGAGGTTGGCCTGTGGCCTTCAAACTAGTCTGTGTCTGGGTGAAAACTCTGAATCCATATGGCCTACCCTCTATACATCCTCAACATATAAACATAAAAATGATGGCATAAAAATACCAATCGGCCCATCCAGTCTGCCCAGCAAGCTCCCATATTTATTTTCCCATACTTATCTTTCACCAACCACCAAGTTCAGGGCCCTTGTTGGTAACTGTTTGATTCACATTTCCTGCCATCCCCTGCCATTGATGCAGAGAGTAATGTTGGAGTTGCATCAAAGGTGAGCATAAGGCTTAATGGTTAAGGGTAGTAACCGCCGCATCAAGCAAGTTACCCCGATGCTTGTTTACCCAGATTGCACAGATCAATGCCTTATTGGATGTTGTCTGAATATAAATCTTGTTTTCCACATTTCCCCCTGCCATTGAAGCAGAGAGCAATGCTGTATATGCATTCAAAGTGATGTATCAGGCTTAATTGGTTTAGGGTAGTAACCGCTGTAATAAGCAAGCTTCTCCCACACTTATTTATTTACCCAGATTGTGAAGTTGGTTGTTGTATGAATGCAAATCCTCTTTTCCACATTTCCCCCTGCCGTTGAAGAGAGCAAATCAAAAGTAACAAAAAATTACTCTAACAACCTCTATCCTGTCTTTATCATTTTTGAGTTGCGGACACCAGTACTGAATGCAGTACTTCAGGTGAAGCCTCACCAATGACCTGTTCAAGGGTATTATTATTACCTCTTTATGCTTACTGTTATTCCTATCCCTATGCAGCCCAGCATTCTTCTGGCTTTAGCTATCGCCTTGTCACATTGCTTCATCGCCTTCAGATCATCAGACACTATCACACCAAGGTTCCTCTCCCAGTCCATGCACATTAGTCTTTTACCGCCCATCACATAAAGCTCTTTTGGATTGCTGCACCCCAGATGCATGACTCTGCACTTCTTGACATTGAATCCCAGCTTCCAAATCTTTGACCACTCTTCAAGCTTTCTTAAATCACTTTTCTTTCTCTCTGCTCCTTCAGGCATGTCCACTCCATTGCAGATCTTACTGTCATCCTCAAATAGACAAATTTTACTGTCTATCCCTTCCACCAGGTCGTTCACAAAGATATTGAGCAGAACAGAACTGGTCCCAAAACCAATTCCTAAGGCACTCCACTTAACACCATTCTTTCTTCAGAGTAGGTAGCATTTACCATTACATGTTGTCAGTCAACCAGTTTGCAATCCATGCTACTACCTTGGCACCCACTCCCAAGCTTCTCATTTTGTTCATGAGTTTCCTATGTGGGACCGTATCAAAAGCTTTACTAAAATCCAAGTAAATCACATCGAGTGCTCTTTGCTGATCCAATTCTCTAGTTACCCAATCAAAATAATCAATTAGATTTGTCTGATAGGTCCTTCCTCTGTGAATCCATGCTGCCTCAGGTCCAGCAACCCATCAGATTTTAGATAGTTCACTATCCTTTCCTTCAGCAGATTCTCCATTAATTTTACACCACTGAGTTGAGACTAACTGGCTTGTAGTTTCCAACCTCCTCTCTGCTCCCACTCTTTTGAAGCGAGACCACCACTGCTCTTCTTCAATCTAGCAGCACCACTCCCGTTTCCAGGGATCTATTGAACAGGTCCTTCAGTGGACCCACCAGCACATCTCTGAGCTCCCTCAGTATCCTGGGTTGCATGTCATCTGTGCCTATGGCTTTATCCCCTTTCCATTTTCCTAACTCTTCTCATACATTCTCTTCTGTAAATGTAGTTTCGTCTACTCCACCCCCATCCACAATCTTGTCAACTAGCGACGGTCCTTCTCCAGTTTCTTCTTTAGTGAACACCGAACTGAAGAATTTGTTTAGTATTTCAGCTATTTCTTTGTCTCTCTCCACACATTGATCTTTGTCACCTTTCAATTTTACTATACTACTTCGGACCTTTCTCCTTTCTCTGCTGTATCTGAAAAATGTTTTGCCACCTCGCTTTACCTCTTTGGCAATCCTTTCTTCAGCATGACTTTTTGCTTTCTTGATTTCTTTCTTCATCTCCCTCAGTTTCACCAGATATTCTTCGCTGTGTTCCTCTTTTTGGGATCCTTTATATATCTTGAACACTGTTCTTTTTGCTTTTATTTTATCAGCAACCTCCTTTGAGAACTAGATCAGTTTCTTATTTCTCTTACTTTTGTACTTTTCTAACATTACAGATTTGTTGCCTTTGTAAAAGGATGCTTTGAAAAATAACCAGTTTCAACAGTACAAAACAAATAGAGTCCATAGCAAAACAGTAGAAAAATCCAGATTTAAGAATACACAGTCTAAAATTCCTCTAACATATTTTCCACTATCTAAATGTTATATGTTATAAGAATCTTCCCCAACCTCTCTGTTGCTCAGAGAAACATTAGAGTCTAGTTCTTGCTCACAGTACTCATACTCACTGATGACCCATGTTAATCCTTCCTTTGATCTGGAAGACAGATGTTCCATGTCTTACTTCTGAGAATACCCCCAGAAAAGGCTCTCTTCCCTTCCAATGATACTCCACAGGAATGAAGATCTGGCCAGGAACACTTCTGAGTATTCTTCTATTTTTCCCAGGAACTTTCACTTCACTGTTTCTCAACTCAGCATTTAGCAGTGCTTCCACAACTGGAACTAACTCATTCTCTTTTTGTCAATGCTTGTGATAATACCAGCTTCAACAACTTTCAACTCCAAACTTTGCAAGAACTCTTCCTTATGCCTTGGGTAAAGCAGTTTTATACTTCCAGGTTTAACTCTTATCTCCTTTGGGGGAAGAACCTCCCTGACACAACAGTAAATTACATATACACTCCTGAACTTCCTCTGAACCTCCTAGATTAGAAGATACCTCATTTTAACAGATAGAAAACCCTTCATATAACCTCTTAACTTTTAGTGAACATCCCACTGTTTGAAGAACCTCCTTTTAAGTGTAATAGAAGGTATGTCCCATTACTCAGTCTAAAGGGGAGTGAAGGGAAAGGGGAAGCCAGTGTAGGCAGAGCCAGGGGTAGGGGAGGGGACAACTACAGCTCCCAGAGAGCCATGGTGCTGAGGAAAAGGGAGATTGACCAAGACCAGGAGCCAGGTGATGACCTAATTAAGAAGGAGCTACCAGATATACAAAGCTGTTGGGTAAACCAAACCAGAAGGAGCTGAATCCAGTGGGTGAAAACAGCAGAGAAAATTCCCCAGCTGGTTTGCAGTGGGAGGAGTAGGAAAAGGCTGATATCCTTATCAACTAAAAGTGAGCAATTAAGCTTTTGGGTTTCTTTCAAGTGGGATGTGGCAATCTCCCCACAGGAGAAGTAATCGTGCTGGGGAAAAAGCAGCCAACATTAAACTGCTATGAGTACTTGTGCTTGGGAAAATCAACTACATTGAACTGCTATATATAAGTGACAGTGCTGGACGAAAGAGTCAGGGTTATTTTTGGAACTTTGCAGAGAAAGTCTGATGAAAGCCTGAAACAAAGAAAGGATCTGAGGCGAAATCCTGGTCCTTGGACAACCAGAGCTATTCCAGCCTCAGATGTGTTTTTAGCCCCTGTTGTTGCTCCATTATTCATAGGATCCTGCAGACGGAACTGGCTTGGGGAAGTTCAAGCAGTGGAATTCTACAAGACAGGCCCTTACATAAGACATAGACTCTACTGCATCTCTAGTTGCCAAACAGGGGTCACATCTGGAAAGTCAAAGGAGAGCAGGGAATTGTCAGGCAAAACAAGGGAGGAGGAATAGCCTAGTGGTTAGAGCAGTGGGCTATGAACCAGGGTTCAAGTCCCACTGTTGCTCCTTATGACCTTGGGCAAGTCACTTTACCCTCTTTTGCCTCAGGTACAAAACTTAGATTATGAGCCCTCTGGGGATAGAGAAATACCTACAGTACCTGAATGTAAACCGATGTGATATCTCAGATCGAATGTCAGTATATAATAAATAAAGTACAGAGAAGAAAATAGCTAAATAAAGTAGTGAGACAAGGCCTTTTAAAAATATAATTTGGAAAATAGAAAGGGTGGTTATTGATGCATAGGACATTCTCACAGTCTAAGTAAATCAAGCTCAAGGAAGATTGTCAATATTACAGTCTTCATATTCTATGTATATCCTAAAAGTCTCCTGTTCCTTACCTGAGTGTCTCCATAGTCACTTGTGAATGAGGTCTGAGTAGGAGAGTATACTCTTCCCTGACACTCTTCAGATGGAAAGTGTTACTCAAGGAGTGTATTCTTTAAAACACATGAGTCCACGTTGACTTATGTTCTTTCATTTTATCCTGTCCTAGGCGTGTACTGAGACTTAAAGGAGGAACACTAGAGTGCCAAGAAGAGGGAATACCATAAGGTTCAAGGGAATTCTGAGACTAGGAAGATCAGTGGCAAACAAGGGTGGTTGAGGAGTTAGTTCCATATATCCTGGTCTCACAAAGTTATCTTAAGTATTTGAAGTCTAAAGACCTAGATTCATAACTGGAATAATGGAAAACTTTCAGAGGGTGAAGCTGATCTTGAACCATTGTCTATTAGAGCTGTTGCTCTTCAGGGTATCAACAGGGGCTTATCTATTTGTCTATTTATCTATTCTACCTTTCAGCCATTTCAAAGCAGATTACATTTGTGTAAGAAGAATTTCAAATCTCTTACAGGTGAATTTGAAAAGCCCAATGTAAGCTAAATCTGGGAGATATGCGAGTATCTCAGGCTGGCACATGCTGCATGGATTTTAAGAAGTGTGTGAGTATGCACATATTTCCCAGTATGCGCACAAATCCAAAAGTTTTAAAAAGGGGTGGGGTATTGTTGTGGTCTGGGCACAGCATGGGTGGGATATGAGCTTTCCAGGAAGATGCCTTGAAATGTGCACATAAGTATTCACATGCACAAACACGTGCCAAGGGCCCCTACTGCATAACTTTACTTCTGCTATGGACAGCGTGTAAGTTTTAAAATTAAAAAAACTAGGTGAGTCAGTGGGGTTTTAAGGGTTGGAGTTAAAAGGGTAAAAAGGAAGTTACATAACAAGGGGGGGTTAGGAAGTCCAATCCATTAACTGAGTGAACTGGGAATGAACTGGGAAAAAGGGCTATTGCATTGGTGCACAGTTAGGTAGATTTTAAAAACATATGCGCGCGCGAACAAAAGTACACCACATTTTATAAGATACGCGCGTAGCCGCGCGTATCTTATAAAATCCGGGGTTGGCGCGCGCAAGGGGGTGCACATTTGTGCAACCTGGGTGCGCCGAGCCGGGCGCGCATTGCCTGTTCCCTCCGCCCTTCCCCCACCTTCCCCTCCCTTTCCCTACCTAATCCACCCCCCGGCCCTATCTAAACCCCCCCCCCTACCTTTGTTGCCAGATTTACGCCTGCTGAAAGCAGGCGTAAATCTGCGCGTGCCAGAGGGCTGCTGGCGCACCATCACCCGACCCGGGGACTGATCTGGAGGCCTCAACCATGCCCCCGGGCCAGCGCCACGCGCCCAGTCCCGCCCCGAACCCCCCCTAACCCCGGTCCCGCCCCCGGACATGCCCCCTCCCTCGCCCCTTTTACGAAGCCCCGGGACTTATGCGCGTCCCCGGGCTGTGCGTGCGCCGGCGGCCTATGCAAAATAGGCGCGCCGGCGCGTGCAGGGCATTTAAAATCCGGCCCATTATTTTTAAAATCCCTCCCACTTACGCGGTAGAGCCAGCATTTGCATGCACATGCTCACATCCATATAAAATTGTGTGCACATAGATGCGCCTACAGCCGATTTTATACCATGTGCGTACATTCGCGCAAGCTGGCATATGCATGTACATGTATGCCTCCATGGCTGTTTGAAAGTTATCATCCCCTGAAGAAGGTGTCTTCCAATATAAGGAACAACCTATGGAGGGTCGTTTTCCAAAGAGTATTTACTAGAGATGTGAATCGGAACTGATATCGGATCCGATTCTGGTTCCGATTCACATCTATAGAGATGTGAATTGGAACTGATATCGGATCCGATTCTGGTTCCGATTCACATCTCTAGTATTTACTAAGGAATGGTTTGTGAAGAAACCCATAATGTGTACAGATTGTCATTGATTGTGATTTTCTGTATGGATTGTACCAGATATAGATATACCATTTGCCAAATAATTCATTTACATCAACTGAACTAGTAAAAATATCATTTTTGGAATAACCCAAAATTGGTGTGTTTGTTGTTTCCTGTATAGGTACTTTTGCCAGAAGGCCTAAAGGCCTTGAAAGACTCTATGGGGTAGATTTTAAGACATGCACATGGATGCACGCGCTACCCAGCGTGCACACATGGACACGCAATTTTATAACATGTGCACGCAGGCGCGGGCATGTTATAAAATTGGGGATCGGCGCGCACAAGGGGGTGCACAATTGTGCACCTTGCACGCGCCGAGCCATGCTGCCTTCCCCCATTCCTTTCCCCCATTCCCTTCCCCCTTGCCTGACCTTCCCACCCTTTCCCCTAACCTTTCCCCTCTCTAGCCCTACTCTAACCCCCCGTTGACCTTTGTCTTACCTTTTGCGCCTGCCTCCAGGCAGATGCAAGTTGCGCGTGCCGGCAGCCTGCCACCATGCGATCCTCCAACACAGTGGCAATGGCCGCTGTGGTCAGAGGCCTCTGGCCCCGCCCCTTTCCCGCCCCCAGAACGCACCACCTCGCCCCCGGACAGCCCTTTTAGTAAAGCCCCAGGACTTACACGCGTCCCAGAGCTTTACGTGCGCCATTGGGCCTTTTTAAAATAAGTCCAGCGAGCGTAGGGCTTTTAAAATCCGGCCCTATATTTCCTCCCCAATGGGAAAGGATCCTGGGAGCATGGGTTGCAGTTTGGACCCTGAATTCCTAAGTTAGCAATGCCATCAGACAACAGGGGGGGCTGGGGGTAACATTTGTTTCTGTGAATTGCACAACAGATTGAGAGCCCTTAAGCTTGATGAAGCAGTTTGAACAAGACCCTAACCATTTAGTTTGGTTTAATACAGCATCCAACAGAAGAGACAGTAGTTCAAATGTTCAACATGCATTTTTAAAACTACAGCTATACTTTTCTGCCTAGCAAAACTCAGAAACAGAGAGAAAATATTCACATTGTAAGAATATCAGCTATTAGGAAACAGTCTAATTAATCACCTCATTCCACATCCCCATTCCACATTGTCTAGAAAGCTAGAGACAAAATAGGAATGCATATTTTCCTGAATTTTCCCAGAGCTGAAAAGAAAGTAACTAGTTCATAAATTTCATCAGGAGCTTAGGGATTTTTGTTGTAATGAGTTTTACAATTTCAGAGGAGGATGCTTTGCTAATAATTATGTAACAGTAATTAAATCTGAAAAAGGCTGTACTCTAACTATGTTGATTTATTGCAGCTCCGGCAGAGTACTCCTGCAGTGCACATTGGAGTGTTCACCTCCTCCCTCCAGTTTTCTTTAAATTCTTACAGAGCACTGGGTCACAGATGGTCTGAGATGTGATATTTTCCCTATTAAATTCCTAATAATCTTTCTCTAGGCTGAGTCATGGAAACCTAGGGAGTTCTCATTTTAATTAGAAGGTGTAAGGAGCTATCTCTGTTTGAAATGTCCTCCTATGAGAAATGGGTGCAGGTGATCTCATTCAGGAGACTGACACAATATCAAGGCCAACATCTCATTTCCATATTAGATTAGAGCTAGTTTGGCATGACTCCTGATTCAAATGACAGCACACTGTCTAAGCTTCAGGGATGAACTTTTGCCATCCGAAAACAAGATTATGATAGGATTATACTTTAAGACATTTGGCGCTATGTCTGGCAGATCACCCACACTTTCCTTCTCCCCTTGCTCTTTTGCATAGAGTAATAAATTCTAATTTCTAAATTGCAGAGGGAAATTTCTAAAAGCTTGCTAATCTAAGGGAAACATTGCTAGCCTGTTTAACTTTGTATAGAATATGGCAATGGGCTGTTGGCATCAAGGAGTCTTGATGCCAACAGCAGTGCAACTTTACTGTAGAATCTTGGTGCAAAAGAAAAAAAATCACTTTGATTCTATAATAAAGTTGCACTTCAAGAGGGCAATTTTGAAATAGCCCACATAGGCTAAGGTCTGCAGGTTACTATTTATCTGCAGATTTTAGTCAGAATTCTAAAAGCATTATATAATACACCTAAATCCACTTTGAAAATTCATGGATGTGTGCAGAACCCCATTCGGCATACTTGCAGAAAGTTACATTTGCTTTAAAGCCAGGTGTAACTTTGTGCATGTGGTTTTACATGCATACTTTCGAAAATCAACAATACGTGTGTAGATCCCAATCCCCGCTCCAACTCCAATGCCTGTTTAGTATCGGGCAGATTTTAAATGCCTGCTGCGTGAACAAAAGTACGAGATTGCGCTCTTTTTTAAAATCTACCCCTATGTGCATAAAAGCATGAAATTGTGTTCAATACATACTTTAATGTGTACACCTGCTAGGGCTATTTTCTAAGGGGTAGATTTTAAAAAAGAGTGTGATCGCGTACTTTTGTTCGCACAGCAGGCGCTAACAAAAGTACGCTGGATTTTATAAGATACACGAGGCTATGCGCGTATCTTATAAAATCCTGGGTCGGCGCGCGCAAGGCTGCCGATTTTGGGCAGCCTGCCTCCGTTCCCTCTGAGGCCGCTCCGAAATCGGAGCGGCCTCGGAGGGAACTTTCTTTCGCCCTCCCCTCACCTTCCCCTCCCTTCCCCTACCTAACCCACCCCCCCGGCCCTATCTAAACCCCCCCTTACCTTTGTCCCTCGATTTACGCCTGCTAGAAGCGGACTGCTGGCGCGCTGTCATCCAACCCGGAGCTGGTCCGGAGGCCTCGACCACGCCCCCGGGCCTGCGCCATGCCCCGGTCCCGCCCCCAAAAAGCAGCGCCCCGCCCCCGAAATGCCGCGTCGTTCAGCCCCGCCCTCCGACACGCCTCGACACGCCCCCTTTAAAAAACCCCGGGACTTACACGCGTCCCGGGGCTCTGTGCGCGCCGGCGGCCTATGCAAAATAGGCACGTCGGCGCGCGAGGGCCCTGCTCGCGTAAATCCGGGCGGATTTACGCGAGCAGGGCATTTAAAATCCGCCCGTAAGAGCACTTACGTGCGTAGAACCAAGCTTTAGTCAGGTAAGTGCCTTGGACAATCACCTCCATAATTTATTTATTTATCTATCTATTTATTTATTTATTTTAAATTATAAAGCACAGTAACATGTCACAGAAAACAAAACTAAACTAGATATTACTCAACAAGACCCTATCACCTAGGCCAGTGTGGTAAAGGCAAGATAGAAAAAGGCTATACAAATATAATGACTTTTCTACTATTCAGTGATAACTTATCAATGACCCACACAGATCATGTGTTCACATAAGCCAGTTTCACATAATCAGTGGTTAAGCAAAAAATACCTGACCAGCTTCAATACTCAAATATTGAAATATTGTAATGTTGAAATATTGGCATTGGAAATCTGAAAATTGAAATGGAATGCATGTATTTGTGGTTGTTGTTTTCCAGTTTAATAAACATATTTTACATAAATGCCTAGCTGAACAAGTAGGCTTTTAGCTGCTTCCTGAAACAGGCCAAAAAAGATACGTCGTTAAGCTACTCCGGAAGAGAGTTCCACAGGAGAGGGCATGCAACCCTGAACATTCGTTTGTGCAACTTTGCCAGGTGAATTGTTTTGACCGAGGCTATGTCAAGCAGGTTTTGAAAAGATGAGTTAAGTGTGCATGGCTGATCATTTTTTAATATGGCATTGAAACACTGGGGAGCCAATCCATTGACAGCTTTAAATATCAGTTAGGACTTTGAACTTAATTCTTCACTCAATTGCGAGCCAGTGCAGGTTAGGTAAGACTGGTGTAATGTGTTCTCTAAGTAGTGCCCTGGAAATCAGGCAGGCAGCTGCATTCTGAATTAACTGGAGTACTCTCAAAGTAGAATATGGTAAGCCCAAACATAAGACATTACAATACCCGGCTGGCATAATTTATTTATTTATTTATTTTTATACACCAACATTTGATCTCAATTGAGATATCACACCAGTTTATATTCAGGTACTGTAGGTATTTTTCTATCCCCAGAGGGCTTACAATCTATGTTGTTGTACCTAAGGTAATGGAGGGTAAAGTGACTTGCCCAAGGTCACAAGGAGCGACAGCTGGACTCGATCCCTGGTCTCCTGGTTCATAGTCCACTGCTCTAACCACTAGGCTATTCCTAGGGATTCAATTATGGTCCTTTTCTATTTATATAAAATTATTTATCACCCGTCACGCCAATGATTGTGGCGACCTACAGTATTAAATATCAACAATAATTAAAACATACAATATAGAAACAAGACCATACCATGTTTAAAGAGTTAGCTTGCAATTGCTCAGCCCGAATTACAGCCAAAAGACCATTTGATTAAAGACCAGTCATAAGCAGGTGTACATTAGAGATGTGAATCGTGTCCTCGATCGTCTTAACAATCGATTTCGGCTGGGAGGGGGAGGGAATCGTATTGTTGCCGTTTGGGTGTTTGAAATATCGTGAAAATCGTGAAAATCGTGAGCCGGCACACTAAAACCCCCTAAAACCCTCCCCCGACCCTTTAAATTAAATCCCCCACCCTCCTGAACCCCCCCCAAATGCCTTAAATTACCTGGGGGTCCAGCGGCGGTCCGGAACGGCAGCGGTCTGGAAGGGCCTCCTGCAATTGAATTGTGTTGTCTTCAGCCGGCGCCATTTTTCAAAATGGCGGCGCAAAATGGCAGCGGCCATAGACCAACACGATTTGACTGCAGGAGGTCATTCCGGACCCCCACTGGACTTTTGGCAAGTCTTGTGGGGGTCAGGAGGCCCCCCCAAGCTGGCCAAAAGTCCCTGGGGGGTCCAGCGGGGGTCCGGAAAACGATCTCCTCCCGCGAATCGTTTTCTGTACGGAAAATGGCGCCGGCAGGAGATTGACTGCAGGAGGTCGTTCAGCGGCGGTCCGGAACCCCCACTGAACGACCTCCTGCAGTCGATCTCCTGCCGGCGCCATTTTCCGTACGGAAAACGATTCGCGGCAGGAGATCGTTTTCCGAACCCCCGCTGGACCCCCAGGGACTTTTGGCCAGCTTGGGGGGCCTCCTGACCCCCACAAGACTTGCCAAAAGTCAAGCGGGGGTCCGGAACGACCTCCTGCAGTCGAATCGTGTTGGTCTATGGCCGCCGCCATTTTGCGCCGCCATTTTGAAAAATGGCGCCGGCTGAAGACAACACAATTCAATTACAGGAGGCCGTTCCGGACCGCTGCCGTTCCGGACCGCCGCTGGACCCCCAGGTAATTTAAGGCATTTGGGGGGGTTCGGGAGGGTGGGGGATTTAATTTAAAGGGTCGGGGGTGGGTTTTAGGGGGTTTTAGTGTGCCGGTTTTCCTGCCCTCCCCCTTCCCCCGATTTACGATTTTTTGACGATAAATCGGGGGAATTTGTATTGTATCGTGGCCCTAAAGATTTTTGACGATTTAAAATATATCGGACGATATTTTAAATCGTCAAAAAACGATTCACATCCCTAGTGTACATCATGTTTGAATAGCCTGTTTAAATAGCCAGGCTTTTAAACTCCTTTTACAAGCCTTAAAGATGAATTTTGAAAAGGTGTTGCACCAAAATCAGGAGATGCGCACACAAGTCAGGCTCACACGTGCCTACTGGATTTTAAAAGATGCCCAGATGCCCGTGTATCTCTCACTATCTGGTCAATTTTAAAAGCCTTATGTGCACTAAAACCGGGAGATACGCGTAGGTCTCAGACCCAGGCATGCCACATGGATTTTAGAAGGCCCTCGACAATGCGTTTATCTCCCATTAGGTGCACAAAACCTTTTCTCGAAAAAGGAATGGGGCATGGATGTGTTCTTGGTGGGGCATGGGCAGGACATAAGCGGGCTGGGTCTGAAGCATGAATTCAGTTTGTAAGTATTTTCGCACACAAGTGTGTGGCAGGGTCCCCCTACGACATAACTTTACTTCTGCTATGGATGGTGTGAAACTTCTAAAATAAAAAAAATTAAGGCTAGTCAGTGGGATTTTAAGGGTTGGGGCCAACAAGGTAAAAGGGAGGACATCTAGCTAGTGTGGTTAGGAAGTCCAATCATTTACCTGGGCAAACTGGGAACGAACTGGGGAAACATTAGAGGCGGCATTTGCACAAACATGTATGAATTAATATAAAATCTTGCGTGCATGTACACGTGTAAAGCTGATTTTATCACATGCACACTAATGCATGCATGTGCACGCATATATTATAAAATCGCCGCACCCATGTGCGTGAGTCGAGAATCATGCACACATGTGCGCCTGCATGCAGGTCTTACAGTTTATCTCTATGTGCACATCTCACTCAATTTCAAAAAGCAGCATGGTCTGGGCGTGTCTGGGTGCAGGTATTTTGGGGAATGGCCAAGAAACGTGCATGTAAATATTTACGTGCCATGGTGTGCACCCATGTCCATTGCTGAGTAAGTTTACTTAATGCTATGGAGGAGGTGTAAGTTGTGAAAAAGAACAGTCATTTTGGAGGGGTTTAAAGGGTCTGGAGTAACTGGAGGAAATGCAGGCTAATAAACCAGGGGAGTTTGGAGGACTTAGTTCAACACTGGGTGAACAGGTGTTCGTACTGGTGAAACTTGTCATGGCATGGACACACACTAGCTTTAAAATATCCTGACTTATGCTGTAGAAATGATATTTCATGCTTAGGTGTGCACCTACTTAAAATTAGGTGTACATATGCACATGTTCAGGCTATTTTATAACATATGCCTCATCCCTGGGTGCACGCCTACAAATACGCACTAATGTGCTCCTATGCACCACTTTGAAAGTTATAACCTTTGAGTCAGACATCATTGAGAAAAGTCAAGTTCTGCAAAATATGGAGCTTCCAAAATTAGCTTTTCACATCATTCTTTATGTGTGGACATAAAGAGAAAGAGGAATCAATAAGTATTTCAAAATTTTTATCCTAACATATGATTGGAATCTCTAAATTATCAAAAGTCAGTGCAAGAGGCATTTCAGCTCTAGAAAACCAAGTTAGGAATATTATTTCACTCTTATTCAAGTCAAGAGTCAATTTGTTAAGGTCAACTGTTGATTGCACAGCAAGACAGTGAGAGATTCTATTCAGGGCATCCTGAAATGTAGAAGTAATAGGTAAAGCTTGTTTTATCTTGATTGTTATTGTATGTTTCTTGTTTGATTTTATGATATATGTCTGGTTTCCTATCTGCACCGGACAAAGTTTCAGAAGTGGCAAAATATAAGAATTCTAAATAAATTGGTGAATAAATAAATATACAAATCTGAATAACATCAGCATATAAACTACAGGTATTAAAACAGTTAAGACCTCTCCTATACTTTCACGACTACCGTTCGGTCCTTCAAGCCATTCTATTCTCAAAGATTGATTATTGTAATGTGCTGTTGCTTGGTCTCCCGGCCTCTTCTACTAAACCTCTTCAGATGCTGCAAAACGCCGCAGCCAGGATCCTCACAAACTCCCGCCGCATGGACCACATCACCCCGATTCTAAAAATACTCCACTGGCTTCCCATTCGCTACAGAATTCTCTTCAAGACCCTTACTATTATCCACAAAACCTTATTTCAGGAATCCTCGCTCCAACTTACCATACCCCTCAAACCACACGCCTCTGCAAGACCCACCAGATCTGCCTACAGAGACTCCTCCAGGTTCCCCCCCAAAAATCCGTTCTTCACAACGCTATTGAAAAACGAGCACTATCAATTTTTGGTCCGCATCACTGGAACTCCCTCCCACCAGATCTCTGCCAGGAACATTGCCATATCACGTTCAGAAAAAAATTAAAAACCTGGCTGTTCGCCCAAGCATACCCCTGAAAAAGCCTCAGGGTCACCCACACAGTCACATACCCCAGGGTTGCGTCCTTTTCCGCAACTCAAAGGAACTGTTTTTCGGCTAACTGCTCTTTCATATAACTTGCTTAATCATATACACTATGTAAATTTGTATATAATTCTTACCTTGTAAGCACTCTCTCCTGCTTATCTCTCCAGTTAGAATTTGTTTTATCCTATCTTTTTTTTTTCTAACAGCCTAGTTCCACTTTCCCTGTTATAATGTAACTTATTGCTTTCACTGTTAACTGGTTCCCCCTAGTTTATTGTAAACCGGTACGATAAGACCTGGTCTTGAGCATCGGTATATTAAAATAATTTAAATAAATAAATAAATAAATAAATAAATAAATAAATATACTTTATAACCAACTCCTAAATTGGATGAAACCTGACAGATAGGAAAAATGTAGATATTAAAGAGAAAAGCAAAGAAAGCAGATCTCTGGAATGCTCCTGTCCATAATCTATTGAGAGCAGATTGAAAAAAAAAAAAAGGAAAACTTTCTGATAACAGTCATGAAGATAAGATGAAAACCAAGTATGGACAACAGGCACAATGCCCATAGAAGAAAGGCATTCAAGCAAAATGGAATGATCTTTGTATCAAAGCCAGAAAATGTCTAAAAGAACCAGAATAAACTTGGTGCCAGAATCAAAACCAAGATAGAATACTTCATAACTAAAAAATATGAAGGGTCTCTGCATTATAGGTGGCCCTAAACCCAACTTGGAAGTCATCAAGAAAATTATTGTTGTGCTTGGAGGTGGACCCTTGTCCTGGAGCAGTGGAGAACGGCTCCCTGGTAGGGACCAGGAAGCACCTGTCCCCAGGGGGCGGAGCACAGGAGGAGACAGAGGCTAGGATGAGCTTCACTACTGGAAGCCCGAGGTCCCCCCGGGTGGACCTCGGACTTCACGCTGTTGGCTTGGAGAGGCAAGGAAGGCCCAAACAGCAGAGGTGATGACAAGGCAAGGGACAGAGCCAAAATCAGAAGACGTGGTCAATGGCAGCCCAGGTCAGAATCCGAGGATCAGTTCGAGGAGTAGTCAACGAGGCAGAGGTCAGGTTCCGGAGGTCAGATGAGGTCACAAGGCAAGCAGAGGTCAGGATGCAGGCTGCAGACAGAAAGGTCAAGAACAGGCCAAGGTCAGTACCAGAGAGACAGTCCGAGGGTACTACCTGGGAGAACAGACAGACAGACACAGGAACAGAAGGATGCTGGAACAAGGCTGGAACTAGGCTGGAACAAGACTGTGAACACGGAGGCCAAGGCAAGGAAGTGCAGGCAGGGACTTCCTTATATCATTCCATCAATCAGGGCGTGCTGCAGAGCTAGGACCCGTCCCTGGCCCTACAAGAGGCTGGGCAGTCTGCGCAGGCGCACGTAGAAGCGTGGCCAATGCCACTGGAGACGACGAACTCCGGCGTGAGGCCTGGTGTGCAGTGGAAGGCCCAGCGACCGCTGCCGCGGGACGCCAAGGCCTAGAGGAGCTCACGGCTGCCGCTGGGGAGGCCAACCCTGTGACCTGCAGAGGAGCTAGCTAGGTGAGCAGGCCCATGCATGGGCCAGACGCGGACAGGACACGCAACAGTACCCCCACTTCTAGGCCTCCCTCTACGCGTCCATGGCTTGTCAGGATGGGTTCTATGGAAGGCTTTAAGAAGTTCTTTGTCTAGAATGATGTGGGAGGGTTTCCATGAATTTTTGTTGGCCCCATAACCCTCCCAGGCTAAGAGGTATTCCCATCTACCTTGATGCCAACGGACATTGAGGACCTCTCTTACCTGAAGGGATGAGTCTGGTTCAGTGGAGTCGATGGAGGTGAAGGATCTCTACGAGAGGGCCAGGAGAGGATCAATGGCTTCAACAGGGAGACATGGAATATGTTATGAATGCCCATGGCACGTGGTAGCTGTAGCTGATACGACACTGCTCCCACTCTTTGAAGCACTGGAAATGGACTGATGTATTTAGGAGCCAGGCGATGAGAAGGAAGTCTCAACCTTATGTGTCAGGTGCTTAACCACACCTTCTGACCAGGACGGAAGAGTGGAGCGGGACTTCTGTGGGCATCAGAAGTACGCTTGGAGTTCAGCGGCCTGGGTAAGGCGTTCTTTGACTTGATTCCACACCTGGCGAATGGTGTGGGCCATGAACAGTGATGCTGGGGAAGGAACAGTCAGAGGAACTGGAAGTGGCAGCCGAAGTTGTCGTCCGAATACCACGGAGAATGGAGATACGTCGGTGGCAGCAGCGACGTGGGTATTATGTGACAACTCAGCCCAGGGTAGCAAATCAGACCAGTTGTCCTGCTGGTCATTCACGTAGGAACGGAGGAATGTTTTCAAGTTCCGATTAGTCCTTTCAGCTTGACCATTGGCCTGTGGATGATAGGCCGACATAAAATTCAAGGCATTATTAAATTTCTTGCATAAGGAGCGCCAGTATCTGTTGGCAAACTGTGGTCCTCGGTAGGATATTATTTCTTTTGGGAGTCCATGGAGACAGAAAATGTGTTTCAGGAACAACTTGGCTAGTTCTGGGGCCGATGGGAGGCCCAGCATGGGAATAAAGTGACCCATTTTCGAAAAACGGTCAATGATGACCCAAATTACAGTATTGTTCTGAGACGGAGGCAGGTCTGTGATGAAGTCCGTTGAGATGCTGGACCATGGCTCGGTAGGTGCTGGAAGTGGCTGGAGTAGGCCCCAAGGCCTTCTGGTAGGTGGCTTCTGTTAGGCACAGATGGGACATGAATCTACATAGTTACGAGAGTCTTGCACCATGTTGGGCCACCAGTAATATCTCCGCAGCATCTCTAGGGTCCTCGTACAACCCGGGTGTCCTGCCAACTTGGAATCATGGGTCCATTTCAGAACTCGTTCACGTAATCTACGTGGAACAACATTTTTCCCCACTGGAACTGTGGTAGTCATGGCAAGGGATACGCAGGCAGGATCTATGATGAGTCTGTGAACATCAGGAACATCCTCTGGTTCAAAAGATCTCAATAGAGCATCAGCAAAGAGATTCTTGGGACCGGGGCAATAATGTAGGACAAAATTGAATCATTCAAAAAAGAGTGCCCATCAGGCTTGTCTAGGATTCAAGAGTTGAGCTTCTTTCAGGTGTTCAAGATTCTTATGGTCTGTGAAAATGGTAAATTTATGTTGCGCCCCTTCCAACCAGGGTCTTCACTCTTGGAGCGCCAACTTGACAGCAAGAAGTTCTCGGTCATCCACGGTGTAGTGCTGCTCTGTGGGAGAGAACTTGTGGGAGTAGAATGAACAAGGTATTAATTTACCCTTTGGAGAAAACTGACTTAAGACGGCTCCTGCTCCAACTGTGGAGGCATCGACTTCAACGACGAATGGACATCTTGGGTCTGGATGCTGAAGACAAGGACCAGAACAGAAGACTTCTTTTAATGTCTAAAAAGCGGCTTGTGCTTTGGGTGTCCACAAATGAGTGCTAGCCCCTTTTCTTGGTCATGGCGGTGAGCGAAGCAGCTAAAGTAGAATAGTTTGCAATGAAGCTCCGGTAATAATTAGTGAAACCAAGGAAACATTGTAAGGCCCGTAGGCCTACTGGCTGGGGCCAATCTCGGATCCCTTGGTCTTTCTCTGGATCCATGGAGAAACCTCGATCGGATATGATGTACCCTAGGAAGGGTAAGCGATTTCGCTCGAAGAGGTATTTTTCTAACTTGGCATATAGATGATTTTCTCTTAGACATTGGAGGACAATCCAAACATGATCTCGATGGGATTCGAGGTCCTTGGAAAAGATCAAGATGTCATCAAGATATACGACTATGAATGAGTACAAGAGGTCTCGGAGGATTTCGTTCATAAGGCGTTGAAAGACTGCTGGTGCATTGCATATCCCAAAGGGCATCACTGTATATTCATAGAGACCATCCCTTGTACTGAATGCGATTTTCCAGATATCTTCGGGTTGGATGCGTACCAGATTGTACGCACCCCTCAGATCAAACTTGGTGAAGATCCATGCCCCTTGAAGGCGGTCAAACAGCTCACTGATAAGGGGCAGAGGGTAACGGTCTTTGAGGGTTATGGCGTTGAGCCCTCTGTAATCAATACAAGGGCGTAGACTGCCGTCCTTCTTCTTAACAAAGAAAAAGCCCGCTCCAGCGGGAGAATCAGAGGGATGAATGAACTCTTTTTCTAGGTTCTCTTTGATATACTCAGACATGGCTAGTGTTTCTGGGTGAGACAATGGGTAAGTTCTGCCCTTGGGAGATGTTGTGCCCAGCAGAAGCTCTATGGAGCAATTGAATTTGCGTAACGGAGGCAAGGTATCCACCTTCTGCTTTGAGAAGATATCTTCTAACTCAACATACTGAGTAGGCAAACCAGATAGTGGTAGACTTCATGACAGAGACTGCTGGGGATACTTGATGTAGGCATGTCTTCTGCCATTTGGAACCCCACTGCACCAACTGCAGGGAATGCCAATCGAACTGTGGTTCATGGATCTGGAGCCAAGGTAGCCCCAGGATGACTGGATGTGTGGAACATTTTAACACATAGAAGGACACCTCCTCCTCGTGGAGAGTGCCCACATTAAGACAGACAGCCACTGTTCAATGGGTGATGAGCCATGGAAGATGTTCTCCTTGAATGGCGGCGATGCGGCAGCTCACATCTAATGGCTGAAGAGGAATGTTCAGAAGAGAAGAAAAACAACCAATAAGGGCTAATAACATAGTCTGGGTAAAACAAATAAGCATGGGTGCAGCTTGCTTATTGCGGCGGCTACTACCCTTAACAAATCAAGCTAGATATTTCACTTGGATGCAGCTCCATCACTGCTCTCTACATTAAAGAACCAAGAGCTAAGAGAAACAGATAAGTATGAGAGAAAATATGTGTGAAGCTTGCTGGGCAGACTAGATGGGCCATTTGGTCTTCTTCTGCCGTCATTTCTATGTTTCTATATATGTTTCTATGATGTCATCAATGATGAAACTGCCACTTGCTCCTCTATCGACCAGAGCAGTGGTGGCGAAGGAGTGGGCCTGGATGCCCAGAAAGACTGGAAGCAGGAGTTGGGGATCAGTGACAGTAGTGCCTAAGCTAAGGACCCCCGCCAGGCTCAGGCATTGCAGTTTTTGGATGGGCCGGACAGAATTGCCGAAGATGTCCGGAAGTGCCACAGTAAAGGCATAGACCTTCCTTCCTCCGACGGAAATGTTCAGTCGGAGTCAATCGCCCATGGTTCACCTCCGTAGGTTTCACTACGGGAGAAGGTGGTGGGGCTGGAATCTTGGCTGGAGGACTCTGGACATGCATGGGACGCAGTGTAGGAGAGCGGGAAGTCTTTACTTCTAGGCGCCTTTGCCAGAGATGATGGTCGATCTTCTCGGTGAGGGAAATCAGGTCCTCTAGAGACGTGGGAGTCTCACGGATGGAGAGTTCATCTTTGAGAGCGCTGGAGAGTCCATCTAGGAAGATGGCTTGCAGACAATCTTTTTGCCACCCGAGCTCTGTAGCCAGGGTCCAAAACTCCACCATATACTCAGAGAGGGTACGAGACCCTTGACGGAGATGGAGTAAACTGTGACTGGCTACAGCTTGGTGGCCTGGGTCTCTGAAGGTCTGCTTGAAGACAGCAATAAACTCAGGTAGCTTGGAAAGCATAGCATCAGAGCGTTCCCATATGGGAGAGGCCCATGCCAGAGTCTTCCCTTCCAGGCGGGAAAGGATGAAGGTCACTTTGGTTGATTCCTTCGGGAACAAGGATGGTCGCAGGGCAAATTGCATGAAGCACTGATTGAGTGTGGGTCCCCGTTGAATCAGGGAGGTGCAGGGAGTGCCAACGATGCTTTGGGTAGCATAGAGGCCAATAGGCCCACAGGATTAGCCAGAGCTGTATCTTGCAGCTGCGAATGAAGCTCTTCCATCGAAGAGGCTAGCAATTCCAAAGCCCTGCAATGTTCTTGGACTGTGGTGGCCAAACTCTGTAGGACCCTGGAGGCGGGAGACTCTGCCGAGTCCATGGCCTTGGCAACCTGTTGCGCTTGGAGGTAGACCCTTGTCCTGGAGCAGTGGAGAACGGCTCCCTGTTAGGGACCAGGAAGCACCTGCCTCCAGGGGGTGGAGCACAGGAGGAGACAGAGGCTAGGATGAGTTTCACCACTGGAAGTGCGAGGTCCCTCTGGGTGGAGCCCAAAGGGATCCGGGCCACTTGGACTTAGGTGGGCCTCACAGGGTCTCCCGGAGAGGTAGTAAAGAGGCATGCCCACGATCAGCATGGGAACTCGGTCAGACTTCATGCTGTTGGCCTGGAGAGGCAAGGAAGGCACAAACAGCATAGGCGATGACAAGGCAAGGGACAGAACCAGAATCAGAAGACGTGGTCAATAGCAGCCGAGGTCAGAATCTGAGGATCAGTCCAAGGAGTAGTCAATGAGGCAGAGGTCAGGTTCCGGAGTTCAGATGAGGTCACAAGGCAAGCAGAGGTCAGGATGCAGGCAGAGGTCAGGATGCAGGCAGCAGACAGGAAGTTCAAGGAACAGGCCGAGGTCAGTACCAGAGAGACAGTCCAAGGGTATTACCTGGGAGGACGGACAGACAGACGCAGGAACAGAAGGACGCTGGAACAAGACTGGAACAAGGCTGGAACAAGACTGTGAACGCGGAGGCAAACTAGTACACTTACAGTGCTGACCCGATTGCCAAGGCAAGGAAGTTCAAGCAGGGACTTCCTTATATCGTTCCATCAATCAGGGTGTGCCATGGAGCTAGGACCCACCCCTGGCCCTACAAGAGGCCGGGCGGTCCACGCGCGCACGCGTAGAGACATGGCCAATGTCATTGGAGACGCTGAACTCCAGCGTGAGGCCTGGTGCGCAGTGGAAGGCCCGGCGACCGCCGCCGCGGGACGCCGAGGCCTAGAGGAGCTCACGGCTGTTGCTGGGTAGGCCGATCCATGACCTGCAGAGGAGCTAGTGAGGTGAGCAGGCCCGTGCATGGGCTGGATGCGGACGGGGTCCGCAACTGGTATTATCGATGATAAAATTGTTAAAACTGGGTTAAATTATTAAGCTGGGTCAAAATATTATAATAGAATCCATTTATAAATATAAATATAGATATATACATCTCTTGTGCATATAAGACAAGTTTAAGAGAGTAATTTTGTAACAACATGGGTAACATGCAGCAAATATGCACATAAATTAAATTAATTTTCAAAGAGAATGTGCGCACACAGATTTGCTTTGAAAATTATCCTACTGAAAATGCCCATAGAAGTTTCATTTACTATCTTGAATGTGTAAATATCCCATGTAAACTGACATCCTGTAAAGGCTGGTGTGAGCCATTTGTACTGCAACATAGTTGAAGCAACCTCGTAGACGAACCTGTGAGGCCTACGCTGGCTGCTGGTGAATGCGTCCTTTAGCGGGACAGGCTGGAGCTTCACCTACACCAGCCACCTCTCCTCAGGTTAAGCCCTTGGGTTTTAGTGGCCACCAGGTCTTAGACAGGTCATTAGGATGGAGGCAAGAACAAGTGTTCAATAGAACACTGAGGTTAGGACAGGCAGTGGATAGATGGGGTCAAAGAAAGTCAAGATCCAGAGAGTCAGGCCAAGGGAGGACAAAGACACACTGAAGACACTGGACGAGATAAATCAGACAATGCTGGACAAGGTAGGCTGGACAAAGGAAGCTGGAGAAGACAAGGAAGGCAGGACAAGGTCACATGGTAGGAGCACAAGATGGCGCCGGCCATCCATTGCTCCTACCATGTGACAGGGGCCGACCAATGGCATCGGTAGCCCCTGTGACATAGTAAGGGCAAAGGATATCGGCCCCATTTTGAAAACTGGCAGCCGATAGCCCGAGTGCAAGAGATCGCTCCAGGACCCTCACTGGACCACCAGGGACTTTTAGCAAGTCTTGGGAGGGTCAGGAGTAGAGATGAGCTTTGTTTTTTTGTACCGTGTCATTTTTGAGTTGGACGGTTTGGGGTAAAATTCGTTTTTCCTCAGTTAATTTTTTAGAAAAACGAACTAAAAATTTAGTGGGGAAAAACAAAATGGGCCCAAAAAACGACGCGGGAAAACAAAGCTCAAAAAAACCCATCCCAAGCATTAAAATGTACTATAATACATTAAATACAACCCCCTCCACCACCATTCCGATCCCTCCCCAAGACTTACTAACATCCCTGGTGGTCCAGTGGGGTTAACTTAAGGAATTTCTCCCTCCATGCCTCAGGCTGTCCAGTCTGCCTCGCATCAAAATGGTGCCGATAGCCTTTGACCTACTATGTCACAGGGGCTACGGTGCCTTTGGTCAGCCCCTGTCACATGGTAGGAGCAATGGATGGCCGGCGCCATCTTGTGCTCCTACCATGTGACAGGGGCTGACCAATGGTACCAGTAGCCCCTGTGACATAGTACAGGCAAAGGCTATCGGCGCCATTTTGAATACTGGCAGCCGATGGCGAGATCGCTCCCGGACCCCCGCTGGACCACCAGGGACTTTTGGCAAGTCTTGTGGGGGACAGGATGGTCTGGGACAGGATGGCACCGGCCATCCATTGCTCCTACCATGTGACAGGTGCTGACCAATGGCACAGGTAGCCCCTGTGACATAGTAGGTCAAAGGCTATCGGCGCCATTTTGATGCGAGGCAGGCCGGACAGCCCAACGGCACAAAGGGAGAAATTGCTCGCGAGACCCCGCTGGACCACCAGGGATTTATTAAGTCTTGGGGAGGGATCGGGATGGTGTGTGTGTGGGGGGGGGGGGGGGTCCCGACGAATATGAATACCAAATCGAACGTATCCGTCCCTGCTGCACATCCCTAGCTAAGCTGTTTGGATAAGTCTGGTCCTGCAATGAGGCAATCCTAAAGTTATCCAGATAAACTTATCAGGGAAGATCAGTGCCATTTTGAACGGATGACTTAGGAGCATGAAGTAGCAACCCTTGTATCCCTTTTACTTCCCAGGTCCCTCTACATATGAGGTAATTAGGGACTGGGGCTGTTCCTAGCACCAGCATCTTCAGAGGTGGCTTGGAGAGCCTAGGCCACAGGCCATGGTCTATTATTTGGATGGGGGAGGGTTCTGCTCCAGGAAGACCCCAGGGAAGCACTGGAGAAGCCTCAGGGAAGCCCCAAGGAAGTTTTAGGGAAGGCTTGGGTCCACAGAAGTTTTACTTCCCAAGTGTTTTTGTTTCCAAAATGAAATTAAAAGAAAATCAACAAAATGTTGTTGGGTTTTCTTTCTTTCTATTTTGAAATCATAGTGAAATGTTTCAAATGAAAGCACATCCCTACTGGAATGGTCCCAACTACACTCTGTGGGAGAAAAATCCTAAGCCTCTCAACATTTGACTATTTTAATTAAGCGTTGCTCTCAAAAGTCAGTCTTATTTTATTCCTGGATATATGGTATGGTAACAAACCAAAGCTAAATCTGAACTGTGGGGTGATAAATATTTCTCTGCACTGCCACTAAGTGCTCTATCCAAGAGATTCCTTCTTAGTCCTTCCCATTTTATAAAAGTGCTTTATACAAAAGTTAATTTGTTAAAAAAAAAAAAAAAAGATAAGGCATTATTTTTCACGAAAGAGAATGTTTTTCAGAAAAACAAATTTGCAACAGTAAAAAACTGAGAATCACAGATGGATGATAAATAAGAAAATTCCTCAGGAGATAAATATTTTATGGTTCCAACAACCGGATGGGATACATTTTCTGAATGTTAAATATGAAAATTCAAAGTTGCACCTGGATATATAAATAAATAAATATATTTGAAAAATTGGTGGTTATCAATGCTGAGTACCTTTTCTGATTAATTCAAATATTTGACTTGTAATATTGTAACATGCAATATTTCCAGTAATGTAATTAACTCTAAAATAAAACATTTATCCATTGTTCTGCTTTAAATAGCCACTCAACAGTTTTGATTCCATCAGTTCAGCACAGCCCTCAATTTCCCAATAATAACTCAGCAAGGGACGAAATTCAGAAAGTACTATGCAATAGGACAATGTTTTTCTGCTGTTCAAAGTGATTTCATTTTTTTCACCAGGGAGGTGTTTTATCAATGTTTCTTGGTTAAAACCTAAAAAAGAGAGGTTGTCATGCAGTGCCATTTAGCTGGTTAAGTGGTGCTGAATGAATATTTGGCTTCGCTGAGCAGCTGTCACTTAGCTGGCTGTTTATCTGGTTAAACAGCCAGATAAGTAAGCAACAAGACAGGAGCATTCTGGGAAAGAGCTACTTATCTGGATAACATAACTAAATTTACTAAGCCATGATATGACATTATCATGCCTTAAACTGTATGTAATGAACGTTAACTGCTGTTTATCACTCTATATAAACATATCGCAGCACTATCACATGATATCATGCAATATAACAAATGATTCCCTCCCTCTATGGAAACAAGCTGATTTGCATGTATTTGCATGCATAAAATTGCCTCATGTATGCAAAGCATCTTATACATTGGCCAACATATTTATAATATAATGCGGTTGACTTAGAAAAAAGTTATATACTTTGACATAAGAATTTAACTTTTGTTAGCAGCTGTTTTGTTTTTTTTTACAACACCCCTACCAGTTTTATAAGGGGTTCTTTTTCTTTTATAATCAAAATAAACTTTATTGACAGAAAGCGCAGTTGCTTACCTGCAACAGGTGTTCTCCTAGGACAGCAGGATGTTAGACCTCACAATTTGGTGACATCATTCGATGGAGCCTGGCACAGAAAACATTTGTCAAAGTTTCTAGAAGTTTTGACCAGCACACTGAGCATGCCCAGCATGCCACTATCCACGCATCCATGGAAGGTCCCCCTTCAGTCTCATAACATAGAAAAATATGAATGAAAAATAAAACAACAAACCAGAAGGAGAATCCAACTCCCCGGGGTGGCGGGTGGGATTCCTGAGGACTTACATCCTGCTGTCCTAGGAGAACACCTGTTACAAGTTAGCAACTGTGCTTTCTCCTAGAACATGTAGGATAGTAGTCCTCTCAGATGGCTGAATACCAAGCTCCAGGCTGTCTCCGGAATAGGAAAAAACCAAAAGGTGCTGAACAAGGTGGCAATGGGCACAACACAACTGCGGCTCTGCTGGTTGGCAGGAGACTGTCTGGCATCAACCAAGGTCCAAAGGCTGGAAGAGTTGAGTTCAGGTATGGAAAAGATTGCACAGGACAGACTGACCAAATGCACTGTCCTGTTGCCCATCCTTATCCAAGCCGTAGTGAGCCATGAACATATGAAAGGAACTCCACATTGCGGCCCACAAATTTCGACAACGTAAACCTGCTTTCAGATGCACCACTGACATCGCCATGGCCCGCACCGAGTGATCTTTGATGCAGCCAGTCAGCTGAAGGCCTGACTGCACAGCAGAAGTCGATACAATATGCCAAGCAGTTGGATAAAGTCTGCTTATCCACCATCATACCTAGCCTATTGGGATCAAAAGACACAAAGAGCTGAGTGGACTCCCGGTGCCTGGCTGTGCTTTCTAAGTAGAAAGCCAAGACCCTCTTACAGTCCAAGGTATGAAAATCCAGTTCCCCTAGGTGGGAATGAGGCCTGGGGAAAAAGGTGGGCAGAACAATGGAATGATTAATGTGGAAATCAGTCACTACCTTAAGCAGAAATTTAGGGTATGTATGCAAGACCAAGCGATCAATGAAAGAACCTCATGTAGGGCAGGTACGTGACCAAGACCTGAAGCTCACTGACTCTACGAACCAAAGTAATCACCGCTAGGAAAATTATTTTCCAGGTAAGGAACTTCGGATCGCAAGAACGCAGCAGCTCAAAGGGAGGATGCATGAGCCATGCCAAGACAATGTTAAGGTCCCAAGACGCAGAAGGGGGCCAAAGAGGGGGCTTCAACTGAAGTAAGCCCCTCATAAAATGACCTACCAAGGGCTGTGCTGGTATTGGTGCATCAGATGGACCCTGACTGAGCTGATTTGAAATCCAGACTGTGAAAGGTGCCATAAATAGTCCAACAGTTTGGGAAGGGAGCACATGAATGGATCCAGTACATGCCCCACACACCAGATGGAGAATCATCTCCATTTCAAACTATAGGACTTTCTGGTGGAAGGCTTCCTAGAAGCTACCAAGACCTGGGAGACACTGGCTGAAAGGTTCAGGGGCTGGAGAGTCTTGCTCTCAACATCCATGCTTTGAGGATCAGCACCCGGAGGTTCAGGTGGCATAGGGTGCCCTGGTTCTGAGTTATCAGATCAGGTGCAATCCCCAGCTGAATGGGGTCTTTGATCATAGATCCCGAAGGAGAAGGAACCACACCTGTCAGGTCCAATAAGGTGCCATGCAGATCATGGTCCCCCCATTCTTTTGAAGCTTCAGCAGGGTCTTCAAGAAGAGCGAGAGAGGAGGGTATGCGTATAGCAGGCCATTCCCCCAGGAAGGGAGAAGGCATCTCAGGCCCGACGTCCAACCCTCCTGGCGACAGGGAGAAGAAGTTGCTCTCCTTGTGATTGTACAGGGAGGCAAAGAGATCCACATCTGGGGTACCCTACTGATGGAAGATTCTGGTCGCCACCCCTGGATTAAGGGACCACACATGTGGATGAAAGGAGTGACTCAGCCAGTCCGCTAGTACATTTAATGACCCAGGCAGGTATGTCACCATGAGGGATATCCCCTGAACACAGAGCCCAGGACCACACCTGCACTGCCTCACAACAGAAGAGGAGTGACCCCCATGCCTCCTGTTTGTTGAAATATACCACATTGCCACCTGGTTGTCCATCCTGAACAGGACTTCCTTGTGGGACAGCCAGTCCCTGAATGCCCACAGAGCATAGCAAATCACCCAAAGCTCCAGGAAATTTATTTGACAACAGGCTTCGTGGGCAGTCCAGAGACCCTGTGTGTGTGGAGGTCATCCACATGGGATCCCACAGTCCTGAAGGGATGCATCGGTTGTGAGTAGTACTTGAGGCGGTGCCACTTGGAAGGGAATTCCCTGTTGCATGATGGAGATGCTCTCCTATCAGGACAGGGACATCCTCAAAGGCTCCATGATCAAGAGAGAAGTCTGAAAGTACTGGAAGGCATGTTGCCATTGTGCCCACAGGGTTCACTGTACCACGCACTTGTGCAAGCGGGTGAGAGGGGTAACATGGACCAAGGCCGCCATGTGGCCTAAAAAGCAGAACAGAAAGCGGGCAGTCACATGTCAGCTGCTGTGCTCAAAGGTAGCCAGCGAGATGAGGGCAAGGGCCCGGTCAAGAGGCAAAAATGCTTTGGCCTGCACCGTGTCCAGCCTGGCTCCTATAAAGTCCAGCTGAAGATATGGGCAGAGTTGAGACTTGGGGAAGTTGATCATGAACCCCAAGGATTGCAACTTCCGCACTATTAGAACCATTGTACTCAGGGCCCCTGGGTGGGAGTCACTCTTGATCAACCAGTTGTCTAGGTACAGGAAGATGTGTACCGCACAATGTCGAAGGTACGCCGCCACTACCGCTAGACATTTGGTAAAGACACAAGGGGCCAAAGCCAGCCTGAAAGGCAACAGCTTGTACTGATAGTGAGCCTTCCCACCATGACATGGAGGTATTTGCTATGGCCAGGAAAGATTGCAATGTGAGCGTAAGCCTCCTTGAGATTGAGGGAGCAGAACCAATCTCCATTTCTGAGGAGAGGAATCAGCATACCCAGAGAGACCATCTTGAAGGATGGGGTGCAAGCCCCTGCTTCTCTTTGGTATAAGGAAATACCTCTACTAGAACCCTCGGCCCTGCTGGGAGTGAGGGACAGACTCTACAACCCTCTCTGCGAGAAGGGCAGAGAGGTTCAGTCTGAGCATAGCCTGCTGGGCAGATGAACCCCATGATGGACATGAGGGAGAGGTCTCTGGGAGCCATCTGAAGTTGAGGTGGTACCCCTAACAGACTATGGCAAGAATCCATCGGTCAGAGGTGATTTCCTCCTAGTGTTGGGCAACGTTGAGAAGTTCTAGCAGGGGAATATCCTTCTGAAATAGGATCTCCTGGTGTCCAAGGTTCTCTAGCAATCAGGCTGTGCCTGTAATTGAGGCAGGAATTTCTAAAGCTCCACTAAGCCAGCCTGATACTGTTAGTGTCATAGCAATGATAATTATAGAATCATCTCTATTTACTTGTCTATCTCCTATTCTACAAATAGGTATTTATAATTGGATAGGGTGCTGTTGAGCAGTATCCTGGGTACGTATTTCAATAGTTAGATATCGCCTGTACCCCATCCCCCATGTTGAATTCTAAAAGCAATATTTTCTTGATCACCTAAAACTGGTTAGCCTTGCACAGTGATTTCCAGTTGAAATGCCGGCCAACCTCTGACTTGTTGAGCCATTATGAAGGGTCTAACTCTGTCCTTTATTAGGTACCTAGGATTTTAAGAGAAAGAGAGCTCCTTTTAAAAGTTTATCTTTGTCTGAGTATTGAGTGGTCCCATCTGGGGTATCAAACTGTCTCGGTCCTGTTCTAATAGGCAGTTCTAAGTATCCTTATAGGTTATTCTCTGACATTTAGAATACCATGTCACATAAATTAACACATCAATGCCACTAAGGATGATGCATTATATTGAGCTCAGTTAATTATTTATGAGATTAGAATCACCAATAATACTCAGTCAGAGAGATGTTCTCAAAAGGAATATAATTTTTATTTTACATGAGAAAAGTATACAATTAAATTCAATTGTTAAATTTAATTGATCAAGTCACATCAAATTGTCAGATCAATTAATTTAAGTCAAATCAAGTCATGATACAATAAAAAGTATGAATCAAATGGTTGCTTACCAATATGAGTTAGAACAGCCAGGCCACTGGCGTGTTACACTGAGAACAGTATAACAGCCCCAAATGACTGGCCTTCATTGTTTTTATACCTTTATTCTAGGTTACAGATCATGGCTTATAAATTTGAATAACTAACCTAGAACCTCTGATCGCTACATGTATTAGTCAAGCTAAATATACAGGAACATTTGACTATAAAAGAGAAACAGTTTGATCTTCCATCACATCCATGTATGGCAAGACATCTGGGTGCCTTGATCATAGCTTATCAGTCTCTAACTGACAAAAGGACATTTAATCTCATATACTAGCATACCATAGGATGAGTACAATCTCCTAATGTGCAAGCTTCTTAAAACTTCAAATGTTTAAATGCAGTACTAAGATGCAGTAAATATATTTATTTTAAGTTCAGAAGAATATAATTAATTATTTATTTTATTCTGGTCCTGTATTACCTTGAGAGAGAAAATTTCTGGGAACTCTGTCATACTTAAGTCATTAATCACAGACGGGCCGATTCAGTAAAATGCACGGGAGAGCCGGCGCTCTGAGGCAAGCACCCACTCTCCCGACGCACGCCCAGGCCACTCTCCTGGGCGCGTGATTCTCTATGCAAATGAGGGCCTGCAGTAAAAAGGAGGTGCCAGGGACACTAGCGCATCCCTAGTGCCTCCTTATTGGCAGAAGCGGCGACTGTCAGCAGGTTTGACAGCTGACACTTAATTTTACCAGCGTCGGTTGTCGAACCCACTGACAGCCATGGGTTCGGAAAACAGATGGCGGCAAAATTGAGCGTCCATTTTCCAACTCGCGGGCTGCGGGCAGATTTTTTTTTTTTTTTTTTTTTTGGAGCCTCTGACTTAATATCGCTATTAAGTCAGAGGGTATACAGAAAAGCAGTTTTTTCTGTTTTTCTGTACACTTTCCTTGTGCAGGACGAAATTAACTCCTGCCTTTGGGCAGGCATCAATTTCTGAGAGTAAAATGTGTGGCTTGGCTGCACATTTTACTTTCTATATCACGCAGGACTAACTAATAGGCTCATCAACATGCATTTGCATGTTGAGGGCGCTATTAGTTTTGGGGGTTTGGACACGTGTTTTCCATGTGCTACTACCCCTTGCTGCATAATGGGTAATAATAGCACATGGAAAACGCGCGTCCAAACGGGGGCTAATGGTGTGCTCAGCCTGAGCACATTGTACTGAATCAGCCTGAGAGATAGCAGAGTGCTGGCTAAGTTCTTTAAAAGAAGGGAAAAAATATAACTAGAACTGTTTTACATTTAAATATAACTTATGCACTGATAATTTTAAGTCTAAAGAATAATTCAGAACAATTTAAAATAATTCTGAATAGGTCAGAGTTTTTTGGCTTTCATACTTGTTACATTTTTTAAATGTAAAGGGGACCCAAATACCATGTCAAAACATTTAAAAAAATAAAAAAGAGGTGAGGTTCCTACCTCTCAGTGCTAAAAAAAAAACCCAATGCATTTCTCTCTTTTTCTCAAATACTGACTGTGCTAATTGCAGCGTATATGGTGGAAGGGAAGTGATGTGTTTGGGAATCATTGCTTTATTTCACTGCTACAGAAAGCCACGAGGGTGGGGGTAGGTGGGAATAGTCACTTTTCTCTCTGCTACAGAAATTCTCTGCTGAGATGAATTTTTCAACCGGTGACTTTTCTCTCTTTTTCTCAGCAGTACTGTATTTAATAAAAACAAAAAAATAAAACACTAGCACAAAAAAGAAATGTATGCTTTGCACAGAAAAAAAACGAATAAGATTTTCTATTTTTAGTTAAGGGTTTGGTTTGACAGAAAAATAGAAGAATTTTAATGACTACTATCGACTACCCTTTCAAGCCCCCCCCCCCCCCCCCCGCAGCTGCTTACTGAACAGGCTCATTCCTTCCTCCATGCTCTCTGCTTGTAAACAAAAGATCTGAGTATGCACAGGAATGATGTCATGAACTGTGATGTCATTCCAAGATGGCTGCCTGCAGCATGGTTTTCAATGCCATGATTCAAAGGCACTTTGTTTGGGTTTTACTGCACATGTGCAGTTATGACATCATTTCCAGTCCCCTTCAGTCCCCAACACAATGGCTGCCATCTTGTATATGCATCATTTCCTGTCACCAGGTGCCCGCCGCCATCTTGAAAAACATATTTCTGATTCCGCTCTATGCTCTCCACAAGGGCAAGACAGGGGGTGTGACCAAAAGTGGTGTTATCAAAAAGGGACAAAAGGGGCAGAGGTAGGTGAGGCTATGATGTATGTCAACAAAGGAGTGGGGCTAGGGTAGGAAAAGGGGTGGGGCTTAACCCAGAAATGAACACATTGGCTGAGAGGGGGTCAGTGGGCATGGATTGACCCATTAGTGGGTCAAAGTTTTGACAAGATGTGCACCCCTTAACTACTCAAGTGAAACAAACTTTACTACTCAGATATAAAGATGTATATAAATATACTTATCTGATGAGGTACCGGTAGCAGACAGGGAATAAGAATCCTAGGATAAAAAGAAATATAGGAAAAGTTTCTTAAATTCTATTCACTATTGTAAAACAGTACTTTCTGCTTTGAATATTATTTTCAAAAATTCACAAGAATTTGAATTGCCGATTTACATTTCTTTCTTGGTAAACAAAACTGTTAAATAAACTGTTTTCTTTAATTTAACGTTGAATTTATCTGAGTATTATACTTTTAAGGACCCTGCCATCCCTCTCTACCCCTGGGAGATTGGTTGAATGAATTTCAGTCCCCTTGGTTCCGGTTATTGGAAGACCCAACAGGATGGAAGGCAAATTTTCCTCTGGTAGTCCCTCTTTTGTAGATCTAGTGGCTCCCAGAGTAACAACAGAAGCCCCATATTACAATAGCCACCTTAGCCACTTTAGCAGGAGAGCCACTGCCCAAAAACAGTGAGGTACAAAAAGCACTAAACCTTAACACAAGTCAGGCCCACCTTATTTCTGGAAACTTTATAAAACCTAGAGATGGAAACTTTCTCTATCTCCTCTGTCATAAAAAACTCCTCAAATGTTGATGTATTTCTTAGAAAATTGAGGGAAGGGGGTCTAAGATTAAAGATACTGATGCAATGTATATAGGCAAAATAATCTCTTATAAAATTGATATTTCTCTTCCAATTCTTGAAAAGACATCATTTCCTCTCCATCAACCACCACATGACAAAGTTGAATAATATATTTCCTGGCCCATAAATGAAAAGTCAAGCTTTGGTCCTCTACAAAATTCATGTTCCACTGTAAACTGAGAAAGGAAGAAGTCCTAGTATAAACTCTAAGCAGCCTGGAAATCTGTAACCAAATGTGTCATGGTGGGGGTCACCAACTAACTGACTAGTATGAAAAATCCCAGAAGCTTGCTCCTTGGAGCATGTAATGTCTAGGTAAGTGATATTGTACTTCTTGACTCACTAATTTACATTTTTTGGGGTTTGCTGTCAGTCCAGTCCTTCATAGACTTGTAAGTACTGCCTGTAATTGCCTTAGGTGTGTCTCCCAGTCTCCACTGGAAATGACGATGTCATCAAGATAGGCCGCTGCATAACCCAGAAGTGGGCCTAGCAAGCAGTCTAACAAGTGCTGGAAGGTAGCTGGAGCCCCATGAAGTCCGAACGGCAGGACCGTAAACTGGAAATGTCCTTCCGGTGTTGAGAAATCCATCTTCTCCTTCGCAGTTGGCGCCAGGGGAACTTGCCAGTATCCCTTTGTCAAATCAAGCGTGGAGATGAACTGGGCAGTTCCCAAGTGTTTGATGAGTTCATCCACATGGGGCATCGGGTATGCATCCAGCTTCAAAGTCTCATTGACCTTCCGGAAGTCAATACAGAACCGGATACTACCATCTGGTTTAGGTAACAGTACAATAGGCGAGGACCAATCGCTAATGGATTCCTCTATTACCCCAAGTCGAAGCATTTCTTTCACCTCAACTTCTACAACCTGCCTCCTGGCTCTGGGAACCCAGTAGGGCCATTGCTTAACTATTACTCCTGGTGTTGTAATAATGTCGTGATTAGCTAAGTGAGTTCTCCCGGGCATAGTTGAGAAGACATCTTTATTCCAAGTCACCAGTTTATCTAGGTCCACTTTCTGCGTTGTGGAGAGTTGGTCCCCATATGGGATCATCTGGGGCCCAGACGTTTGTGAAACGTCTGGACCAAAGTCTTCTTCTTGAACCAGACTGCAAGTCGGAGCAACCAATTTTTTTAGTAGATTCACGTGGAAGATCTGGGCCTTCTTCCTTTTTGTCGGGTTGGGCCACTTTATAATCCACTGGGCCCATCTTCTCTAGTACCTCATACTAGGGATGTGAATTGTTTTTCTATTGAATTAAAATATCGTACGATATTTCTTAATTCATCAAAAAATCGTGAAAATGAGAAACAATCGCATTTCCCCCAAATTTTTGATCAAAAATCGTTTTTCGGCTTAGTGCGCACTAACGGGAGTTAGCGCGCACCAACTCCTATTAGTGTGCGCAAACACCCGTTAGTGCGCACTAACAAAAACCGTTAATTTTTGTTACTTTTTGTTATTTTTTGCTATTTTTGTTAGTGTGCACTAAGCCGAAAAAACGATTTTTCACTAAAAAAAAAAAATGCCAATCCTTGGGAAATCGAGATTTTCCCGCGGCAACATGAACCCGATAGCAGAAACGATGGGGCACCTGATTCACATCCCTACCTCATATGGACCTTGCCAACTGGACAGCAATTTACTTTCTGAAGTCGGTAGTAACACTAATATGCGGTCTCCCCCCTGGAAGACCCGATGAACACCGAACTGGTTATATTGCCGGGCTTGGGTAGCCTGGGCCTTTTCCAGGCATAGTCGGGCAGCCTCCCCTGCCCTCCACAGTCGTTCCTGTAACTTGATCACATAGTCGGCCAAATTCCGTCCAAAATTGGGTTCCTCCTCTCAGGTCTCTCGTACTATAATCCAGGATTCCCCGTGGTCTTCTACCATTCAATAATTCGAACGGGGAAAACCCGGTCGAACTTTGAGGGACTTTCCAAATAGTGAATATATATGGCAAGAGTAAGTCCCAATTCTTGCCATCTTCCGCGATGAAGTTCCTCAATATCTGCTTGAGAGTTTTGTTAAAACGCTCCACAAGCCCATAGCTTTGTGGATGATAAACTGATGTTCGCAGGGTTTTTACCTGCAATAATGCACAAACTTGCTTCATCACTTTAGAGACAAACGGGGTTCCTTGGTTGGTTAATATCTCTTTGGGTAACCCCACCCTGGAAATCACCTCCACCAAAGCCGTGGCTATTTTTTGTGTCTTCATATCTCGTAGGGGAATAGCTTCTGGATACCTGGTCGCATAGTCGAGAATGACCAGGATATATTTGTTTCCATGGCTAGACCTTTCTAAGGGGCCCACCAAGTCCATAGCGACCCTCTCAAAAGGTGTCGCTATAATTGGCATGTGCACTAGGGGAGCTACGTGCATTGCTGCCGGTCTGGTCAGCTGACAGGTAGGACAGGACTGACAGTAGTCCTGAACGTGTTGATACAAGCCAGGCCAATAGAACTGGGCTAGAATCTTTTCTCGTGCTTTCTTTTCCCCTAGGTGGCCCCCCAAAAGATGACTATGGGTGAGCCGTAACGCTGACTATACTGCTGGGGAACCAAAAGCCGCTCAACTGTTTTGCCCTCCAGATTCCCCTTTGCTACTCTGTATACTAGATTTTTCTTGAGTACAAAAAAGCAGGGGGGGGGCTGGCTTTTGACCCTCCACCCCAGAGACTAATTCCCCATCTATCATCTGTATATTCTCCCAGGCCCCTTTTAGTGTCCCATCTTCTTGTTGCCTGCCTAAAATTCCCTGGGTTTCCCTCGCCTGTCCAGTCTGAGAGAACCTCAATGGGTTGGGAGTCCCCTCTAACTCCAAGACTACCTCTAAACCTTGGAAATAATTATACTTTTCTATCCTATGTTGTCTACGAGGCTTGGGTGTCTTAGGATTATTAATATACAAGTCCAGGTCTTCTAAAAGAAAGATCCCCGGAAATGAGGTCTCTTCCGCGATGAGGTCATCTGTGCCCCTCATGAGCCGGGTCCAAAGAGTCCCAAAGTCTGGATAATCTCGTCCCAGTATCACAGGATATGGTATCCAGGGGAGCACTCCCACTTCTACTGTAGCTTGTCCCACTGGAGTCTTCAACAGGACCTGACTGATTGGGTATTGTCTCTGGTCTCCATGTATGCAAGCGAGGGTCACTGTCTGTTCATAATCAATCTGTGTTCTTTTGACCAGTTCCCTCCGAATGAGAGTTTTCACACTTCCCGAATCTACTAGGGCCTGGGTCAGGTCGCCATCTAGCTCCACCGGAACCACGAAGGTTGTAATCCTCGAGCGGGGAATGTCCACAAACGAGCAGGAATGAGAGACACCAAATTGACGTCCATAAGTTCATCCTCCACTCGATAGCAGTCTCAAGCAAAGTGCCCCCTCTCTCCACAGTTGAAGCAGGTCCCTTTGGGCATCACTGCTTCTGAGTGTTCACTCCTTCTGCCCTCAGGCCCTTCTAATGCATTATCGGGGTCTCATGAGGTAGGGAGACTCTCCACTTCTCGGCCAATATAGTGGCTTAGGGTTTTGCCCCTCGATTCTCTCCTTCCTGTCTCCAAGCCCTTTATTCGGGAATTCTTCTCTGCTGGAGTAAGACCATGACCTGTGTCTGCAGCATCCAAATAATGCTCTACTAGAGAAACCACATCCTTCAGGGTCACCGCTGTCTGTCTCCGCACTCATTCGCACACTCGGGTGGGGAGAACGTCCACAAACTGTTCTGCACGACAGCCTCTGCAACTTCAACTCCCCTTTTATTATTGGGTTCTAGCCACTGCCAGCACCGGTCCTTTAATTTCTGAGCCAGAACCGGGGGCCTTTCTCCTAGTGTAAAGGTTAAGCCCCGGAAACTTTTCTGATAAGACTCCTTAGTCAGTCCCAGTCTATCAAGTATGGCAGCCTTGACCTCCTGATAGTCTTGGGCTTGTTGGTTGTTAAGGGCCCAGTATGCAGCCTGGGCCTCACCGGTTAAATGTGGGGCCACTCTCATGGCCCACTGGGACCTAGGCCAGGCCATGGCCTCTACTTCCCTCTCAAAGGTGACCAGGAATGCTTCTGGGTCATCTTGGGGCCCCATCTTTGTCAACCAAATTTCCAGTGTTGGTGGGGGTGGAATCTGTTCCATGCCGGTACCCCAGTGGTCCCTAGCGCTGGTGTCCTTCGTAGTAATTGGCCGTTAAGCTGTGCTTGGACTTCCAGGTGTTGCTGCAATTGTTGCTGTAGCTGCTGGTGCTGTGCATACTGGGCCAGATCTTAAAATCTACGCGCGGGCGTAGATTTGTTCGCACAACCCGGCGCGAACAAATCCACACCCGATTTTTTACATGCATGCACTGCCGCGTGCATGTTATAAAATCCAGGCTCGGCACGCACAAAGGGGTGCACCCATGTATACCTTGCGCACGCCGAGCCCAAGGGGAGCCCTGATGGCTTTCCCCATTCCTTCCGAGGCCACTCCGAAATCGGAGCGGCCTCGGAGTAAACTTTTTTTCGGCCACCCCCCCCCCCCCTTTCCCCTCCCTTCTCCTATCTAATCCACCTCTCAGCCCTAACTAAATCATCCCCCTACCTTTATTTCAAAAGTTACGCCTGCCCGAGGCATAACTTGCTCGCACCGGCTCGCCATCCCCCAGCACAGGCCGCTGTGCCGGGGGATTCTGCCCCACCCCCGGACCACCCCTAAACCGCCGCCATGCCCCTGGACCCACCCCGAACCGTCCCCTGACCCCCTAGACCCGCCCTAGACCCGCCCCCAGCCTGCTGCCATGCCCCTGGACCCACCCCCTTCCCGCCCCTTTTTCGAAGCCCCGAGACATACACACGTCCCGGGGCTTGCGCGTGCCACCGAGCCTATGTAAAATAGGCTCGGCATGTGCAAGGGCCGATTTTCAAAGGCTACACACGTAACCTGAGAAAATCTGCCCTACTGGGTCTGAGCAGCTTCCCGGAGCTGTTACTGTCCCTCCACCAGGGCTTACAGTAACTGCTCCATTTTTCAGGAAAATAACCAAACAAAAGAAAAGCCTGCTTCTCCAGCTCTGACTCACTTCTTTTGTTCCCTCTCTCGGGCGGAGCTTCTCTCCTTAGCCGGTACCAATAAACAAAAAAAATCCTGTGTGGCTGCCATTGCAGCCAGCCCCCCCCCCCCCCCCCCCCTGATTTTTTTTTCTTTTGTTTCTGCTAGTGTGGGTCCCTGTCTGTGCAGACGCTTAGAACAGGTAATCCCGCTTCTGCCACCATATGTGGGACTGGGGTGGGCCGGAGAAGACCAGGCTGGACTCTGGTCTGCTTTTCACTAGTTTATTTACAAAATTATATAGCAGAACAGAAGAAAATGGCTGCTTACCTCAGCAGACTGACAAGCAAAAGAAAAAGTCCCGAATAGACACAGTATTTAATTACAGCTTCCTTCCTCTTCCTGGGGCCTTATCTCTCTCTCTCAGGGCCTCACCTTTTTATCCCTTACCTCAGGGAATTGCCCCCACCCGAGGATCCCCTTCCTGGCTGTCTTAAGGTAGACCAGGCCAGATAGCTGGAGACGGTCCTTTAAGGCAGTCTGGGGATTTCTGTCATGTACTCTATCACACTGCCGTAATAAGCAAGCTACCCCTATGCTTATTTGTTTACCCAGATTGTGAAGTTCAGTCCTTGTTGGTTGTTGTCTGAATGCAAATCCTGTTTTCCACGTTTCCCCCTGCCATTGAAGCAGAGAGCGACGCTGTATATGCATTCAAAGTGATGTATCAGGCTTAATTGGTTTAGGGTAGTAACCGCCATAATAACCAAGCTACCCCCACGCTCATTTGTTTACCCAGATTGTGAAGTTCAGTCCTTGTTGGTTGTTGTCTGAATGCAAATCCTCTTTTCCACATTTCCCCCTGCCATTGAAGCAGAGAGCAACACTGTATATGCATTCAAAGTAAGCAAAGAAATCACTGATTGTGTCAGGTAAACTAAAAGGTTGAAGCAGACCAAATCTGACCCAACCACCACCTTTTGAGCTTTGAATTTTCTAAGTCATTAAGGTGCATTTCCTGCAGTAACACACTTTTTGCCCTACTCCGAAGTATGGGGCGGATTTTCAGAGCCCTGCTCGCGTAAATCCGCCCAAAACCGGGCGGATTTACGCGAGCAGGGCCCTGCGCGCCGGTAAGCCTATTTTACATAGGCCTACCGGCGCGCGCAGAGCCCCGGGACTCGCGTAAGTCCCGGGGTTTTCGGAGGGGGCGTGTCGGGGGCGGGCCCGAACCGCGCGGCGTTTTCGGGGCGTGTCGGGAGCGTTCCGGGGGCGGGCCCGGGGGCGTGGCCACGCCCTCCGGACCCGCCCCCAGGTCGCGTCCCGGCGCGCAGGAGGCCCGCTGATGCGCGGGGATTTACGCCTCCCTCCGGGAGGCGTAAATCCCCCAACAAAGGTAAGGGGGGGGTTTAGACAGGGCCGGGCGGGTGGGTTAGGGAGGGGAAGGGAGGGGAAGGTGAGGGGAGGGCAAAGGAAAGTTCCCTCCGAGGCCGCTCCGATTTCGGAACGGCCTTGGAGGGAACGGGGGTAGGCTGCACGGCTCGGCGCGCGCCGGCTATACAAAATCCATAGCCTTGCGCGCACCGATCCAGGTTTTTAGCAGATACGCGCGGCTCCGCGCGTATCTGCTAAAATCCAGCGTACTTTTGTTTGCGCCTGGAGCGCAAACAAAAGTAGGCTATTCGCGCTCCTTTTAAAATCCGCCCCTAAGGCACTTAGTATTTTTTGGCACTTTACTGGTGAATTGATACTCCCTATATTCCATGACAATATTATAGTCCCAGGAGTCACCATCACCTGTCAAAGAATGTAAGAAGTTCATCCTCTACTGAATTCTAATACTTGTCTACATAATATGAGATAACCCCTAGCCTAGGCTTCCCCCATTCTAGAACCTCATGAGTCACCCTTATCACGGCATCATTCCCTACTTCTCCAACCTAACCACCCATCCTTACCCCCCCCCCCCCCCCCCAGTTACTCCTACTCTCTTCGCCCTGCCCCAATCTCAACAATCCCCCCCTTAACCACCTTACCCTTATTCCTTAATACCCTCTTACCATAACCCTGTCTCCTACTCATTGTAAAATATATGTGCTGTATTACCTTGTACAAGTACACACCTGCTTGCAGCAGGTATAACCTTGTTCAGGTAATTTGTGTATGTCCTTATCTAATTACTGAAATATTTTCAAAGCAAACTTATGCATGTAAGTTCACTTTTAAAATACTTGGTAAAGCATGCTTGTACAATTACTTTATCGCTTTGCAGACTGTTACCATCTATAAGTGTGGTTTTTTTTTTTCCTCTAGTATTTTATTTAAAGTAAATATAAGGACTGTGATTTTCATTCTCAAATTAAAAATGATCGGATTGATGGACTGAGGTATTTTATTATATATGGATCCTAAAATGCTTATGGCTCTCACAATGCATTTAAGAATTGGCTAATATTATGGTAAATATCTTAATATTTAGAATCTTTGTAATGTAATCTCTCCCCCCCCCCCCCCCCACACACACACACTCTCTCTCTCTCTCTCTCTCTCTCTCTCTCTCAACATATTTAATTATCCCTACCACTAATGATTTGGCTTCTTCTATGGCAGAAGCTAGAGTTCTATGGCTTCTGTTAGCATGCTGCACTCAGGATACCAGCAGAATATGTACACAAGGTGCTAAATAAGGTCTGCTACCCAAGAGAGTAAGTTTAAGTATTTCATTCATGAAGGAGCACGGATTCCCTTATCACATGTCAGATCAGAACAGTTTTCACATTATGCAGGGGATTATCTTCTTGCTGCCTATGGGACTCTAATGTTACTCATAACAGATGCTATTCAAAAGCACAAATATTATAATACTGCCTAGGATTACAGAAATGAAAAGTTAATATGTCAATCATTTATTCAAAAATAAAAGGAAAACATTCCTCAGTGAGGTCAGAGATATTAAAAATCATACCTATGACTGTACACCAAATGGAAGTTTAATAGTAATTTATAGGAGAAGTTATAATACTGATTTAGACCAAAAGGGTAAATAGCCAATAACCTCTGTCCTGCATTGATTTGGATTTTAGAATTATTTACTCACCTTTTCCAAATCCAAGCTCAAGGCAAGTTACAATTCAGATACCACAGTATTACTGATCTGTCTATAACAATGTATTCTTCAGACAGATAGTCTGAATCAACAGTTGAATCCCTTCCATGGGTCAGGTTCAAAGGCCATCATCATCACGTATCAAACCTGCATTGGAAGAAACATGAGTATTGAATATGCAGGAGTCTAAAAAAAGTGAATATTGCAAAACAAGAAACATAGAAGCATGATGGAAGAAAAAGACCATATGGTCTAACTAGTCTGCCCATTCACACCAACTATTCAGCTCTATAATCCCTTCTTCTCTCTCAGAGATCTCCTATGCTTATCTCAAGCTTTCTTGAATTCAGATATTGTCCTTGTCTCCACCACATCCACTGGAAGGCCATTCCATGCATCCACCACTCTCTCTGCAAATAAATATTTCCTTAGATTACTGCCGAGTCTACCCCATTTCACCCTCATCATATGACCCCTCATTGTAGAGCCTTCTTTCCATTGAAAGAGGCCCACCTCCTGTCCATTGATAATTCTGAGGTACTTAAAAGTTTAATATCATATCTTACCTTTCTTACCTTTCCTCTAGGGTATACATGTTAGATCTTTAAGTCTGTCGAGATATACTTTTCAAGGATGAGGCCTACCATTTTAATAGCTACCCTCTGGACCAATTCCATCCTGTTTATATTTGTTTGAAGATGCAGTCTCCAGAACTGTACACAGTATTCCAAATAATGTCTCACCAGGGCCTTATGCAAGGGCAATATCACCTTCTTTCTGCTAACAATTCCTCTCCTTATTCACCCAAGCATCTTCTGGCTTTTGCTGTTGCCTTATCCACATCTTTGGCCACCTTAAGGTCATGATATACAATCACCATCTCTGTGGATTATATTCAGTACTTTCCACAACAGTGCTGAGTATATGTTAAAGGAGTCTTGAATATTTGTGATACCTTTTATTGGACCAATGTAAGAATAATCTAAAAATATTGTAGTTCATAGCTTTCAAGACCACAAAGGACCCTTTGTTAGATGTAAACATCTGAAAAATGTAGATCTAAATAGACTCAAAAATTCATCTAAGAACATAGGAAGTTCCATGCTGGGACAAACCAAGGTCAAATCCAGCATCCTGCCTCCAACAGTGGCCAGTCCAGATTACAAGTACCAGGCAGATCCCCCAAAAATGATCTGTTTCTAGTTAATTACTCCCAGAGATAGCAATTGCTTTTCCTAGTCTACCTGGCTAATAATCCTTTATGGACTTTTCCTCCAGGAACTTGTCCAAACCTCTTTTAAACCCAGCTATGCTAGTTGCCTTGACCACATTTTCTGGCAAATAATCCACAGTTTGATTGTGCTTTGAGTGAAAAATTACTTTCTACGATTTTTTTTAAATATGCTAGTTGTTAGTTTCATGGAGTGTTCCTTATTTTAGTATTATTTGAAAGTGTAAATAACTGGTTTTTATTTCCCATTCCACACTGCTCATGATTTTTTAAACTTCTATCATATTCCCTCTCAGCCATCTCTTTTACAAGCTGAAGTAGCCTTTAGTGATAGGGGAGTCTTTCCACCCCTTTATCATTTTTGTTGTCTTTCTCTGCATCTTTTTTAGTTCTGCTATGTCTTTTTTGATATATGTTGATCAGAACTGCACACATGACTCAAGGTATGGTTGCGCCATGGATTGATATCCATTTTATTCTCCATTCCTTTTTTGATTATTCCAATTATTCTGTTTGCTTTTTCCAGACTGCCACTGTACACTGACTAAGGATTTCCATGTATTGCCCACAAGGAATCCATGGTTCCTTTACTGGCTGATGACCCTTAATATATAACCCAACATTAGTTACCTGTAGTTGGGATTATTTTTCCCTATTTGCATCACTTTGTAATTTTCCACATTAAATTTCATCTTCCAGTCAGATGCCTAGTTTCATAGTATTGCAAGGCCCTTCTGCAATTCCTTACAATATACTGCTGTTTTAACATCTTTGAATAATTTCATATCATCTGCAAATTTGATCTCCTTACTCGTTGTCCCCTTTTCCAGATCATTTATGAATATATTATACAGCATAGTACAGATCCCTGTAATACTCCACAAATGACCTTTCTCTGTTATTTATTTATTTAGACATTTTTATATACCGTTGTTCCAAATAAAGATCACAACGGTTTACAAAAGTAATATTCATACTATATATCAACAGAACAAGATTAATATAAATCTATTGAGATGTTCTAATACATTTTATCTAAAATTTTAAGGTTATTAGTTCAGAAATTATAATTTAACAGTTTTTACATAGACGTCAGTATGTTTTCTTACACTACTTGCATTTTCTTATTAGTTTATTATTCTTTCTTAAATTATCTTTTGTCATTCTTGTTATTGTAGTTCTCTGCATTCTGATGTTCTCTACATTCTGTTGTTTTAGGTTAGGTTATATGCATTTTTCAATAGCCATGTTTCCAGCTCACATTTAAATCTCTTTATTTCAGGTATCAAATGTAACATTTCAGGTAGGGAGTTCCAAAGCTTTGGGCCTGTTATGGAAAACATACAATCTCTTACTTGCGACAGATGTGTACTCCGTATTGTAGGAACAGCCAGTAGTCCTTTGTTTTGAGATCTTAGTGTTCACTGAGGTATATATGGTTGTAGTGTCATGCCTATTAGGCTGGTGTTACTGGAGTGTATGAGTTTGAATATTAATGTTAATAATATTGTGCAATGGTATTAGATTCAGGATTGCACTGGCAGCCAGTGCAGTGATATCAGCAAGGATGTGATATGATCAAATTTCCTTGTTCCTAATAAAAGTCTTGCGGTGGCATTTTGTAATAACTGTAATAGTTTTAAGAAACAAGTGGGAAGGCTGAGTAGTAGGGAGTTACAGTAGTCTATGTCTGAGAAAATTAAAGCTTGCAAAACAGTATGGCAGTTCTTGAAAGTTAGTGAAGATTTCAACCAATGTGATATACACAGCTTAGCGTAGCCTGCATTAATTATTTTATGTGTTTTTTCATAGTGAGATTTTCATCTATATGGATACCTAAGCCCCATATTTGTTCTGATGGAGTAATGTGAAAATTACCCAGGGCTAGTGTGTAAAGATAATTTTAGCAAGTTAGATAGATCTCCGGAAGACTATGTACCATAAATAGACAGCTATGGATCAGAACAGGTTCCAATGCTTGATGAGAATGCATCAATATATTGCATGTGATTTGAGAGCAGGGATTGTACAAAGGCATGACACTATCACTATTTGTTCCCTCATTCCTGAGACTTCCTGGCACCCATGTGCTGATAAAGAACTGGGATGGCCCCAAGGAACATTTGATGTTCCTGGGAACATCAAAGACCATGACATTAAGTATATCTTTATCACCTGGGAAGATCAAATGCTAAATACTAGTACCCATACCAATGAGCTGATAATAAGTTAAACAACTTGTGTTTTTTACCAAATGAGAGATCAAAGGACTGGTACTGAAATGCCTTTGAAATACCTAATTTGCAGAGAGAAATATAAAGCATAGCATGTGCTTATTTTCATTAGATGAGCTGAGGGAACAGAGAGCAAATAGCTGGTTCTTTTCAGTGTCTCTAGGCCAATAAAAGTCCTCTGGATTTCCTAGGACGCTGGTTTACATGAGGAGGGCATATAAGGGAGGTGATCATTCATTTGTTCTTTATTATTCTTTGATTAATGTTCTATCTTTATTTCTGTCTGTCTCCTATTTACCTGTATTGATTTATGTACAGCTTACTGTGATACTGTATTTAATGTTGATATTACTTTGCTGATTTATTATCCATATATTCACATTTAGTAAACTAAGTTTGTTTTGCAATATTTGTTTCTGCGTGTTCTATGACATAATATAAAATATATCCCCACACGACCATCATGCACATCTAGTGGCAGGGGGTTAACTATAGAAGGATTTCTACTTAACCAAATGATCTCAGTTTTTTTGTGTTTAATGTTAGTTTAAGTTGAGATAGTTCTTGTAGTTTCATGTAGTTCATGTAGTTTCATGTAGTTTCATGTAGTTCATGTAGTTTCATGTAGTTCTTGTAGTTTCATGTAGGTTCAGAGTGTCACCGCCATATTTTCAAATGATTTGGAGAATGGGATGTTAAACTGTATATCGGCAAAAATGAAAAAGGTAGTAATTTACACAGAGGGAGCATATAAATATTGAATAGTGTTGTCGAGAGTGCTGAACTTTGGGGGATACCTGTATCAAGATGGAAGGCATCAAATATGTGATTTCCCAATTTGACTTGAAATGTCCTATTAGCTAGAAAGGAAGAGAACTATCAGAGAATGCTACCATCAATCCCAACATTTCTCAGCTGATGGCATAACAGGGTATGGTCCACAGTGTCGATGGCAGCTGTTAAATCAATTAGTACAAGAAAATAAGATTCTTCAGCATCAAACCCACGTAAAACAGGGTCCATTAATGAGATGAATAAAGTCTCAGTTGAGGGATGTTTCCTAAATCCATACTGAATTGGGTACAGAATATCGTGGTCTTCTAAATGGTTTACAAAATGAGATAACACTGCTTTATCAAGTATTTTTTAGATAAAAGACAAATTTGATATTGGACGATAGTGGTCCCAATCATTGATTCTACCAGTTTTATTTTTTAGGATTGCTTTTATCACAGCTTGTTTTGCCCCATGTGGAACAGATTATTCTGAGAGAGAATGATTAATTATGGTTGTAATTGTAGGAGTGATCACGCTGTGTATTTGTTTCAAGGACCTAGCTGGAATTGGGTCACGTGAGTGTATAGCAGGCTTAATTTTGTTGATGATTTGACTAATATCAAGATTAGTTACTCTGTCAAATGTGGTCCATTTCGCCAGATCTTTTGTTTCCTCAGGTGCTTTTGTTGGCGAGCAGGTGGGGAATTGCATTTTCAACCTACTGATTTTATCTAAAAAAGAAGAGGCATATTCATTGCAAGCATTCTTTGAGAAGTAATTGTTTCTTGAAATGGAGAATGACTGGTCCTTGGTTAAGCATTTAACAACTTCAAAGAGCAGTTTAGAATTAAATATAACCCCATGTTTCTGTTTAGCATAGTAATCTGTTTTTGCTTTATTTATTAGTGCACGGTATTTTGTTAGGAGAGATCTATATTTCCCTAGGGATTCAGCAGATGGGCATTTCCACCATTGTTTCTCAAATTTTCTAAGTTTCTGTTAAGTGCATCTTAAGTCATTGTTATAACCTGGCTTCTTTTGTTTCGAGGAATTCCTTTCTTTTTTAATAGTTTTCATATGGTCTGGACTTAGGTTTTCAGCTATATCATTGACAATCTGATCCTAGGATTCAAATGATTGATTGAAACAAAACACCCCCGCTGCACTCCTATTCCTTGGTCTGACCACTTTCGGACTGATACGTCCTGCACAATCAAGCATTCACCAAATAATGTTCCTAGCAAAAAAACTATCTACTTTCGAAAACAAGGTCAAACAGAGGAAATTAATAATTTGATTTCAGAAGATCTTAAAAATTTAGATCTCACAGATGCAGAAACAGCAATCTCATCTTGGTTTAAAATTACCAGTAACATAGCAGAGAATCTCTGTCCTATACAATCCAAAGAAATCAATACTGAAAAGATAATTTAAAAAAAACCTTGGTATACTCCTGATCTAAAAGCTATGAAAACAGAGCTTCGAAAAACAGAAAAAGTATGGCGCAGAAACCAAAATTCTACTACTCTATTAAAATTTAAGTACTTACTACATAAATATCGCCAAAACACCAATAAAACAAAGAAGGATTTCTACACGGCCAGAATCCATCAATATCAATTCAACCCTCAAGCACTCTTCCAATATGTCAAAAGCCTTATTACTGCACCAGTTCTTTCTATCACAAACAATGACGAGGAATCAAAATGTGAGGAACTAGCTACTTATTTTTATAACAAAATACAATCAATTATAATGCGATGTAAGTCACAAATTACAATGAATTCTAAATCTAATATTAACTCCTCCTACATTAACAATCCTACTGATCATACCGCTACTACATACTCTAATCAAACTACATCAGCCACTCAAAATAAAGCTGAAACAAAGCTTACCAATCTAGAAATTACTACTGGTATTGAAGTCGAATCAATTCTAAAGAAAATAAAACCACTTTCCACCCCACAGACATCATGCCTACTAAGATTCTCCTTGCAATACGTACAACTATAGCTAAACCCATTGCAATGATTCTTAACAAATCCATCACCTCAGGCATTGTTCCTTCTTTACTCAAACATGCTATAATAACGCCTACATTAAAAAAAGCAAATCTAGACTCATCTGATCCAGCAAACTTTCGCCCAGTTTCTAACCTACCTTTCCTTTCAAAAGTAATGGAAAGAATCATCAACAAACAACTAACTGATTATCTAGATGAGCATCATCTTCTCTTCCCATCCCAATATGGGTTTAGAAAGTATCACAGCACTGAAACACTTTTAATTTCTCTCTCAGAGATATTACTAAAAGCTTTTGATACTGGAAAATCATATCTTATCGCTCTTCTTGATATTTCAGCTGCATTCGACACAGTAAATCACAACACCCTTATAAACCGCCTTTCTGAAATAGGCATTACTGGCTCAGCACTACTATGGTTCCAATCTTTTCTGAGCAACAGAACTTACAGTGTTAAATGTGGACAAAGTGAATCCAAACCAAGAAATCTCTCTCAAGGAGTCCCACAAGGATCCTCTCTTTCCTCTACTTTATTTAATGTTTACCTCTCACCACTATGCCGGCTACTCTCTAAACTGGGTCTTCAATATTTTATATATGCGGATGATGTACAGATTATTATTCCTATTACCAGTTCAATTACAAATGCCCTGAGCTTTTGGAATGCAGCATTATCAGAAATTAAATCAATTCTTACGGACAACCAATTAGCTATCAACACCAATAAAACTGAGCTTATGATTATATCACCCCCAAATAATACTATACTGAACAACTCCAACCTCTCACAACACATCTCTACAATGTCTCAGCAAGTACGTAGCCTTGGCGTTATTATTGATAACAATCTTACTTTCAAAAAATTCATCGCTGATACGATTAAAAATGGATTCTTTAAGCTACACACACTAAAACGCATTAAACCCCTTTTATACCAGTATGATTTCCAAACAGTCTTGCAAGCAATGATTCTATCAAAAATTGATTACTGCAATGCATTGCTATTAGGACTACCTAAAACAACAATCCAGCCTTTGCAAATGTTACAAAATGCAGCCGCCCGCATCATCACTGACACGAGACGCCATGAGCACATCACTCCAGCACTTCAGTCATTGCACTGGCTACCTGTGGCTTCAAGGATAGTATATAAATCCATGACTCTTATACATAAAGCCGTTCACAACAGAAAAATGCAATGGTTCAATGATCAATTACAATTCAAAACATCAATCCGACCTACCAGATTCCAACATCTAGCAAAACTGAAGATCCCTGCGCCTAATTTGACCAAACTTTCGACTACAAAAGATCATTCTTTCATCATTGCTGGATCCACAATATGGAATACTATGCCCTCTGAATTACGCCACAAAAAATTTAAACAAAACCTAAAAACCTGGCTATTCAAAAAAGCCTTCTATCAATAAACTGAGTTCTATTATATACCTTTCAGAATATTTCTACAGACACTCATATTAATTTTCTTTTTTTTTTTTTTTTTTACAAAGTTATAATTAGTCTTATATTCATAGTTATTATGTTATGTTGTAAAGCTCTTTGCTGAATTAATGTTTGAATGTAAACCGAGGTGATATTTCTTACGGACCCCGGTATATAAAAATCCTTAAATAAATAAATAAATAAATAAATGCTGTGGAGGCTTTAGCTTCATTTAATTCAAGTAGCTTATTTTGAAATAGATTCTGTAAGTACATCCGTTTCTATCTTTTTTCCAAAGGTAAAAGTTTAATTAACATTTATATTTTTAGAGTTGGGTTGCGGAAGGTTATGTCCACCTTTATTAATTGGTGATGGGACCAGGACAATGTTATGATTGTCAGTTGAAGATGGCTGCGACCGCGTCTGTTCATTACCTGCACCATCCTGCTTCCCTTTCTGGGCCTGCTCGTGGCGCAGGCTAGTCTTTGCTGCCACGTTTCCCATGGCTCCTCGTGGCGGTCGAGACACCGCCACCACCCATGCTGACTCCGGGCCTTCCTAGGTGCACGTGTGTGCCACCGAGCCCTCTTTTGAAGCTCCTTCGGTGGGAACCTCGGGGGCGTCCCTGATTGATGATATCATTGGATCAAGACTCTTAAGCTCAATCTTCGCCCTCAGCTAGCCAACTTGGCAACGAATTCCATTACTACTCTATGAGCTCCTGTCTCCGAGTTCCTGAGACTACGCTACTTGACTTCCTTGGACTCTGGAATGTGCCGGGTACCCGCTCCTCGGGGGCCAGTGTGCGCGCTCTACGGGGACTCTGTCTCCTGGCCTCCCCCTCTCCTCAGGCTGGCTCTGCGCTTTCCAAGAAGTCATATCTGCTGGCTCCCCACTCCTCAGGACCACTCTGGGAATGCCTTTACTTCTTGGGAGTTCTATCTCCGCACTTCCCTGCTCCTTGGGGCAGTGCCTACATTCTATACCGAGACTGTCAGTGCTTCCCCACTCCTCGGGATAGTGCCTGCATTCTGCACTTGGGACTGTCAGGGCCTCCCAGCTCCTCGGGGCAGCACTCTTAGTTCTACCACTGGTCACCGCTGGCACCTCCCAATCCTTGGACTGGTTTATGTCATCACCTGGAGACCTGACTCAAGCTTCCCCACTCCATGGGTTGGCCTATGTTATCGCATCAGTACCTCCTTCACTGTGCAGCTCCACCCCTCGGGGTTGCCTCTCTGGAATATCTCTGGCACGGCTTGCCTCATGCTCCCTGCTCCACGGGCCTGCCTAGCACCAACTCCTTTGGGGACCTCTACCTAGGTACTGATCACCAACCTACTGACCTGCTGTGGGGATCCCACCTTGCGGTGTCTCTTGCTCTGTTCCTTGGGACCTCTCCACACTTTCATCCAGAGCTCTCCACTGTGTCTGACCTCACCTCCTGATGGTGTGGACTCTCACCTTAGGCCAATGGTCCACAAACCCGCAAACCTTTACAGATTGCCAAGTTCATGGACCCGGCAGAGGTCTCAGCCCTCCAGGCCATTCCTGGCCTGGCACAAAGGATCAGCAAACAGCAGAAATTCTTGGAGTCTCTGACAGCTGCCATAGACAACTTGAGCACTCGTCTATATGCTACCGTGACTGCCACCACGACATCTATCAAGCTCAATACCTCCACCTCTACGCCGGTTCCTCGGCTGGCTGTGCCCTTGCCGGCACCTCCACACTTTTCAGGGAACTCTCTTATGTGCAGTGTTTTCTTGAATCAATGCAATATGTACTTCTGTCTGCAACCAGCTTACTTCCCAGACGCGATCACCAAGACTACATACATAAGAACATAAGAACATGCCATACTGGGTCAGACCAAGGGTCCATCAAGCCCAATATCCTGTTTCCAACAGTGGCCAATCCAGGCCATAAGAACCTGGCAAGTACCCAAAACAAGTCTATTCCATGTTACCATTGCTAGTAATAGCAGTGGTTATTATCTAAGTCAACTTAATTAATAGCAGGTAATGGACTTCTTGTCCAAGAACTTATCCAATCCTTTTTTAAACACAGCTATACTAACTGCACTAACCACATCCTCTGGCAACAAATTCCAGAGTTTAATTGTGCGTTGAGTGAAAAAGAACTTTCTCCGATTAGTTTTAAATGTGCCACATGCTAACTTCATGGAGTGCCCCCTAGTCTTTCTATTATCCGAAAGAGTAAAAAAACGATTCACATCTACCCATTCTAGACCTCTCATGATTTTAAACACCTCTATCATATCCCCCCTCAGCTCTCTCTTCTCCAAGCTGAAAAGTCCTAACCTCTTTAATCTTTCCCTTTTGGATGGCAAGGCCTTGGCATGGGTGTCACCTTTCTGGGAGCGAGCTGACCCGGTCCTTCGAGACCTTCCAGTGTTCCTGGCCCTGTTCCATTCTTCATCTCCAACAAGGCTCACACCCATTAATGGACTACGTTATTGAATTCAGAACTCTTGCTTTGGAACTTCACTGGGATTCCGACTGTCTACATTCCTTCTTTCTCGAAGGTTTGAGCCCTTGGATTAAAGATGAGTTGGCAGCTTGTGAATTGCCGTCGTCCCTGGACTCTCTGATAGACCTCACTGGGTGAATCAACCATTGTCTACAAGAACACTCCCAAGAGTCCAGAGCCTCCCGGAAGTCTACCTCAGGCTTATCCCAAATTCGATGTTCTTCTTCTCCTAGAATGAGCGCATCGCAGAAACCAGCAGAGGAAGAAACTATGCAGATGGGTCGGAGCAGACTTTCTCCTAAGGAATGATGGCGCAGTCAACAATCCGGATTCTGCCTGTACTGCGATCAGCCCGGTCATGCCATTGCCGCATGTCCAATCTGTCTATGAAACCTCTGGGCCTAGGTTCTGCTGGAGGATTACTCCTAAGCCTAACTTCACCATCTCCTCCATTGACTGTCCCTGTGTCCATTAAGATGGACAACTAGGAGTTTCACACCTTGGCATTGGTGGACTCGGGCTGGTGAGAACTTCATATTGAAACAACTCATGGAACATTTGCGGATCCCCACCATCAGTTCTCTGATACCCTTACTACTCTCATCCATCCATGGAGAACCTATTCCTGGTGGGATTACCCATACCACTGCTCCCATTCAGCTACACACCAGGACTCTGCACGTGGAAATCATTTCTTTCCATATATTGGACAAGGCCATTCATCCTGTCGTGTTGGGACTGCCTTGGTTACAGCAACACACTCTGCAGTTCAACTGGGCTATCCTACAGCCCTCTCGTTGGGGTCCCTCCTGCTACAAGAACTGTCCAGAGTCCGTCTCTCCTCTGCCTTGTATGGCTACCTCGCCTTCTCTTCCCGGCCTTCCACCGCAATATGCTTCTTCTGCCGATACTCTACATCCTCGCCGCTCCTACGACTGTGCAATAAATTTGCTGCCTAACACAGAGCCTCCTCAGGGTATGATCTATCCCCCTTGCAGACGGAGACCCAAGCCATGTCTGAGTACATCCGTGAGAACCTGGGAAAGGGTTCATTCGGCCCTCCAAATCTCCTGCTGGAGCAGGATTTTTCTTTGTAGGGAAAAAAGATGCTCCCTCCGTCCCTGCATCGATTACCAAGGCCTAAATGAAATTACTCTCAAGGATTGCTACCCACTGCCTCTTATCTCTGAGCATTTCGACAGGCTTCAAAGAGCGAAAATCTTCTCGAAATTAGATCTCCACAGAACCTATAATCTGGTCCATATCCATGACAGTGACGAGTGGAAGACTGCCTTTAACACACGTGACGGCCACTTTGATTCCATTCAGGCTTTGCAATGCGCCCGCAGTATTTCAAAACCTGATGAACAAGGTTATCAGATTTATGCTTTATTAGTGCGTAATTGTGTACCTCGATGACATTCTAGTCTTCTCGCAAGATCTTCAAAGCCATCGTCAGGATGTCTCTCGGGTCCTCCAGCATCTGCGAGATAGCCAACTTTTTGCTAAGCTTGAAAAGTGTTCCTTTGAGCAAGAGACCATTCTTTTCCTTGGCTACGTGGTGTCCAGCCAGGGGTTTTGAATGGACCCTAGAAATTGAAGCACATCCGTGATTGGCCTCAACCTATGGGCCTCAAGGCACTTCAGAGATTCCTTGGCTTCACCAATTACGATCGCTCCTTTATTCATCATTATTCAACTTTGACTGCACCACTCACGGCCATGACTCGTAAGGGGGCTAACCCCTCTCAGAGGTCACCTGAAGCCATGACCGCCTTTCAGGATCTTAAGTCCTCCTTCCTCAAGGAACCATGTCTCCACCCACATGGCCATTTGTCATCGAGGTCGATGCCTCTGATGTTGGTGTAGGAGCTGTATTGAGCCCGTACTCAACTACTCATACACTACACCCTTGTTCTTTTTTTCCCCAGTGCTTCTTGCCGGTGGAACGCACTTACGCCATTGGGGAAAAAGAATTGCTGACCATCAAGCTGGCCTTTGAGGAATGGCGACCCTAGCTCGAGGGAGCCCAACATCAGATCACCGTATACACGGATCATAAAAATCTCGAGTATCTACATCATGCCCAGCGTTTAAACCATCACCAGGCCCATTGGTCCCTCTTCTTTACCGGATTCAATTTCATACTGCATTATCGCCCAGGCAATAAAAATGGCCGCGCCAATGCGCTCTCCAGATCTTTCATCGCATAGGATGTACCCGATACTCCACGGCATATAATAGACCTGCGAAGGTCATTCTGTCCGCTACCTTTCCAGTTCCACTGGGGAAGACGGTGATCCCTCGCCAGCTATGAAGGAGGGTTTTGCAATGGGGTCATGACTCTCTGACCTCAGGACATCCGGGCCAGTCCAGAACTCTTTCCACTCTTCAGCAGTACAATTGGTGGCCTATGATAAGGAAGGATACCCAAGCTTACATAGAATCCTGCTCTACGTGTGCCCGTCATAAGCCTATAGCAGGAAGGCCCTGGGGACTCTTGCAACCACTTCCCATTCTGAACAAGCCCTGGACCCATATTGCAACAGACTTTATAGTGGATTTGCCACTCTCCAATGGTAACAATACCATATGGGTCACCGTTGTCCAATTCTCTAAAATGGCCGACTTTGTGGCTCTACCCGGCCTTCCTTCAGCACTTCAGCTTGCCAAACTGTTCTTTTGGCATGTGTTCCAGCTCCACAGCATCCCCAAGCACATTCTTTCGGACTGTGGAGTTCAATTCACTGCACGCTTCTGGAAATCCCTCTGCAAAAAATTCAATATTTCATTAGATTTCACCTCGGCTTACCATCCTCAAGCCAATGGCCAAACGGAGAGGACTAAAAGAACCCTAAAGCAATTCTTGCGAGCCTACGTGAGCCTGTGGCAGGATGATTGGGCCGACTTCCTTCCATGGGCAGAGTTCACACTAAACTCTCATCAGTCCGCCTCCACCGGTTCATTTCCTTTCCAGGTGGTCTATGGATGCCAGCCCTTGCCACCACTACAGCTCCCGCTATCCGTGGCATCAGCAGAAGCTCAAGCAACTGCTCAAGAATTGCCCCAGTTGTGGTGGAATACCCAACAGCTGCTCAAACAGGCGGCTCAGAAATCAAAGAAGGCCTTTGATGCATACCACCACAAGGCACCCCAGTTCCAACCTGGGGATAAAGTATGGCTCAGTACCAAATTTATTCGACACAAACTGCCCTCAGCTCGCTTCGCCCCTAGATATATTGTTCCCGTTCCTGTGCTCTGCCATCTGGATCCTGTTACCTACCAACTCCAGCTGCCTTCCTCGATCAAAATTCACAACGCTTTCCACATTTCTCTACTAAAGCCTTTGGTTCTCTCAGGATTTTCAAAGAGACCACCGGACCCCCAACTGCTGTCTTCGGAAGCAAATGATATTTATCAAGTCCAAGATGTCCTGGACATTAGGAAACATGGAAGAAAATGGGAATATCTCCTCACATGGGAGGGCTTTGGGCCTGAGGAGAACAGCTGGAACCTGCGGCTAATATCGTGGACAAGGACCTCATTCGGCAGTTCCATGCCAAGCATCATCGCAAATGCAAAGCCCCGGGGGGGTGTCTTAAGAGGGGGGTACTGTTATGACCGTCTGTCGCAGATGGCTGCGACCATGTCTACTCACAGCCTACACCATCCTGCTTCCTTCTTCGAGCCTGCTAGCGGCGCAGGCCAGTCTTTGCTGCCACGTTTCCTATGGCTCCTCATGGTGGTCGAGATGCCGCCGCCACCCACACCAACTCCGGGCCTTCTTAGGCTTGCGCACACGTCACCAGGCCCTCTTTTGAAGCTCCTTCGGCGGGAACCTTGGGGTCGTCCATGATTGATGATGTCATTGGATCAAGACTCTTAAGCTCCACCTTCACCCTCAGCTATCCGACTTGGCAACAAGTTCCATTACTACTCTATGAGCTCCTGTCTCCGTGTTCCTGAGACTTCGCTACCAGATTTCCATGGACTCTGGAACTTGCCTGGTACCCGCTCCTCAGGGACCAGTGTGCTCACTCTACGGGGAACCTGTCTCCTGGCCTCCCCCGCTCCTCAGGCTGGTCCTGCGCTTTTCAAGAAGTCCTATTTTCTGGATCCCTGCTCCTTGGGGCCGCCTCTGGGAAAACCTTCACCTCTTGGGAGTTCTATACCGAGACTGTTAGTGCTTCCTCGCTCCTCAGGGTAGTGCCTGCATTCAGCACTTAGGACTGTTGGTGCCTCCCCGCTCCTTGGGGCAGCACCCTTAGTTCTACCATCGGTCACCGCCACCACCTCCTGATCCTCGGGCTGGTCTAAATCATCACCTGGAGACCTGACTCAGGCTTCCCCACTCCACGGGTTGGCCTACATCATCGCATCAGTACCTCCTTCACTGTGCAGCTCCGCCCCTCAGGGTTGCCTCTCCGGAATACCTCCTGCATGGCTTGCCTCGCGCTCCCCGCTCCACGGGCCTGCCTAGCGTCAACCCCTTCAGGAACCTCTACCCAGGTACTGATCACCAACCTACCTACCTGCTGTGGGGATCCCTCCTTGCGGTGTCTCTTGCTCTGCTCCTCGGGACCTCTCCACACTTTCACCCAGAGCTCCCCACTGTGCCTGACCTTGCCTCCCGACAGTGTGGACCTGTGGGGCTCCACCCCACAGGTTGTAACAAATCTCACCTCGGGCCAAGGGTCCACAAACCATTACAGGCAATATAGTGTGGGAAGTATTGATTAGATAGTTATTGTAATTGGCAAATATTAGGTCTAGAATATGTTCTGATTATGAGTAGATTTAGAAACAAATTGTGTCTATCCCAATGCTTGTATTGTCACTAAAAATAATTCACAGGCTTCGGTCCTCGATGTTCTAGCTACATGTAGGTTAAAATCTCCTACAATTAAGTAGATTCTGGTGATCGAAACATCTTGATGAATAATTTGATTAGAGGTGAGCAGTCTTTTTGTAGTATTCCTGGGAGGCAATAGACTATTCCTATGTTTAATTGAGGTGATTTTAGAATTGTCACCTTGAGGGGAAGGTTAAACTCTACTTTGCATGGCTCAAGCTTAAGTTCTTTAGGCCAGATTTTAAAAGCCCGGTGCATAAAAATTGCCATTTACATGCGTGGCCGGGACCTGTGCATGCCGCATGCATTTTCAAAATGGCTTGGCCACACGTGTAAGTGGCTATTCGTGCACAAGTGCAGGACCCTAAAAAAGGGGTGGGCCAGGGGCATGGTCTGGGTGGGGAGGAGCAGGGTGGGACAAAGGCTGGATGGGACAGCGGCTGTCCCGGGGAAGCACGCACTGTGTAATTTACTTCTCCCCTCGAGGACCAGTAAGAAAATTTAAAAAATGGTGAAAGGTAGTTTAGCTTTAGGGGGTGGGGAGGAGAGGGGAAGGAAGGGTAGACAGGGGGTTAGGAACTGGGGAAGGCTCCATTGTATCGCCACATGAAATTTGCAAAAATTCACGCACCCCGCACGTGCCGCCCACACATGCATGCACGGATTCTAAAATCCAGCACGCATGTTATAAAATCAGTGCATATGTTTTAAAATCTACCCCTTTTTTCTAATTATTAAGAAAGCCTCCACCCCATCCTAGGATAGGCTCAATGAAATACATCTGATCCATGATTGAAGCAATTATGTCCTGGGTTCAGTGGGGCAAGCTCCTTTGTTGCGCTCCTTCATGCACAGGATGTATTCGTCGGGACCCAAATCCATTGCATCCGTTCTCCGGGGACCCCAATCCATTCATTAGTTAAATATGTATTTGTTTCCCAAAACAAACCCCATCCCACCCCTTTAAATTTAATTTACTACAACCCCCCCACCCTCCTGACCCCCCAAGACTTGCCAAAAGTCCCTGGTGGTCCAGCGGGAGTCCTGGAGCGATCTCCTGCACTCAGGCTGTCAGCTGCCGGTATTCAAAATGACGCCAATAGCCTTTGCCCTTACTATGTCATAGGGGCTATCGGTGCCATTGGTCGGCCCCTGTCACATGGGTGGAGCACAAGATGGCACCAGCCATCCATTGCTCCTACCATGTGACATTGGCCGACCAATGGCACTGGTAGCCCCTGTGTCATAGTAAGGGCAAAGGCTATCGGCGCCATTTTGAATACCGGCAGCTGACAGCCTGAGTGCAGGAGATCGCTCCAGGACTCCCGCTGGACCACCAGGGACTTTTGGCAAGTCTTGGGGGATCAGGAGGGTGGGGGGGTTGTAGTAAATTAAATTTAAAGGGGTGGGATGGGGTTTGTTTTGGGAAACAAATACATATTTAACTAATGAATGGATAGGGGTCCCCCGAGAACGGATGCAACGGATTTGGGTCCCGACGAATATGAATACCAAATGGGATGAATCCATCCTTGCCACACATCCCTAATGAAAAGTCTGAAATTAGAAGTATTATGGGTAAATAAATGCTATGTTCCGAGGTCATTTTATAATCACTTACATATTTGTGAAATATTTGGTGTGTGTCCAATGTTTAACTAAGATATAATGCTACTCAAAGGACCAGGCTGGGATGGGCATTGTAAACAATAATATCTGAAGTCATATCTGAAGACCGCTTTCAATACATCCTGCATCTTTTCTGTGCATGTCGCCTTCAGGAGAGGATATTGGAACATAAAAGCTGTTCAGTGAGCATGGCCACACATTCAGCCCACTCACCATCTGGCAAAATGTCATTCTCAAGTACAACACTAAAACTGTTGCCTGGTAGTCGAGAATAACAGTAAATGATCAGATGCTATGCCTTTGTGTATAGATATTCTACAAAAGTTGAACCTTAACTTTGAGTAAGGATTTTCTGATCAAGTTACCGTAGTTTGAGCTCTGAAATTTGTGATCCAGGTACCAGCGATTTTCTATTTCTATCATTTTTTCCACCCAATTCATTAATCACAGTTAGGGCTTCTAATTTTAAGTTTTAACCAATAAACCCCAATAAAACACCCCTGATATGAAAAAAAATGAAGCAGGTGTTGATTAGATTAAACACTGGAAAAACATTACTTTTCATACTACATGCTCATCTCTTCCTTACCTACCCTGGATCCTCTGCTTTATTTTGGTACATTTTTTTCACTATAGCAGCTCCTCAGCTGCACAAATGTATGTATTTGATTCACCCGGAAAAGGTACCCAACAATAGGATCTGTGCTGTGAGATAACTGATACCCCCCAAAAATCCTAATTAGCTGGAAAATAAATACCTAAATTTATAATTTATAAACACCTAAAATCAGAAGCCCTAACTATAATTTAAAATGAGGATTTTTTTAAATTGTAATTTGTATTAAGGAGATAATACCTTTCGAAAACCAAGGGGTCAGTTCACTCCCAAAGTGATTTGGGCCTCCAGATGGCAAACGGTGGCAGAATGGAGAAATTACTTACCTGATAATTTCGTTTTCCTTAGTGTAGACAGATGGACTCAGGACCAGTGGGTTTATTCTTCCCTGCTAGCAGACAGAGACAGAGCAAGCTGATGTCACAGTATATATAACCCTGCAGTGTCCCCAGCCTGCCAGTACTCTCTTCAAAAACAACTGTGGACCGACTAGCAAAAAACTTGATTAAAAACTTGATTAAAAACAGGTAACCAGAGCTGTACTCAACCAACCATAAACACTGAACTCTCATAAGATTCTAGGTATACCAATCTAGGGACTAGATGTAATCCCAGTAATGCCTTGGGACCCAGAGCCCCACAGGAGAACTATTGACACATTCATGTGGCAGCTGAGGGCAGGAAACTGAGTCTATCTGTTTACACTAAAGAAAACCATATTACCAGGTAAGTTATTTCTCCATTTCCTAGCGTGTAGCAGCAGATGGACTCGGGACGAGTGGGATGTACCAAAGCTACTCCCCAACAGGGTGGAAGGCTCCCCATGGTCCAGGCAACACCAGATGTGCAAAGATTGCATCCTCCCAGGCCTGCACATCCAGACCATAAAACCTGGAAACAGTGTGTAAGAATGACCACATCACAACTGAGCAGATATCGTCGGGAGATAACAAACTAACCTCCACCCATGACACTGCCTGAGCCCTAGTGGAATGAGCCATAACCAGAGTAGACAACAGCTTTTCAGCATCCACATATGTGGCCATGACTACCTCCGTATTCTAATGAGCTGTGGTAGCCCGCAAAGATGGAGCACTCTGCTTACTCCCACTATGGAGAACAAAAAGTCGATCCGTCTTTCGAAAAGGTTCAGACACCTCCAAATACGACATGACAAGTCAGTTAGCATCCAAGGAGCACCAGAGGCGATACTCCTCTACATCCCTAACCTTATCCAGGGATGGCAAAGAGACAGACTGACTCAAATGAAACTCCGAGACTACCTTGGGCAAGAAGGATGGAACAGTACGCAGCTGTAATGCCCCTGGAATCACCCGAAGGAATGGCTCCCAGCAAGACAAGACTTGCAGCTAAGAAATTTGGCACACTGAACATATAGCCACCAGGAACACAGTCTTCAAAGTCAACAACTGCAAAGAAAAGCTACAAAGTGGTCGGAATGTAGGACCCACCAAAACGTCCAGCACCAAGTTAAGTCTCCACAGTGGAACCAGTAACCTCAAGGGGGGTCTAAGATGCTTCACTCCCTTCAAACAATGGGCTATATCAGGATGAAATGACAAGGAAACACAATTCACTGGGCCTCTGAAATAGGCAAGAGCCACAACCTGCATGTTCAAGAAATTAAAGGCCAATCTTTTATTCAACCCATCCTGCAAAAAATCCAGAATGCATGGGATCTTAACTGAATGAGGAAAAACAACCTGCTCCTCACACCATGCCTCAAAAACTCTCCAAACCCACACATAAGCCATGGAAGTGGAGAACTTGCAAGAGAGGAGTAAGGTGGCAATCACCGCAGAGGAATAACCATGCTTTAATAAGCAAGCCCTCTCAAGGGCCAAACAGTAAGACAGAACCAAGTTGGATCCTTGGGAAGAACCAGTCCCTGCTGTAACAGATCCATGTGCAGCAGAAGGGGAAGGGGGGTTTCCATCAGGAGTCTTTGTAAATCTGCATACCACAGAATCCTGGGCCAGTCCGGCACCACCAGGAGTACTAGCCCCCTGTGGCCTTTGATCTTGCAAATTATCCCGCCCAGCAAGTGTCATGGAGGAAAGGCATTAAGCAATCTGTCTTCCTGCCAGACCTGTAAGAGAGCATCTATTCCTAGGAACCATGGATTTCCCCTGTGACTGTAGAATTGAGGAACTTTTGCATTGTGAAAAGTCGCCAGCAGGTTTAGGAATGGAAGCCCCAGCGATCCACAATCAGCTGAAACCACCCTGCAGATACTCCAATGACTGGGATGGTTGAAGATTGCTCTTGGTCAGGTTCACCACCAACCAAGCTCCTGCAATAAGGAGATTACCTTGTGTGTCACCAGGAAGCTCTCTTCCTGAGACTTGGCTCGAATCAGCCAGTTGTCCAAATACGGGAGCACCAGGATCCCTTCTTTTTGCAAGGCCGCCACTACTACCTCCATAAACTTTGAAAAAGTTCTGGGAGCTTTGCCCAGACCTTAGTGGAACGCAAGATTTGGTGAAAGAAGTAACAGTGGTGGGGCCACTTGGCAACAGTGATCATAACATGATCAAATTTAAACTAATAACTGGAAGGGGGACAATAAGTAAATCTGCAGCTCTAACACTAAATTTTAAAAAGGGAAACTTTGATAAAATGAGGAAAATAGTTAGAAAAAAACTGAAAGATGCAGCTGCAAAGGTTAAAAGTGTTCAACAGGCTTGGACATTGTTTAAAAATACAATCCTAGAGGCGCAGTCCATATGTATTCCGCGCATTAAGAAAGGTGGAAGGAAGGCAAAACGATTACCATCATGGTTAAAAGGTGAGGTGAAAGAGGCTATTTTAGCCAAAAAAACATCCTTCAAAAATTGGAAGAAGGATCCATCTGAAGAAAATAGGATAAAACATAAGCATTGTCAAGGTAAGTGTAAAACATTGATAAGACAGGCGAAGAGAGAATTTGAAATGTAGTTGGCCATAGAGGCAAAAACTCATAATAAAAACTTTTTAAAATATATCCAAAGCAAGAAACCTGTGAGGGAGTCGGTTTGGACCATTAGATGACAGAGGGGTTAAAGGGGCTCTTAGGGAAGATAAGGCCATTGCAGAAAGACTAAATGAATTCTTTGCCTCTGTGTTTACTAATGAGGATGTTGGGGAGATACCAGTTCCAAAGATGGTTTTCAGGGGTGATGACTCAGACGAACTGAACGAAATCACTGTGAACCTGGAAGATGTAGTAGGCCAGATTGACAAACTAAAGAGTAGCAAATCACCTGGACCAGATGGTATGCATCCTAGGGTTCTGAAGGAACTAAAAAATGAAATTTCTGATCTATTAGTTAAAATTTGTAACCTATCATTAAAATCATCCATTGTACCTGAAGACTGGAGGGTGGCCAATGTAACCCCAATATTTAAAAAAGGCTCCAGGGGTGATCCAGGTAACTATAGACCAGTGAGCCTGACTTCAGTGCCGGGAAAAATAGTGGAAAATATTCTCAAGATCAAAATCATAGAGCATATAGAAAGACATGATTTAATGGGACTCAGTCAACATGGATTTACCCAAGGGAAGTCTTGCCTAACAAATCAGCTTCATTTTTTTGAAGGGGTTAATAAACATGTGGATAAAGGTGAACCGGTAGATGTAGTGTATTTGGATTTTCAGAAGGCGTTTGACAAAGTTCCTCATGAGAGGCTTCTACGAAAACTAAAAAGTCATGGGATAGGAGGCGATGACCTTTCGTGGATTACAAACTGGTTAAAAGACAGGAAACAGAGAGTAGGATTAAATGGTCAAATTTCTCAGTGGAAAAGGGTAAACAGTGGAGTGCCTCAGGGATCTGTACTTGGACCGGTGCTTTTCAATATATATATAAATGATCTGGAAAGGAATACGACGAGTGAGGTTATCAAATTTGCGGATGATACAAAATTATTCAGAGTAGTTAAATCACAGGCAGACTGTGATACATTACAGGAGGACCTTGCAAGACTGGAAGATTGGGCATCCAAATGGCAGATGAAATTTAATGTGGAGAAGTGCAAGGTGTTGCATATAGGGAAAAATAGCCCTTGCTGTAGTTACATGATGTTAGGTTCCATATTAGGAGCTACCACCCAGGAGAAAGATCTAGGCATCATAGTGGATAATACTTTAAAATCGTCAGCTCAGTGTGCTGCAGCAGTCAAAAAAGCAAATAGAATGTTAGGAATTATTAGGAAGGGAATGGTTAATAGAACGGAAAATGTCATAATGCCTCTGTATTGCTCCATGGTGAGACCGCACCTTGATTACTGTGTACAGTTCTGGTTGCCGCATCTCAAAAAAGATATAGTTGCAATGGAGAAGGTACAGAGAAGGGCAACCAAAATGATAAAGGGGATGGAACAACTCCCCTATGAGGAAAGGCTGAAGAGGTTAGGGCTATTCAGCTTGGAGAAGAGACGGCTGAGGGGGGATATGATAGAGGTCTTTAAGATCATGAGAGGTCTTGAACGAGTAGGTGTGACTCGGTTATTTACACTTTCGAATAATAGAAGGACTAGGGGGCATTCCATGAAGTTAGCAAGTAGCACATTTAAGACTAATCGGAGAAAATTCTTTTTCACTCAACGCACAATAAAGCTCTGGAATTTGTTGCCAGAGGATGTGGTTAGTGCAGTTAGTGTAGCTGGGTTCAAAAAAGGTTTGGATAAGTTCTTGGAGAAGTCCATTAATGGCTATTAATCAATTTTACTTAGGGAATAGCCACTGCTATTAATTGCATCAGTAGCATGGGTTCTTCTTAGTGTTTGGGTAATTGCCAGGTTCTTGTGGCCTGGTTTTTGGCCTCTGTTGGAAACAGGATGCCAGGCTTGATGGACCCTTGGTCTGACCCAGCATGGCAATTTCTTATGTTCTTACCTAAGGGCAGCACCCAAAACTGATAATAGCACCCCAAAACCACAAAGCATTGTTGTTTCAATTGGATGAAAATATGAAGGTAAGCCTCTGACAGATTCAAGGAGGTCAGAAATTCCCTCAACTGCACAGCCATTATCACAGATCGTAAGGTTTCCATGCGAAAATGAGTCACTTTCAAATGATGGTTGACCCTCTTGAGATCAAGGATGGTACAAAAGGTGCCCTTCTTCTTGGGCACAACAAAATAAATGGAATATCACCCCATACTTTCCTGAGACTTTGGCACTGGAACCATGGCCCTCAGCCTCAGAACCCTTTGAGGCATGGACTCCACTGCCTGCTTCTTCAGTGGGAAATGGCAAGAGGACACCATGAATACATCCCGAGGAATGCTGCAAAAGTTCAGCGCATATCCTACTTGTATCACCTCCAGGACCTACTGGTCTGAGATGATCTTGACTCACCTCTGATAAAAGAGAGAGAGACGTCCCCCTATCTCTTGTTCCGGAAGGTGGGTCATCAAACCTTCATTGGGAAGCTCAGGAAGGTCCGCCAACCTAGCCCACTCCTCTCTTGGGCTGTCAGGGATGAAATGACTGAGACCTACTGAAAGGCCGAGTCCATTGAAAGGTAAACCCTCTGTAGGGGCAAAACCACCTGGAACCCTGGAGACAACACCTCATACCAAAGGGCACTATAACTGCTTCATATCCTCTGGTAGACTCACCCCACCTACTGGCCAGTTTCTCCAACTTACTCTCAAAAAAGGGCGAGCCTTTAAAAGGCATCTTAGTAAGATTAGCTTTGAGGGCTGTGTCAGCTGACCAATTGCGCAACCAGAGTTGACACCTGGTCACTATCACCGAAGCCACTACTCTGGCCGAGGTACAAACCAAATTACAGCCTGCATCTGCTAAAAAGGCAGCAGCAGATTCCATAACTACTCTGGAATTCCCGCCAGACTCATCAACCTTCTGTGAGAGAAGCAGACATGATCGTGCCACTAGAGCTCAACAGGAAGCAATCTGTAAAGTCATCGCCACCACCTCAAAGGCTTGCTTAAGAATAGCCTCAATTCGTCTATCATGTACATCCTTCAAAGCCGCTCCTCCCTCTACAGGGATAGTCGTCCACTTAGAGATGGCACATACCAGTGCATCCACTTTGGGAAAACGCTAATCCTCTCTCACAGCCAGATCCAGGAGGTACAAGCTTTCCAGTGTCTGACCCCCTTTAAAATTTGCTTCTGGGGCATCCCATTCCAGATTAATCAATTCCTGAATGGCATCCATCACAGGGAAAAAACAAGAGGTTTTACGTAAGGAAGCCAAAATGGGATTCTTCCTTGGCTCCAACATGGCATGCGAACCAGGGGCACCCAGCTGTTTCAAGGTCTGGGAAATCAAGGCCGGAAGTTCACCTCTATGAAAGAACCGCAACATGGTTCGACATGATTCTAGTCCTGGTTGAATTTCCCCATCTTCCAGGGAATCAGGATCAACTTCAGCATCAGTGCCATCTGGATTCCTATTGGGAACACCTGCAGGGAGCCAAGGCAAGCTCTGGTGCATAAGCATAGGACTGGAAGAGAGAGGAGCCATCAGCTGAGGATCCGACCAGACAGGAATAGGGGAAGCAGAGGACTGCGCCTGAAGAAAAGCTTATATGCCTTGAAAAAATTACACCCAAGATAAAGCAGCTGGGTCCAGACCAAGCCCAGAAGGAACTGGAGCTGATCCATAGAACTGCCCTCACCTGCAGAGGAGCCAGTCAAGGGAGAACCAAGGTTTGGTATCCCCCCAGTCAAAGCCATGACCAACCCATTATCAGAATGGGAGGAGCCAGGCTTAGCAAAATCTGAGGAAGTCAACTCTCCCTGAGCATCTGAGCAGTGTTGACACAGTTTAGATGCCAGGTTAGACTGAGAAAGCCCTAATATGACAGGCAACACAAATAGGAAGACGCTTAGGATTCTTGCTTCCAGCGCCATCACGGCAGTAACATACGTCTGAATGGCTCACGCTCAAAAGGGGAATGCGCACAAAAAATAAATGCCTAGAAGAAAGTGCGGCAAGACGCACGCACAATTTGTGCGCCAAGCTAAGTGCGTGAACAGTGTAAAATTTGTGCACATAAAAAACATGCCCAAAAACCAAGCATACAATGCATGTGCAGAGCCGATGCACTGTGCACACTGATGGCCTGTAGAGGGCAGCAGAGCACACACAGGAGCGCATGAAAAACGCAGCCATGGCCTACCACGTGGCATGCAAGAAAAAGGCCTAAGCGCGGGGCCTAGCCCACCGAGGACACTTCTCAATTCACCAGGCTGGCTAATTCCTCAACCCCAATGGGAGCAGGAACAAATGTCAATACGGTGCACCAAGCACAGAGACTGGAGGAAGTCATGTAGGTAAAACATCCTATAAATACTCCCCCTGAAAATATTATGTTGGGTAAAGAAACAGTCCAAATTACTAAAATCGCACGGAGCTTGGGAGTGTGGATAGATTCAAGTTTGTCTCTTTCCCAACACATCTCGAAGGTTGTAAAGAACTCCTTTTTCAAATTACATGTATTAAAAAGATTACGGCCTCTTCTATTTATCAATGATTTCAGATCGGTTCTACAAGCCCTGGTTCTTTCCGGGCTGGATTATTGCAACGGATTATATTTAGGGTTGCCGGATTCTGCCATCAGACCTCTCCAGCTCATTCAAAATTCTGCGGCTAGACTTTTAACAGCAACCCCTATTAGACAGCATATCTCTCCCATATTGCAGAAGTTACACTGGCTTCCGGTTAAATATAGAATAAAATTCAAAACTCTAACATTGATTCACTCCTTACTAAATAGTATTGATTCTGTTTGGCTCTGTTCGGAACTGCGAATGTATAAACCATCTAGGGACCTCAGGTCCGCAGGAAAAAATCTACTAGAAGTTCCGGCAATAAAAAAGACCGCCTTAAATGTCACCAGGCAAAGGGCGTTTTCCGTCGCAGGGCCTTTAATGTGGAATGCCTTACCTGACCCTCTGAGACAAATTCAGAATAAAAAATAATTCAAAAAAGCTTTAAAAACGTACTTCTTTAAAGAAGCTTTTGGAAATTTAGATCCCATCATAAGTTAGACCTTGATTTATAAACATTATGTTTGCTCAATCTTTTATGCTTAGAAAGTATTGGATTATTATCTTTTCTTTATCTTGTTTATAAATTAATGGTTAAAGTCACTACATTTAATTTTTATTTTGAAAAATTGATCATGAGTTTAATGTAATTTTTATTCTATTATAATTTATAATTTTAATTTTTAATTTATCTTAATTAGTTGGGGAATTAGTTTATAGCCAATTTTTTTGAAAATGTATTGTAAACCGCTTCGGTCATTTCATGTATTTGGTGAAACGGTATATAAATGTTTTAAATAAATAAATAAATAAATAAATAAATCTCTCAATTTTTTTTTTTTAACTTACCTAAACTCAGCACTTACCGGCTGAGTACAGACTCAGAGACAGTCTCCGGCTTCGGGGGGAGAGGGCATCTGCTATCACTGCCGAGCTCAGCCTCCTGCACCCTCTGTCTTTCAGCTGAACTAGCAGCTAAGTCCATGCCGGGAAACCCAACTTCCGGACCAAGGCATACCTCTGAGGGACCACGGAAATCACCTAGAGCAGTGGTTCTCAACCCTGTCCTGGGGACCCCACAGCCAGTCGGGTTTTCATGATATCCACAATGAATATGCATGAGAGAAAATTTGCATGCACTGCCTCCATAACATGCAAATTTTCTCTCATGCATATTCATTGTGGATATCATGAAAACCCGACTGGCTGTGGGGTCCCCAGGACAGGGTTGAGAACCACTGACCTAGAGTGTGGTGGTTCCGTTGGCGTTTAGTGAATATGCAGAAGCTATGAGCTGTACTTATGCACTTCAGCTGATAACAAAGGAACTTGAAGAGTTCTCAGAAATAAGAAAACTGCTACTCAAGTCCAAATTACAATATCAACCTATATTGACTTTGTACCCTACAGTGGCTCTGTAAACTATGGGAACACAGAGGATGAACTAGATTACAACTACCACCAGTTTCTATAACACTAGAAATATTAATGTTAGGCACCTAAGAATCATCTAGGGAAAATGGCCCATATTATGAAGGTCATGAAAACTATTGAGCATATGAAATATCCAAGCTCCAAGCTGGACAGACAGGCTCAGCGTTAGATGTCATGTCTTTGTAGGGATGTAAGGCCTGGACAGACAGGCACAGTGTTAGAGGTAGGGCCCTTGTAAGGACGTAAAGCCTGGATAGACAGGCACAGCATTAGAGGTAGGGCCCTTGTAGGGACGTAACGCCTGGACAGTGGACAGACAGGCACAGCATTAGAGGTCAAGCCCTTGTAGGGACATAAGGCCTGGATGGACAGGAACAGAAGTCAGGCCCTTGTAGGGACATAAGGCCTGGAAAGTGGAAAGACAGGCACAGCGTTTGAGGTCAAGCTCTTGTAGGGACATAATGCCTGGATGAACAGGCACAGCATTAGAGGTCAAGCCCTTGTAGGGATGTAAGGCCTGGTCAGACAGGCATAGTGTTAGAGGTCAAGCCCTTGTAAGGACGTAAGGCCTGGATAGACAGGCACAGCGTTATAGGTCAGGCAATTGTAGGGACGTAAGGCCTGGACAGACTGGCACAGCGTTAGAGGTCAGGCACTTGTAGGGACATAAGGCCTGGATGGACAGGCACAGTGTTAGAGGTCAAGCTTTTTAGGGACGTAAGGCCTGGACGGACAGGCACACTGTTAGAGGTCAAGCCCTTGTAGGGACATAAGGCCTGGATGGCAGGCACAGTGCTATAGGTCAGGCCCTTGTAGAGACGTAAGGCCTAGATGGACAGGCACAGTGTTAGAGGTCAAGCCCTTGTAGGGACGTAAGGCCTGGATGGACAGGCACAGCATTAGAGGTCAAGCCCTTGTAGGGATGTAAGGCCCTTGTAAATACCCAGAAGCTATTAAATGTACTTAATACTTATGCACTTCAGCTGATGACTAAGGAACTTGAAGAGCTCTCAGAAATAAGAAAACCGCTACTCGTCCAAATCTACAATATCAACCTATGTTGATTTTGTAGTTTACACAGTGCCTCTGTAAACTATGGGAACACAGAGGATGAAATAGTTACAACTACCACCAGTTTTCTATAGTACTAGAAACATTAATGTTGGCACCTAAGAAAGATTTAGGGAACATGGCCTATATTATGAAGGTCATGAAAACTACTGAGCATATGAAATATGCAAGCTCCAAACATCTGAAGTCAGCTTTTTATGTTCGTACATTCCAAATGTTGCAAAGTAGGAAAAAGAATATTCTGTAAAGAAGTGATGCACAAATACATGAAACTGAAATTAGAAATACTAGAACTAAACTCAGACAGGCACAGCATTTGAGGTAAGGCCCTTGTAGGGATATACGGCCTAGACAGTGGACAGACTGGCACAGCGTTTCAGGTCAGATACATGTTCTGATATTATCTGGAGCATAGGAAGCAGTTGGAGCTGCTGCAAGGCTTTCAATTGCTTTTATTCATCTTGCCATTCACAGGGAAAATTTGGAAACCCAAGCAAAGGCATGTTTATTATCAAAAACACTAGCATTTCCATCAAATCTGGTGCCAGCCTTGAGCGGTGAGGGCTCATGATATCCCCTGTCATTGAAAATACATGCTCACTGGGCACACTGGTTGGTGGACATGACAGATATTGCTGAACCTCTTTGGCTAGGTGTGGCCAGACAGTAGACTTGTGTGCCCAATATGCCAGTGGATCTGTCTGCATGTCCTCTGTGGGCTCTGAGAGATACCGTGTCACTGACATTTGTGCTGGTGTCTCCTTTTCTTGGGTGAGTCCTTCATGCCAGCTGCTTTCTCTCTAGCCCATTCCAAAACAGATGATTTTTTATGGGCAACATGGCTTTAGCGTACTGAAGTGGAGGAGGAAGTACTAGCTGTCGCTGACAGAGTGCTGCTCCTGCTTGGGCTAGCACTACTCTCTGAAGTGCCCGCTGTTTCCTCCTCTGCTTCTTGTCTAATCTGTCTCTGCCTATGGCACTCCTGTTCACAGATGTTTAATAACAGCAGTTCCTTCACAAATATGAGACAATCGGACTATAGAGCAAGTTTCCCTTTCACACGGGGATCACAGACTGTGGCGAGCATGTATGTGTGGTCTTCTGTTAAAGGCCTTATTCTCTCTTGCACCTGATTCTGCAAAATGTCCAGACAATACAGCACCTCTGCTGTCATTCCCTCTTCATGTTTAAAGCCCTCAAAATCTTTCTCCAGAAAATTAACTATAGGGATGATGTCAGCCAAGGTGGCACTTCTGGAACTCAGCTGCTCCATGGCATCCTTGAAGGGCTGCAGGATTTTTACCAGCTGACTCATGACTAACCAGTCATGATGCCATAGGGAACTATGTACACCTATCTACATTTCCAGAGAAAGGTCATGAAGAGGTGTCTGCTGCTCCACTAATCTCTGCAGCATCATATAGGTGGAATTCCACCGGGTGCCAATGTCTTGAATGAGACGCTTGTGAGGCATCTCCAAATCAGTCTGCTTTTGTCGGAGAACCTGCCCCAACTTCACACTTCTGTGGAAGTGCGCGGCTATGTTCCTGCACTTGTGCAGGTATTCATTCTCTTGGTGATTGGACTCCAACCCCAGAGCTGACTTCACTACCAGGTGCTGCGAGTGTGCAAAACATCGAATGTTCTGAAAGCCCCCGTCAGATATTGTCTTTACCATGTTTGCACCATTGCCTGTGACAAAGAACCCTTCCTGGAGATTCCTGTCTTGTTGGTGTACTTGCCAGCCCGCCAGCCTCTGTCTGATGCATGCTAGAATTTTGGCTGAGGTATAGGCATCGTCTGTCAGGTGGGTGTGCAGTAAACCCCACCTCCACCCTGATACTTGTTCACTAATAGAGCTGCTGCCTGCCCCTGCCTCAGCCAGGTCCCACCAGTGTGCTGTCAGGGAGAGGTAAGAGTGTGCAGTGTTCAGTGCAGTCCAGATATTGCAGGTGAAATACACACTCCCCTCTGCCTTAGCTAGCAGCGCTTGGATGCGACTGTGACACTGGTTTTACAGGCTGGGGATGACCTTTCCGCTAAATGTGGTCCTGGAGGATACTTTGTAATTTGGAACTAAGACCTTCAGTAAATGCTTGAAACCCACATTCTCGACTATCTGCAACGGCTCGTCTTCAAGGGCAATCATTTCCCCAATGCTCTTGGTTACAACTTTTGAGGCTGCCTGCCTCCTTTCCCAGGATAACATTACCGAACACCACCCCATTTCCTCCATGGTGGGTTCTCGCTTCTGACACATGGCAGGGGGCTGCTGGCCTGCCACCTGACTGCAAGAAGGGGCTAAGGGCATGGGATGACTCTGCTCCTTTTCAACCACTTTACACTGCCTGGAAAAAGGTGTCCCCTGACTGGTACTGCCACCATCCCCAGATGGCAGTACTGTTGGGTGTTGCTTCTGCATATGATGCATCATGCCAAAATTAGTTAGATGTCCTTTTTTCTTGCCTCTGCTAATAGCTCTGGCACAGTAATTACACTGAGCAAAACATGAGTCCTCCATAACTTTAAAGTGGCTCCAGATCGCAGATTTCATTTGTGATCCCTTCTCTACAGCCTTTGGGGTGGATGCTGGCACTGAAGCTGAAGTAGAGGGTGACCCTGAGAAGCAATGCCAGGGGCATCAGTCAGAATCTGTGCCTGTGCTGACAGCTCTTCCTCCTCCTCATCATCAGTTTCATCTCTCCCCTGCAGCACTGAAGTGGAGGCTAAGACAGAACTAACTAATCATCCTAAACCTTCTTCAACTATTACTTCTTCCATTTCTGATGATGAGAATCCCACACAAGATGATTCTTCAACGGAATCATAAGCAAACAGTGCCTGCGCTACATTTTCAATGCTAAGTCGAGTCTGCTTCCGCACTGCTGCTTTTGGGTCTCGCCCTTTTGTCTTGCATGACTAAGCCTCCCCTTTCCTTACCTCCAAAACTACAGGGTCAGAAACAGGTGGTGGTGATGCATCATCTTTAAATTTCAGTTTTTTCTGAATGGAACAGCCTGCCCCTCCAGAGATTTTAGATTGGAACAGGTCCCATTATAACTTTAATGGGGACTGGCACTGCCTTTTGAAATGCCTCCTCTGCCAGTCCCAATCACTCAACCACGTCTAGCTTTCCCTGACATCATGGATTTAATGGCACTGCCTACTAGGGATTTCAATTAAAAGAATTATTTCCAAAAGAAGCCTACTGGGGATTTGGCTTGAAAGAACACCGCTGTCCCAATATATGTGAGTCTGGAAAATTGCCCACAGATGCCCAGTGCACTGCTTTGTTGGCTTAACAGAGCACAGAGAGACAGTCTGAGTTCAATAAAATAAACAGCAGTTAAAAAAAAAAAAAAAAGCATGGCTGGCACAGCAGCAAAAACAAAGAAATAACTTTTACAATGGAAAATTCTATCAAAGTAGCTAGCAATTGAATATATCTCTCACCCACAATACCCAAATCCTGCTGGAAACCTACCCCAGGGGGTAAGATCAGCAGCAAAATGTCATTGCTAGCAGCTTATCTCAGTGGGAGAGACAGTCTGAGTGCAATAAAAAAAAGTGCAGTTAAAAAAAAGCCTGGCTGACACAGCAGCAAAAACGAAGAAATATCTTTTTCAATGGAAAATTCTATCAAAGTAGCTAGCAATTGAATACAGAATTGAAACACTCAGACTAGCTCTTAATAAAGCCATCATCCCCGGACAACCTCCCTGGACCACCCCCGCAAAGAAAAAGCGTGGCACTCCACGTGCTTAAGGTATAAATAGTGCAGCAGCATCAGGAATAGCTTTACAGAGCACTGAGTGAGCGTGGCGATTGGCTGCATTAGAAAAATGCTTAGCTCTGATAGGTTGCATTCTCATCTCCTTGCCAACCTGTCTGACCCACTCTATGACAGGGCTGTGAGGTCACTTATGACACACAGGAAAGGGCTAGTTTTTCTTATGGATACTCCCACATGGCCTTCTCCTATTTCAAACAGCCACTAAGAAATCATTGCAAACCAAAAGAATGAAACTAATATGATATGTTTTATTCGTGGGGGGGTCACCATGCGTTTCACAAACCCACAAATACAACAAATAGGGACTTATTCATTGTGGATTGCACATTCATTGAAAATAAATGCACATCCCTAGCATCAAATAGCTTGAATTGAAGTGGTGGTTTAAGGTTTAGGGGCCAGTTTTTCATGTAGAGTGAGACATACGAACAGCACATAAGAACATAAGAACATGCCATACTGGGTCAGACCAAGGGTCCATCAAGCCCAGCATCCTGTTTCCAACAGTGGCCAATCCAGGCCATAAGAACCTGGAAAGTACCCAAAAACTAAGTCTATTCCATGTTACCGTTGCTAGTAATAGCAGTGGCTATTTTCTAAGTCAACTTAATTAATAGCAGGTAATGGACTTCTCCTCCAAGAACTTATCCAATCCTTTTTTAAACAACAAATTCCAGAGTTTAATTGTGCGTTGAGTAAAAAAGAACTTTCTCCGATTAGTTTTAAATGTGCCACATGCTAACTTCATGGAGTGCCCCCTAGACTTTCTATTATCTGAAAGAGTAAATAACCGATTCACATCTACCCATTCTAGACCTCTCATGATTTTAAACACCTCTATCATATCCCCCCCCTCAGCCGTCTCTTCTCCAAGCTGAAAAGTCCTAACCTCTTTAGTCTTTCCTCATAGGGGAGTTGTTCCATTCCCCTTATCATTTTGGTAGCCCTTCTCTGTACCTTCTCCATCGCAATTATATCTTTTTTGAGATGCGGCGACCAGAATTGAACACAGTATTCAAGGTGCGGTCTCACCATGGAGCGATACAGAGGCATTATGACATTTTCCGTTTTATTCATCATTCCTTTTCTAATAATTCCCAACATTCTGTTTGCTTTTTTGACTGCCGCAGCACACTGAACCGACGATTTCAATGTGTTATCCACTATGACACCTAGATCTCTTTCTTGGGTTGTAGCACCTAATATGGAACCCAACATCGTGTAATTATAGCATGGGTTATAGCATGGGTTATAGCATGGGTTATTTTTCCCTATATGCATCACCTTGCACTTATCCACATTAAATTTCATTAAAAAAATTGTATAAGTAAAATGAAAACCAGTCTTCAAAATAGTCATTCTAAAAATATTCTGCAGTGAATATACTCAAAAGGTTACTTAGCTGCTCTTGATGGCTCAAATTTCACAAACAGGCTCCACAAGTGTCCCATTTAAAGGTAGGCTACCCCAGTGTCCCAGGTGCACACTGTTTCCAGATTGATGATTTTGAAAATTGGGTTATATTTTACTAACTTAAAATTTGTTTGGAAATAATGGCTGTATGCAGAAATTATTTTGTTTTTGAGGGCCAATATTTTCAGCAAATCTCAGGATGGTTCTCAGGGCCACAATGGTGTCATTATGGCCTATCTATATATGTCTACATTTGAGCAGGAATGAATTGTCCACTCACCTTTTCAATCCCATATTAAACTATGGAAAATATTTATAGAAAGTGTTGTGATTTAGAACATACTAAGGCACAACTAGCTCTTTTACTAAAGTAACCAGACTCTTATAATGATAATATCCAGTTCACTATAAATTATCATTTTCAGCAAATTTCATTTTTAGATCTGTTAGTACAAAAAACATCAATGGTTGGGGTTAACACAACCATCTTTAGGAACCCTACTGATAAAAGTGTATTACATTTTTCAAGGTTTCATCCACGAAAACTGAAAGAACATTTGGCAGTCCATAATCCAGTGGGAACACTGAGAGGAGAGGATCACCTTGCTGGTGGCTAAAAATAATTGGTAAGTATTGCTTGAGGAAATTTTAGAACTTAAGCTTTGGGGAGAAGTAAACTATTGGGGTATATTCTTCAGTAGAGATGTGAATCGGAACCGGAATCGGTTCGGATTCCGGTTCCGATTCACATGTGGGTTTTTTTCCATCGGGCCCGATCACGTTTTGTTTATCGGCTGTGCACCAGCCGATAAACAAAAAACCCACCCCGACCCTTTAAAAGTAACCCCTTAGCTAACCCCACCCTCCCGACCCCCCCCCAAAAACATTTTACAGGTACCTGGTGTCCAGTGGGGTTCCCGGGAGCAATCTCCCATGATCTCCCGCTCCGGGCCGTCCTCCCGCTCCCGGGCTGTCGGTTGCCCCTAATCAAAATGGCACCAATGGCCCTTTGCCCTTACCATGTGACAGGGTATCCGTACCATTGGCTGGATCCTGTCACATGGTAGGAGCACTGGATGGCCGGTGCCATCTTGTGTTCCTACCATGTGACAGGGGCTGACCAATGGCATCGGTAGCCCCTGTGACATAGTAAGGGCAAAGTCTATCGGTGCCATTTTGAATACTGGCAGCCGACGGTCCGAGTGCAGGAAGTCGCTCCTGGACCCCCGCTGGACTTTTGGCAAGTCTTGTGGGGGTCAGGAGGGTCACCCAAGACTTGCCAAAAGCCCCTGGTGGTCCAGCAGGGGTCCGGGAGCGATCTCCTGCTCTCGGGCCATCGGCTGCCAGTAACCAAAATGGCGCCGATAGCCTTTGCCCTTACTATGTCACAGGGGCTACCGGTGCCATTGGTCAGCCCCTGTCACATGGTTGGAGCACAAGATGGTGCCGGCCATCCAGTGCTCCTACCATGTGACAGGATCCGGCCAATGGCACGGATACCCTGTCACATGGTAAGGGCAAAGGGCCATCGGTGCCATTTTGATTAGTGGCAGCCGACGGCCCGGGAGCCCGAGGATGGCCCGAAGTGGGAGATCACTCCCGGGACCCACACTGGACCACCAGGTACCTGTAAAAAGGTTTTGGGGGGGTCGGGAGGGTGGGGGAAGCTAAGGGGTTACTTTTAAAGGTTTCGGGGTGGGTTTAGGGGTTATTTTTGTGTGCCGTTTTTCCTGCCCTCCCCCAAAATGATAAGAGAACCCCCACGATCAATATCGTGGGGTTTTCCTATCGTTTTGGGGGAGCCCCCAATTTCTGACGATTTTGAAAATAGAGACCAACAGGATAAAGATCCTGTATGAGACTAAATGCAATCGAATCTGTATGGGTAGAAACCCCCTTGTGTGTAGGAGAAGAGAACAGTGTATATTACTGTCCTCCTGGCCAAAATGGTGAGACAGACAGTGAAATGCTAAGAGAAATTAGGGAAGCTAACAAACTGGTAGTGCAGTAATAATGACTGAGAGATTTCAATTACCCCAATATTAACTGGCTAAGTGAAACTTCAGGGTATGCTAGAGAGATAAAGTTCCTAGATGGAATAAAAGAAAGTTTTATGGCCCAATTGGTTCTGGAACTGATGAAAGAGGGAGTAATTTTAGATCTAATTCTCACTGGAGCACAGGATTTGGTGAGAGAGGTAATGGTGGTGGGGCCGCTTGGTAATAGTGATCATAATATGATCAAATTTGAATTAATGACTGGAAGGGGAATAGTAAGTAAATCCATGGCACTAGCACTAAACTTTCAACAGGGAAACTTTGATAAAATGAGAAAAATATTTTTAAAAACCTGAACAGTGCAGCTACAAAGGTTAAGAGTGTGCAACAGGCATGAACATTGTTAAAAAATACTATCTTAGAAGCACAGTCCAGATGTATTCCATGCATTAAGAAAGATGGAAGGAAGGTCAAACATTTGCCAGCAAGGCTAAAAAGTGAGGTGAAAGAGGCAATTTCACCAAAGGATCCATCAGAAGAAAACAGAATAAAGCATAAGTATTGGCAAGTTAAATGTAAGACATTGATAAGACAGGCTAATAAAGAATTTGAAAAGAAGTTGGCCATAGAGGCAAAAACTGATAATAAAAACTTTTTAAAATATATCTGAAGCAGAAAGCTTGAGAGGGGGTCGGTTGAACCATTAGATGATTGAGGGGTTAAAGGGGCATTTAGAAAGATAAGGCCATCGTGGAAAGACTAAACAAATGCTTTGCTTAGGTGTTTACTGAAGAGGTTGTTGGGGAGATACCCGTTGTGGAGATGGTTTTCAAGGGTGATGATTCAGATGAACTGAACCAAATCCCAGTGAACCTGGAAGATGTGGTAGGCCAGATTGACAAACTGAAGGGTAGTAAATCACCTGGACTGGATGGTATACAGCCCAGGGTTCTAAAAGAACTAAAAAATGAAATGTCAAACCTATTTCATTAATTTGTAACCTAACATTAAAATCATCCATTGTATCTGAAGACTGGAAGGTGGCCAATGTAATCCCAATATTTAAAAAGGGATTCAGGAGTGATCTGGGAGACTATAGGCTGGTGTGCCTAACTTTAGTGATGGGGAAAATCATGGAACCTGTTATAAAGAATAAATTCACAAAACATTTAGATAGATATGGCTTAATGGGACACACCCAGCATGGATTTATTCAAGAGAAGCCTTGCCTCACAAATCTCCTACATTTATTTTGAAGGGGTGAATAAAGATGTGGACAAAGCTGAAGCAGTAGATGTGGTGAATTAGGATTTTCAGAAGGCTTTCGACAAAGTTCCTCATGAGAGGCTTCTAAGAAAACTAAAAAGTCATGGGATAAGAAGCGATGTCCTTTTGTGGTTTGCAAACTGGTTATAAGACAGGAAACAGAGAATAGGATTAAATGGTCTGCTTTCTCAGTGGAAAAAGGTAAACAGTGGAGTGCCTCATGGATCTGTACTTGGACTGGTGCTTTTTAATATATTTATAAATGATCTGGAAAGGAGCATGACATGTGAGGTGATCAAATTTGTGGATGACACAAAATTATCCAGAGTAGTTAAATCTCAAGCAGATTGTGATAAATTGCAGGAGGACCTTGTGAGACTGGAAGATTGGGCTTCCAAATGGCAGATGAAATTTAATGTGGATAAGTGCAAGGTGATGCATATAGGGAAAAATAACTCTTGCTGTAGTTACACGATGTTAGGTTCTATCTTGTTCATATTTTATCTATCTCAAGCTTTCTGCTTCACAAGTAGTTCTATCATTGCGTATATCTAACCATTTTATTACACTTTTCAATTTGTACAGTATTACCTTTGTTTTCCCCCCTCTTCCCCTCTACCCAGTTCTCCTATCAGTTGCATTGTAAAGCCCCGTTGGCCACGTTATGTTACATGGAAACCGATGTGATGTTTTCCTAACGAATGTCGGTATACAAAAATTGCAAATAAATAAATAAATAAATAAATAAATAAATAAATAAATGTCTTAGGAGGAAAGAAATCTAGGCATCATAGTAGATAATACATTGAAATCAGTGTGCTGTCACCATCAAAAAAGCAAACAGAATGTTAGGAATTATTAGGAAGAGAATGGCGAATAAAACAGTGGATGTCATAATGCCACTGTATCGCTCCATGGTACGACCGCACCTTGAATACTGTGTGCACTTCTGGTCACCACATCTCAAAAAAGTTATAGTTGCACTGGAGAAAATGCAGAGAAGGGCGACCAAAATGATAAGAAGCTTGGAACGGCTCCCCTATGAACAAAGGCTAAAGAAGTTAGGGCTGTTCAGTTTGGAGAAGAAATGATTGAGGGGGGACATGATAGAGGTCTACAAAATCATGAAAGGACTTGAACAACTTAATGCAAATCAGTTAATAGAAGGACTAGGGGGCACTCCATGAAGTTAGCAAGTAGCTTATTTAAAGCAAATTGAAGAAAATTCTTTTTCACTCCGCCTATAATTCAATTCTGGATGTCATTGCCAGTTGATGTGGTTATGGAAGTTAATGTAGCTGGGTTTAAAAAAGGTTTGGATAAGTTCCTAGAGGAAAAATCTGATGGACCCTTGGTCTGACCCAGTATGGCATATCTTACGTTCTTATGTTCTAAACAGGGGAAACTATTTTTTACTCAATGCATCTGGAATTTGCTGGCAGAGAATTTGGTAAAAGCTGTTAGTGTAGATGGGTTTAAAAGGCTTAGACAAGTTCCTGAAGAAAAGTCCATAAACCATTATTAAGGTGGACTTGGGGAAATCCGCTCCCTGAGATAAGCAGCATGCAATCTATTACCTTTTGGCAACCTACTAGGTACTTGTGACCTGGATTGGCTACTGTTGGAAACAGGATACTAGGCTTATTGGACCTTTGGTTTGATCCAGTCTGGCAAATCTTATGTACATAAAATCTTGAACTATGAAAAATATTACTTTGATTGCACAGTTATACCTGCCAGAACTCACACGGTTGCAGTCAGAAACTGACAGCCATTTTTTGTTTTGCAGTGTTTCTTAGTCGTTGCACACTCTTTAGTCACAGTCTAAAAAATCTGCTTCATTATCCAAAGGAAACTTCCCTGCAACTTGAGTTTTCATTTTTTGTTGATGTTTTTCAGAGTAGAATTGGCAGAGTAGAATCTCTGGGGAAAACCATAATTTATTTTCAAGGTTTGCTTTTTTGTTTCCTTATTAATATTTGTATTTTTTTTGTATAGCATTTTACAGACCAATGGAGAGATAATTGTTCTATTACCCAATAGCATTTGCTGTTCATTTTAATCTACCTAACAAGGATGAAAAGCTGCATCAACCACAGTGGAATTTGAACCTGGGAGCCACAGACTTACACAGCTGTTACAGGAAAACTCCTCGCTGCGGTTTCTCCAACTCTCTTCCCTACTTTGCAGGCAAAATGAAGGAAATTAAACTGCAGCAGTCATCATCTTGCAATATTTCCTTTTGCTTAATGCAGTGAAATGTTAGTCTTGCATTGTTTAAAAGAAAATCTCAAAACATTTGGATAATTGTAAAAATAAAAGGATAAGCATTTGTCAACTGCAAGCATAGGCATTCCGAGGTTGCCTCTGGGCCAAGATGATGTTTTCAGAATTTGCAAGTTTTAGCCATATGTTTAGCAATTCCTTTTGTGAAACTCATGAAAAACATGGCTAGAGGTGTTGCAATATGCTAAATTACTATTGTGTGAGCAGGTTGACTAGTGCAATATATGTTTGTAATAGTGTTTCTCATAATTAGATGGGAAAAATATATCTGTAAAAAAAAAAACCCAACCTTTGTTTTCACGAGCCATTCAAATAATAAAAGAGATTTAAAAAAATAGTAATAACTCCTTGGGAATTATTTATCCTTCAAAAGGTTTTGTCCTTCAAGAAGTGAATATCAGCTACATATCATGCTTTCCTGAATATCTACTGTCATACAAGTGGATATCTGGCTGCTATTTGCTGTGTTTTTAAACACTAAAAAAGTTATTTGCAAGGGCTTAAAGAGAACTATCTGGAGTAAGCAGGTGCCCCCCTCACCCCACCTCCCCAAGAATGACACTAAACGTATGTGATGCAATAATGAATCCCTTGTATGTGACAGATGACCTGCAGGGCCCCTAGCTTTGCTAGACTATGTGGAAGGGACTTGCAAGATGGTAAGATTATGACAGAAATCCAAAGGTTCACAACTGCATGGTGTATGTAAGAGAAAAGTGTGGTTATTGTCTTGTGAATGTTGTCACTTCATGGAGAACACAGCTGAAAATGAAGAATGCAATATAAAGACTGTTTAGATAGGAATATGCGTTTCTACTTTTTATCTGGACATATTTCATCAATTCCACATGCAAAGCAGCTAGCTATGACAGCAGTTCTCAACTGGTGTGTCACAACACACAAGTGTGTCGCCAAGCACACGCAGGTGTGTCACCACATTTCCCAGCTCCCTGTTGGTCCAGCTGCTGCCCCTGCCTCAGCAAAATTAGAACTCTTCCTGTGCCCAGGCTCTGGGCACAAGTGGCAGGAGAACTGGAATCAGTGATGTGAGAAAAAACAAAAACAAGACTGATGCCTTGGAAAGAAAATGTATTCAATACAACAATGCCCGCCCAACTCTGGCCGAGTTTCGCCCTTTCAGCTGCATCAGATGGCGCCGGCCATCCATTCCTCCTATCATGTGACAGAGGCCGACCAATGGCACCGATAGTCCCTGTCACATGGTAAGGGCAAAGGGCCATCAGCGCCATTTTGATTACTGGCAGCCAACGGCCCGAGAGTGGGAGATTGCTCCTGGAACCCCCACTGGACCACCAGGGACTTTCTGCAAGTTTTGGGGGGGTTGTAATTAATTAACTTTGAAGGGTTGGGGTGGGTTTGGGTTTTTTGTTTCGGGGCAGCCGAAAAAAATCAGCCCAAACCGCAGGAAAACGAAATTTCCCACGGTGGGCTGATAACGAAGGCCAAACCAAACGGTTCCGCTGAATCACATTTTTAGTATTAAAAGCCTGAGAAGTGTTTTAGTAAGTTTGCAAAACAATGTATGGCTAGAGCAAGACAAAAAGAGGGCATGTATTGTAGGGGTAGGGGATTTGATAAGAACCTTGAACACAACTGGACCAGTAAAGGAAGCACGCTAAGGTACCAAGATCAGCTTGGAATGTCATCGAAATAGAATGGTAGGAGCAGAGCAACACAGTGAAAAGTGTAGCTGTAACACTCTCAAAGCCATGGTGTTGTCAGTTTCAGGTCCACTTAGCATTTGTAAAATACCTACACAGGCAGAAAATGTAGCATTCTTAAGGACTGCAAAGTTTATTTGAAATTATTAAGGATCCTGAGCCTTTCTAAGACTGCTTTGATATTTTTTGAGCATGGTAAATTGAAACTGGAAGAATCAGACCCAAGGGGTTTTGGTTGGAGCAAGACAGGCTTATGCAGGATACATCAGGCCTCAGTGGTTATGATTACAGCATGGCATCCTGAACCTGAAAGTGTCAGGCCCCAGGGGTTGTGGTTTGAGCAAGACTGGCTTACAAAGGATGCATCAGGCCTCAATGGATATGGTTGGAGCATGGCATGCTGAAGCTGGAAGTGTCAAGCCCCAGGAGTTGTGGTTGGAGCATGGCATGCTGAAGCTGGAAGTACCAGGCCTCACGGTTTATGGTTGGAGCAAAACTAGCTTATGCAGGATACATCAGGCCTTGGTGGATGTGGTTGGAACATGGCATGCTGAAGCTGGAAGTGTTAGTGCCCAGGGTTTGTGGTTGGAGCAAGACAAGCTTATGCCATAAATGTCAGGCCTCAGCGGATATGGTTGAGCAAGGCATACTGAAGCTGGAAGAGTCAGGCTCCAGGGTTATGGTTGGAGCATGGAATGCTGAAGCCAGACATATCAGGCCCCATGGGTTGTGGTTGGAGCAAGACAGGCTTATGAAGGATAAGTCAGGCCTTGGTGCTAGTGTTTGGAGCAAAGGAGGCAGAGGGACTCAGTGGAGTCATGTCCAGTGGAGGCAATTTTGGCTAAGCAGGCAGGGGAAGTCAGTGTAGTCATGCCTCAGAGGTGATATTTGGGGAAAGGCAAGCAGAGGATCTTAATGAAGTCATGACCCTGCAGTGAAGTGGTGTTGGGGCTAAGCAGGTAGAAAAACTCAGTGAAGTTATGATCCTGTGCTGGTGTTTGTGGAAAGGTAGGTAAAGGATCACAGTGAAGTCATGACCCAATAGTGGTGCTTGGGGCTAAGCAGGCAGAGTAACTCAGTGAAGTCATAACACTGCAGTGGTCTTTGTGTGTGATGAGTGACGTGAGGGTGAGCCCTTAGTGCTGTGGCATAGTTGATGTAGCCTCGTTGGTGGAACTCCGAGGCCTATGCCAACAGCTGGCAAGTGTACCCTGGAGTGGGCAGGCTGGAGCTTCACTTATACTAGCCACCTCCCTATCAGGTTGAACCCTTGGATTCTGGCAGCTAGCAGGTTGGTCCCAAGGGCATTTGAGCAAGCGAGACTCCAAGAACAAGCCAAGGTTAGGGAAGGCAGCAGGCAGGAGATACCAGAACAGGCTGAGGGTTGGGATATGGCAAGCAAGCATGGTTAGGTCCAAGGATGAGGTCAGGTCCAGGCAGCAGCCAAGTGAGCTCTGGTCCAAGTCCGAGGCAAGAGGTCAGTAGCAGGAGATCAGGCTGAAGGAGGGACAAAGACAGACAAGGAGAGGATGAATGAGGCAGGCTGGGCAAGTCAAGGGTGGATGAGGCAGACTGGAAGGTGAGACTGGATGAGGCAGGCTGGGCAAGGCAAGGACGCAGGATCAGGAATGCAGGAGAAACACACACTGCTACAAGACAGGAGACCCATTGTTGAGATAGAGATGGGAGCCCAAGGAGTCCTTAAATAGGCCAAGCCAGCTGACATCATCAAAGGACACCATGGGGCTTTTCTCGCTGCAGGCTCTTTAAGAAGCACTGTGCACCTAAAGAGGCCCCAGGGAGGGGGAGGAGCATGGCAGCGTCCGAGGAGGGTGAAAGCCCCCTGGAGAGCTGGACTGTGTCACTGAGTGTAGCCAGATACAGGCCTATTCTGCAACCGGCCAAACGTAACAGTAACTTCCCCCTCCCAAATCCTCTCCCCAGAGTTCTGAGCTTGGGTTTTTGGGGAAATTGTCTGTGGAAATCTTCGAATAATTGTGGAGCTTTGAAGTTTGAGATAGGCTGCAAAGAATTTTCTTCAGGCTCAAAGCCCTTCCAAGAGATGAAGTACTGGATTTTAGTCCTGATTTTCCTTGAATCCAAAATCTCTTCAACCTCATACTGGGTGTCATCCTCAGCCTCTATTTCTGTGGGTTTAAATGGTGGTCTTGAGAGCCATGACAGGATCACTGGCTTCCATAAAGACAAATGAAACGCATTATGTATCCCGGAGGCAAACTCAACTTGTAATCCAAAGGCCCACCTGTCGGATAACAGAGAAGGGTGAAACAACCCTAGGAGAAAACTTTAGTGATGGCATATTGAGTTGCAAGTTTTTTGTGCTGAGCCAAACCAAAGGGCTTGGCACAAAGGGTCTGAATGACCCATTCAGTCTGCCCATTACTATGAGGGTGATAGCCTAAAATGAAGTCCAAGGTGATACCGAATTTCTTGCATAGGCTCTTCCAGAAGTGGGCCATAAATTGAATTCCTTGGTCTGAAAGGATGAGGGATGGGAGTCCATGCAGATAAAATATGTGATGAACAAAGAGATTAGCCAGCTCAGGTGCAGAAGGAAGACCAGGGAGAGATGTAAAATGAGCCATTTTCGAGAAACAATCCACCATAACCCAAATAGTGGTGCTGCCACTACAGAGGGGAAGGTCCGTGACAAAGTCAGTGGCCAAATGGGTCCAGGGTTCTTTGGGGCTGGCAGTGGCTGTAATAACCCCCATGGTCAAGCTCGAGAACTCTTATTCATGGCATAGGTAGGGCAAGAGGCAACATTTCATTTCACCTCTATTTTCATCTATAGCCACCAATAATTTATTTATTTATTTACATGCTTTTTAATATACCGACGTTCAGGACAACAGTCTTATCACACCGGTTTACATTAAAACTGAACCTGGGAAAGTTACAAATAACCAGACGAATAATCAGTATAATCAAAATAAGTTATAAATAACGGGTGGAGAGATCAAAAAAACGAAAAAACTTAAGTAAACCTAGTGAAGATACCTACAGAAAAGGTGATTAGAAATTAGCTCTGAGATTAACTTAGCTTAGTTTTTTCAGGGAGGGGGGGGGCTGTCAGGATAGAGGCTCTAAGGGGGAAGGTGGGAGGGTGGGATAACTAAGAAGGGGGGAGAGGATAAGCATGGGTAGACATGGAGTGATAGGGATTTAGTTACATCGAATGTTAAATCAAAATGGCCGCCTAAATAGATTGATGGAAGCAAGTTACTGAACCGGTGACATAGTCAACGGTTGGTTTTAGTGCCGCCTCGGATTAAGGAAAGGCTTGTATGAAAAGCCAAGTCTTTAAGTTATTCTGTCCATGGTCCTATTGATATCAGGATGAACCACCAAGCAGGAGCCATGGGCCCAGTAAAGGATTCTCTGGCACATTTCTTGGGGAGTCACCATCTTTCCTGGTAGGACTGGTACTGTGGCAGTAACTAAGATCTTGGCAGGTTCTATGATAATAGTTCCAACTTTAGTGCCTCAAATGTGAAGAAATATAATGTTATCTCAAGGATAAAGAACTTCACATAAATTCCCTACCATTATGTTTTGTTAATCACATTTATAAGGCTATCATAATAGACACCACTGGTTATAAAACACTTTCTTTGCCTTATTTTTAATCATCAGCCATATTTATATCAACTTTTAAAAAAATATTTTTTATATGCAGTTTGAAACCTTAGGGGTAAATTTTCAAACATACACACAGACATACATGTGTGCGTGCACTACCTGGCATGCACACATGTATGCCTGATTTTATAACATGCGTGTGCAGGCCTCTATCCCCACCCCTGCCCCACCCCTTTTGTAAAAACCGTGGGACTTAGATGCTTTACGCGCGTCGCCAGGCCTTATTAAAAAAGGCTTTTAAAATCTGGCCCTTAGCTTGTAACATGGTCACTGAAATCCAAAGAGAACTCCCCAACACAGGTCTGTGTTTTGTGTGCCTTCTTCAGGGGGACTATTTCATGATATTAACAAATCCTTTTACAATTGATTATCGAGCGATGACTGCACCTGGCATTTTTCATTTTACCAGCCTAATAAAGGATCTTCAACTAATACCTCTCCCATCTCTGCTTCAGGTTATCCCTTTAAGAGAGATTATTTTGCCTCAGTATCAGAAGCTGACAAAACTGCTTTTACTTCCTCTTCTGTACTGCTGGTGCTTTAGATTTTAGCATTTGAACTCCTATTTCCAGTGGCACTGGTGGTACCCTGCTAGTGCTACTAGTTCCTGTCCTTTTCCTCTCTTCCAATACAACAGGGTCTGGCAGAGACAGCTGGTGGTAGCATTTATACCTCCCCAAATTTCAATTTCTTATGTCTTAACATGCCTGTCTCTCCTGATGTTTTGGATTTGAAAAAATTCTTCTCTATTTTGGTTTGGGGCCTCACTGTTGTCTTACAAACGAAAATGTCCTTGCCATGTCCTCTACCATTACCTGACATGATAAGATTTTATCAGGGGCTGTGCCTGCCTACTGGGATTAAAAAGATGGAGAATAATGAAGTGAATGTGTGTGCATTGTGTAGTACTGATGTGATCACTCTGTGTGTAAGGCTGAACAACACACGGAGATAATGCACTACAGTACTATTTCCTCTTCATACTAGTGCACTGTATACACATAGCACAGATGAATAAATAATGCTCTACTGCATGCATGCACTAGTACTTGGCTACAAGATCCACAAACTTGCTGTACCTGTGACTGGTGACTGCCTGCTTTGTAGATGAACTGACAACTCTAATGCACTCTACAGAGTTGACCCAAACAGAGAAAAAAAGCCTCTCTATCTTGGGCACCATGTATGGCACAGCTACAGTGTAGCTGCTGCTGGTTCACTGCAACAAGTCCAAAATTACTGCAGCCAGCCACAGCTCTTACCCAAAGGGACAGGAGGAAGATTGTGAAAAAAAACGAAAAACCACAAGCCTTCCTTTGTCAGTGGGACTGACAGTGAGGTGTTAAATAAAGTAAAATTAAAATTTATAAACTGTGTGGATGAACTTAGCAGCCAAAAGGATTGAAATGAAATGTTTCTGATGTTAAACCACTGTTGAACACTGTGGAACACAGAGATCAATAGAACAGCAAGAAGCACTGTCTCTCTCCTCCAAAGGAAAGAATTAAATACAGTTTGAAAAAGTCTGCACAAACTAGAAGTAAGGATACACAGAGCAGCGATTCACTGATTTAGAAAAATGCTTCACTATGATATGTTCCCTTACGTCGTTCTTTTGGTTTCCTTTACAACAGATCTCGGTTATTCTCAGACCTCACATATGAGATATAGGCAAGGGCTGGTTGCTATGGAGACTCCAACATAACTAGCCTCAGTCACAGAGTACATTTATTTATTTATTTATTTATTTATTTAAAGATTTTTTTATATACCGCGGCACGTTTCAAAACATCACCTCGGTTTACAATGAACAATAATTTAGCAACAGGCTTTACAATCAATTCAGAAAGAACAAACATATATCAATAAGGTCAGCGAACAAGGCAATAAGTCTTGATGTACTTGATGTATTTGATGTATTCTTTACAATGCAGCCATGCAAGTCTGTCTACGGGGCATAAATACATTCCATATGTTTCATTTGTAGGAAGCACCCCATTCAATTTTTGGGACCCACAAATGAAGTGAAAGGGGAATATTCATCACAGAATGAACATTCATTTTAAACAAATACACATAAATGCACGTGTGCAAGTTTGCCTTTCCAATAGCAGGTATAACTTTGGCAAGCAAGTATGCGCAGGGACTGATGACTAATTTTCAAAGCAAAAGTACTTGCAGACTGATAAAAATATTTTCAGACTTTCCATTCTTTGAAAATTACCCTTTCTAACTCCCCAAACCCCATCAACATTTCCCCACTAGAAGGCTGACCACCCTGAACATCAAGGCTTCTAACACACAAACATCAAATACTCCCAAAGCGTCAAGCTACCCCTCCCCTGAACATGAAAGCACCCCAAAATAAAGAACATTTCTGAACATCAAGAAAGAAATTTGATCCTCCCTCCATGAAAGCCGGATACCCCACCACCACCACTTCAAGGCATATCCTCTGATATAGTGTTAAAATGCCATTAGGTGGCATTATTTGAAGGTTTGAAGTAGTGCCAGCAAGAGGACTACTAGCCTGTTAGTGAAATCCAGACAAAGGACTCTCTGGAATGGTAGGAGGTCAGAATTTCATGCTGGGGGGAGGGGGGATCTGGCCTTCATGGCAGGGAAAGTCCAGCCTTCATGGAATGAAGCTTGGGTCTCTTCTGGGTCCTGCCTTTTATGAGGGGAATAGGATAAAATCTGGCCTTCATGCAGGGTCAGGGCTTTTTTGATGTTTGAGCATTCCTTGATGTTTTGGGTGCTCTTGATATTTAGAAGGCCTTGATGTTTGGGTGGCCTTGTTATTACAGGAGTCTTTGATATTCAGAGGGTTCCTTGCTATTTGGAGGTTTGAGACCTTGTTGTGCGGGTATGGAGACTTGTCGCAGACTTGCCCTTTTATTTGGGAGCCAATCTAGATGACCTGGAGATGGTCACTTTGCACAGGAAATTTCAATATATACAGCATTTTCTGTTAGTGTGTACACTTCTTTTGGACAATTAGAATAGATTCTTCATTTTAATGGGTGCACAAAAAATGTGCAGCATCCCACATTAAGTAGATTTTTACTTTGATCATGCTAAAAAATATAGCTGGAATTTTAATGAATAAGTCCAATGAGGCTCATGCATATGGAAATGACACGGCTAATGGTCTCCTTCCCAGCCTCAAAATGGGTGAATCATCCTCACAGTGAACAACCCAGAGAAAGCCTGAGCCAATCCATTATGCCCTTCTTTAAAAAAAACATTGTTTAATGTTTATGCAACTAAATCAGGTGCCCTCTGCAATGTTTGCAAGATTGAAAATGTGATTTTAATTTTGAATAGGTTGAACATATTCCCAACTTGTGACTTCTGCTATAAAACCACAAGGGATAGTAGAAGAGAAGCAGGCTTTCTTAGGAATTAAAAGCTACCACCAAGCTCTGATGAATGCCCAGGGACACCCAAAACTGCGATTCCTACTTTAGCAATATCTGGCTACTAAAGCAGGGCAATGGCTAATAAATAATCTTTGACATAGGAATTAAGTTGTTTTGTGAGGAAGCAGATTATTATAAACTAAATTGAATTATGAAGTAATGCTAACTCTGTTGAGGATTGTAAATTAATTCATTTTTAACAATAACATTTCTGTATTTTATTAAAGCAATGTAAAAATTCAGTGAAGACTGGGATGCAGCAGATAAACAGGGCAGGTGTTGATAATGCAAATGAAATAGATGACAGATGGTTAGTAGCACGATCACTCTCTCTCTCTGTGTAATGGATAGAGGTAATCAAATTCCTCTGTGAATTGGTGACTTTCTCTACATCAAGAACTTTGTCAAGGCAGCTTGGGGAAAGATATGCTGTGCATGAGACCTAGTCGATTTTAAACATCATAAAGAATGTCATCTTGCTCTGTTTTGTTTGGGGATTCATTTTATATTCATAATTTTTCCTCAAGAGCGTCTTTCAGAATTCCTTATAAGTAAATGGTTATCTGTTGTCAGGGATATGCAGAGAACACAGAGGAGACCATAATTCAGCTGCTGAGCGGCTAGATACGTTAGCCAGATACACCTATCCAGTTAACTTAACTGGGATTTTCAACGGTGCGGCAGCACTGCTGAATATACCCATCTACCTTATAAGTTAGCCAGATAGGTGTATCCGGCTAACTTTAGACCTGCCTACAACGTGGTAAGAGTTAGCTGGTTAAATTCACCAGCTAACTCTGAATAACCTAACTGGCTAACTCTACTCCTCCCCAGAACCCTCCTACTGCCCTCCCCAGGAATGCCCCCAGCATATCTGGCTAAATTCTAGCCAGATAAAGAGCTATCGAGCTAGAATTTAGCCAGAGAAGTCGCTGAATATCATTTAGATGTCTTTTGAATCTCTACCAAGGTAATGTAACAAAGGAAGGTATATTAAACAGGCACCATCAGCATATAATAAAACAAATAAGTGCCTGAATATTTCACAGTATACTTTATTAACAATACATTTCCACATATATTTTTTTATAAACAAACACACGTGCACTACAATATTACAAAGTTAAAATAGTTCTCACATAGCCACTAGGGACCCTAGTTTTGTCGATGAAGCCGGCTTCTTCAGGAGACTCGATAACACCCAAATCTAAAAATCACAATAAATACACATGGTTCAATGTATTTTGCCATACCATTTTTATAAAATATACATTCAAAAATAGTTGATAACAAAGCTGCGTGTATAATCACAGAGTCGAGCCTTTGTTTGTTTCCAACGTGACTGAGTAACAACATGACTCTTATATGAACTGTGAACTGAGCTGTAACCCCAGGTTTTTCACCCTATCATGCGCCCAACTAACCAGCACCACAATTTATCAGAGTGATTATACCTGCACTATACTACTATGGTAATTCCAGCATGACAACCAGCATGCTCAGCATTTTGGTGCTGGTTGCCATGTTGGAGTTACTGATGGGTGTTATCGAGTCCCCTGAAGAAGCTGGTTTCTTCGGGGAAACTAGGGTCCTTAGTGAGAATGTGGGAATTATTTTAACTTTGCAATATTGTAGTGCACATGTGTTTGTTTAGTAAAAAATATATGGGGCGATGTATTGTTAATAACGTATATTGTGATATTCAGACACTTTTTATTAGTTTGTTAAATTTTGAATATCTATCCCAGAATGTTCAGTATTCACTGATGATAAGTGTGGGAAGATGCTACTGTAAATCATAAGTAGGGAGTGATAAGAAGGAGAGCAATAATGCATGTGTGTAGGGAGCTTGCAGACCCTCAGGTACTTTGTACCCATGGGCCCACAAGCTCCTTTTCAAAGAAAAACTCCCTGCAGAGTTTCCTATTGAAAATTAGATCACACACTGCAGCTACAAAGTAACTGCATATTTCAAGCCTGCAATGAAGCAAGTACAAAAGATGCACTGGAAAGCACATATAGGGGCAGATTTTAAAAAGTTGCGCGAGCGCGTACTTTTGTTCGTGCTGCAGGTGCGAACAAAAGTACGCCTGATTTTATAAGATACGCGCGTAGCCGCGCGTATCTTATAAAATCTGGGGTCAGCACGCGCAAGGCTGCGCAAAATCGGCAGCCTGTGCGCGCCGAGCCGCGCAGCCTGCCTCCGTTCCCTCCAAGGCCGCTCCGATTTCGGAGCGGCCTCGGAGGGAACTTTTCTTCGCCCTCCCCGCACCTTCCCCTCCCTTCCCCTACCTAACCCACCCCCCGGCCCTATCTAAACCCCCCCCTTACCTTTGTTGGCAAAGTTACGCCTGCTGAAAGCAGGCGTAACTTTGCGCACGTCGGCCGGGTGCCCCGCTCCGTGGTCCGGTCCCGGGGGCACCGCCCCCGAAATGCCGTGCCCCGCCCCCTAAACGGCACGTCATCTCGACACGCCCCCCGACACGCCCCTGACACACCCCCGACAGGAAGCCCCGGGGCTTTACGCGCGCCGGCAGCCTATGCAAAATAGGCGCGCCGGCGCGCGAGGGCCCTGCGCGCGTAAATCCGGAAGGATTTACGCGAGCGGGCCTTTGAAAATCCGCCCCATAATGATTTGAAAATGCAGTCACCATGCATACTTTTTTTCCTCTGACCTAACCTCACCCACTTTTACCAGCAGTAGGCGGAGACAATAAACTGTGCTTTTATGTGGTTGAACACGTTTATCTTGTAAAAACATTCAATCATTGCCCAGTTGGATAGGGTAGAAAGAGAACACAGCATATCGGATGGCTTGACACAATGGACAATAATTCAACAAAAGGAAAGCATCCACGTTTATTGCAGCAGTCCATCAGCTTGGCTGAGGATGATCTGATATGCTGTTGTAATTTCTAAATGCAAAGCAATTCAGATAGTCCTAAAAATCAGGAATGAGAGAATTAGCTGTATTTTGTGAAGATATCAAAAAATATATAATTCTATGTGAAGTACCTTGGAGTTTCGACAATGTTGCTAAGTAAAGTTAACCCAAGTGAGAGAGAGAGCTCTATCTTTGGCAGGACCATTATTGTGGAACACATTACCACTTGAACTGAGATTAATGAAAGAATTAAAACTTTTCAAAAAAGGCCTAAAAACTTGGCTTTTCAAAAAAGCATTTCACAATGAGAGCGATGACTAACAATACATACAGCTGAAAGTCACCAACAAACAGAAAATTGACAATTTTATTATTTGTTACCCATTATTAAATATTAAATTGAAACAGTATACACATATATGATTATCCAAAAATCATATAAATAGTAACCCCAACCCATCTCTCATTTAGAGTATATTACTGAACTATGTAACCGTAAAATATTGGTACACCATGGATAACTTAGAAACCTAACCAACCTATTTCGTGCCGAAATGTGAACCGTTGTGATGGTGTATTACTAAACGACGGTATAGAAAATTTTTTTAAATAAATAAATAAATAAAGGTTAAAAGGGAAATTAATCAAGAAATAATAGAAAATGTGTATTTTGCTGAAAATAGAAGCATGTGTTTATGAACATCATTGACCTGCCCAACCTACTGTTCCTATCCTCATGCTATTCACAGTAAATCATGCTGGACATGATCCACCCAGATTGGGGGTTTTTTTATGTTTGACGAGCAAAACTCCTAATGACTGATGGCGTCACCTTTATTCATTTAATGGCAAGGGTCTGTATATATGAACTTGCCCTATATGTAAGAAGTTAACATTTGTAATTGATGATGCTTTGTGTGTAAAATAGTGCATCTGTAATAATGTGGTCTGCTTCAATTATGTATGTATAGTTTTTATCCACCAAGATCCATGGATTGGTAGAATATAAATTTTTTTTTTATAAATTTGTGGTGAGTAGGAGGAGCGATCACAGAGACTCATTTAACACCCTTCACTCTGTCCTCAAACATGCCCATAAACACCTATTCACCCAAATGCACAAACTTGCATAAGCCATTCCACTAGAATATATTTATTTGTGCTTCAGCCTTGCAAAAGTTTATCCTGGATCACTGCCACAACAGCATAATACCAACAATGTCCAAAAATGGTTTCCTGTTCATACCCCAAATCAGTCCAGACTCCTGGGTTTTGCCACCCTGCCAACAGATGGAGACAAAGAAAATTTTCACTGACATTGCCATATAACCTAGTATGTCACCTGCAGTCCTTCAGTATTTCTCTGTCTCCAGCAGAAGGTGATGGTATAAAACCTGCAGTTTGGAGTGTAAAAAAAAAAGAAAAAGAAGAAAATAAGAAAGATTGCCAATTCTTCCCAGGGAGTTGCCAAGTCCTGGAGGGCCATCCCCCTGGTTTGAGGTGGAAAAGCAGGGTTGATGACCCTTAATGGTGGCTCGGTCCTAGATCCCGTGGGGGTGTACATCTGGTGGTCCAGATCCCTCATCCCCCACGAGGCAGTGTTGGTCTGCTGATAGCTCTGCGTTTAGGTGACCTGGCTCCGCAAGGAATTATTTCTTTTCTTTTGCTGTACCATGGCTAGTGGCAGCAGTAAAGTTTTGTGAAAAAAAAAAAGTTCAAAGGGAAAGTGCTGCCTCACAAGGAATCACAGTGTCCGGTCGGTAGGAGCTCGATTGCTGGGACACAGCTGTTCACACAGCATGTTTGTTTCTGAAGCAGAAAACCTGGAGATTGCAGCGGTGCCCTGATTGGACCACGTGGCATGGTGCGAGGCAGTCAGTACCGCTCCTTTAGAAACTCATGGTCTCAACTCTCTCGGGGCGGTTTGCATGCAGAGTGCATCTTTGGTGGAAAGGCACTTTGGGGGAGCACAGCGCTAGACCAGAGGCTAAATGAGCCTTGTGGGTGTCAGGGTCTAGTGCTGAGACTTTCCCCGTAAGTGCGGGAACAGCGGCCATTTTAGAATCCCTCTCAGGGCCTGCGGTGTTGGTGAGGGAGGCTGGGGAATCCCAACCTCAGCTATCCCCATCAGTACCTGGCCCCAGGGAGGTGCAGAGAGGCTCTGGCACCAAGAAAACTCCTCTGGAGCCAGATTCAGAGGATTCGCAGAACTTTTCTGCAGATTTTGTTTTACTTATGCATAAAGCTTATTTAGCAAAAAAAACAAAAACAAAACAGCAGGAGATGTTTGCTTTTGGTCCCAGTCTTGCACTAAGGATTCTCAGCCAGAGATGAGGCCCAGGCTGGTGAAGGGGAAGCAGTCCACAATCCTTCAGCATTATTTGGTTCACTCTCCTTGGCTAGGGAGTCCTGAGAGAGGCACAGATGATTCAGAGTATTCTGAATTTGCAGAAGAACAGTCTCTGGGAACGGAATTGGTGCTGTATGGGGAGGATCCAGATGAGGGTCCAGAAGAGGTCCAGGTAGTGAAAAGAGGTAGTGCTCCTCTTTTGTAAGGAGGAGCTCTGGCCCTTAATTCTGTATGTCTTATGTCTTTAAGGAATTTGGGATCAAGGTTTCCCAGGAGGAATCTGACCTGGAAGGGGCAGATCCCATCTTTTAAGAGTTGAGAGGATCAGCAAAAGCTTTCCCTTTTCATAAATCGGTGAAGAAGCTGGATATTTGAAAATGGGATACTCCTGAGCCCAGCTTGAAGGTTGGCAGGGCAATGTCAATTGTCAAGGCTGTATCCATTACCAGACTAGATATTGGAACTTGTGGCGCTTTGATGGATATTTCAGTGTCGGTGGTGACCAAATGACTACCATTCCATTGACAGGATCAGCTGCATTGAGAGATGACAGGATTGAAAGTATTTTGAGGTCTCGGCACTGGGCATAAAGGCTGTGATTTCCAGTAGTTTTATGCAAAGAGCATGCCTGCACTGGGTCCAGCAGTTGCAGGAGTCGCTGGCTACTTTGGGGGCTGCAGCAAAGCAGGCAGAGCATTTAGAGGCGGCTATTGCATATAGTGCAGATGCCTTATATTACCTGATCAGGACTTTTACGATTATGATGTGTGATCTTGGCCAGGAGGTTGCTTTGGGTACGAAACATCAGCAGATGTTTGGTCCAAATCGCAACTGGATACTCTTCCATTCAAGGTCAAGCTCTTGTTTGGAGAGGTCTTGCAGCAGATAATGAAACATCTGGGAGAGTCCACAGTACATAAGCTACAGAGGAGAAACCAAAGGGCAGGAGATTTTTGTTGCCATCTCGTGCATGTTTTCAAGGCAATAAAAGACTTTGCCAGAATAAAGGTTCTTCAGAACTGCAGAGGCAAGGTTCAGGCAGAGCACAGTCCTGGGGGCAGTTCTTTCGGGGTAGGTGCAAGCCATCCTGAGACAACCCTGGTCAGGGGACTGGGGTTGTGAAGTTCTTACAATGAGGGCATTGGAGGGCGTTTAGCACTCTTTTATGAGGAGTGGATCAAAATTACCATGGACCAGTGGGCCCTAAATATGAAAAAAGATGGCTACACATTAGAATTTGCTCAGCCAATATGAGAGGCTTACATTGGTTCCCCCTTGCACTCCCCATGCCAAGTGAATAGTGGTTCAAGAGACGGTGGACTGATTGAGGCATCTGGGGGCTAATGTGCCAGCTCCTTGAGAAGAGCAAAGAACAAGAAGGTATTCCATGTATTTCATGGTGCCAAAAAAAGAGGGGATGTTTCAGTCAATTTTGGATTTGAAGAAGGTAAATGCAGCTCTCAAGTTTCCTCATTTCTGCATGAAGACTCAGGTCGGTCATAGTGGCAGTATGCAAGGGGGAGTTCTTGGAGACTCTCAACATGACAGAGGTATGTCTGCACATAGCCATCAGGTCACAGGACGAGCAGATACTGTGGTTTATGATCCTAGAGGAATATTTTCAGTTCTGAGCCCTTCCTTTCGATTGGCAATGGTGCCACACACATACACCAAGGCGATGGTGGTAGTGGCAACGGCCCTCAGATGAGAAGGTGTAAAGGTGCATCTGTATCTGGACAACTGGCTCATTCGGGCAAAGTTGGATGACCTTTGTCAGTGGTTGGTACAGCCGGTTCTGCTGCAGTTAAGATCTCTGGACAGGGTTGTAAATCTAGCAAAGAATCATCTTATTTCCTCTCAAACCCTAGAGTATCTAGAGGCTTGATTCGACACATGGGAAGGAAGAGTTTTTCTCACAGAGGAGAGGATACTGAGGTTACTGAGTCAGTTCCATCATCTGCTACGGTGTACAGTGCCCAGAGTCTGGGACTATTTGCAAGCTCTGGGCTCTGTGGCTTCAACATTGGAGTTAGTACCTTAGGCATTTGCACATATGGGGCCTCTTCAGACAGCTCTTCTCCCACTGGAATCCGTTATCAGATGAATTTCATCTTAACCTCCTGTTAGAGGGGGAAGTCAGAGACAGTCTTTTTTGTGGCTTATTCGCACTGGTCTGGTGTGTGGTGTGAAACTGGAGGTCCAGGATTGGGTGATAGTTACAACCAATACCAGCCTTTGTGGATGGTGTGGGTAGTCTGTAAAGATAAGTTGGCACAGGACCAGTGGTCAAAGGAGGAGGCTTCATGGTCTTTCAATTTATTAGAGATGAGAGCGGTGAGTTTCGCATTGCTTGCCTTTCTGCTGCAATTAAGTGATCATCCAGTGTGGATTCTGTCAGATAATGCAACAACGGTGGCCTACATCAACTGGCAGAGAGTAACCAAGAGTCAGGCAATGGCTCAGGAGGCCCAGGTGGAACAATTGGAGTGGAACAATTGGAGTGGTTGACAGCATCTCACATCACCAGGGTAAACAATGTTCAGGCATATTTTCTCAGTGAGAGGAAACTAGAACCGCAAGTGGAAGCTGGCAGAGTCGGCAATGCATCTCATTCATGTCAAATGGGGATATCCCCAAATGGAATTAATAGCAATAGAATGCCAAGGTATCTAGTTTTTAAAGCTGCAGGAGAAAACATGAGGCAAAAGGAATCTATGCTCTGGTTCTCCCATGGCCTTGAGCCATTCTTCTTTATGGCTTTGCTCCATGCCCATAGACAGGCCATTGAAGTTTGGCCATCGGTCAAAGCTTCTCTACCAGTACCGAATACTTTTGGATCAGGCAGATTATTTCTGGCTTACAGCCTGGCTTTTGTAAGGAAACAGCTGAGATAGAGGGGATATTCCAAAGAAGTTATTGCCACCTTATTTCAGGCCATTTGACCTTCCACATCCTTAGTGTAGATGAGGTTTTGGAGGTTACTTGAGTCCTGGTGTACCATTAACAGAGTGCAGCCTATTCAGGCAACAGTGTTGCATATTTTGGCTTTTCTGCAGGAGAGTTTGGTCAAAGGTCTGGCCTTTAATTATTTAAAAGTGCAGGTAGCAGCCTTGGGCTGTCTTCGAGGTAAGGTAGCAGGGATATCCTCTGTCCGTACACCTGGATGGGAGACATTTTCTTCAGGAAGCGAAGCATTTGCGTCTCCCAATGAGAAAGATCTGTCCCTCTTGGAATGTGAGGCACCATGTGAACCACTAAAAAGAGCAACCATGAAGGATTTAATTCTGAAGGTAGTCTTTCAGGTGGCTATTTGTTCATCCAGGAAAATCTTGGAGCGTCAGGCATTGTCATATCGAGATCCTTTTCTACAGATTTCAGAGTCTGAAGTATCTTTGTGCATGGTACCTTCCTTTCTGCCATAGGTTGCTTCAATATTCTATCTTAGTCAGAATATATAACTTCCACCTTTACTGGATTTGAATTTTTCCGTGTCTCACGCAAACGAGATTTGAGCCTTGGATGTCAGGCAAGCATTATTGCAGTATCTTAAGGTTACTAATGATTTCTGGAAAAGAGATCACCTCTTTCTACTGTTGAGTAGTCCAAAGAAGGGATGTAAGGCAACAAAGGCTACAATTGTGCATTGGCTGAAAGAAGCCATTGGTTCGGTCTATATTTATAAGGGGTGCCTGTGCCTCAGGGGTTAAGGGCTCATTTGATTCATTTTCAGGCAACCTCTTGGGCCGAATACCAGCAGATGTCTCTGCAAGAGATTTGTGGGTGGCTGCTTGGTAGTAGTTGCACACTTTCACAAAACATTATAGATTGGATGTCCAGGCTCCAGATCATGTGCTTTAGTGAGAGTGTTGTATGAACAGGATTCTCACAGTCCACCCTGTTTAGGGGAGCTTGGGTATATCCTAGATCTCTGGAATGATCTGAGGTATGAACAGGAAAGGAAAAATTGGTTCTTTAGTAAGGAAACGGCTGAGATAGAGGGGATATTCCAAAGAAATTTTGTTCCTGGAATACCAGAGATCAGTTCAAAGACCTACCCATTGGGAAAGAGAGTGTTGCACGGGAGGTAGACCCTTGAGCCGAGGTGAGGTTGACGCTACCTGTAGGAGGGATCCTACGGGTCCCCACCATCAGCAGGCGCCATTGTAAAGATGGCCGCCGGCCAGCCAGTGTTCCTACCATGTGACAGGGGCCAGCCAATGGCACGGATACCCTGTCACATGGTAAGGGCAAAGGGCCATCGGCGCCATCTTTATCAGTGGCAGCCGACGGCCCGAGAATGGGAGATCGCTTCCAGGGCCACCACTAGACCACCAGGTAATTTAAAAATGTTTTGGGGGGCTCGGGAGGGTGGGAGAAGCTAAGGGGTCATCTTTAGAGTGTCGGGTGGGGTTTTTTTTAATCGGGCCATCTGCGCCATTTTTGAGTGGCAGTCAAAATGGCGCTGATGGCCCGAGAGCGGGAGATCGGTCCTCGCGCCCCCACTGGACCACCAGGTACTCGTAAAAAGTTTTGGGGGGTTCGGGGGGGTGGGGGAAGGTAAGGGATTAGTTTTATAGGGTTGGGGTGGGTTTAGGGGTTGTTTTGGTGTGCCGGTTTTCCCGCCCTCCCCCCAAATAACTCCCGTTAGTAGACACTAATGGGAGTAACGATTTTTCACGATAAATCGTGAAAATTTCTATTGTATCGCGCAATGTACCAATTTTTTGACAATTTAAAAAAATATTGGACAATTTTTTAAATCATCAAAAAACGATTCACATCCCTACTCAGCAGTCTATACCTAGCTTCTCTGAATGTTCTGGCTGTGATGGGTACAACACATCCAAGCTATAAGTCAAAGAGAAAAGTTCAAAGTGGTATAGTGAAATTGAAAGGTGGAAATGATCAATGCATGGAGAGTGACAAAGAAATGGCAGAAATATTAAATGAATACTGCAGTTCTGTGTTCACTAAAGAACACCCTGGAGAAGGACCATCTCTACACAACAAGAAACTGGAAGGAAGTGGAATAGAAGAAAACCCTTTTACAGTAGAAAATGTATGGGAAGAGCTAAAGAATCTGAAAGTGGACAAAGCCATGGGACCTGATGGGATTCATCCAAGGATACTGATGGAGCTCAGAGATGTGCTGGCGGGTCTGCTGTGTGACCTGTTCAATAGATCCCTAGAAACGGGAGTGGTGCCGAGTGATTGGAGAGGAGCGGTGGTGGTCCCGCTTCACAAGAGTGGGAACAGAGAGGAGGCTGGTAACTACACACCGGTTAGCCTCACTTCAGTGGTGGGAAAGGAGAGGGACCTAGGGGTTATAGTGTCTAATGATATGAAGTCTGTGAAACAATGCGACAAGGTGATAGCAAAAGCCAGAAGAATGTTGGGCTGCATAGAGAGAGGAATATCGAGTAAGAAAAGGGAAGTGATTATCCCCTTATACAGGTCCTTGGTGAGGCCTCACCTGGAGTACTGTGTTCAGTTCTGGAGACCGTATCTACAAAGAGACAGAGACAAGATGGAAGCGGTACAGAGAAGAGCGACCAGAAAGGTGGAGGGTCTTCATCGGATGTCATACGAAGAGAGATTGAAGAATCTAAATATGTACACCCTGGAGGAAAGGAGGAGCAGGGGTGATATGATTCAGACCTTCAGATACTTGAAAAACTTTAACGATCCAAAGACAACGACAAACCTTTTCCGTCAGAAAAAAATCAGCAGAACCAGAGGTCACGAGCTGAGGCTCCAGGGAGGAAGACTAAGAACCAATGTCAGGAAATATTTCTTCACGGAGAGAGTGGTGGATGCCTGGAATGCCCTTCCGGAGGAAGTGGTGAAGTCCAAAACTGTGAAGGATTTCAAAGGGGCGTAGGATAAACACTGTGGATCCATCAGGTCTAGAGGAAGTGTATAAAGAGGAGGCAGCAAAACACTGCATGGAGCGGCAGTAGCCACAGAGGCATTCATGGAGCGGGATGCCAGTGGCCAGTGGTTGGTGTTCCACCTTCACGGAGTGGAAGGATGGAGGGCTGCCATCTCCAAATTAAAAAAACAAAAACAGGGGTGGGCAAGAGTATGTAAAATTAATGAAGAGTTCATAAGCTATAGATATTACCAATTATTAGGCTTATTCAATATTTGTTGATAGATAATGTGGCTTTCAATGCATACTTCACTTTCAATACATATCCAACATAGCTCTCTGCTTCAACAGCAGGGGAGAAGAAAAACTAATACTTCACGCATATCCAGCATAGTTCTCTGCTTCTACGGCAGGGGAGAAGTAAAACTAATACTTCACGCATATCCAGCATAGCTCTCTGCTTCAACGGCAGGGGAGAAGTAAAACAACCAATAAGGGCTGAATAACATAGTCTGGGTAAACAAATAAGTATGGGTGTAGCTTGCTTATTGCGGCGGTTACTACCCCTAACTAATCAAGCTAGATATTTCACTTGGATGCAGCTCCATCACTGCTCTCTGCATTAATGGTGGGGGTGAAAGGGAAATAGAACCAAAGGTTACTAGGAGCCAAGAAAAACAGATAAGTATGAGAAAAAAAGAAGTGTGAAGCTTGCTGGGCAGACTGGATGGGCCGATTAGTCTTCTTCTGCCGTCATTTCTATGTTTCTATGTTTCTATCACTTAGGTCTTACCTCCTCAAATTGCAAGATATGTGAGTGCTGCCAAGCCACAAACAATGTCTGCTTTACCACTAATAAAATCACACAACAGGGAGAAAGAAGCTGACATTAGTGGCCCTCTCACCAACAGGAAACCTTCCAGCAGAAAAAAGGTGTCATATAGCGGTGCAGCTAGAAGCTGTCTGCATCAATTTCTAATCATTCACCTCTACCTCCCAAATGCTGGTTATGTCAATGAAAATAATAGGGCACAAAGTCAGACTTACCCCATGATGCTGAAGACCAACCTGGAGTTCAACAGGTGTCTGATGTAACTATAGGTCCCATTTTGCTTACACCAGAATATTTCCAAAAAATTCCCAGCTTATATCCACTCTTATATCTCTGAAAAACCCACATGCCAATGGAGGTCTGCCTGCCAGTACTTAGGTTTCCTCTACCTGTCTGCTACTAGATATTAGGCAAAAAGAATGTTTGAGGGTTATCAGGGGCTTCTTAATGCTTCCATTACCTCATCCCCTAACCCACCTGCACCACTTATAATGGAGAAGGGCCCAGATGAAGCAAGCCTGCAGAGTTTAAGGACAATCATCTGTAGTGAGATCTGAATTGTCAATTCCCTCAGCTGCTTCCCATCCAGACATCAATTGAAGTACATGGAGTTTGTGCTGGGAATATCATCTCCTAAAAGTGTAAAAGGGAGGAAAGGTTCTTATGAACTTTAGTGCATATTGAACTAATGCACAGTTATGTAAAATAAGATAATGTTAAAATGTTTCCTTCTTTCTCTGTTTAGCACTTACTGCATGTGACTGGACAAGGTGTCGAGCTGATGTCATAAGCACACATTGTTTCTCTCTCTCTCCCCCATTTGCTGCTTTCAGGTTTCACTTTTGGTCTGCCCTGCAACTATGCTGCAACTTCTAAAGAGAGTAGTGTTGCATTTGTGGACCCTTGAGCCAGCTAGAGATGATGAAAGCACACCATGAGAAGGTCCACAGTGGATGTCGTAGACAGGAGGTGGATCAAGTCAGGAGACCCACCGAATCTTCACCACTGGAAGCCTGAGATCCTCCTGGGAGGAGCCTTTGAGGATCCAAGCCACTTGGACTTATGTGAGGTCTCCTGAAGACAAGTACCTGAAGAGTTGTCCAGAAGTTGTGAAGCAGAGGAGTGGCTGGAACCAGGAGACCAATCGGAACTTCACTACTGGAAGCCCGAGGTACCCCCAGGAGGAGCCCGTGAGGACCCGAGCCGCTTGGACTTAGGTGAGGTCTCCTGGATGGAGCAGTCCAGATCAAATCAGGCAGCAGACAAGCAGGAAGAGGAACAAACCAGGAATCGGGGCAGACAGCAGACAGCAGAGGCCGAAGACGAACCAGAGTCGAGACAGGCAGCAAGCAGGATACCAGAGGATGAGCCGAAGTCAGGAGCAAGGAGACAAACCAAAGTCAGGAGCCAGGAGACAAGCCAAAGTCAGGAGCCAGAAGATAAACCGAAGTCAGGAGCCAGGAGATAAACAAAGTCACGAGCAAGGAGACGAGCCGAAGTCAGGAGCCAGGAGATGAGCCAAACATTGGGTTATGAGCCCAGACACAGTATATAGCCTTTTTTAGACTGTAAAATATATTAAATACAGAATGTGTTATAACCATGCCATATAGTTCCAACTAAAGTGGAAGACCTTGTGATGCTAGTAGATGGAAAATCTCCATCTGCATGGTCAACTAAGATATGAGCCTTCTTCAGTGAAATGGATGTTATGGATGCATTGGAACAAGATTGCCCAGCTGACAGAAAAGCAAAGCAGCAATGGGAAAGGCATGAAGCCAAGCCTAAAGCAGAAATCATCCTACACATAAGTGATGATACCATAAAGCTAATTGTAGATCTGCTTACAGGGAAAGAGATGTGGCAAACACTTAAGGAGACATTTGCACAGGTGTCTATGGTGTCCATGCCTATAATTTTCTAAAAACTGTTAAGCTCAAAGCTAACAGAAGGAAAGAACCTGATTACATATGTGTCAGGGTTCATATCAATGCATATAAATTTGCCAGAATGATTCATAAAGGAGTTTATACTCCACTCACTATCTGAGAGCTATGCAAGCACTGTGGGATTACTTAGACTGTAGCCTGAGATGTCTCTAAATCAAGCAATAGCACAATTTCAAACATGCAGGCAATTATAAGAGTAGAAAATTTCAGAAAAAGGTCAATATTTTTAAAGCAAAAACAAGCGATGTGATTTGTTACCTTTGTAAGAAGAAAGGGATATAAAAGGTTTTGCAAACTAAATGAATACAACATTAGAACTGCTTCCACTGTCAGGAAATAAAAACCTTCTGATGAAAGGATGGGGAAGGGAAAGCCTTCAAACAGCGATAATACAGATGAAAAAAGAAAATGTCAATGTTGATACTAGACAAATGTTTGTTGAAGATTTCAAGTAACCCAAATCAAGATAGCAAGCACAGAGTCTATCTGGATTCTGATACCTCATACCAATATGTGTGCAATGAAAGTGCATTCATTTATTTAGACAAAAACTACAAAGCAGAGAGTTGCCTTACAGATTACAGGTCTGTTAAAGCAAAGGTAACAGAAAAATCCAGGTATGTTCCTTGATTAATATGGGGGGAGTTAGAATTGTTGAGTTTATTGATGATTTCTGGATTCCTGAACTTGATGGGAGTTATCTAAGTCTTTCTTACATGATGGAAAATAGTTGTAAGATCCATCTCAAGATCAATGAAGAGAGAGATGGTGCAATTTTGCTAAAAGCAATTAAAACAATTGCAAATTTACTTAAACTCTTGCAGCCTGCAGATAGGTGCAATACAATTAAGGCTTGTTCCCATGGAAACAAAGGGATCGATTTATGGCATTGATAAGTGTGGACATGTTAATTATGAATACCTAAACAAGATCAGGAGAGAGGAACTTGTTGATAGGCTTGACCTTTGCAACTGGAACTTTGATAACAACATGCCCTGTGAATGCTGTGTAAAAGCAAAAGCAAAATGAAGCTCATTTCCTATGCTGCAAAGATAGCAAACAAATATTGGATCTGATTTTACAGATGTTTATGGCACCCTAGTAGTAAAAGCAAAGGGTATCAAAAGCTATTTTTTTTATACTTGTGGTCTGCTATTCAAAGTACATTAACACTTATCTGTTGTCAAATAAAAGTGAAGTATTTGAAAAGTTTAAACATTACTGTGCTTATTTTGAAAATTAATTTTCAGAGAAAAATTAAGAGATTTAGAACTGACAATGGAAGAGAATTCTGTGGCAAAGAAATGGAAGAATTTCTATGATAAAAAGGCATAAAGCATGAAACGACTATAAGCTAAAGCCCTGAACAGAATAATCATCAGAGCTTGCCAAAATGACTATATGTCTACTGCTGGATGAACAGTTATCTGATGACTGGTACCTATTTACACAATCACCTACCAACCAGGGATGCAGATAAAACACCTTATGAGCTATGGAATGGTTACAAGCCTAATTTATCTTATCTGAAAGTGTTTGGCTGCAAAACTTATGTTCATATTCCCAAAGAGAAGAGAAACAAACTGTAATGCATGAGTCAATTTTGAATCAAGCTGGGATTTGAAAAAGGAGCTAGAGGGTTATAGACACTTTCCTGTGCATGTGATACAGTAAAAAACATTATTTAATTAAGCCCGGCGGTAAAAAGAGGCGCTAGGGACACTAGCACGTCCCTAGCTCCTCTTTTCGGACAGGAGCAGCGGCAATCAGTGGGTTTGACAGCCGACGCTCAATTTTGCCGGCATCGGTTCTCGAGCCCGCTGACAGTCACGGGTTCGGAAACCGGGCGCCGGCAAAATTGAGCATCCGATTTTCAACCCGCGAGCCGCGGGCCGATTTCAAATTATTTTTTTTTTACTTTTTTAAACTTTCGGTACCTCCGACTTAATATCGCCATTAAGTCGATATTAAGTCGGAGGGTGCACAGAAAAGCAGTTTTTACTGCTTTTCTATGCACTTTCCCGGTGCCCAGAGAAATTAACGCCTACCTTTGGGTAGGCGCTAATTTCTGAAAGTAAAATGTGCGGCTTGGCTGCACATTTTACTTACTGAATTGCGTGAGAATACCTAATAGGGCCATCAACATGCATTTGCATGTTGCGGGCATTATTAGGTTCGGGGGAGGGGGTTGGACGCGCATTTTGGAAGCGCTATTACCCCTTACTGAATAAGGGGTAAAGCTAGCGCGTCAAAAACGCGCATCCAAATGCCGGCTAACAGTGCGCTCCATCGGAGCGCACTGTACTGTATCGGCCCTTAAGAAAGCAAGAAGGGGATACGGAGCAACAGGCTGATAATGCTGATATGCAAGCAGAGGCATTCACAGCTGCCAGGAATAATGACCTATAAAAAGAAGATTATTCAGATTCTGATGATGCTTTTTCTCAAACAGAGAACTTGACAGTCTCAGAACCTGAGAAGCATGACAATTATAATCATTCAGAAGGAGATGCAGCACCTATACAACCAGAGGCAAATCTAAGGAGATCTAAAAGATCAAATAAGGGAAATCTACCACAACATATATACTGCACAGTTCAAGAAAAGGATGTGTTTGACATCATGGACAGACAATGAGAATATGCCTCCCGCTGAGAATGAAAAATGGAGAAATGCAGCAAAAGAATAGAGATTCTTCATAAAAATAAGACATGGACACTGACTAAATTGCCAAGAGGCAGGCAAGCTGTAGGATGCCGTTGGATTTTTAAAACTAAGTATGATACAGAGGGAAATGTGCAAAGATAGAAAGCAAGATTTGCAGCTAAAGGCTACATGCAAAAATATAATGTTGACTTCAACAAAACATTTGCATCAGTTGTGAAGCACACAACCTTAAGAATCCTGCTTAGTGTGGTAGCAAGCAAAACTCTGCTGTGTCATTCCTACATATAGCAATTTGCAAGGGCATACTATGCAATATACCACATGAGTTGTCTTGCATGTGAATTCTGAAGATGGTACAGTTTTATGTCCTTGGAAAATATGATTTTCCAAATCCAAAAGTTTTTGTTGACAAAAAGTACAATCACATGTATGTGTCTCCAATGTCTCCAAAAGTGGATTATAATTGCTGGCCCGAACTAGGGATGTGAATCGTTTTAGGACGATTAAAATTATCGTCCGATAATTTTAATATCGTCTTAAACCGTTATGGAACACAATACAATAGAGATTCTAACGATTTATCGTTATAAATCGTTAGAATCGTGAGCCGGCACACTAAAACCCCCTAAAACCCACCCCCGACCCTTTAAATTAAATCCCCCACCCTCCCGAACCCCCCCCCAAATGACTTACATAACCTGCGGGTCCAGCGGCGGTCCGGAACGGCAGCGGTCCGGAATGGGCTCCTGCTACTGAATCTTGTTATCTTCGGCCGGCGCCATTTTCCAAAATGGCGCCGAAAAATGGCGGCGGCCATAGACGAAGACGATTGGACGGCAGGAGGTCCTTCCGGACCCCCGCTGGACTTTTGGCAAGTCTTGTGGGGGTCAGGAGGCCCCCCCCAAGCTGGCCAAAAGTTCCTGGAGGTCCAGCGGGGGTCAGGGAGCGATTTCCCGCCGCGAATCGTTTTCGTACGGAAAATGGCGCCGGCAGGAGATCGACTGCAGGAGGTCGTTCAGCGAGGGTTCCGGCGCCTCGCTGAATGACCTCCTGCAGTCAATCTCCTGCCGGCGCCATTTTCCGTACGAAAACGATTCGCGGCGGGAAATCGCTCCCTGACCCCCGCTGGACCTCCAGGAACTTTTGGCCAGCTTGGGGGGGGCCTCCTGACCCCCACAAGACTTGCCAAAAGTCCAGCGGGGGTCCGGAAGGACCTCCTGCCGTCCAATCGTGTTCGTCTATGGCCGCCGCCATTTTTCGGCGCCATTTTGGAAAATGGCGCCGGCCGAAGACAACAAGATTCAGTAGCAGGAGTCCGTTCCGGACCGCTGCCGTTCCGGACCGCCGCTGGACCCGCAGGTTATTTAAGTCATTTGGGGGGAGGGTTCAGGAGGGTGGGGGATTTAATTTAAAGGGTCGGGGGTGTGTTTTAGGGGGTTTTAATGTGCTGGTTTTGCGATTTTACGTTTTTTCGATTTTTTACGATTTTCATCACGATTTTTCACGATATTTTACCCCCCCCCAAACGGCAACAATACGATTCCCTCCCCCTCCCAGCCGAAATCGATCGTTAAGACGATCGAGGACACGATTCACATCTCTAGCCCGAACTACCTTATCCCTGATGTTTTGAGCTTGTGAGTATGCAATACATAATGGAAGTGAAAAAAACCGGATGAACATCTTGGATAGACCGCCAATGTTTTCGAATGATTTTGCTTGCGGCCGCTGCTAATGGTGAATATCTCATAACCAAAGTACGATGATTGGAATCTTCAGGTGCTGGTTTCAAAAAAAGATTATCTCGATTGTTGAACAGTGCTCTATGATATGCATTGCATACACAGGAGGACGGATAGCCCCCGTCCAAAAAATGGGCAGCCATATCCTTGGCTCGATCCTTAAATTCCTGTCTTTCAGTGCACAACCACCTAAGTTGAAAAAATTGACTAACTGGCAGATTTCTTTTAAAAGGTGTTGGGTGTGTACTGACAAAACATAATAAATTATTACGTTCCGTGGGTTTACAGTAAATACTTGTTTTTGATGAGCTCTGATGTTTACTAATCAAGATGTCTAAAAAAACAATCTCTGATGTGTGGTAAGTAATGGTGAACTTGAGACACGTTGATAAAGAATTTAGCCATTGAAAAAAATCAAGTAGAGTTGAAACTGAACCTTGCCATATGATCAAAACGCCATCTATATAGCGCTTCCAGCACATAAGCTGAGATGACCAGGGAGTATTATACAAATATGTCTCCTCAAAATTCACCTCAAAGATATTAGCCACTTCTGGGGCCATTGTAGCACCCATTGCTGTACCACAAATCTGATAAAAAAAAAAATTGACCATTGTATGCAAAATAATTCTTACTTAATGCTAACGTCAATAATTTCAAAACATATTCTGTTGGAATGAGTTGTGGTGGTGGTCTTTGTGATAGAGCTTTCTTCACAGCAAATAGGGCTTCATCTTGCGGGATGACAATATACAATGACTGTGTATCCAGGGTAACTAGGATGAAATTGGGATCTATCTCCAAAGAGTTGAGAAACTGAATCATAGTAAAGGAATCTTTGATGAATGAAGGTGCCAGCAGGATTAAAGGTTGTAATATTTTGTCCAGTAAAATCGAAACTGGTTCAAGAAACAAATCATTCGCCGAAACAATTGGGCGTCCCAGTGAATTATCCAAGGACTTATGTATTTTGGGTATTATGTACAGCACTGGTACTTGTGGATACTTCTTAATCAAAAAATCAAATTCAGCCTTAGTTAAAAAACCTTCTTCAAACCCTTCTTTAGGCAGAGTGTGCCATTACTTCCATGATAAACGATGTAGGATCTTCGGAGATGGGTTGATAGAATTGGGCATCGGAGAGTTGGCGTAGAATTTCTTGAGAGTATTGAGATTCACTAAAGATGACAACTCCGCTGCCATTGTCAGCTGGTTTAATTACAATGGGGCAGATTTTTAAAGGAGCGCGCGTGCGGGGTACGCGCTACCCTGCGCGCACAAATGTACACCCGATTTTATAACAAGCACGCACTGCCGCGCACATGTTATAAAATCTGGGGTTGGCGTGCACAAGGGGGTGTACACTTGTGCACTTTGCATGCGCCGAGCCCTAGGGGATGCCCGATGGCTTTCCCCGTTCCTTCCAAGGCCTCGGAGGGAACTTTCCTTTTGCTCCCCCCACCTTTCCCTCCCTTCCCCTATTTAACCCACCCCCCAGCCCCACCTAATTTCCCCCTTACCTTTGTTCTCTAAGTTATGCCTGCCCGAGGCAGGCGTAACTTGTGCGTGCCGGCCGGCTGCTGGGACGCGAACCTCCGGCACGGCTACTGTGCCGGAGGACTCGGGACCACCCCCGGACCGCCCCTGGACCGCCTCAGGATCAGCGCCATGCCCACAACCCCGCCCCTTCCCACCCCTTTTTCAAAGCCCCAGGACATACGTGCATCCCGGGGCTTGCGCGCGCCGCCGAGCGTATGCAAAATAGGCTCGGCACGCGCAGGGGCAGGTTTTCAGGGTTACACGCATAAGTTACATTTATTTATTTATTTAACAACTTTTTTTATACTGACATTCGTGGGAACATCACATCGGTTTACAAATAAATGGGAAGAGAAAATACAGAGAACAGGGCAAGGGGAACTGGGAGCAAGTAATAATAAATATAGCTTAACTAATGAGGATAAAGGAGAGATAATGAAGCAGCAATAAGATAACAATAAAGATAACTATAATATAAAAGGTTTGGTTAGGTACAACATTAAGGGGAGAGCATAAAGGAACTGATGTAGGAGGATAAAGGGAGAGGGAGGGAAGGGGGGGAGACTTATGCTGGGAAGGCCTGCTTTAAGAACCAGGTCTTGAGCTTTTTTCTGAATTTATTCTGGCAGGGCTCAGAGCGAAGTTCTGAGGGGAGAGCATTCCAGCGGGAAGGACCAGCCACGGAAATGGCTCACTCCCTGGTGGAGGTGAGATGAGCATTCTTGAGGGAGGGGTGTGTAGGGTAGCTTTGAGAGAATTTCTAGTGGGGCGGTTGTGAGTGGTGAAGCGCAGGGGATCTTAAAGCCAGTTGGAGTTGTGGTGGTATAGCGCTTTATGGATAATAGTAAGGGTTTTGTACAAAATGCGTGAGGGAATAGGGAGCCAGTGAAACCCTTGTAACCCTTTGAAAATCTACCCCAATGTCTCTTCGACGGACCATCTCCTGTAAGGTAAAGAATTCTTCACATGACAAATTGAAATACATTTTGTTGTTTTTTATTTTCCAAAGCTTACATATCCCACAGGACTAATTTTTGAAAAGTGACAATTGTGGAATCGCCTGAAATGGGCGGGCACCATGTAGATTTATTTTTCACCAATGAAACCTCTTGTGATTGTTTATTTATATTTTCAGGCACACTGTCAAAAAATGCTGCACAGTGAAGTTGTCGAATAAACTGAGTAAAATTACAATGAAACAAAAAAGGATTGTGTTTAGATGTGGGAACAAAATTGAGCCCTTTATTAAGAATACCTTCTTCTTGCTCAGACAAAGGAAGTCCTGAAATATTGAAAACAGCTGTCGTTGACACTGAACTTGTTTGTTTCTGATATTTATCTATGGCGGAGGGTAATCTGACTGGTACTGTCATCTCGTCTTTGGTTTCTCCCACTCGGTAGAGTAATCCAACTGGTACTGTGATCTCATCTTTGGTTTCTCCCACTCGGAAGATTGTTGATTTCGCATATCCCGTCTTATGTTGTGGGATCCATATCCTCTTCTGGTTGGTCAATGATAGTCCCCCAATGGTAATTCCTCATCGCTTCCCGATGAGCTATCTGAAAGGTTGAATGTAACATGTCTTGCACCTTGTTGACTTTTGGGGACCAACCATGAATAGACTGGCCCCTTTTTGTAGTCAGCCTCATCCCTTCTGAATTTATTGATCTTCATAGTTTATACCTCTGCTTTAAACTTATCCATTGTTTTCTGAAATTCTTGAAGACTGGTGTCAAAAGTATCAAGAACGGTATCCTTTTTAAGCGTTTCCATCATTTCTTGTGTCTTAAGATGTAGTTCCTCTGAAGTTTTCTGTGCTTGCTCAACAATTAGGAGCATAAGGTCCATAGAGCATTTATTCAATATGAAGGACGATTTCTCAAGAAATTCTGGAACTTCAGTATATACTTTAGGTTCTTTTACTATACGGAGACCTCTAGGAATACATTGATGCTTCCGATATTCAATTAATGTTGCACTATGTAAATCAGTATGAACCAGTCGCTTTTGTAAAGCCACCATTTCAGACCAACTTGGAGCTAACCCTTTCTGGGGATTTTCAGAAAACAAGGACACTCCCTTTAGAGCTTCATTCAAATGATCTTGCGAAAAACTGAAAGTACTTTTCCATTGTATGTGAGACATTATAAAGGCAAATATAAAGTACAATAATATAGAAAGAGCCTTAATGGGCAATACAATATAGCAGTCAAATACAAAAAAGACATATCCACCAAAAATTACAATGAATAATCTAAGGGACCATCATATAAACCCTTCAATTTGATATCTTTTAGAGCCTTGTGTTATGCTCTATCAAAAGATCAAAGTGGTACACTTTTAATCATTGGTCCAATTTTTTAAGAATTTTTTTGAAGCTAGGCTTGGCAGCACAGTTAAAAAGCTGAATCCTTGGTGGGTGAAAACGCTATGGGGTAGATTTTATAATTTTGTGCGAGCGTGTACTTTTGTTCGCAACCAGGTGTGAACAAGAGTACGCAGGATTTCAATAGATACGCGCGTAGCTGCGTGTATCCATTAATTAAAATCCGGGATCGGCGCGCGCAAGGCTGCCAATTTTGGGCAGCCTGCGCGCACCGAGCTGCGCAGCCTGCCTCCGTTCCCTCCGAGGCCGCTCCGAAATCAGTCTGTGCTCGGGGGGGGCAGCACGCGCAAGTTACGCCTGCTTCAACCTATACTGTAACGTGCGGTTGAAGATTTCCCGTCTGTAACGTGCTGAGAGCGCACAATTCGGACGCGTAAGGCGATCCAGCGATACAGTCTCCAGTTTCACGCGTCCTTAGCGCTTCTTAAAACAGACGCATAACCCTTTCCGCACGCAGCATGTATATGATATGTAAATGAACGAATTAGCTGTATAATGAAGGAATTAGCTATTCCCCTCCGATACTGTGACGCGCGCTCAGATTATCTCCTTTGTAGCCCGCTATTTTGCCGTGTCCTTAACCTGTTAGTTTACCGCCTACCCTCTACTTGGTGTTAGTGTGGTGTTAGTGTGGTGTTCGAAAATTAAAACGGGAATAAAGTGTAAAAAATGGGGGTAAAACCGTAAAGTGTAAAAAAACATTGCAGCGTAAGTTGTTTATATATATGTATAAATACCTGTCACTTTCCGAATCCCCCAGGCGTGCGGTCATTGAGGCGGCGGCGGGAGCCGGCGGGCGGATGGGCGCCCGTTCATCAGGCGGCGGCGGGAGCCGGCGAGCGGGTGGGCGCATGTTCGATCCTGGCCGCGGCCGGGTGGGCGTGCATTCATCCAGGCAGAGGGAGCGGCGGCGAAAGCGGCCTCCGGCTCCCTCTGCCTGGATGAATGCACGGCCCCCGCCGGCAGTGAATGAATGCCCGTGCGATTTCGGCGCTCAAGGCCCCGTCCGGTCTCCGGTGCAGCTCCAGTCCTGTCCCCTCCTCCCGAAGCAAAAAAAAAAAAAAAACCGAAAAAGTAGCAAGGATCGGGCCTGCTACGGTAGTCCCTTCTCCCTTCTCCTCTCCTCCCGATTTCGGCGCTCAAGGCGCCGGGTGGGCGTGCATTCATCCAGGCAGAGGGAGCCGGCGGGGAAAGCGGCCTCCGGCTCCCTCTGCCTGGATGAATGCACGGCCCCCGCCGGCAGTGAATGAATGCCCGTGCGATTTCAGCGCTCAAGGCCCCGTCCGGTCTCCGGTGCAGCCCCAGTCCTGTCCCCTCCTCCCGAAGCAAAAAAAAAAAAAAAAACCGAAAAAGTAGCAAGGATCAGGCCTGCTACGGTAGTCCCTTCTCCCTTCTCCTCTCCTCCCGATTTCGGCGCTCAAGGCGCCGGGTGGGCGTGCATTCATCCAGGCAGAGGGAGCCGGCGGTGAAAGCGGCCTCCGGCTCCCTCTGCCTGGATGAATGCACGGCCCCCGCCGGCAGTGAATGAATGCCCGTGCGATTTCAGCGCTCAAGGCGGCCGGGTGGGCGTGCATTCATCCAGGCAGAGGGAGCCGGCGGCGAAAGCGGCCTCCGGCTCCCTCTGCCTGGATGAATGCACGGCCCCCGCCGGCAGTGAATGAATGCCCGTGCAATTTTGGCGCTCAAGGCAGTCACATGCCGTGACGTCAAGTGTCATGACGTCACGCCTTGAGCGCCGAAATCGCACGGGCATTCATTCACTGCCGGCGGGAGCCGTGCATTCATCCAGGCAGAGGGAGCCGGAGGCTGCTTTCGCCGCCGGTTCCCTCTGCCTGGATGAATGCACGCCCACCCGGCCGCCTTGAGCACCGAAATCACACGGGCATTCATCCAGGCAGAGGGAGCCGGAGGCCGCTTTCGCCGCCGGCTCCCTCTGCCTGGATGAATGCACGCCCACCCGGCCGCCTTGAGCGCCGAAATTGCACGGGCATTCATTCACTGCCGGTGGGGGCCGTGCATTCATCCAGGCAGAGGGAGCCGGAGGCCGCTTTCGCCGCCGGCTCCCTCTGCCTTGATGAATGCATGCCCCCCGGACCGCCTTGAGCGCCGAAATCGGGAGGAGAGGAGAAGGGAGAAGGGACTACCGTAGCAGGCCCGAGCCATGCTACTTTTTCGGTTTTTGCTTTTTTTTTTGCTTCGGGAGGAGGGGACAGGACTGGGGCTGCACCGGAGACCGGACGGGACCAGAGCAGGTAAGCGGGGGCTGGGGGAAAGTTTGCTGATCATCGGGGAACATAACTGTCCACTTCCTGGTACCTGTCATTTCAAATGTCATTTGAAATGACATTTGAAATGACAAGATACCAGTGTGGCCGTGAAGTGTTAGGCCCGCGAAGCCAGGATACTGTATAGGCGCTCTATACAATAAAATGGGTTGCGCGGGCCTAACGCTTGCCTAAGGCTTCGCAGACGCGGCATGCATTTACATGCAATTTGAAGAGAGTATCGAGCGGTAGGTGAAGAGGACTGTGCGTGCGGGGAACGAGGGTGCTCCTGACACTGCCGCACTGTTTCTACCGCGGCCTTAGAGTATCGATCTGAAAGTTCTCAAAGGAGGTGGCTGAAAAAAATAAAGGCAAAAAGAACAGTGTTCAGGAAGTATAAAAGATCTGAAAAAGAGGAACAGAGGGAATATTACCTGGTGAAACTGAGAGAGACAAAGAAAGAAATCAGGAAAGTAAAAATGTCAAGTGGAAGAAAGTATTGCCAAAGAGGTAAAGAGAGGTGACAAAACATTTTTCAGATATATCAGAGAAAGAAGGAAGGCCCAAAATGGTATAGTGAAATTGAAAGATGACAAGGCGAAAAAATGGCAGAAATATTAAACATTACAACAAAATTGCCAGTGTGCATTTAAAAGCTCACTTTTACAGAAATATGTTTTTCAATTGCTGTGAATTAAGCTATATTATAGGAAAAGATCTCAGTACTGGAGGAAAATGCCGCTGGCTGAATTCCAAACCAGTTGGTGCAGTCACTGGGCTACAAAAATCTATTTTTTATTTTATACTCAAAAGCTTCTTCCTTTTAAATAATTTTTTTAATTTTTTAATTCTTATAAATAAAATACAGAAGTATGCCCAATATTGCAAAAATTCTTGTAAAGTCATCCTCGTGGATTAACCAATCGGTAGTAGCATGTTCCTTTTAGTACATTATATTTCACTCCTTTGCAAATATCAAAATGCAGCTAGGCTTCAAATATAGAACAATTGCTTGGATTTACTTATCTCATAAGAAGGGAAGCATTTATGCATGGATGCATCCAAAAATAAAGAAAATGAAAAAAGTCACATTTGAAAATTCATCGGAAGGTTCATCGGAAGGAAGCGATTTGGAGAAATCTGAAAATGAAGGACCTGTACAAAAACCCAAGGGACCATATAAAGAGTCTATAGGATCTCTACTAAGAAGAATGTCCCATTATCATAGGGAGATCAGGAGTAGTGTGGGTTTTAGCTCTCCCATGTGGGAGCTAAAACCCACACTACTCTTGTTCACAGGCCTCTTGCTCCATCATTTAAAAAAGCAAGGTTAATAGGAAACACCAGATAAGACCATATTTATGGGCATGGACATTTTTATCCTTTATAGGGGCAGCATATCACTATCCTGTCTCCTGTCTTGTTTCGTTTTCTTAGGAAAGGACCCTTGGGCCTCTAAGGATGAGGCATGAGTATGGAAAAGTTGAAAGGGTGCTGTTACCTAACTTTAACATGACTTTAACTTTAACAAGTTTTTCCAATCTTCCTTTCTCTAGCTTTGGTTTTCATTTACTTAAGAATTTTATTTTTACTACCTGCCCAAGTACCCTAGGGTCCAGGGGTTCAGTGTATGTCATCTATGAGGAGTGGTGTCTCTCAATCTAGTGGAGGAATGGATCTGGATCCATTCCTGGGGAAGAGGAGGAGGAGGTGGGTAGGACCCATGGCAATCATCCAGTATGGACTGCATCTACATCATCTAGATCAGGGGTGGGCAAGTCCGGTCCTCAAGGGCCGCAAACCAGTCGGGTTTTCAGGATACCCCTAATGAATATGCATGAAATAGATTTGCATACAACTGAGGCAGTGTGTATGCAGGTCTCTCTCATGCATATTCATTAAGGATATCCTGAAAACCCGACTGGTTTGCAGCCCTCGAGGACTGGAATTGCCCACCCCTGATCTAGATGCTGAAGAGAGGAGCATGGAGGAACCCTCCAGGTACCAACAAGGGAAGTACTGTAAAATAGTCTTAAGATATGAAAAATGAGGACTTTGTTTAGATACACTTAAATTGGGAAAAGATTATCCTATCCACCAAATTCTTGGAGGAAGCTCCAAAACTGCTCATTAATTGGAATGGATTAGAGATAATTAAATTGTTTGACATCACTAAAGGAACACATTAACTGCAAGCTGAAAGTCACAAGTTTATTAGAAGTTCTGAAGCTGTAAAATGGATTGTAAATATCAAGAACTTGTAACTTAATATTTCATCAAATTTCCATCTTTAATCAGCTTTATTCTTGTTTGTTTTGGTAGTTTTGCATTTTCATTTAATTGTACATGTTATGCTTAGCATGGTTGTCTTTATAGGCGGTATATAAGAACTTTTAATAAATAAAATTAAAATAAATAAGTAAAAGTTAAGTTGGAAACCATCAATTGTTTCCAGTGTGATTAGTATACAAGATGTTTTAATGTTTAATTGACTATTGAACAAGGTGTAAGGCCTAGAAGATAAGCTTCCTCCTGATAGGAATCTTGGATATCAGAGAGCTTAACATCAGAAAGAGAAAATTACACTCTTAAGCCCTAACTGATATGGGTGATCTTTAAGGCCTTGTGAAGGGACACTAACCCAAGAATTACATTTATGACAATTCATTTTACAATTCTAAAGCTGTTGTGGAAATAAATAAAAATTGATGGGTTGAAGAAACATACATGAAAATAATGCTATCCACCATCGCGGCAGGAGCCTTTAAAGGCAAGTTACACGCCGCCCTCTGCCTCTTACCTTGGCCACCCTTCCAGCATTGACCCATCGGAATCCTGGGCTGCACCCTGACCATGCGGCCTCCATCGAGCGGCGCCCCAAGCCCCTCCACCTACCCGGCGAGAAGCTCCTCCCTCTGGCGACGTCAGCAGCGCAACCATCGCGGCAGGAGCCTTTAAAAGGCCATTGCTCCCGCTATCGGCATCTGACCCATCAGGGTCCGGAGCAGGCAACAGCACACCCATCAGCCCCGAGAAACCGTGCTTCCCACCTCCGCTGGACGGCCCCTTTGGTGACAGTTACTATAAAGTAAGGCCGTGACCCTAGGCATCGCACCTCTACCTCACTGCAGTTAACTATACTTCTCTTTCTCATCCCCACCCCCCTTTTTTCTCCTGCCCTATCCCCCCATTCCTCCTTCCTTGCTTTACCAAACCCTAATACTCATATACCTCTCCCCCTCCTCCTTTTACAACATGTTCACTTTCACCATTCCCACTATCAAACACTACCACCACCAATAGATAACACACTCATTCACCCATCACAAAAATCTCACCAGACAATTACTCTGAATCATGCTTACCCCTCTTACTCAATTTATTGGGCTTACGGCCCTCACCCTTATGCTTTTCAACGCACAATCTATAACTAAAAAATCCACCATAATCTATGATTTTCTCCAAGATGAAAAACCTGATATAAGTGCAATCACGGAGACTTGGCTTAAGGACACTAATGCAGTTTTACTCAACCAGTTTCCCACTTACACTATGGTATTTTCTCTATCCCCTGGCCCAAAAAAAGGGGTGGAGGACTTCTTCTTGCTGCAAAAAAAAAAAATTGAAACTAACCCTGCACACAGTCTCCTCCGCCCATAAATTTGAAATAGGGCTCTTTAAATCCCTGCAACTACAAGTATGCCTAGCCTATATACCCCCTGGTCTCCTTGAAAAAAATCCCTCCCCCATCATTGAATTCATTGCTCAAAACATTCATATCAACACTCCCACCATCATTTTGGGAGATATCAACATCTATGTAGATGCTATTCCGCTCTCCCCCTCTTGCAAAACCTTCCTATCTTCCCTAAAAGCAATGGGCCTCAAACAAATCCTAACAAACCCGACGCACAAAGCTGGCCAGACTCTAGACTTTATATTCATTAACAATGCCATCTCTTCAGATACCCCCGCCTACACACCCATACCCTGGTCTGATCACCACCTAATTCAAACAAATCTCTCTCTGCAATATACAATCCCACAAACGCACGCTGTATGTAACACTGTCCACTTCCGTAAACCATGTTCTAAAGATGACCTCACTGCCGTACTCAATAATGACCTGCACAAACTAGACCTGTCTGATACCAATACCGCCATCACAACATGGAACACTATTACCAACTATATCGCCAATCAAATTTGTCCCTTACTTTCCAAAAAAATCAACATTTCCAACACCACCAGAAAACCCTGGTACACCATGGAATTAAAAATGATCAAACATACCCTTAGAAAATTAGAGAAAATCTGGCGTAAAGACCCTTCACCCACACATCTAGCGAATTATAAATCCGCCCTGCGTAACTATCATAAACAAACCCTCAAAGCAAAAAGAGATTTCCATGCAAAAAGAATCCACGATTTACAATTCAATTCCAACGCTCTCTTTAGTTATGTCCATAAGATGACGAAAATTGACACACACACACACACACACCCCCCCCCCCCCCGTCCATACCTGACATAGATGCTAAAAATAAAAGTAATGATCACGCTCAATTTTTTCGCGACAAAATAGCAAAGATCATGACACGATTCCCCACTACCCACCTCCCTACCAAAATTATACCATACAACCCTAATGCATCATTCAATACCTTTGATACCACTGCCACCTCTGAAATCAAATCCATTCTGAAGAAAATCAAACCTGCCATACATCCTATTGACACCATCCCCACTAAATTACACCTGACCATCCCTGAAGTAATTTCACCTCCCATAGCCAATATTATTAATTGCTCCCTAACACAAGGCGAAGTCCCCACCACCTTAAAACAAGCCAGTATTAAACCCATACTCAAAAAACCTAATTCTGATCCCACTATGCTGGCCAATTACTGCCCCATCTCCAACATAAGATCATAAGAACATGCCATACTGGGTCAGACCAAGGGTTCATCAAGCCCAGCATCCTGTTTTCAACAGTGGCCAATCCAGGCCATAAGAACCTGGCAAGTACCGAAAAACTAAGTCTATTCCATGTTACCATTGCTAGTAATAACAGTGGCTATTTTCTAATTCAACTTAATTAATAGCAGGTAATGGACTTCTCCTCCAAGAACTTATCCAATCCTTTTTTAAACACAGCTATACTAACTGCACTAACCACATCCTCTGGCAACAAATTCCAGAGTTTAATTGTGCGTTGAGTGAAAAAGAACTTTCTCCGATTAGTTTTAAATGTGCCACATGCTAACTTCATGGAGTGCCCCCTAGTCTTTCTATTATCCGAAAGCGTAAATAACTGATTCACATCTACCCGTTCTAGACCTCTCATGATTTTAAACACCTCTATCATATCCCCCCTCAGCCATCTCTTCTCCAAGCTGAAAAGTCCTAACCTCTTTAGTCTTTCCTCATAGGGGAGCTGTTCCATTCCCCTTATCATTTTGGTAGCCCTTCTCTGTACCTTCTCCATCGCAATTATATTAATTTATTTATTTATTTGATGAGTTTTATATACTGTCATTTGGTAGAGCCATCATAGCAGTTTACAAAGTGAACATTTTTCTTAGCAGTTTTGCAACATTATAACAATGTGAACATTTACAGAAATAAACATATCAAGTCCAGTAAGCATTATTAGGTTGGATGAGGAGGGTAAGCATGTTTAGTTGGAGATTATAGCTGAGAGTTCATTTGAGAGTTGGTACGGTCAGATGAATGAGGGTCAGTGTAGAATTTGCGAAACACTAGTGTTTTTAGGTCTTTTTTGAATGTTTTTATGTTGTGCTGGGTTCTCAGGTCTTCAGGTAGTGTGTTCCAAAGTTTGGGGGAGGTGATGGAGAAGGCTCTCTCTCTTGTTGTTGCCAGATGCACACCTTTGATGGTGGGGATGTTTAAGTAACCTGAGTTATTAGAGCGTAAGTTTCTTGAGGGGTTTTGAGGAGTTATGTTAAGGGTGTTTAGACCTTGATGATCATTGTTTAGAATTTTGTGAATGATGGTCATTGATTTGTAGGCAATACGTGCAGTAATAGGGAGCCAGTGAAGTGAGGTCAATATGGGCGTTAAGTGGTCACTTCTTTTTGTTCCTGTTAGGACTCTGGCAGCTGAGTTCTGCAGTATTTGGAGTGGTTTGAGGGTTGAAAAGGGTATTCCCATTAGTAAGGAGTTGCAATAGTCGAAGGTGGAGAAAATAAGTAATTTTAGGACAGTTCTGAAATCGTCAGGGTTGAGAAAATGGTTTCAGATGTCTTAGGGTTAGGAGTCTGTGGTATCCTTCTTTGGTTTTATTTTATATTTGGTTCTTAAAAGAAAGATCTTTATCAATGATAATTCTGAGGTTCCTGGTGTGGGTGGTAGGGAGTATAGATATCATATGTTTGTCTGGAATTGTCAGGGGTGGTGGAGCTGGATTATGTTTTTTGTCCATGAGAATTATTTCAGTTTTGTCAAAATTGATTATGAGTTTCAGAGAGTTTAGGAGATGTTTGATTGAAATCAGTAGATCTGAGGTTTTCTTGTAGGTGTCTTCAGTCGAATTTTGTATGGGAATTAGAAGCTGAATGTCATTAGCGTATAGGAAGTGTGTGATTCTGTGTCCTTTTAGAAGTTGGCAGATGGGGAGAAGGTATATTTTGAAAAGGGTGGTGCATAACGCTGATCCTTGAGGGACTCCAGTGTTAAGGTTGATCATTTTTGATGGGTTGTTGTTGATTAATACTTGGTATGTTCGATCAGATAGATAGGAAGAGAATCATTGTAAGGTGGTGCCAGTTAAGCCAATTTATGTTAGTCGCTCCAACAGTATCTTGTGGTTTACTGTGTCGAAGGCGGCTGAGAGATCAAGGAGTATGTGGAGGTATTTTTCACCTCTGTCAAAGCCTCTTAAAATAATGTCATTTAGGGAGATAAGGAGAGATTCTGTGTTTAGGTTTTTTCTAAATCCATATTGGGATGGGGATAGTCATCAAGTTGAGTGTGTATGACTTTTTCAATGGTTTTGGCTATGAATGAGAGGTTTGATATGGGGCGATAGTTGATAAGGAGTTCAGGATCTAGGTTGTTCTTTTTTAGGATTGGTTTGATGACATCAGATTTGAGGCATTTGGGGTAATTACCTTCGGTCAGAGATAGGTTAACAATTTTGGTAATGGTTTTTGATATGGTGGGTTCGATTGTTTTGAGGTTTGTTATTGGGATGTTGTCTATTGGATGGCTGGTGGGGTTCATTTTATTTATAATAGATTGAATTTCAAGTGTGGATGTAATATCAAAGTTTGACCATGATGATGTTAATTTGGTGTTAAGTTTGGTGTTCTGGTTGTTGTCGGTTATGTTGGATTGGATTTGGATTAGATATTTTATTGTTGAAGAAATCAGCAAAGTCATTGCTTCTGTGTTTGGTACATGTGGACTCTTGGGTGGTTTTGGTAAGTTTCTGAACTATTGTGAACAACATTCTGGGGTTATGATGAAATTTGGAGATTTTGCTGGAGAAGAATTCTTTTTTCGCATTGTTGATGATATTTTTGTATTCAGCTAAATTGTTCCGATAATTGTTTAGTGTGGTTGTGTTTTTGTTTTTTCTCCATTCTCTTTCTTTTTTCCTGAGTAGACGTTTGGCAATTCTGATGTTTTCATTATACCATTGGTTATTGGGTTTGGCTTGTTGTTTAGTTTTTGTAATGATGGGGTTAATGGAGTCTGCTACTTTTTTTGTAATATTTATCCATGATGAAGTTGCAGTCTCAGAATTTGCTAGATTTATGTTGCTTAGTTCTATTTGAAGGGCTTTTTGAAGAAGTTCAGTGTTGAATGGTGGACGGTAGGAGATCTTGTTTGGAGTGGTTTTAGGTGGTTTAAGGTTGGAATTGACATGTAATTTTGCTTGGATAAGGTGGTGGTCAGACCAGGGTATTTCTGTGGTTTGAATAGAGTTTGAGTGCCAGAAATCAGTGTTGATAAAGATGAGGTCGATAGTGTGGCCAGCTTTATGAGTTGGGGATTAGATTATTTGGTTTCGATTTAGAGTTGAAAGGGCATCGGAGATGGTTTGGCAGGCTTTAGATTGCGAGGGTGAGTTGAAGTGAATGTTGAAGTCTCCAAGGATTATTATGGGTTTGTTGAGGAAAATATTGTTCATGATATATTCTATAAATGGGGAGCAGTTTTTTTCGAGGGTTCCAGGAGGACAGTAAGCAAGGCAGATCTGTAGTTTAGGTGAATCAAATAACGCAATTTCAAATGGAGATATGTTTGATGGATGAAGTTTTAGTTGAAGGTTTTTTTTTTTTTGAGATGAGCATTAAACCACCTCCTTTTTTGTTTTTTCTGGGAATTGAGGAGGTGTTGTAATCTTGGTTGGATAGTTGGTTAATTAGTACGGCATCTGTCTTTTTGAGCCAGGTTTCCATTATTGCGATGAAATCAGGTTTGGAGTCAATGAGTAGGTCATTGACTAGAGGAATTTTTTTTATTATTGAACAGACATTGACAAGTATGAATGAGAGTAGTAAGTAGTTTGAGAGTTGGATATTTGAGTTGTTTTTGTTTATTGGTTGTATCAAAAAATTATATCTTTTTTGAGATGCGGCGACCAGAATTGTACACAGTATTCAAGGTGCAGTCTCACCATGGAGCGATACAGAGGCATTATGACATTTTCCATTTTATTCACCATTCCTTTTCTAATAATTCCCAACATTCTGTTTGCTTTTTTGACTGCCGCAGCACACTGAACTGACAATTTCAATGTGTTATCCACTATGACACCTAGATCTCTTTCTTGGGTAGTAGCACTTAATATGGAACCTAACATTGTGTAACTATGGCATGGGTTATTTTTCCCTATATGCATCACCTTGCACTTATCCACATTAAATTTCATCTGCCATTTTGATGCCCAATTTTCCAGTCTCACAAGGTTTTCCTGCAATTTATAACAATCTGCTTGTGATTTAATTACTCTGAACAATTTTGTATCATCTGCAAATTTGATTACCTCACTCGTCATGTTTCTTTCCAGATCATTTATAAATATATTGAAAAGTAAGGGTCCCAATACAGATCCCTGAGGCACTCCACTGCCCACTCCCTTCCTCTGAGAAAATTATCCATTTAATCCTTCTCTCTGTTTCCTGTCTTTTAGCCAGTTTGTAATCCATGAAAGGACATTGCCTCCTATCCCACGACTCTTCACTTTTCCTAGAAGCCTCTCATGAGGGACTTTGTCAAACACCTTCTGAAAATCCAAGTAAACTACATCTACCGGTTCACCTTTATCCACATGTTTATTAACTCCTTCAACCTTTCCTTCTAGCAAAAATCCTTGAAAAAATTGTAAACACACAACTTACTGACTTCCTAGAAAAATATAACATTCTCTCACGTAACCAATTTGGCTTTCGCAGACATTGCAGTACAGAAACCCTGCTGCTTGTGCTCACAGACTCCCTCCTCACAGGATTAGACAAAGGACACTCCTTTATACTGGTAATGCTTGATATTTCAGCTGCCTTCGAAACCATAAACCACAACACCCTTATCAACCGCTTCTAGGAAATAGGCATTTCAGATACTCCCCTGCACTGGTTTGAGTCTTACCTTAAAAATAGACAATATAAAGTCAACTTCATGAATAAGGAATCACAAGCCCACAATCTATCTCATGGAGTTCCACAAGATTCAGCCCTCTCCTCTACCCTCTTTAACATATATATGTCCTCTCTGTCACCTGCTATCCGAACTTGGCCTCAGATAATTCATATATGCGGATGATGTCCAAATCATCATCCCCATCACTGATTCCCTACACTGGGCCCTTAAAACCTGGGATACTGCACTCACAGCCATTAGCTCACTCCTCACTAATATCAACTTTGCCATAAATGCTGATAAAACAGAATTAATGATTATCTCCCCCCTACGTAACCATAATAATATTACATCACCCCCGATCCTCCTTCCTATACCCACCCCCGCACAATATGCTAGAAACCTTGGCGTCACCATTGAGAACCAGCTAAGTCCTAAAAAACATATCAATAACACTATAAAAGACTGCTACTTTAAACTACACACACTAAAAAAATTAAATCCCCTCCTTCACAAATGCGACTTTCGTACTGTCCTTCAATCCCTAATCGTAACAAAGATTGACTACTGTAACTCCCTCCTCCTTGGCCTCCCTAAAGCAACCATCCTCCCTCTTCAAATGCTGCAAAATGCAGCAGCACGCATACTTACCAACACTCGCAAATACGAGCACATTACACCAGTCCTCAAGGAACTACATTGGCTACCCATTGCCGAACGGATAAGATATAAAACACACTAACTATTATAACACAAAACCCTACATACAGAAAACATGTACTGGCTCAATAACGTCCTGTACTTCCACAAACCTATCAGGCCACCCAGATCACAACACGCTGCCACTTTACACATGCCATCTCATAAAGCCACACTCCTCACTTCTACCAAGGAACGCGCTTTGTCCATAGCTGGACCCACAATCTGGAATGAAATGCCCCCTGACTTACATCAGGAACCATGCCCCAATACATTTAAGCAAAAACTTAAGACATAGCTCTTCTTGCAAGCCTTTCCCTGAATTACCAATACTCGCACAACGCAGTAATCGCCAACTTTTTGGCCACCCTCCTAAACTGCTTCTTTTGCTTCACGATTCCGCAGCATTTCACACTTGCTTTTCTGCCCTTGCCTCCTATTTTTGTAATTATCCCCTGCTATGATACCCTGTTTTTTCCTGCTATGATACCCTGTTTATTCCTCTTGCTTCACTATCTCTCTAAGCTATTTGACTACTTTGCTTAATTTCCTCTAACTACTTGTCTGTTTAATATCCTTTGATTACTACAATTACTATTTTTCCATAGTACCCTTTGATTATAACAATAGTTTATTTAATATCCTTTGATTACCTTAATTACTAGTTTGCTTAATATCATTTTGTATTCTCTATAATTGCATTTGTAAAGCACCGTTGATATCTTTCTTGTTGAATGTAAACCGATGTGATGTTTTTCACTAAATGAATGTCGGTATAGAAAAATTCGCAATAAATAAAATATATAAATAAATAAGTTACAGATAAGAGAAAATAGAAGCAGAGTGGGGAAAGAGGGTAAAAGGAGAAAATGTTTTAACTGTGGTGAATAATTCCATGAACTGATTTCCAAAGTAGGTAAACATTACTCAAGGGAAGATTGCTCCCTTACTGACCTCACAATTAGGGTGTGTTTTGAATCTGATGCCGGATGGGCGGAGACATCAGATAGGAGTTAGCAATCTGTTATGCTTAGATTCCTGAGAGGGGAAGTGTTAGCAATCTTGTTATGTGCGAGCTCCTCTGGAGGGAAGAGCTAGCAACCTGTTATGGTTAAACTCCTATGAAGGGGAGGAGATAGCAATCTTGTTAGGAAAGCTCTGTGTTAGAGCTAGGAGTAGCAATCTGTTGTGTACTAGCTCCTGAAGGAGGTGGAGGTAGCAAGCTGTTATGAATCTGTTCCTGAAGACTCCTGGTAGGAAAGGAGTAGCCATCTGTTACCAGCGGAGTGCTTGGAGGGGACACTCAGCTGTAGAGGAATGTAGATAGGTGAATCCTTGGGCCGATGGCAGATGACTGCGCCCCCAGGAGGATATACTGAGAGGGACCACCGGCTAGGCTTGAGAATGGAGACAGACACAGAATTCTTTTATTAGACAGGTAGCAGAACCACCAGAGGTGGCAGTAGTGAGCTGCTATGCCTGGCAGGGCTGAAGTCCCTCAGGTACTGGAACCACAATCCCAGGGTAGCTGAGCTGTAGAGAAACTATAAATAGTGAGAAGACAGGTATACTGTGTTCATAGCCAGAACTGGATGACAGATCTCACATAAGGTCTTTAGAAAGCTCAGTAGCAGGAAAGGGTTAGGCCCTCGAGGAGCGAGTACCTGGTTCCAGGGAAAGCTCTGAGAGAGCGATGGTAACTCACAATTGACTGTATCTGTGATAGCTTCCAGGCAGTAGAGAATCTTCACAGTGTTCAGGAACATGGGCCCTCGAGGAGCGAGTACCGGTTCCTAGCGACAATCTGAAATAGAGAAAAGAGAGTGAGGCCCCCAAGGAGCAGGTACCCTTGGTAAGTCCGAGGAGGCAGAGTAGCTTAGGTAGCGAAAACCTTTGCTAACTCAATCTGTTAGCAATTTCTGATACCTTTTATATTGGAAGCGGATGACGTCAGTTCAGGGGGATGCCCCAGAGGTTCGCGCCCTTGCTGGTACATCATTCAGAGCGCGAGTGCACACTCGCCCTACATGATCAGAAACATGGCGGATCCACAGCGTCGTGCTGCTCTGGGGACGCCGGAGGAAGATGGCAAGAAGACGCGATGACAGCAAACCATCCATTAGGCCTGGAGGGAGTCACCACAGTGGTAAGGAGGGCGGAGTGAGGGCGTCGAGCAGCAACGGACGCAACAGGGTGGTTAAAGTGAATTTTAGAAGCACACAAAAATGAAAAATATTTGAAGTTAAGATGGTCATCAACTTTGAAACAAACACAAGAGGGCTTAATAAAGACATTGGCTTTCTCAACTATTATTAAGCACAGGCCCCTGTAAAATTTTACTGTCTCTGACACCTTTATCAACCCTCCTCCCCAATTTGATTGAGAGAGAGGATAGATAGAGGTAACTAAAGCTGGTAGCATTGTTGTCAGAGCAAAAACCGGTATGATGTGTGTACACTAATGTCGGTATATAAAAATTCCAAATAAATAAATAAATAAGTAAATACCAGATATTAAGCTAGAAGGACTGTAAGCCTATGTCTTCCCAGTTTGGTTGAGGAAATTTTGAAAGCTATGGGAGGCTTGCAGGAGTGGTAATAGGAGGGATCAGGAAATGGAGAGGACTTGGGGGTAAAACTGACAATTTAACATGCACATATTAGAACATTTGAGGACTTACACATGTAAAAAAAAGTGATTTACAAAGGGATAAATGTGTGTAAAATCTTCACGCATATATTTTTAAAATATAAAGTAAAAAAATCTCATGTATTAGGTTGTGCAGCCAAAAATATTTAATATCATTTTTTGTTTCATTTATTTTTTCCCATTTTTATTTTTTTTCTTTTGTTTCATTTTTAGTGCATACTAATGCAAAATTAGTACTCACTAAAACCGAAACAAAAAAAAAAAATTGCACATCCCTAGCATGTATAGCAGCTCAGCGCCACTTAGCTGCATAAATTCCAACTTATCTGGCTAAGAGCCTCATTTTCTAAAGTATCGCAGGCCTGCGATACTTTAGGTAATGAGGGGCGGGAGTCCGAAATGGGGGGCGGGCCTGCACTAGCCGGCAGTGATCGCACCACCGCGGAGCGATCACTGCCGGTTTCGCACCCAATAGCGCCACCATAGGAGGTGTAGCTATTGGGCGTGAAACAGGACGCAAAAAGGCCATTACCTTTTCGTCGTTCGCGGCGTCTTCGCGGAGTCGGCTCCGGTGATGCCCCCGACTCCTCCTCTTCCGGGGCCGACTCCGCCCCCATCTTGGTATCGAGTGCGATCCATCTGGTAAATGACCCCCCTAAGTGGGGTGCTCTAGGAAAAGAGACATATCAAATCTGAAATTAATATTATTTTATTAATATATGATTTAACAAGTAGGGCTTGGCAAATGTGCATATAATTGCAGTTATTTTTGCATGACTGATAAATGCTATATACAGAGAAAAAAAAGAAGAAATTATATGGCAAAAATGTTACTTTTTGGCACTTCAAAGCAGATTACATGCAAGTATTTCCCTATCCCCAGAAGTCTTATAATTGGCTTAAAAGTGAATTTTAAGACCCGCGCACATGCACACATGTACGAGCATTTGCTGGCTTGCGCACATGGACGCAGTGATTTTATAACATTGGCGCGTATATGCATGTATACATGCACGTGTTTTAAAATCAGCTATATAGGCATACGTGTACACACGACTTTATATTGACACACGCATGTGAGAGCAAATGCCAACTCGAGCACATAAGTTGGGGGATTTTAGTAGAAATGCATGACGATGCAATTACCTGTTCCCCAGTTTGTTCCCAGTTCGCCCCAGTAAAGGAAAGGACTTTTTAAATCCCCTAGCTAACTTTCCTCCCTTTTACCATATTATCCCCAACCCTTAAAATCCAATTGGCTAGCTTAGTTTTTATTTTATTACTTACACACCGTCCATAGCAGAAGTAAAGTTATACAGAAGGGGAGCCCAGTGCACACTTGTGTGCATAAATACTTAAGTGTTATTTGAACTTCGGTATAGAAAAGTTATAAATAAATAAATAAATAAGTGTAGACTTCATGTTATAGACTCGGCCCACCCAGACCCCACCCCTTTTTTGAATTTGTGTGTGTACCAGGAGATACCTACGTACTCGCATGGTACATACTGAGCTGAGTCACGCATGTATCTCCCGGCTTTGGCACACGTAGCACTTTTAAAATCCTCCAGTAAGGTTGTATCTGAGGCAATGGAGAGTAATATGACTTACCCAAGGTCACAAAGAGCAGCACTGGGATTTGAACGCTGGTTTTCCTGGTTTAGCATTCACTGCTCTAACAACTAGTCTACTCTTCCATTCCAGAAGTTGTTTAAAAATTAAGAAAATTGTTAAAATTCTGCCATGAGAACTCAGCTCAGACAATGTTTATGCAGTTAAGAAAGATTGTAAAAAGGCTAGCACACTAATCACATAGGGATTTTATTACCCTGGCACAGAGCTGAATGTAGATTGCAGCAAGAGAACATTGCTGGGCTGTTTTCTTGTGTCGTTCAAAGAGCAAATAACAAATCAAAGGATATGTTGGATTAGTTCCTAGAAATGAAGGCAATATGATAGCCAAGATAGAACATGGTGATTATCTAGGGAAAGGTTATTGTCATAGAATAATCAGATAAAGAGATTCAGCAAAATTGTTTGAAAACATAACAATTGAGAACCTGAACTTTAAAAAGGCAGGCTTCAGTAGGAACTCAAAGCACTTTGTAAAATTAAACCAAATAAAACATGATAGACAAATCTTTAAAGATATCTAGAAAGTGGAGGATTTAAAAGACAGGGTGAGGAAAACTTACTGTTTATGTCTCTGTCAATAATTCATAGGGGCTTTTTTTTTCTCACCCCAACTGCACAGGTCTGGACTTTTATGTGACAGGCATAGGCAAATCCGGCATGGTTTTAAGCTAACAAAACAAAAGAAAGCAAAGGACAGAGAAGTATTAAGAAATAAAGGACAGTAATTGTGAGGTGAGAGACTTTAAACATACAAATGATATAAATGATGTAAATCATTTTCAGACAGTAATCTATTTACTTCACATTGTACTCAGGTCTATATTCTACACTCTGCCAATACATCTGATTACTGATAGAAAGAACTTCAAGCATGACCTGAAAACCTGGCTCTTCAGAAAAGCATATGATTTAACATAAAAGACCAAAACACTGAGAACCACTACATCAGTACCAGAGATAATGTGAATGGAGCGAGCAATAAGTAATGAATGATGTGAAGTATGTTGTTCGTAGGATTAGAACCTGTATTTACTGTAAGGTCAACCAAGAAAACACATGAATATGAACTAGATTATACAGTAGCTAGTGTAATATTCTAGAATATTTATGATTATGCGGTATCAAACTAGATGGTGAATGCTGACACACAGTATATGACCGTTGACCATGAATATGTATACAGATTATGTACACAGAATTCGTAAACCATTGTAATCTTCTCTTGGAACGACGGTATATAAAAAGCCTAAATAAATAAAAAATAAAATAATACATGAAATTAAGGCCACTGCTTTACCCAGTTGTGTTTTTAATCAAATTTTCGATGGCCTATATATGAACAGCTTTCATCTTCTTAAAGAAGCATACTTGCTGAAGGGAAAAGACTCTAGAATAATGAAACAGCTTCCCAATAGAGGAACTGGGAGGTAAAAAACTGCATGGTACAACTGCAGAGGATCTCTAGAAGTAAGAAAGTAGAAATGTAAATGGGAGATTATGTAGGGTCTATTATTGCAATAGGCACTCTGGCAGGGGAAAATGGTCAGACAAGATGAGCCTGGTGGTCAATGGGCCTACTTATTAGACAACGTTAAAACAGAACATTAGTGAACTGTTTTAACACAACAAATAAGTTCTCTTGAGATTCATTAAATTGAGGTATGAAAGCACAGCACTTTAGTAAATCCTACAGTTGCACTGAGAATGCAAGTTGACACAGCCAGGAATGTGTTTGTTCCTACTCGCAGCAGCATGCAACAGAGGCTCAGGTGTTAGCCGCGGGTGAAGTGTCTGCATAAATCCTCCAAACAATGTATGCCCTCCAGCAACCCTCCCCCAATGCATTAGTCCCTCACCTAGCGTTCCCCAACTCGCCTAGCCCCAAACACTGTAAATATAACAAAAAAGACATCTCCATGCCCCCCCTCCCCCACCAGATCCCCTCCCGTCTTCTAGAGCTGCCTATACCTCAGAGCAAACCGGTAGCCGATCCAAGATGGCTGTCAGCAATGAAAACAAGTGGATGGATCGGTGTAAACAGGACTTTATTGAAGCTTGCCCGACTCTGGCCGAGTTTCGCTCAAAGAGCTGCCTCAGGGGCGAGAATCCGCTTTTGAGTGCTGATTTTGCGAGCTTCCTAATCCGAAGTACTTCTTCTATTGGTATGCAATACTTAAGCTTTGTTTTGCAAGCTTTTGTATCCTAAAGGAACCTCTTGTACGAATTCTGTTTGACGTTTTAAGCCAATTCATGTGGCTTTTAAGCCCCTGAGGCAGCTCTTTGAGCGAAACTCGGCCAGAGTCGGGCAAGCTTCAATAAAGTCCTGTTTACACCGATCCATCCACTTGTTTTCATTGCTGTATACCTCAGAGCAGCCTAAGGCTTTTCTGGGTAAGAAAGATACTTAATTGCTTCTACCTTGCCAGCATCAAAATTTAAAATGGTGCTAGCTAACCTACATGTGAGGGACAAAGGGGAACCGTGGGTCAGCTGGCTCAATTTTGAATTTTGGCACCGGCTCCTTAGGCTGCCCTGGGGCAATGGGCAGTATGTGGGAGTAGTTATAGTTAGACACCTGGGGGGGGGGGTGTCCATTGGAAGTCTTATTTGCTGTCTTCAGGCAGTGGGGGAGTATGGAACTGGGAGTATGACTAACAGCACAAGTTCAGTTGAAGAGATCTCTGGGAGAGGTACATTTTTTCAAGAGTCAATTTGTACTGGGGGTAACTGGGGGATACTTTTACTTATGGCAAGCACCCCTTTACAGAACCTGAGGAGGGGCCCTCAGTAGTATCAACAGGCACATCAGTCTGCCAGTGCTCTCAGGAAAAGCTAATTACACTTCTTGAGGTGTGGTTAGCTTTTCTAGGCTTATTGCAGATCATGTGAAAGCAATCAATCAGACCAAATGAGGTTTATTGTGATTTGCATTAAACCTTTTTTAATATTAATGAGCTGCTTTGTACGCATTTGAATGCAGCATACATCATTAACATTTTCCTCACATTCAGTCCAATTTTATTTTGCTATATTGTCAACACTCACATTAACAAATTGCGATATTGAAATACCCAAGTTGGTTTTCAAAATTAGCACTTAACACATGTTGCTGTATTTTCACAGTTAATAAATAGGCCCCTTTATCTGTTATAAATTTTTATGTTTCAATGTTACTGTAGTATATATATATATATATATATATATATATATATATATATATATATATATATTAACTTGGCATCACTGATGCAAAAAAAAAAATCAGTAACAAAATGTAGCTTTCCTACCATGAGACGCCTTCCCTGCACCTGTGAGATCTTTTTGGGCATTGAGGAGGACTTCCTGGGGTCCTAAGGCTGACATCCTGGATTTTGCTGGTAAGGATAAAAGCAGGTGCCCTGTGATGCGCCGGCGTACCGAAGCCATACATCTAAGGGTCATGCCCCTATTAGAAGATCTGACTCATCAATGTGATGGGAAAGAAAAGATTTCTACTTTCTTTTTTTCCTCTATGACGGTGAAGGGACCTATGGATCAATATCTATACTGTTTTCAAGATCATGCTGCAATTTAAGGGGCCGATGCAATACAGTGCGCTCACACGCACTGTTTAACCCACTATCAGACACAGGTTAAATAGGCGCTAATCCACCCCCTAATGCAATAGGGGGATTAGCACCTATTTAACCCGCTTCTAACTCGGAGTGAATGAGATAGAGCTCATCACGTGCAAATGCATGTTAATGAGGCTATTACTCATTCACTCCGCATTCAAAAAAATAAATGTGCGTCTCAGACACACATTTATCGCTAAGATATTAATGCCTGCCTGGAGCAGGTGTTAATAGCTGAGCGCAAGTAGAAGTAGTACAGAAAAGCAGAAAAAAACTGCTTTTCTGTACTTCAGTAAAAAAACAAAAAAACCCCTAAAACCTTGGCAGACCACTGAATTATGATGACCGACGCCGGTAAACTTGGCATCGGTTTTTCGACATCCGTTTTCATTACTGGCAGATGTCCGGTTATGAAAACCCAATGCCGAGTTTACCTGTGTCAGTCTTCATAACTAGCAGCCACCACGGGGTCATGTTAGCAAGGAGACGTTAAGGTCGGGCAAGCGACCCTAGTGCTTCCTTGCTAGTGCGACCCCCTAATATGCCTATTGCATGGCACCCCCCTTGCGAGCGCCATGCATGCATTAAGAAAGCAGGCGCTGAAAAGTCAACGCCCGCTTTCCGCAAAAATTATTGCATCAGCCCCTTAGTCATTGGAGCAGCAGGTGAGGTCTCATTAATTCCCAGTGCTTGTACTCCCCCGACCTTTATCCTTGTGCATAGGGAATGGAGCAAGAATTGCTCCTTCAGACACTAATCCACCTGAATTATCTCCTGAGACAGTAGATGATTCAAGTAGTGATAAAGTTGACAATGGGTAATTTTTGCAGTCTGCCCTCTCTTCTGTTTTTCTATTGACCATGGGTCATTGCATCGTGAGATCTGGCTCGCTGTGTGTCTCTAGAGGGGAATAATGCTAAAAAAGTGATCCCTCTTAATTTAGAGGACTTTGATACTGGAGTAGGATCTTCTGAGTCATCTGAAGTTACCTTCAGGGACATCTGGAGGGTGGTTTCACAAACTGAATCCTCAGTGGCACAGACAATTGCCCAGTTGTGTTCTTTTACTACTGGAGTTGCATCCAAATTGACTTATTTGGAGGATAGACTGGGTAGTGTTGAAAAGCAGGTAGTATCTTCACTCAATATGACAAAAACTGTGCAGTCATCAACAGCAATTAATGTGAGGGATAGTTCGGTAATGCATAGTAAAGCTGAAATTTTAGAGAACATTATCAGATCTTAAAATCTCTGCTTATTACATTTTCCTAATACAAGACTGATTTTGGCCTTTCAGTTGTTTAAGAAATATAAAAATTAAATTTTGAAAATATCTCAAGATAGGGTAATTAATCTATACAGATATTAAGGATGTGCAGAGGGACAGCATACATTGCATTTGGTATTCGTATTCGTCGGAGGGAAGATAAGTTGCATTCGGCAAGGGGGGCCCCCGATACGTTCATGCATTCATTCTTATTCGTTTCCCAGCTAAAATTTAATTAACTACAACCCCCCACCCTCCTGACCACTGGCTTCCTATTAAATCTCGAATTGATTATAAGATCCTGACCATCATTCACAAATTAGTGAATGCTGATCACCATAAACATACTGGTTTAAAAGTCACTCCACAAATTACCAAAAAAAAATCTTCGATCTAATAACACTTCTTGTCTAAATATTCCTCCCATCAAAGATGCTCGACTATCATCCACTAGAAATAGAGCTTTCTCCATTGTTTGTCCAAAAAAATGGAACTCTCTACCACTTTATTTGAGAACTCAAACCAATATCAAAAAGTTCAAGAAAGATCTAAAAACGTTCCTTTTTCATACAGTCTACATTAATGATCATCTATATCAACAATCCATCTACAATCAACTAAACCAACCAAACCCAGGCACGAAAGAAAAAGTATCTACAACTAGCATCAACCATATTCATGACAATTCGGAACTTATGTATTTATTTATTTATTTATTTATTTATAGTTTTTCTATACCGGCATTCGAGATTAGAAACCCCATCATGCCGGTTTACATATAACAAGAGGGTGTGCACAAAAACAGAACATAAACAGGTGCGAAGAGATAACTTATAAGAAATAATGATAGAATCCCTCCTTTATGATAAATAAATACTATTACTGTTACTTCCTTTTTTCCCTTTTCCTCCCTTTTTCACCCCACCATCTTCCCCTTCCTTCCATTCCCCCCCCCCCCATTGTTACTTTTTTGTAACTATGTTTAATTTATCTGTTTTTGTTTGACTTTGTAAACCGTTATGATGGCAGAACCGAATGACGGTATATAAAAATGAATAAATAAATAAATAGCCTTTGACCTTACTATGTCACAGGGGCTACCAGTGCCATTGGTCGGCCCCTGTCACATGGTAGGAGCAATGGATGGCTGGTGCCTTCTTGTGCTCCTACCATGTGACAGGGGCTTACCAATGGCACCAGTAGCCCTTGTGACATAGTAAGGGCAAACGCTATTGGTGCCATTTTGATTACTGGCAGCCGACGGCCTGAGTGCAGGAGATCACTCCCAGACCCCCGCTGGACCACCAGGGACATTTGGCAAGTCTTGTGGGGGTCACCATTTTGAATACCGGCAGCCGATGGCGTGAGTGCAGGAGATGGCTCCCGGACCCCCCGCTGGACCACCAGGGAGTTTTAGTAAGTCTTGGGTGGTCAGAAGGGTGGGGGGTTTCTTTAAATTCGCTCCTTTAGACGGCCGAATAATTCGGTGAAGATTTGTTGTATTCGTAGGGAATCGCAATACGTTTCGCTTCCACACGAATACAATGAATATGGCCCTATACATTGCAGATTACCAATACGTTGCAAACGAATGCACACCCCTAACAGATATTTCTATGTACCTGATTTAAAAAAGGAGGTTAAAGCACCTTTGCTCTCAACCTTGATAAGGGTTTGGTCTTTAGGCAATATTTTAAGCATAAGGATGAAACTTTCTGTGGCCAAAGGATTCAAATATTTCCAGATGTGTTTTAGGAAACTCAGAGGTGAAGGAAGTCCTTCCTACAAATCCTGCGTTCCACTAACAATTAAATCTAAAATAGCTCCCTCTCTTGTTGGTTCCTGAACCAATTGCTCCATGAAGCAGACATTTATTATATCCAGGAACTTTATGTCTCTAGCAAGTCCTGATGTTACATTTACCCAGTCAATATTGGGGTAATTGAAATCCTATATGAAAACACATGGTATTTAGAAATCTTTTAGAAAATAACAACGCTGTAGAATTTTCTCATATAGATTTAAGGACCATCATACCACCCCCAGTGCTCACAAGTTAAACTTGCATTTCATGCACTTTCACAGGGTCACATTTAATCAATTGGTCCAAGGAACTAGCATCAAAGTTCAATTATTTGTATTTTTTTGTGTTTTTTACTATATATTTAAAAAGGGTCGACTTTCCTTATTTGTAGGTTGTCGGGGTTGCTCATCCCGTAGCTGTCGGAGTCACTTAGTAAAAAACACAAAAAAATACAAATAATTGAACTTTGATGCTAGTTCCTTGGACCAATTGATTAAATGTGACCCTGTGAAAGTGCATGAAATGCAAGTTTAACTTGTGAGCACTGGGGGTGGTATGATGGTCCTTAAATCTATATGAGAAAATTCTACAGCATTGTTATTTTCTAAAAGATTTCTAAATACCACGTGTTTTCATATAGTTCATTTCAAATCGTGGGATTTTCTATTAAGAGAGTTTTGTATTTGGTAATTGAAATCCCCCATTATTATTGCACTGCCAAATTGGTTAGCTTCCCTGATTCCTCTTAGCATTTCATCATCTGTCTGACCATTTTGGCCAGGTGGATGGTAGTAATTCCTCTCACTATACTCTTACCCAACACACATGGGATTTCTACCCATATAGGGGTACATTTTAAAAAACAGTGCGCGTATATACTTTTGATCACATAAGCGGCGTGAACAAAAGTACACTGAATTTTAAAAGATACGCGCGGCTAAAATCCAGGGTCGGTGCGGCAAGGCTGCGCAAAATCGGCAGCCTGTGCGCGCCGAGCCGCACAGCCTGACTCGGAGGGAACTTTTTTTTGTCCCCCCCCACCTTTCCCTCCCTTCCCCTATCTAACCCCCCCCCCCTCCCCCCCACCTTGTTCGATGGAGTTACGCGCATCTGCTGGCCAGGCCCCGACACAGCCCGCTGTGTCGGGGCACTCGGCCACACCCCCGGACCATCCCGGACCGCAGACATGCCCCAGAACATGCCCCCGGACTGCAGACACGCCCCCCGGACTGCCCATTTTAGCAAGCCCCGGGACTTACACGCATCTCAGGGCTTTGCGTGCACCGGTGGCCTATGCAAAATAGGCGCGCCGGCGCGCGAGTACCCTGCGCGCGTAAATCCGGCAGGATACTAAGGGATTTATGGCAGGATTCCAGCAGGATTTACGGGCGCAGGGCTTTTAAAATCTACCCCATAGATTCTACTGAGCATTTACTCTCTTGTATGATGTTTATCCTATTGGACTCCATACCCTCCTGGACATAAAGTTCCACACCCCACCAAGTTGATCCTCCCTATCATTGCAATATAATTTGTACCCTGATATAGCACTGTCCCATTGGTTATCCTCCTTCCAACAAGTCTCTGTAATGCCAATTATGTCAGTCTCATCATTTACTCTAACACTCCCATCTTACTTCTTAGACTTCTGGCATTGGCATACAGACATTTCAAAGTGTGTTTTTTGTTTGTATTAACAACCTGCTTTTCAGTTGTTAGGGTTAATTTGGAAATCATTAGCTTCGGTCATGTTTTACATATAGGCACATGGACTATGTTTGCTTTTATTGGAACCTCTCTGTTGGGATGCTCTAACTCTCCTGTTTCATTAGTATCCTTCAAGGACACATTTCTCCGAACCATGCACTGCTGAGTGACTGTTGGCTTTCCCTCTTGTTCTAGTTTAAAAGCTGTTCTATCTCCTTTTTGAAAGTTAATGCAAGCAGCTTGGTTCCACTCTGGATAAGGTGGAACCCATCCTTTCAGAAAAGTCTCCCCCTTCCCCAAAAGTTTCAACAGTTCCTTACAAAACTGAATCCCTCCTTCCCTGCACCATAGTCTCATCCACACATTGAAACTCTGGAGCTCTGCCTGCCTCTGGGGACCTGCACGTGGAACAGGAAGCATTTCAGAGAATGCCACCCTGGAGGTTCTGGATTTCAGCTTTCTACCTAAAATCCTAAATTTGGCTTCCAGAACCTCTCTCCCACATTTTCCTATGTTGTTGGTGCCCACATGTACCATGACAGTCGGCTTCTCCCCAGCACTGTCTATAATCATATCTAGGTGACGTGTGAGGTCTGCCACCTTCGCATCAGGCAGGCAAGTTACCAGGTGGACCTCACGTCCACCAGCCACCCTGCTATCTACATTTCTAATTATGAATCACCAACTATGATGGCCAGCCTAACCCTTCCCTCCTGGGCAGTAGCCCTGGGAGATTTGTCCTCAGTGCGAGAGGACAATACATCACCTGGAGAGCAGGTCTTTGCTACAGGATCACTTCCTGCTACACCAGGGTGATGTTCTCCTACTGGGAGACCTTTCTGATCCAAGGCAGCACTGGGGCTGCCAGACTGGATTTGGGACTTGGCTACTATGTCCCTGAAGGTCTCATCAATGTACCTCTCTGTCTGCCTCAACTCTTCCAAGTATGCTACTCTAGCCTCCAGAGATCGGACTCGTTCCCTGAGAGCCAGGAGATCTTTGCACTGAGTGCACACATACAATCTCTCACCAGCGGTTAAAAAAATCATACATGTGACACTCAATGCAAAAGACTGGAAAGCCCCCCTCTTGCTGCTGGACTGCTGCCTTCATCTTAGTTTTATTGAGTTCCTAGTTAAGTTTAGGATACGAAGGGAGTTGGAATTAGAGTACTTTAAATTTACAGGTGAATTTACTAATTAATCAGCTAGTGTCTTACAAGGGGATGATTAAACTTTCAATAAGGGCTGGTACAATAGTATGATTTAGATAAGACCCTGATTGATTTTTAATGAGAAAGTGTCTCTTGCCTAAAAATCACGAGTTGAGTGGGTGAGAAAGATAGACACTAGAATTAACTATTTCTGGCTTGCTTATTACCTCAGACACACACAAACTCTAAAGAATATATCCCTCTATTTCACCTTTTACCAAACTTTTATAAGTCCAAATATTTCCCAAAGCTATACTTACCATTCCTCTTTAACCACCATTAATCTTCACTCAAAGGATGCGGCGCCTCTGGAATCTGGGGCTGTGGAATTCGATCAGGGATCACTTGCAGTGACCTCTGGACTCCTCACCCAGGGGATGCTAGGAGCAGTATGCAGATGAGCCTTCTGGTCCTCTTCTACTGCAAAGGGTGTGGGGCCTCTGGAAGCTGGGGCTGTGGAATTAAATCCCTGGATCGCTTACGGTAACCTCTGGACTCCTCTCCCAGGGGATGCTGGGAGCAGTATGCAGATGAGCCTTCCAGTCTTCTTCTACTGCATTAAGACAAAATAGAGATTTTATTCTCTCTCTCTGCCGCATTTGATCATTTAGTTTAGTTTTTCTTTACAATTAAAGCAATGTACAGTTAAAAAGAACAAATACAAATAAAACAACATAAATTTAACAAATAGTCAACAGTTCTAAAATAAATTAAGCAAAAAATAAAATAGCTGTGATCGTACGAAAGAACACTAAATACAATGAAAATAATCCAAAAACAGCAAACACTAAAAAAGAATTAAATCTCATACATGCTAGTAAATGCTAGTAAAGAGCAATGAAAACAAAACACTAAATGCAATAAAAATAATGCAAAGGTAACAAGATTATAATCAAAAACACTTAAGATATTAATCCTCATACATGCTAACAAAAAGCAATGAAAAACAAAATAGTTCTGATTAAACTTAAGAGCAATGAGCAATAAAATAATCTGGGAGGTAGAAAATTAACAAAAATTCTTAAGATTGCATTAAGTCTCATACATTCTAGTGAAGAGCCATGTTTTAAGGCCCTTTCTAAAAACAAGGAATTATTTTTCAGAGCACAGAGACAGGAGGGTATTCCAGAAATTTGGAGCCAGATAGAAGAATTGCATCACTAGTGTGCTTCAAAGGAATTTATTTGGAAGAGAGATGAATCAATTCCAGCTAAGAAGAGCATAAAGTTGTAACCTGCTGATAAGGGACCGGCTGACTTGTCAAATATGAGGGAGTTCCCCACCTTGGTGCTTTAAAAGTTAAGCAATAAATTCTGAAGTAGATATGACTGATGATGGGAAGCCAATAAAGATCCTGTAAGAACAGTGTAACATAGTCAAAACAATTTTTAAAATAAATTTAGCTGCAGTATTTTGTACAATCTGTATTTTATAGGGATGTGAATCGTGTCCTCGATCGTCTTAACGATCGATTTCGGCTGGGAGGGGGAGGGAATCGTATTGTTGCCGTTTGGGGGGGTAAAATATCGTGAAAAATCGTGAAAAATCGTTAAAAATCGAAAAATCGAAAAACCGGCACATTAAAACCCCCTAAAACCCACCCCCGACCCTTTAAATTAAATCCCCCACCCTCCCGAACCCCCCCCCAAATAACTTAAATAACCTGCGGGTCCAGCGGCAGTCCGGAACGGCAGCGGTCCGGAACGGGCTCCTGCTCTGAATCTTGTCGTCTTCAGCCGGCGCCATTTTCCAAAATGGCGCCGAAAAATGGCGGCGGCCATAGACGAAAAAGATTGGACGGCAGGAGGTCCTTCCGGACCCCCGCTGGACTTTTGGCAAGTCTCGTGGGGGTCAGGAGGCCCCCCACAAGCTGGCCAAAAGTTCCTGGAGGTCCAGCGGGGGTCAGGGAGCGATTTCCCGCCGCGAATCGTTTTCGTACGGAAAATGGCGCCGGCAGGAGATCGACTGCAGGAGGTCGTTCAGCGAGGCGCCGGAACCCTCGCTGAACGACCTCCTGCAGTCGATCTCCTGCCGGCGCCATTTTCCGTACGAAAACGATTCGCGGCGGGAAATCACTCCCTGACCCCCGCTGGACCTCCAGGAACTTTTGGCCAGCTTGTGGGGGGCCTCCTGACCCCCACGAGACTTGCCAAAAGTCCAGCGGGGGTCCAGAAGGACCTCCTGCCGTCCAATCTTTTTCGTCTATGGCCGCCGCCATTTTTCGGCGCCATTTTGGAAAATGGCGCCGGCTGAAGACGACAAGATTCAGAGCAGGAGCCCGTTCCGGACCGCTGCCGTTCCGGACCGCCGCTGGACCCGCAGGTTATTTAAGTTATTTGGGGGGGGTTCGGGAGGGTGGGGGATTTAATTTAAAGGGTCGGGGGTGGGTTTTAGGGGGTTTTAGTGTGCCGGCTCACAATTCTAACGATTTATAACGATAAATCGTTAGAATCTGTATTGTATTGTGTTCCATAACGGTTTAAGACGATATTAAAATTATCGGACGATAATTTTAATCGTCCTAAAACGATTCACATCCCTAGTATTTTATATGAAAAACTTGATAAAAGACAAGGAATTGCAATACTCCAACTGACTTAAAATTAGTGAGTATGTGAGAGATTTTAAATCTGTTGTTTCCAGAAAAGGTTTAAGTCTATGAGGTTTAAGCCTCAAAAAATAAAAAGATCATTAGTATGAGACCTAAGAAGCAAAGCTGAGTGCATTATCTAACCTAACCCCCAATATAGAAACACTCTCTTTTAGCTAGATGATGGTCCCAGTCATTATTGGAGAAGAAAGCTAATCTGACTCTGCAATTCTAGTAAACCAGATTGCATCTGCTTTTCCTGGATTTACCTTAAGCTTGAATGAAAATAACCAATCCACAATCTTGGTTAAACAGTCATTAAATTCTGTGAGAAAAGATATGAGGTCAATACTTGCACTATCTGAATATCATCAGCATAAAAATAGGAACTAAAACCAAGACTCTAGATTAAAGTGACTCATGATGACAGGTAAAGAAAGATTAGAGGATGGGAGACAGCACTGAGCCTTGGGGAACAGCAATGTCAATGAACGAGGTTGAGATAAATTTGACTTTCAGTCACTATGAAAGATTCTGTCAATAGGGAATGATTTAAATCAATCAAAAGCAGTATTATATATGCCAACATCTGACAGCCTCGACAGCAATAGCTGGTGGTCAATAGTGTCAAAGGTCGCTGACATGCTGCATCTAACCATATTACAAGTACAGCTTTTCTCTGGTCCAAGTCCTAAGCTAATTTCACAAAGAAGTGAAAGTAAAGCTGTTTTGTTGCTGTAACACCTGCGGTATCCAGACTGTCTTGGATGTAAAATGAAAGTTTTTTTCCAGAACAGGAAAGCTGAATGAATATTGTTCTTTCAATAATTTTGGTAAGTGAAGGTAATTGGCCTGTAGTTATCTGGAATGGTGGGATCTAAGTTTGACTTTTTTTCAGGTTTGGGCAAATGTTTGCTGCCTTCAACTCAGGAGGCACAAAATCTTGCATGAGGGTCACATGAATAACAGCTGCAAGACAAGAAAAAAGATTTCATTCTGGATTTTTAAGAAATGTAAAAGGTAAGGAATCCTGAGGGGGAGAAGAAACTTTCATCTGTGACAATAAGTTAAACTGTTTGGTGAGATTTTATTAAAAGCAGATTATTTATTTACTGGAAAAGTCAGACTGCTGGAATTGAATGGTACCAAGGAGTCAGTTGAAGGTAGAGGGCTGAGCTTGGTAAATTCTTTTTTTTATAATTCACATGTTATTACATTTTTCATAAAGTAAGCACGCATCTTACTCCATACAGAAAAAATACAAAAGAGTTGTAATATCACTAACAATCTCTTATCATAATTTCTCATTCACAAGAAAACAGAGAAAATGACATCATTATTTTTTTTTTATAAGGAAAAATAAGAATTGAAGGCCCAGTAATACTAGAGGAGATAAAGAAGAAACAAAAAATCACCATGAAACAGGCTTAATGGATACAGTGGATATATAATTACTAGAGATGTGAATCGTGTGATCGATCGTCTTAACGATCGATTTTGGCTGGGGGGGGAGGGAATCTGATCATCACGGTTTTGTTTTGTTTTTTTTAATCGTTTAAATCGTAAATCGGGGGAGGGCGGGAAAACCGGCACACTAAAACAACCCTAAAACCCACCCGACCCTTTAAAATAAATCCCCCACCCTCCTGAACCCCCCCCCAAAATGTTTTAAATTACCTGGGGTCCAGTGGGGGGGTCCCGGTGTGATCTTCCACTCTCGGGCCACGGCTGCGTTAATAGAAATGGCGCCGGCGCCATTTTGGTTCCTGTCCCCCGACGTCACGAGCACAGGAGATCGCTCCTGCACCCCCGCTGGACCCCCAGGGACTTTTGGCCAGCTTGGGGGGCCTCCTGACCCCCACAAGACTTGCCAAAAGTCCAGCGGGGGTCCGGGAGCGACCTCCTGCACTCGGGCCGTATTGCAAAATGGCGCCGGCCGTATGGCCGTATTGCCGTATTGCAAAATGGCGCCGGCCATATGGCCGGCGCCATTTTGCAATACGGCAATACGGCCCGAGTGCAGGAGGTCGCTCCCGGACCCCCACTGGACTTTTGGCAAGTCTTGTGGGGGTCAGGAGGCCCCCCCAAGCTGGCCAAAAGTCCCTGGGGGTCCAGCGGGGGTCCGGGAGCGATCTCCTGTGCTCGTGATGTCGGGGGACAGGAACCAAAATGGCGCCGGTGCTACCTTTGCCCTGTCATATGACAGGGCAAAGGTAGCGCTGGCGCCATTTCTATTAACGCAGCCGTGGCCCGAGAGTGGAAGATCACACCGGGACCCCCCCACTGGACCCCAGGTAATTTAAAACATTTTGGGGGTGTTCGGGAGGGTGGGGGATTTATTTTAAAGGGTCGGAGTGGGTTTTAGGGTTGTTTTAGTGTGCCTGTTTTCTCGCCCTCCCCCTCCCCTGATTTACGATTTTTGACGATAAATCAGGGGAATTCCTATTGTATCGCGCCCCTAACAATTTTTGACGATTTAAAATATATCGGACGATATTTTAAATCGTCAAAAAACGATTCACATCCCTAATAATTACTTGATTGTCTTAGGGATCTGTTGCCCCAGGATTGGTATTCAAACTCCTGGCATTTAAGAAGGATTTCAACTGCTCCAGTAAAATAAAACCAAAACATTCTTCTTTCCCTTGAACCACACATCTACATGGATATTTTAACACAAACGTATAACCCAAAAGTAATACTCGTGGTCTCATAACAAGAAATGCCCTCGTCCTCATTTGGGATATCCTAGAAAAATCAGGAAATACTCTTACAGCTTGATCATAGAAAGTGAGAGAAATATTTTGGAAGTATCTTTTCATTACTTCACTCACATCATTTTCTACTACAAAGGACGACAGTAACATTCCACGATCAATGATCTCTGCTGATGAGTTTTCCAAGAATTGAGTCAGATTAGTAACAGCTTTTAACTGATTATCTTGGACTTTTTACTAGCACTAGGTATAAAATACGCTTTATTCTTCATTGGGGTTTTCTCAACATCAAATTTTAAATTTTCCAAAAATAATTTTTTAAGAGTACTAAAAGTGTCCATTCCCAACACATGAGGACAATTTAAGAACCTCAGGTTTAAATGCCGGACATGATTTTCCAGTTATTCTATTCTTCTGGACTGAATTCCACAATCCTTTATCAACTTAATGTTGCAGGCCTGGACTTGAGATATTGTTTGCTCCACCAATTTGACTCTGTTATTCAGTTCCTTGAGCTGGCCTCCCAAATTTGTATTTAGGGCTTGTAAATCTTTAGCCAAATTTGCAATCCTTCACTAGCCCTCCAAGGCTAGCCACCAGATGCCAAAGTGCTTCTAAAGTTACTACAGCCAGTTTCGGGGGAAGCTGATAAAACTCACCTTCTATTCCGACTGCAGCTACTTCAGAAGGATCCATCGCTTGCACAGCCATGATCTTTCTTTCCTCATCTTCAAAATCCACCGATGATAGTGATGTTTCAGGCTTTGTAGGCTCTTTCGGCATTGCTACTTCCAGCAAGCTTAAAGAGAACTGTGGCGGCAGCGGTTTTCCTCTGCTTCAGTTTCCCCCACCCGGCGCATGGATGATGTCATCTATCTGCGCTGCTCCTTGCATCGGTAGTAGCAACCCTGGTAGTGGTGGAGGCCGACAATCAGGGGGACTCAGAGTGATTTCCCCATACAGCGTTGGAGCTCCCTCTCCAAGCACTGAAGCAGGGACAAATTCACCCCCATTGTCCACCATCTGAGTCGCAAGGGAGGTTATCAATCTCTGCCCAGTAGGTAGGGTTGGTTCTGGTGGGAAAACTTGAACCTTTCCTTTTCTCTTACGAGGCATCATTAAGGGAATCGATCACAGGCAGGAGCAGCTCCCCTTGTGTCTGTTCACGCCGCCATCTTGGGCCCTGGCCTTGGTAAATTCTGTTTGAATTTTACCAATTTTATCTGTGAAATGGTTGCAAAATATTCTGCTTTTAGCTTAATATGAGCAGGATTAGATGATGTCTGGATTCTGGAGAACTGTGACAACAAATTAAAAAGACATTTGGATTGCATTTAGCTTTACAAAGAGATTTTGTAAATAAGGCCCTTTTCATCTCCAAGAGGTATTGACTGGTGCTATCATTGAGCACTAATTCAATGTTAGGAGACTTGGATTTTCTGCCATGATTTCTGAGTATGGAAAGAGTGAAGGACAATTGTATCATAGGCAACTTTCAATACTGTGTTCTAAGAAGAAATTTGATTCTCAAGGGGTAGATCATTTAAATTATCTGACAAACTGAATGACTGAGCGAGTGTAGTCAAGTCTAACGCTTTTGTTCCCCTAAATTGGATCTTGACCATAGGTGGATTAAAGTGAGCATGCTTATAATTAAGGAAAAAAAAACACCATAGAATGGTCAGTCTAAGTAAAAGAAATTACTTTGATAGATTGTTCCAACAATGACATATTTGATGAGGAAAATATTAGGTTGAGGGTATGCCTGTCTTTGTGGGTAGGGTGTTGACTCCACTGAGTTAGATCTAAGTCAGTCATAGATGAAAACAATTTAGATTCTGTGGGTTTAAAAGGCTTATCTGTATGTAGATTAAAATCACCCAGCAAAAGCAAGTGAGAGCTTTTCACTGAGAACTCACTGATTGTCCCTAACAGACTGAGTACAGTAGAATAAGTGACAGGTAGAGGCTGATAAATTAAAAGAAAATTGAATATGGGATGTTGATTACGTTGTAAAACACATTCTATAACAGTAGGAACTAGAGATGTGAATCGTGTCCTCGATCGTCTTAACGATCGATTTCGGCTGGGAGGGGGAGGGAATCGTATTGTTGCCGTTTGGGTGTGTAAACTATCGTGAAAATCATTAAAATTGTGAGCCGACACACTAAAACCCCCTAAAACCCACCCCCGACCCTTTAAATTAAATCCCCCACCCTCCCGAACCCCCCCAAATGCTTTAAATAACCTGGGGATCCAGCGGTGGTCCAGAACGGCGGCGGTCCGGAACGGCCCCCTCAATTGAATCCTGTTGTCTTCAGCCGGCGCCATTTTGCAAAATGGCCGCCGCAAAATGGCGGCGGCCATAGACAAAAATGATTCGACGCAGGAGGTCGTTCCGGACCCCCGCTGGACTTTTGGCAAGTCTTGTGGGGGTCAGGAGGCCCCCCCAAGCTGGCCAAAAGTTCCTGGGAGTCCAGCGGGGTTCAGGAAGCGATTTCTTGCCGCGAATCGTTTTCCGTACGGAAAATGGCGCCGGCAGGAGATCGACTGCAGGAGGTCGTTCAGCGGCGGTCCGGAACCCTGCCCATAGGACACCCAAAGGATGCATGAAGGAGTGCACAAAGAAGCATGCTTCTTTGTCACACTTGTTCATGTGCATGACAAAGGTATGCGCCCCAATGATACACAGTGCCTCCAGCATTGGCACGGTGACTATCTAGTGACAGCTGTTGATGTCAGTGAAGTGGGTGGGGCTTGATAGCAGGAGGTGGGAACAGTACTAGGAAGGCACGTAGTGAGAGGAACGAACCTGCAAAATAAGCCAAACAAGTCCAAAAACTAGCAATACAAGCTGAAAGCAGCAATAGTCATAGGCAGGTACGCAGGGCAGCAGATTGCAGCTCCAGCTTCAGTGCAGTGATTACCTAGTGTAACCCCACCCCAGGGAGCTTACTGCGCTCAAGTGGAGCCATAAAATAATTTGATAGTCTCTTTGGGCTGGAACCTCAGGCTAAATTGAACACTGTCTCTTACTTCTAAGGCCTAGAATCTTTGTTGAATGGGGAGAAAGATTTCACTTTGAAGGCCAAGAATGCTGGGGTTGACCCTTTTTTACCTTCTTTCTCTTTCCTAGGATGGAGGCACTAGTTTAGTGTCTGAAAGTATCTAGTTAACATGGCCATGCCACTGAGAGAGAAAGAGAGCGAGAACCTCTCAGGAAGCTCACAGACAAGTTAACTATTTATACCACTGTAAGAGGGTCCTACTAGTAACTCAGGGTGAGGTTTCGGTGTTGGGCTAGGTTTTGGAGGGTCAGTTTTACATGCACAGTCAGAGGTACGACCAGCCCTGTTGCCATCAGTGAAGATTTTATGTGATTTGCAGTGATGAAAGGTACAAAAGGAATCAGGTACAGGAAGAATCAGAATTACCAGTTCCCATCAGCAGGGCTTTGAAATATAAGCTTCCACCCTATGGAAAAGGACCCAATAACCCCTCTCATGAAGAATAGTCTGGTCTACTGTAGTGTATATTACTATTATTATCATTATTTGATGCAAATGTTCAGATTCAAGGATTCCCATTTACTCTCTCCTTTGCATCTGTTTCCTAGGTGTGTGCACTTAGGTATTTCTACTGCCAGCAATTTTTAATATCTAATCACATAAAACAGAGACAAAAAAAAAATATTGCCACGTTCTCTGTTCATGCAGCACTTTTTCACAGCACCCTGCTGTGCTGCCCTTGCCCTAATACAGAATGTGCCTTATAGCATAAAGCAAAAAAAAAGAATTCACTCACACATAAGGTCTAAATCTTCTGCAGTTGCCTATAAAAAAAATTAAAGGTCACCTTGGGTACATGAAATTGCAAATTCCATAGTTCAAAAACAAATTTAATCTCTTCATTGCACATTTGCACCTGTACCACCTTTCACAGCGACACACTGCACATTTAACTAACTTATCTTTAACGTCTTTAGTTTACAGTCCTATCTTCAGCTCACTCCGAAAATTATTCCACGTAGGAAGTGCATCATAAGCAGGGCCACCATAAAAATTGCATATTTTGTGATTTTTAATGCTGCTCTGTGATTTTCTAGCATCTGGAGAGGCATTGTTTAAGTGTATGTGTGTTACCGCCGCATCAGACCATTCCTCCCTGCACAGCTGATCGTGAGCGCTGGAAAGTAAATATGTCTGTGCCATCTGATTTGTTTGCCCTTGGGATGTCCTCGCTTTTATACTTCTTATAATCCATTATTTTTTATATCAAGGAAAGCTAGTGAAGCCAGCAAACTACTTAACTGTGTTGGAAGGGAAGCTGCTTTAAAAAAAAAACGTGATTTTTAGAAAACAGCATTGCATAATTCGAGTGTCTTATACCTTTCATGATACATAAAAGGCACAGCATAATTTTTGTAATAGAATATAAATATAAGCCCCTTCCCTAACCCCCCTAGGGAGCTTGAGTAGTCTGATAGGACCCATCACTGGGAGGCAAATGGGTCAGATGAAACATTCAAAAGCACGAACAGGGACTGAATTGGAATACATCGTTCTTTCTTCCTGTAATTCCACTCTTTTGAAATAAGCAATTATGCATGTCACGGCAATGTGCTCTTTCCAAACTCTCAGTTTAATATGATACGGCGTGGCCAGAGCCAGCATGCTTCATACAGCACCATAGCTCCCTGGGCAGTGGCAACACTGCAGTCTTCGTTTCTCCTCCCGAGCAGGAATGCAGCAATTCAAACATGACTCCCTTGCCTGGTTGCTACTTTTAAAGCCTGAATTCATTATCAAGTGGAAGACTGTATAACCGGTTTTAGTTAGAATTTGTCCTGTTCTAGATCTATTCTTATTTATTTTATATTCTGCTTTTTGGCACTTCAAAGCAGATTACATTCAGGTACTGTAGGTATTTCCCTATCCCCCAAGAGCTTAGAAACTAATTTTGTACCTGAGGCAATGGAGGGTAAAGTGACTTGCCAAGGTCACAAGGGATGACACTAGGATTTGAACCCTGGTTTGTAGTCCACTGCTCTAACACTAGGCTTATCCTCCACTTCCTATAGAGAAGACTATCTGTGCACTACAAATTGAGAATGGCAAACAATGACCCTATCATTATTACCTCATTTGCCATTGCAGTAAGAAGACTTCTTTTGGAAATGATGTCAAAAAGAAACTTGTCACAGGCAAGCCTATAACCTAACAATAACTTCTAGTCACATGGGGTTTTATTACCTAAAACATCTCAATAAGAGGATACCTGATATAATTGTCTTTAAAAAAAAGCTGTTCTTTTTCTTAAACAATTGTTGCATTATTATTGTCTTGATTGCTACATGCTTGAACATACTTGAAAATATGGAGATATAGGGGGAGATATATCCAAGTTTTTGCACCTTCTCTGACCCATTGAAAATACTGAATATTTTCACTGATAATACTGAAGCAATTTTTTTTCCACTGAGGCAGAATTGGAGCAAAAGTTATTGGAGCAAAAAGTTATTGGAGCAAAAAAAAGTTATTGGAGCAAAAGTTATTGGAGCAAAAGTCTAAAGCTGATGAACTCGCTCAGTTTTTCCAAAATAAAATCAATAATCTTTTAATTCAACTGCTTTCCAATACCGCTGACGCCCTCCCAACATATCAACACCCGACCTTCAAAAACTCCAGCCTAAACACTTTTGAGCCCGTCTCTTCCACTGAGATTCAAGTCATCTTGAGAAGAACGAAACCTTCGTCTCACCCTGCAGACCACATCCCCACCAAACTACTTCTATCTATTCCAGACACAATAGCCACATCATTGACAAACATCATCAATTGCTCTCTAGTCCAAGGATCCTTCCCAGATGATCTCAAAATGGCATCAATCACACCACTCCTAAAGAAACCCAACCTTGACCCGAAGGACCCTAACAACTTCCGCCCCATAGCTAACCTTCCATTCATCGCCAAGATCATGGAAAAACTAGTCAACTCTCAACTTTCAAATTACATCGAAGACAACAATCTCCTCTTCGCCCCTCAACACGGATTCCGAAAAAATCGAGGCACAGAATCCCTCCTTATATCTTTGACAGACCATATCCTACTGGGCCTCGACAAAGGAAACTCATTCCTACTGATCTTGTTAGACCTATCCGCAGCGTTCGACACGGTCAACCACGCCATCCTCCTAAACCAGTTGTCGGCCATAGGAATCAACGGCACCGTCCTTTCCTGGTTCAAAACCTTTCTCAACAATAGAGGTTACAAAGTCAAACTCCAAAACAAGGAATCCTCTAGATTTGACTCTGCCATAGGAGTCCCACAAGGTTCGTCATTATCTCCGACTCTATTCAATATTTACCTTCTTCCTCTCTGCCAACTTCTCACCGACCTCAATCTAAAGTTTTTCCTTTACGCAGATGATATTCAAATCATCATCCCCATCAAAGACACATACTCTAATACCCTTGACTACTGGGAATCATGCCACCAAAAAATCAAACAACTACTCAACAGCCTACACCTCATCTTAAATTCCTCCAAGACTGAAATCCTACTCATCTCTCCTGAGAACAACACCTCCAACAGTACTCTTCCTACCAATCTGCCTACCACACAAGCTAGAGACCTAGGAGTAATAATAGACAACCGGCTAAACTTCAAGGCACACATCAACAAAACAACCAAAGATTGCTTCTATAAACTCCAGGTCCTGAAAAGGATAAGACCTCTTTTCCACGCTCAAGACTTCAGAACGATCATCCAAGCAGTCATTTTTTCGAAACTAGACTATTGCAATTCCTTATTGCTAGGTCTACCTTCATCCTACTCCAAACCTCTACAGATGGTTCAAAATTCAGCAGCCCGAATCTTGACAGGCGCAAGGAAAAGAGACCACATATCCCCCGTCCTGAAAGAGCTTCACTGGTTACCCGTATACTTCCGCATCATGTATAAAGCCATAACTATCACCTACAAAACTATACATCAACTCACCACCCTCGATCTCCAATTCCCTCTCCAAGCACATAACTCTACCAGACCTACCAGAGATGCTCACAGAGGCTCCCTCCAAGTTCCCCCAGCAAAAACGACCAGACACGTTACCATAAGAGATCGCGCCACCTCCACAGCCGGCCCTCTTCTGTAGAATTCCATTCCTACAGACCTCAGACAGGAGCCCTGCCTCCCAACTTTTAGGAAAAAACTTAAGACTTGGTTATTCAAGCAAGTTTTTCCGGACACAACCCATTGACACAATCCAATGACTCCTAAAACACCATGCCTCTTGTATATAACATTTATTTTGTATACTATACTTAAATTGTATATTGTTTAACTATTTCTATTCTCTCCTATTTCTTCCTCTCCAAGTTCGGCTACCCTTGTTAAATGTAACTGTACCTTCGGTCACCACAGTTCTAGTTTTTATGTATATAATGCACCCCTGTTTTATGTAAACCAGCAAGATATGTTTTCATGATTGCCGGTATATAAAAATTCTAAATAAAAAAAAAAATATATATATATATATATATATATACCAACAAATTTCCCAACAAATTCTTGTCAGGGTATAAAGCACTGTTGTAACATGTAATAAAATATTTCAAAGAATATGGCTATTTTTAATCCTATAAAAATTTATTTATGATTTCAAGCAAATGTATGTTTTACAAATTATGAGATACAATTTACTAAAAACCTCACCACAAACCTTAATATTTATTGACCCTCCATCCTGTTCTAGTATAACCCTCAAGCTGACCCTGATTAATTAAATAATCCCCCCTCTCTCATTGACGTTAAAGCAGATCAATGGAAAAGATACACCACTTAGTACTTCAACTATTTTCAATGTTATATCTTCAATCACATTCCTTAATAAACAGTTTAATCGACTACTAGTGGTGTATGTCCTTTAGATGTCTTTACATCCCATCCCGACAAGGTCCTCGTTTCGCCAAGATTGGCTTCTTCAGGGGAATACTTTAATTATGGCCAAAACGTCAATGGAAACACATGACTTTCATCATTTATATCTGCACTCTAAGCGGAGAGGATACAGGAAAATACACATCCCATTCACTCTGGCTCAATGGCTCCTATGTTTTATGTGTGAATTCTCCCGAATGTGAATGTGAACCTCTATACCGCCTCTTCGTTCCCTCCACACATGCTTCTAATCATGAACGCTCCGTTCCCGGTTTCAAACGTATCACCACATCTTATGTGAGGATGAAGCCGCTGTCTTCAAAATGGAGTCACCACTCCCTCAGTCTTAACAAACTTTCAACCAGTGCAGCGTTCAACCACACCGGAATCTGTTTCTTATCCTCTCAAGCTAATTCAAACGGCTACTCCTCGGTCACTTTACCTCACATATATTTTCCTCACTCTTCAATGACCATGTATATCCTCCAGGATAGGGGAGACATTATTGCCAAATAATTTTTTGGTTCGCTATATATATATATATATATATTGTCTCCCCTCATCCCCAATAAGAATGGAGAAATTTCTACTTACCTGATAATTTCATTTTCATTAATGATGACAGGTTAATCCACACCAGTGGGTTATGCTTCTCTACCAGCAGATGGAGACGGAGCAAAGCTGACTTCACGGTATATGTATACCCTGCACTGACATCAGTCCATTAATATTCTCTGTAAAATCCTATTGTGGACCACTAAACAATACATGAATATAGCTATTAACAGACAATCATTCAAGCACTCAGTTAACAGGAAAACATTGAGGTCAGACAAGGAGTGTAATATCACTAATCTAGGGGCTGGATCTGACATTTACCAATAATCCCTGGAAACCAGCCAAACAGGAGGACAATAGCACCACCATCCAGCAGCCAAGGGCAGGAAGGTAGATTAACCTGTCTTCATTAAAAAAAGGAAATTAACAGGTAAGTAGTACTTTTTCCTTTCTTAGTATTCAGACAGGCTAATCCACACCAGTAGGATGTATCAAAGCTACTTCCAAACAGGGTTTGCGAATTGTTTCCGTACGGAAAATGGTTCCAGATCCCCGCTGAACAACCTCCTGCAGTCGATCTCCTGCCGGCGCCATTTTCCGTACGGAAACGATTCGCGGCAGGAGATCGCTCCAGGGCCCCCGTTGGACCCCCAGGAACTTTTGGCCAGCTTGGGGGAGCCTCCTGACCCCCACAAGACTTGCCAAAAGTCCAGCGGGGGTCCGGAACGACCTTCTGCGTCGAATCGTATTCGTCTATGGCCGCCGCCATTTTGCGGCGGCCATTTTGCAAAATGGCGCCGGCTGAAGACACCACGATTTAGTGTGCCGGATTTCCTGCTCTCCCCCTTCCCCCGATTTAGCTACGGACCCGGGGGTAATTTAAGCTACGGACCGCCGCTACGGACCCCCAGGTAATTTAAGGCATTTGGGGTGGGGGATTTAATTTAAAGGGTCGGGGTGGGTTTTAGGGAGTTTTAGTGTGCCGGGGGTGGGTTTTAGGGTGTTTTAGTGTGCCGCTGGAGCCCCAGGTAATTTAAGGCATTTGGGGGGGGGGGGGTTCGGGAGGGTGGGGGATTTAATTTAAAGGGTCGGGGTGGGTTTTAGGGGGTTTTAGTGTGCCGGTTTTCCTGCCCTCCCCCTTCCCCCGATTTACGATTTTTTGACGATAAATCGGGGGAATTGGTATTGTATCGTGGCCCTAACGATTTTTGACGATTTAAAATATATCGGACGATATTTTAAATCGTCAAAAAACGATTCACATCCCTAATTTACAGTGGGCACTGGTAGGACAAGCCCTGTGAACTAAAGACACCCATCCTTCATAACTGTGCAGCCCACATGTCCCGCCACCATTTGCAAGAAGTGTACAGCAACCCAGGAACAAATGGATTACTATTAGAGATGTGCATTCGTTTTTGCTGAATTGGAAAATTGCAACGAAATTGTCCAATTCGGCATGTTTCAGGGAGCCCAAAAAAAATCAGGATTTTCCTGTTTTTTCGCAAAAATTCGTTTTTCCGATTAGTGCGCACTAACGGGAGTCAGTGCGCGCTAACTCCTCGTTAGTGCGCGCTAAGTCCTGTTAGTGCGCACTAACAAAAACTAACAAAAACTAACAAAAACTAACAAAATCTAACGGTTTTTGTTAGTGCGCACTAACAGGAGTTAGCGCGCACTAACGGGGAGTTAGCGCGCACTAACTGGGAGTTAGCGCGCACTAACTAAAAATCGATTTTTCGCGAAAAAAAAGACCCGAACCGAAAAAAAACGACATTTTCCATGGCGGCCGAAAAACGAAGAACGACACGAACACAAAAAACTATGCACATCTCTAATTACTATGGGCTACGGGATGAGGAGACACACGCCTTCTCAAGTGACACAAATACAAAATGCCTTCTCTGTATTACATAATGAAGAAGCTAAAGCGATGGAGATTGAAGAGGCATCAGAAAAGAAGGAAGAAACCCAATGCATGAAAAATTCTAGAATACAAACATTAACCATAAGGAAAAGCTCATTGTGCTGGGTGACTCAGTCATCAAAGGTGCTAATTTGGGAACTCTATTCGAAGTGAACATTATTTAAAAGCTTTCCAGGATAATTGGCCAACAGAAATGCTATTGAAATAGTCAATGTGATCAAAGAAGAAAGCAAGGACTCTGTAGTTCATATTATCATCCATCTGGGAACCAATGACCTTGCTAGAAACAGCATCCAAGTGGTACAGAGGGACTTCCAGTCTCTGGCGAAGCAGATTAGTCTCATGGTAAAGACTATTGCCTTTTGAGAAGTCTTATCTATTTATGGAAAGGGGAAAGAGAGACTAAGCCATATACATAAATTCAATACATGGCTCAAAACTTGGTATAAGGAACAAAGTTTTGGATATATTGGAGGCTGGAGCAATTTATGGAACAGAAAAGGACTCTATGTCAAAGATGGCTTACATCTGTCTGTGGCAGGAAAAAGGATACTAAGGGATAAATTCAAATCCTATGCCATAAGGCATCTAAACTTAATGATGGGGGTGGAAGAAGGACATTGGAATGTCACCCCCCAAAACAAAAAGAAAAACAAGTACAAACTCAAAGGAAATAGGTGAAGAGAATAAAAAAAGTCAGCTGAATACGACAAAAACATGTCCAAGATAAGCAGTAAACTGAACGAGAGACACTGGAAAGCTATGAGCACAAATGCTTGTAGTCTGAATAATAAAATCCCAGACCCACAAGCCCTAATGGTAGAGGCAGACTTGAACATTCTTGCTGTTATGGAGACATGGTTCACGGAATCTCATGATTAGGATACGGCCATACCGGGCTATAACTTGTTGAGGAAGGACAGAGAGGACAGAAAAGGGGGAAAAGAAGCTCTTTATGTCAAAAACTATATCCAAGCAACTGAACTGCAAAGAGTCGGAGGTAGAGAAGAAGCATTATGGGCCGTTCTAAAAAAAGAAAATAAGAACATAAGAAATTGCCATGCTGGGTCAGACTAAGGATCCATCAAGCCCAGCATCCTGTTTACAATAGAGGCCAAACCAGGCCACAAGAACCTGGCAATTACCCAAACACCAAGAAGATCCCATGCTGCTGAAGCAATTAATAGCAGTGGTTATTCCCTAAATAAACTTGATTAAAAGCAGTTAATGGGACTTCTCCTCCAAGAACGTATCCAAACCTTTTTTGAACCCAGCTACACTAACTGCACTAGCCACATCCTCTGGCAACAATTTCCAGAGCTTAATTGTGCATTGAGTGAAAAAGAATTTTTTCTGATTAGTCTTAAATGTGCTACTTGCTAACTTCATGGAATGCCCCCTAGTCCTTCTATTATCTGAAATTGTAAATAACTGATTCACATCTACTCGTTTAAGACCTCTCATGATTTTAAAGACCTCTATCATATCCCCCCTCAGCCGTCTCTTCTCCAAGCTGAAAAGCCCTAATCTTTTCAGCCTTTCCTCATAGGGGAACTGTTCAATCCCCTTTATCATTTTGTTTTGCCCTTCTCTGTACCTTCACCATCACAAATATATCTTTTTTTAGATGCGGTGACCAGAATTGTACACAGGATTCAAGGTGCAGTCTCACCATGGAGCGATACAGAGGCATTATGACATTTTCTGTTTTATTAACCATTCCCTTCCTAATAATTCCTAATATTCTGTTTGCTTTTTTTGACTGCTGCAGCACACTAAGCTAACAATTTTAAAGTTGTAACTTTTGTTTTTGTTTTGTTTTGTCTTCTCTATACCATGTTATTAGTTAGGTTACTACCGTTGTTATTTGTAAACCGACATGATATGATCTGTATCATGAATGCCGGTATAAAAAAAGCACTAAATAAATAAATAAATAAATAAATAAATAAATAAATAAATAAATAAAGTATTATCCACTATGAAGCCAAGATCTTTTTCCTGGGTGGTAGCTCCTAATATGGAACTTAACATTGTGTAACTACAGCAAGGGTTATTTTTCCCTATATACAACACCTTGCACTTGTCCACATTACATTTCATCTGCCATTTGGATGCCCAATCTTCCAGTCTCGCAAGATCCTCCTCTAATGTATCACAATCCGCTTGTGATTTAACTACTCTGAATAATTTAGTATCGTCCGCAAATTTGATAACCTCACTCGTCGTATTGCTTTCCAGATCATTTATATATATATATTGAAAAGCACCGGTCCAAGCTCAGATCCCTGAGGCACTCCCACTGTTTACCCTTTTCCACTGAGAAAATTGACCATTTAATCCTACTCTCTGTTTTCTGTCTTTTAACCAGTTTGTAATCCACGAAAGGACATCGCCTCCTATCCCATGACTTTTTAGTTTTCTTAGAATCCTCTCATGAGGGACTTTGTCAAACGCCTTCTGAAAATCCAAATACACTATATCTACCGGTTCACCTTTATCCACATGTTTATTAACCCCTTCAAAAAAATAAAGCAGGGTTGTTAGGCAAGATTGCCCTTGGGTAAATCCATGTTGACTGTGTTCCATTAAACCATATCTTTCTATAGGCTCTACGATTTTGATCTTTAGAATAATTTACATTTTTACTGCAGTGGTTTGCAGGCCTCTGACTCAAATGGAAGAACTAGACAGAGAGCTGGTAGAAGACATCCAAAAGGTTGGAAGGGAGAAGTGCTGATTGTTGGAGATTCTAATCTGCCGGACGTAGACTGGAGGATCCCTTCTGCGGAATCTAACAGAAGTAGAGAGTTAGTGGATGCCCTGCAAGGGGTTCTGTTCAAACAAATGATTATGGAACCTACAAGGGAGGGAATTATTCTCAACTTAGTTCTCACAAATGGGGATAGTGTCTCAAATGTCCAGGTGGGGGACCACCTTGGCACCAGAGATCATCAAATGATATGGTTTGATATCACAAATAGGATACAGAGAAGTCACATGAAAACACAAGTTTTGAACTTCAAAAATACAGACTTTGTTGAAATGTGGAAATTCTTGCAGCTGGAACTTGAAAACTGGGAGAAAATTGAAGAAGTGGAGCAAATGTGGGACAAACTAAAAGGAGCAATTTCAAAGGCAACTTGTTGCGCTCCGCTGGCTGGGAGCGCTGGGAGTGATGATGTGTGCCCCTTGCAGTAAGACGGACCTCGTCTAGGGTTGAAGCTGACCAGGCCTCTGCCGACCTGCATGCCTGGATGAGGCCAACCACGCAAGATTGGTCTCTGAGTGGTCCTCCGACTACTCCCAGCCCTTTCAGACCTGCTGCAGGGAGCAGCACAGGTGACAGGCCGGACAAGAGACGAGGGCGGACAAGGGCTGAAGCTTGAAGGCTGAGAAGAAGGCTTCACAGACAAGGGCTGATGTGAAGACATCACAGACGCGGGCTGATGCGAAGACATCACAAACGAGGCGAGAAGCGGAGAAGGTAGACATTGGCACTGTCTCTCAGGGCGCCCGACACAGCCCACCTTCACGGGCAGACCCAATGGGCTGGTCACGGACTACCCTGTCCCACTGCGTGCCCTACACAGCCTAAAGAGACTGGTCACGGACCACACGGAGAGCGGGAAGAGTGCAGGAAAGGAATCCAGCTGGCAGAGGCTCCAGTGACCGGAAACAGGAACCGAACGGAATGGATTTACCCTCAGGGTGGCCACCTGGAGGACTAGGAGAGCTGGAACATTGCAGGAGCAGACATCAGGAAGATCAGGAACATAAGGACCTCTAGCCATCAAGGACATCAGGCCTTCAGGAACATCCGGAGGGCAGAGACAGAGGATGTCAGGAACATCAGGACATCAGAGACCGGAATCAGGAACAGCAGAGACAAAACGAAGAGGGATCCCTTGGAATAATGGAACACCAAGCAAGAGCAGGAACATGGAGTCCAAAAGGAGGGAAAAGCTCCTCAGATGACTGTCTCAGACAACTGGCTCAGGCTCATTGTGAAGGCAAAGCTGACTGGCAATTGAAGTCCTTTTAGAGGGCTGAAGACAGGCAACTCCCTGGGAGGAGTTTGGATGGGTCATACCTAGCTGGCCCTATAACTGAGGAGAAGTGCTGCAGGCCGGCCCCTAGGGAGAAGGGCATGGCCCAAACCAGGAAGTACATGCAGATGCAAGCAAGCCTCAGGCAGGCCCCAAGGACATTGAGGATTCCCAGGCCCTGGAGCAAATCCTGGATAGTTCGTAGGCAAGACCCTGACTTCGGAGCGGCCTCCAGGAAGAGGTGAGGAGCCTCCCATAGCACCGCTACAGGAGGATTCATAACACAACTAATCTATATGTTAGAAAAGTAAACAAAAACAGGGGAAATAAGAAACATATCTGGTTCTCAAAAAAGGTGGCTGATATAAAAATAAAAAGAACAACATTCAATAAATATAAAGGATCCCAGAAAGTGGAACACAGGGAATATTATAATTGTATTATGTGTTTACATAATATTGTTAAGACTGTGGTTTCTATGAAACTTGATGAGTTGTGTTCTCTTTTGTCATGTTGTTGTTTTAATGATATTATGTATGTATGTTGTAAATCGCCTAGACCTTTTTGTGTTAGGCGTTTAATAAGTTTTAATAAATGGAGAAATGGAAATGGAAGAATATCTGGTTAAACTGAGGGAGATGAAGAAAGTAATCAGGAAAGCAAAAAGTCAGGTGGAAGAAAAGATTGCCAAAGAGGCAAGGAGAGGTGACAAAACATTTTTCAGATACAACAAAGAAAGGAGAAAGGCCCAAAGTAGTATAGTGAAACTGAAAGGTGAGAAGGATCAATGTGGGGAAGGAGACAAAGAAAAGGTGGAGATATTAAACAAATACTCCAATTCGAACAATCGCTGCTTAACAAGGCTATGGATGAGGGTGGAGTAGACAAAACCCCGTTTACGGAAGAGAATGTATGAGAAGATGTAGGAAAACTTAAAGTGAATAAAGCTATGGGGCCTGATGAGATTCATCCTAGGATGCTGAGTGACATGTTCACTAGATCCCTGGAAATGAGAGTTGTGCCAAGAGACTGGAGAAGAATGGTGGTGGTCCCACTTCACAAGATTGGGAGCAGAAATTACAGGCCAGTTAGCTTCACCTCAGTGGTGGGAAAGTTAATGGAGACTCTGTTAAAGGAAAGGATAGTGAACTACCTACAAATTGTGGGTTGCTCGATCCAAGATAGCATGGATTCACCAGATGAAGGCCCTGTCAGATGATTCTGTTTGATTTCTTTGACTGGGTGACTAGAAAATTGAATCAGGGAGGAGTGCTCGATGTGATTTACTTGGATTTTAGTAAAGCCTTGGAAACAATCCTACATAGAAGACTCATGAACAAAATGAGAAGCTTGGGAATGGGTGCCAAGCTTGTGGCATGGATTACTAACTGGTTGACGGATAGAAGATAGCGTTTGATGGTAAATGGAACCTACTCTGAAGAAAGAATGATGTTAAGTGGCGTGCTGCAGGGATCGGTGTTGGGACCGGTTCTGTTCAACGTCTTTGTGGGCAACATTACGGAAGGGATAGAAGGTGTGGGATGATGGGGGAGATTATTTCTTTGATTTCCTTATTTGAATTAATATTGTATTTGATACAGTGGGTTTAACTAGTAAACCAGCTAAAACTTACTAGTGAACCAGAAAGGCTGAAGATTTGCAGTCTCTGTATTTTGTTCAGAGATACTGGACATTGGAAGGTTGGAAGATTGACAACTTTTGGAGTGAGTTAAAATAGCTTACATTTGGAGTCTGTCTATCAACCATGGCTGAAGCCATAGATACAATCATTGATGTACTCACTGATTGGTTGGTCAGAAATAACCCAGAAGAACAAATGTGCTATATGGTACAGAATAGTTATGCTAATAAGGCTGAGGCTATTCTGGCACAAAACCATATTTGACAAAGAGAACTTGGTTATTCTGGTACAAAACCATATTTGAGGAAAAGAGCTTCAATTTATGACCAATCAGAAAAGAACATTTGTCCCTGATTGCATCTGGGAAATTATAAAACAGGGTACAACATTATCATCGCTTTGGAGGCAGAGAGAGAGACTCGCATACCCAGACGACATTATCCTGTATCACAGTGTTAACCTCCCTCCCCACTGTGATTATAAATAGCCTGGTCAGCTACAACTTACATCGTAAGTATTTGATACAATATTAATTAAGTATAGGAATCTGGGAATACTCTGCATTTATTTCCTTATCTCTGAAACTGATCCCAAGAGAAAGAGATAATAGGATAAGGAATTATATACTTTATTGTATATTCTAAGGGTATATTAAAGAAACATTAAAAAGGATATAGCAAATCAAATTTTACCAATCTGCTTATTAAAAATTATTATTAAATTGGTGTCTGTGAATTATTCCTTATCAAACTAAAATAGTAACAAAGGTAAAGTTTGTCTATTTGCAGATGATACTAAGTCCTGCAACAGAGTAGATATGCTGGAAGGAGTGGAGAGAATGAGACAAGATTTAAAGAAGCTTGAAGAGCAGTTAAAGATATGGCAACTGGGATTTAATGTCAAGATGTGCAGAGTCATGCATCTGGAGTGCGGTAATCTGAAAGAACTGTATGCGATGGGGAGTTCTGTGAGCGAAGCAGGAGAGAGACCTTGGGATGATAGTGTCTAGCGATCTGAAGATGGCAAAGCCAATGTGACAAGGTGATAACTAAAGCCAAAAGAATGCTGGGCTGCAAAGAGAGAGGAATATCTAGTAAGAAAAAGGAAGTGATAATCCCATTGTACAGGTCCTTGGTGAGGCCTCACCTGGAGTACTGTGTTCAATTCTGGGGACCATATCTCAAAAGGGACAGAGACAGGATGGAGGCAGTCGAGAGAAGGGTGACCAAAATGGTGGGAAGTCTCCATAAATGACTTAAAGGCTAAAGGTCCTAAATATGTATACACTGGAGGAGAGGAGGAGCAGGGGTCATATGATACAGACTTTCAGATACTTGAAGGGTTTTAATGATGCATGATCAACAGCAAACTTTTTCCGTAGGAAGGAGATCAGTAGCACTAGGGGCCATGAGAAGAAACTCCAGGGAGGATGACTCAGAATCAATGTCAGCAAATATTTATTCACGGAGAGGGTGGTAGATGCCTGGAATGCCCTTAGAGGAAGTGGTGAAGGTAAAAACTGTGAAAGCTTTCAAAAGTGCATGGGATAAACACTGTGGATCCCTAAAGGCTAGAGGAAGGAAATGAAGTAAGAGGCGTGGGAGTAGCTTGCTGGTGTGGTGATAACCACCCTTAACCAATAAGTCTTCATACTGATGATGCAACTCCATCTTTGCTCTCTGCTTCAATGGCAGAAGGTAAAGAGGAAAAGAAAAATTAGATTCAGACAACAACCAACAAGGATATTGATAACATTGATAAAGTTTGTGATAACAAATAAGCATGGGGGTAACTTGTTTGATGCAGTGGTTACTACCCTTAACCTATAAGCCTGATACTACACTTCTGATGCAACTCCAACATTGCCCTCTGCTTCAATGACAGTGGATGGAAGGAAAATTAGACTCAATCAGTAACCAACAAGAGCCCTGACCTTGGCAATCTGGGAGACTGATAAGTAAGGAAAACTTATAAGTAGGCGAGCTTGCTGGGCAGACTGGATGGGCCGTTTGGTCCTTTTCTGTCATCATTTCTATGTTTCAATGTTATGTTTCTGGGTGAAGTGTGGACCAGGTCGCAGCCCACATCTGCCAAAAAGGCAGCTGCTGGTTCCATCGCTGCCCTGGAATTCAAATCAGATTCATCTGCTTCCTGAGAGAGAAGCAAGCAAGTGCAAGCCAGCAAGGAGCAGCAAGAGGCTATCTACAAAGTCATTGCCATTACCTCAAAGGCCTGCTTAAGGATATCCTCGATTCTCCTATCCTGCATATCCTTCAATGCTGCTCCTCCTTCTATAGAGATAGTCATCCACTTGGTAATAGTACACACCAGCTCATCCACCTTCAGAAAGTGCAACTGCTCTCTTGCCACCATATCCAGAGGGTACAGAGCTTCCAAGACTCATCCCCTTTAAAATTAGCTTCTGGGATGCCCTATTCAAGAACAATCAATTCTTGAATAGCATCCATAATGGGGAAGAAACATTATGCTTTACATAAAGAAATTAAAATGGGATTTTTCTTTGGCTCAGACATTGGAATCAGCACCCGGCACCGCCAGCATCTTCAATGTCTGGGAGATCAGAGCTGGCAACTCAACTCTGTGAAAGAAACGCAACATTGCTCAATATGGCTCCAATCTCGGAGGAATTTCCCCATCCTCCAGGGAGTAAGGATTGCCTTCCTCATCAGTGCTGTCTGGTTCCCTATCAGCATGACCCGCAGCAGGTCTAAGTGTACTCCAACACATACATGTGGCACCAGTCATGCAGGGATCCACAGTCTGCAATCCTGAACTTTTAGGTTTGGCTGGCCCGCCGACTGCGCCTTAAGAAAGGATTGCAGCCCTTGAAATAAATTCTACCCAAGAAAAGGCAGAAGGATTCATACCAAAACCAGGGGGCGTCAGTCCTGTGCCCACTGAGTTCCCTTCCTCTGCTGATGAACCAGTTAGAGGAGCCCCAAAACCAAGGAAACCTCTGGCAGTTCCCCCTGTCCCATTCCTGCATTATTCTGGGAAGGGCCAGGCTCAGCAAAATCCATCGGAGACAACTCTTCCTGAGCCTCCAAGCAGCACAGACACAAGTTAGAGGGGATGCCAGGCTGTGATGCCCGAATATGGCAAGCAGCTCAAAGGGTAAGGCACTTAGACTTCTTTGCTATCGACGCCATGGATAAACACCCACTAGCAGTATGCTCCCAAAAGCATCTGACAATTGTGCGCCCAGCTATGCACCCTCACAAGCGAGCCTGGACAGGGTGCCAAAAAAACAAGCAATAAATGCACACTACGGATGCCCAAAATGTAGGCACCCAATACATGGTCCAGGTAGGTGTCCACCTGAGCACCCACTTGAGCACACACCAGAACACGCAAGCGCAAGCCAACATCAGACACTGTTTCGCAGCAGACTTCTGCATAGAAAAGCATGCAAATGCTTCCACAGCCTATCACGTGGCATCAAAGCAAAATCTAAGAGCAGGGCCTTGCCAAAAAGGATGCTCAACCCACTAAGCTGCCACAACTCCCCAAGCTACCCCAGAGGCAGAAATAGACATTGGATTGGTGCACCAAGCTCGGATATCAGAAGGGGAATCCCTAAAATTAACTTCACTTCATTTTCTTTTTTCTTTTTTTTATTTATTCTTTATCTAAGCTCTGCCCATCCCAGCCAAGTACAGAGTTGGTCTCTGGCTGCGGGGGGAGATGGCAAATGTCTTCACCGCCATGCTTGGCTTCCTGCACCTGCTACCCTCTCAGTTGTCGCTCTACAGCTAAGTCCAAACCGGAAAACCAACTACGAGACTGAGGCACTCCTCTGAGGGAGGGATCCTCAGATATCACCTCAGGAAAACTCTGCTGAAGGAGGGACCATAAGGTATCACCACAGGAGAGTGGGGCAAATTCATTTCCTTCTTGTTTTCTCCTTCTAATTTTTTTTAAGCAATCCCCAGTAGGGAGATGCATGTCCACCAACTGCTGGAGACGGAGAATACTGGAAGGCTGATGTCAGTGCAAGGGTATATATACTGTGACATCAGCTTTCCTCCATCTGCATCTGCTGATAGAGGTGCATAATCCACTGGGGTAGATTAACCTGTCTGAATGCTAAGAAAGTTTGGATTTCAAGAAACAAAAATTGAACTGAAACACTAATACTACCTACTGTAGAGAAAATATAAACCTGCTTGCTTCTGTTTTATTCAGATGTATCAGCAGGATTTATACACAAAAGATATGCAAATTCTTTCCTGGTTATATCTTCGTTTTCATAATTACCTGTTCGCTCTTTTTTTTTTGGTCACATAGTACAGATAAGAACATATGAATATAAGAACATAAGTCTTGCCATATTGGGTTAAACCAAAAATCCATCAAGTCCAGTATCCTGTTTCCAACAGTGGCCAAGCCAGGTCACAAGTACCTGGCAGGATCCCAAGGAATAGATATATTCCAAGCTGCTTATCCCAAGAATAAACAGTAGATTTCTGCAACTCTACTGTAATAATGAACATAAGAATATAAGAAATTGCCATACTGGGTCAGACCAAGGGCCCATCAAGCCCAGCATCCTGTTTCCAAAAGTGGCTAATCCAGGCTACAAGTACCTGGCAAGTACCCAAACACTAAGTAGATCCCATGCTACAGATGCCACTAATAGTAGTGGCTATTCCCTAAGTCAACTTGATTATTAGCAGTTAATGGACTTCTTCTCCAAGAACTTATCCAAACCTTTTTTTAAACCCAGCTACACTAACTGCACTTACCATATCCTCTGGCAACAAATTCTACAGCTTAATTGTGTGTTGAATGAAAAAGAATTTTCTCTGATTAGTCTTAAATGTGCTACTTGCTAACTTCATGGAATGCCCCCTAGTCCTTCTATTAACTGAAAGAGTAAATAACCGATTCACATCTACCCATTCTAGACCTCTCATGATTTTAAAGACCTCTATCATATCCCCCCTCAGCCGTCTCTTCTCCAAGCTGAACAACCCTAACCTCTTTAGCCTTTCCTCATAGGGCAGGTGTTCCATCCCCTTTATCATCTACACTGGCTACCAATACACTTCAGAATTCTACATAAGTCCATCACCATTATCCATAAAACTATCCACTCCCAAGCCCCTCTCACCCTCCAAATTCCACTCAGTCTACACACATCATCCAGACCCATCAGAGAAGCCTACAGAGGATCCCTGTCTGTTCCCCCAACTAAATCTACACACCATCTAGTCTTCAGAGACCGAGCCTTTTCTACAGCAGGTCCCTCTCTCTGGAACACTTTACCACCTGATCTTAGACTGGAACCTTGTTTATTAACATTCAGGAAAAGGCTTAAGACTTGGCTATTCAAACAAGCCTTTCCAGAAACGAATATCCACATACAAGCCTCTTCCCGAGTCTAATATCCATTGAGAGACCTTACTGCATAATGTAAATAAGTTATCTCTGTAAAGATTCTTCTCCTGTCTCCTTCCTCCTCCGGTTCAACTACCCTGTTATATTGTAACTTTTGTTTCCGTTGCACGTGTTAAATGCACAAAGTTATTGCACCCCCTCTTATCTGTAAACTGGCATGATATGATTGTATCATGAATGCCGGTATAGAAAAGCTTTAAATAAATAAATAAATCATTTTCAGCACCCTTCTCTCTACCTTCTCCAGTGCAATTATATCTTTTTGGAGATGTGGTGTCCAGAATTGTACACAGTACACAAGGTGCGATTTCACCATGGAGCAATATAGAGGCATTATGACATTTTCCATTTTATTCAGCATTTCCTTCCTAATAATTTTGAACAATCTGTTTGCTTTTTTGACTGCTGCAGCACACTGAGCCGCTGATTTCAATGTATTATCCACTATGATGCCTAGATCTTTTTCCTGGGTGGTAACTCCTAATATGGAATCTAACATTGTGTAACTACAGCAAGGGTTGTTTTTCCCTTTATGCAACACCTTGTACTTATCCACATTAAATTTCATCTGCCATTTAGATGCCCAATCTTCCAGTCTTGCAAGGTCCTTCTGCAATTTATCACAATCCACTTATGATTTAACTACTCTGAATAATTTTGTTTCATCTGCAAATTTGATTACCTCACTCATCATATTCCTTGCCAGATCATTTATAAATATACAAGCCATTAAGCCCGTTAAAATGGGCTACATTACATTTTTTTTCAGTCCATTTTCTAACACAGCACCCTTCTACACTTTTTCTCCCTCTCTCCCCCTTCCCCTCGTTCACTCCTCCCCTTTCCTCCACTCAGTCTTACTCACCCTCTGTCTCCCATTGCCTCCTTCCCCTCACTCCCACCTCCCTCCCCTTCCCTCAGTCACTCCCACCTCTCTCCCCTTCCCTCAGTCACTCCCCACCCTCTCTCAATCCCATCCCCTCCCCCTCAGCCCTCCTCCACTCCCTTTTTCTCTGCTCCACAACTTCTTACCCTTCCACTTACTCACATCTAGAGATGTGAATCGTGTCCTCGATCGTCTTAACGATCGATTTCGGCTGGGAGGGGGAGGGAATCGTATTGTTGCCGTTTGGGGGGGTAAAATATCGTGATATATCGTTAAAATCGTTAAAACCCGCTAAAACCCACCCCCGACCCTTTAAATTAAATCCCCCACCCTCCCGAACCCCCCCCCAAATGACTTAAATTACCTGGTGGTCCAGCGGCGGTCCGGAACGGGCTCCTGCTACTGAATCTTGTTGTCTTCGGCCGGCGCCATTTTCCAAAATGGCGCCGAAAAATGGCGGCGGCCATAGACCAACAGGATTCGACGGCAGGAGGTCCTTCCGGACCCCCGCTGGACTTTTGGCAAGTCTTGTGGGGGTCAGGAGGCCCCCCCCCAAGCTGGCCAAAAGTTCCTGGAGGTCCAGCGGGGGTCAGGGAGCGATTTCCCGCCGCGAATCGTTTTCCGTATGGAAAATGGCGCCGGCAGGAGATCGACTGCAGGAGGTCGTTCAGCGAGGCGCCGGAACCCTCGCTGAACGACCTCCTGCAGTCGATCTCCTGCCGGCGCCATTTTCCGTACGGAAAACGATTCGCGGCGGGAAATCGCTCCCTGACCCCCGCTGGACCTCCAGGAACTTTTGGCCAGCTTGGGGGGGCCTCCTGACCCCCACAAGACTTGCCAAAAGTCCAGCGGGGGTCCGGAAGGACCTCCTGCCGTCGAATCCTGTTGGTCTATGGCCGCCGCCATTTTTCGGCGCCATTTTGGAAAATGGCGCCGGCCAAAGACAACAAGATTCAGTAGCAGGAGCCCGTTCCGGACCGCTGCCGTTCCGGACCCCCAGGTAATTTAAGTCATTTGGGGGGGGGGATTGAAGGAGGTAGGATTTGGCAAGGAAATGTTTAAGTTATTTGGGGGGGGTTCGGGAGGGTGGGGGATTTAATTTAAAGGGTCGGGGGTGGGTTTTAGCGGGTTTTAGTGTGCCGGCTCACAATTCTAACGATTTATAACGATAAATCGTTAGAATCTCTATTGTATTGTGTTCCATAACGGTTTAAGATGATATTAAAATTATCGGACGATAATTTTAATCGTCCTAAAACGATTCACATCCCTACTCACATCCCTGTCTCTCACCTCTCCCTCATTCTCCCTCTCCCCCTTCCACTTACTCACATCCCTGTCTCTCACCTCTCCCTCATTCTCCCTCTCCCCTCACTCTTCCCCACCCCCTACCTCCCTCACACACACTCACCCACTCCTCCCTCCCCCTCCCTCAGTCCCTCCCTCTCACTCAGTCCCTCCCTCCCACTCAGTCCTCCCCCTCACTCAATCCTTCCCTCCCTCTCACTCAGTCCCTCCCTCCCTCCTTCCCACTCAGTCCCTCCCTCTCACTCAGTCCGTCCCTCCCTCTCTCTCTCTCCTCCCTCCCTCGCTACTGGCCACCGCTGCCGCCGCTCGCTGCCGCCGCCGCTGCCACTCGACGCCACCATGTTTTTTTTTTTCTGACGCTGGCTGAGACCGACGTGCTCGCCCGCACATGCGCGGTAGAGCTGGTCTCTACTGCGCATTTGCGGCACGTCGGTCAACCTTCAATTATTAGGTTGATTGAAAAGCACTGGTCCAAGTACAAATCCTTGAGGCACTTCACTGAGAAAATTGACCATGTAATCCTACTATCTGTTTCCTGTCTTTTATCCAGTTTGTAATCCATGAAAGGACATCGCCTCCTATCCTGTGACTTTTTAGTTTTCTTAGAAGCCTCTCTCTCATGAGGGACTTTGTCAAATGCCTTCTGAAAATCCAAATGCACTACATCTATTGGTTCACCTTTATCCATGTGTTTATTAACACCTTCAAAAAAATGAAGCAGTTTTTTGAGGCAAGACTTGCCTTGGGTAAATCCATGCTGAGTGTGTTTCATTAAACCATGACTTTCTTTATGCTCTGTAATTTTGATCTTTAGAATAGTTTCCACTAATTTTCCTGGCACTGAAGACAGGCTCACTGGTCTATAGTTTTCCGGATTGCCCCTGGAGCCCTTTTTAAATATTGGGGTTATATTGGCCTCCCTCCAGTCTTCAGGTACAATGGATGATTTTAATGATAGGTTACAAATTTTTACTAATAGGTCTGAAATTTCATTTTTTAGTTCCTTCAGAACTCTGGGGTGTATACCATCCGGTCCAGGTGATTTACTACTCTTCAGTTTGTCAGTCAGGCCTACCACATCTTCTAGGTTCACCATGATTTGATTCAGTCCATCTGAATCATTACCCATGAAAACCTTCTCCATTACGGGTACCTCCCCAACATCCTCTTCAGTAAACACCGAAGCAAAGAAATCATTTAATCTTTCCGCGATGGCCTTATCTTCTCTAAGTGCCCCTTTAACCCCTCGATCATCTAACGGTCCAACTGACTCCCTCACAGGCTTTCTGCTTCGGATATATTTTAAAAAGTTTTTACTGTGAGTTTTTGCTTCTACAGCCAACTTCTTTTCAAATTCTCTCTTAGCCTGTCTTATCAATGTCTTACATTTAACTTGCCAATGTTTATGCTTTATCCTATTTTCTTCTGTTGGATCCTTCTTCCAATTTTTGAATGAAGATCTTTTGGCTAAAATAGCTTCTTTCACCTCCCCTTTTAACCATGCCGGTAATCGTTTTGCCTTCTTTCCACCTTTCTTAATGTGTGGAATACATCTGGACTGTGCTTCTAGAATGGTATTTTTTAACAATGACCACGCCTCTTGGACATTTTTTACTTTTGTAGCTGCTCCTTTCAGTTTTTTTCTAACAATTTTTCTCATTTTATCAAAGTTTCCCTTTTGAATTTTAAAACATTTTGGGGGGGTTCGGGAGGGTGGGGGATTTGTTTTAAAGGTCGGGGTGGGTTTTAGGGTTGTTTTGGTATGCCGGTTTTCCCACCCTCCCCCGATTTACGATTTTTTGACGATAAATCAGGGGAATTGCTATTGTATCGCGACTCTAAAGATTTTTGACGATTTAAAATATATCTGACGATTGTTTTGAATCGTCAAAAAACGATTCACTTCCCTATTAGCTACTCACCTGCTATCTTGTCATGAACTTCAGCAGTGGTATCCAGTAACTCTAAGGGATCAAAGATGGCTTCTGGTTCCATGATGCCACAGAACCTTTCCCTCCAGTCTGCTCAGCCAATACAGACAAGCACTGCCACCTCCTTTTTGCTCTGGTGTTGCAGTATCCTGTCTGCCTTCTCCCTGATGGTATGCTTGTAAACCTGGTATTGTTGTGCAGTTTGCCTAATGATCCTGGGCTCCACTCCTAATTTTCTGCCTTCCACTATGATATGTTTCCTCCTCAGCCACAATCTTCCATGTTGAATCTTTACCAAACAGGATGCTGTAATTGTCTAATGTGTTCCAGGATCTTGTCATTCTCCTTGAATATCCACAACCATACCCTTGGTTCTTCAAAACTGGCACACATTCCTCCCAACTTTTTTCTCATTGTGTTGTGCTTGTGTAACTGGTCGATCCAGTGCAGCCTCTCTGCCTCCGTGCCAGCTCCTCTTATGGCCTTCTCTCACTCCTGCTGTCTTCCTCCATGTGCCTACTAGGCCTTAGCACTAGACTGCCCTCCTTTCTCAACCTGCACTCCAGAGCTCTTCCTTGCAATCATGTCTTCTGCCATTCGCACCCCACCACTTGATCTCCTATGCATAGCAATGTTCCCACCAAGGAGGGACTAGACATGTTCAAATGTTTTCCCATTTGAGCAGAAATTGTTTAAAACCAGCAATTTCTGAGTGCCAGTATTAGTGTTTCATTTCTGTATATAGCACAAAGAAAGATAAGCATGTGAGCAACCATGTAAAACCTGTGAGCGACACTCTGAAATGTATAAGTGATCGTATATGTGTTAACTTCGTGGACCCCTGAGCCGATCAGGACAGGAGATGGTGCGCTGTGAAGGATCACAGCAGGCGTCCTCACCGGGAGGCGGCCAGACAGACTGGGAGAAGACTTGGGCAATGGACCAAGGTGGAGCCCTATGCGACCAAGGGCTCGGCAGCGAAGTGGAGAGTGGTAGATGCTGGACCCAGGATTTGAAGACCTTCACCTTGGAGACCGGTACCCCCCCGAGAGGAGCTCATAGGAGTCCGGCCGCTGGGACTTTTGGAGATTCGCCCTGGAAGCCGGAGCCCCCCCAGGAGGAGCCCGTAGAGGCCGGGCTGTTGGGACTTAGGAGAATCTTCGGGCCCGTGGAGAGAAGAACCGAGGAACAACGAAGGTCCGAGACGGGATCCAGGAGCCAAGCCGAGTCAGTGCCAAAGGTCAGATGAAGAAGCCAAAGCCGAAGGAGCAGACGGAAGCGTGGTCAGGATTCAAGCCGGGTCAGAGCCAAGAGTCAGATAAAGAAACCAAAGCCGAAGGAGCAGACGGAAGCGTAGTCAGGAGTCAGCCGGGTCAATAGGAGCAGGATCAGCAGAATGCAGCAACTAGACGACAGGAAAGCCCCTGTGGAACCTCGTTGCAAGGCAGGGAAAGGTTGGAACTGCAGGGCTTAAGTAGCCCTGCAGCGTCTGACGTCAGCAGAGGTGGATCAGGGCTTTCCCGCACTGGCCCCTTTAAATTCAGGGCTCAGACGCGTGCGCGCGCCTAAAGGGGCGGGGCCAGCCGCGGAAGAACGCCGACTGCTCCTCCGGAGCAGGAGCGCGGCGTCAGAGGCCCGTGCAGGCCCGAGCGAGGCGGGGACCGACCGGAACCGCGTCGCGGGTGAGTGCCAGTCCCGGGGCTGACCCGGGATCGCAACAGTACCCCTCCTCCTACGCCCCCCTCCCTGGGGGTCGTGGCTTGTCCGGGTGAGCCAAATGAAACTGGAGGAGGAGGTCCTTATCCAGGATATGCGAGGAGGGTTCCCAAGAGTTCTCTTCTGGGCCGTACCCCTCCCAGGAGAGTAGGTATTCCCAACGATGGCGGCGACAGCGAACATCCAACACCTCTTTCACCGTGTACGTGTCCCCCTGGGCCGTGGAGGTGATGGTGGGCTTCGGAGGCAGAGTTCGGAATCGGGAGAGAACCACCGGCTTGAGCAGGGAGACATGGAAGACATCATGAATCTTGAGAGTTGAGGGCAGGCGTAACCTGTAGGACACCACCCCTATGTGTTCGGCCACGAGGAATGGACCAATGTAGCGAGGTGCTAGTCTCATGGAGGGAGTGCGTAGCTGAATATGCTTGGTACTCAACCATACTTTAGTCCCGGGCAGGAAAACTGGAGCAGGTCGTCGGGACCTATCTGCGTATTCTTTAAAGCGGGCTGAGGTCCGGCGAAGCTTCTCCTGAGTGGAACGCCAGAGGTGGTGAAGCTGTCTAGCCGTTAGCTGCGCTGCAGGAGATGATACCGTCAAGGGCAAAGGCAGGGGAGGCTTGGGAATCTTCCCATAGACTATTTGGAATGGGGACTGTAAGGTGGCGGAGTGTTTGTGGCGGTTGTACGAAAACTCTGCCCAGGGCAGGAGAGCGACCCAATTGTCTTGCAGGTCTCCGACGAAGGCTCGGAGAAAAGCTTTCAGAGTACGGTTGGTACGTTCGACCTGGCCATTGCTCTGGGGGTGGAAAGCTGTGGTTAGATCCAGCTGCACTCCAAATTTCTTACAGAGAGCCCTCCAGTACTTTGCCGTAAATTGGGGACCTCGGTCAGACGTAATGTGAGAGGGTAACCCATGTAGCCGAAAGATATGCCGGGTAAACAGCTTAGCTAGTTCAAGAGCCGTGGGTAGTTTCGCGAGAGGCACGAAGTGTGCCATTTTCGAGAATAGGTCAATCGTGACTCAGATCACGGTTTTCCCCTCCGAGGGGGGTAACTCTACCACAAAATCCGTGGAAACGTGGGTCCAGGGCTCCGTGGGGATAGGAAGCGGTTGAAGGAGCCCCCAGGGGTGGCCTGGCAGGGGTTTCTGTTGGGCGCACGTAGGACACGACTGAACGTAGAGGCGGACATCTTCCCTGACCCGGGGCCACCAGTAGAACTCCGTCAGGAGCTGGAGAGTCCGGGCCACCCCCTGATGACCGGCCGTCAGTGAATCGTGGGCCCAGGCTAATACCTTTCTCCGTGAGCGAGCAGGAACCACCGTCCTCCCCGCGGGAGCCACTTCCAAAGCGGCAACCAGCACCTTAGCTGAGTCCAGGATGTATCGGGGAGGCTCGCTGGAGTCGTCAGTCTCTGTCGTGCGAGAGAGAGCATCTGCCCTAACATTTTTCGCTGCCGGTCTGTAGTGGAGGGAGAAATTAAACCGGCTGAAGAAGAGAGACCATCGCGCCTGCCGGGAATTAAGCCGCTGGGCCCGACATAAATACTCCAGATTCTTGTGATCTGTGTAGACTATTATAGGATGCTGTGCTCCCTCCAGCCATTGACGCCATTCTTCAAAGGCCAGTTTAATGGCGAGTAATTCTTTGTCCCCGATACCGTAATTCTTCTCGGCGGGGGAAAACTTTCATGAGAAGTATGAGCAGGGCCGGGATTTGCCATGCTTGGAAAGTTGGGCTAGCACAGCCCCTACTGCCACGTCGGAAGCGTCGACCTCTATGATGAATTGGCCCTGGGGGTCAGGATGGCGGAGGCAGGTGTCTTGTAGAAAGGCCTCCTTGAGAGCCTGAAAGGCCTGTACGGCTGTGGGTGGCCATTTCTTGGCATCGGTGCCCTTCCGGGTAAGGGCCGTCAAAGGGGCTACCAGACTGGAGTAGTGTGGGATGAATTGGCGATAGAAATTGGCGAAGCCCAGGAAACGCTGAAGCGCTTTAACTCCCAGTGGTTGCGGCCAGTTCTTAATGGCGGCAACCTTGTCGGGGTCCATATGGAAGCCTGTGGACGAAACGATGTACCCCAAAAAGGGTAAAGACTCCTGCTCGAATTGGCACTTCTCTAATTTGGCGTAGAGCCGATTCTCCCTCAGTTTCTGGAGTACTTGGCAGACGTGTTGACGGTGTGACTCAAGATCTCGGGAGTATATTAGTACATCGTCGAGGTACACTATAACAGAGGTATGTACCATGTCACGAAGTACCTCATTCATGAGATTCTGGAACACAGCAGGGGCATTACAGAGTCCGAAGGGCATGACGAGATACTCATAATGGCCGTCCCTGGTATTGAAGGTGGTCTTCCACTCATCCCCCGGACGGATTCTTACGAGATTGTAGGCCCCCCTGAGGTCCAGTTTGGTAAATATTCTGGCCCCTTGAAGGCGATCCAGGAGTTCGGGAATCAAGGGCAATGGGTAGTGATCACGCCGGGTAATGCGGTTCAAGCCCCGGTAGTCGATACAGGGCCGAAGAGACCCATCCTTTTTCCCCACGAAGAAGAATCCGGCCCCAGCCGGGGAATTCGAGGGTCTGATGAAGCCCCGCTCCAGGTTTTCCTTGATATACGCGGACATGGCCTGGGTCTCAGGCAGGGATAATGGGTATACTCGTCCGCGGGGTGGTGTGGTACCCGGCAACAGGTTAATAGCGCAATCGAAGGGCCGATGTTCGGGGAGCAACTCGGCCTTCTCCTTGGAGAAGACGTCCCGGAAGGTGTGGTACTGCGGAGGTACGACTAGAGGCGCTGTTAGAAGTGGAAGCGTGGGTCGTAAGCAGGCAGGGAGACACTGACGGAAGCATGTGGAGCCCCATGATGTGATCTGGAGCAAGTTCCAGTCTATCACCGGAGAATGTTTTCTTAGCCACGGTAACCCTAAAATAACAGGGTGAATGGATTTTTCCAGGATGAGAAAGGAGATCTGCTCAGTATGAAGGGCCCTGACCTGAAGCTTGAGAGAATGAGTCCGAGTGGAGATAGACCCAGGAAGAGGGGTCCCCTGGATGGAAGATACCCGTACGGGCGGCTCCTGGGGCTGGGTCTCCAGCTGAAGTTGCTGTACAAGGTCTCGGAGAATAAAATTCCCCCCGGCCCCGGAGACGAGCAGGGCTAAAGCGTCGAAGGCCCCCTCCGGGAGGCACAGTCTTACCGGGATAGTGCATGGGGAGTTTGAGGAGGTGTTGCCTAGAGTCAACTCCCCGCTAGACTCTAGGTTCGGACGTTTCCCGGGCGCTCGGTACAGCGGGCCAGAAAGTGCCCCTTTCCACCACAATAGAGACACAAGCCCTGGGAGCGACGCCACTTCCGTTCCTCCGAAGAGAGAGGACCCCGGCCCAACTGCATGGGTTCTTCACCCTGAGTGGTAGTCGGAGCAGGCGGAGACGGCTGGCCACGAGGAGGCGTAGACCTACGGGTGGACTGTCCCTGGGTGGCTTTTCGCTCCCGGAAACGGCGCTGAATCCGTCGGTCTACTCGACCTGCCAGTTCAATCAGCTCATGGAGGTCGTCCGGGAGATCTCGTCCTGCCAATTCATCCTGGAGTCGTGGGGAGAGCCCCTCCAGGAAAATGCCATGCAGACTGTCGGCTCCCCAACCCAATTCAGTGGCAAGGGTCTGGAACTCCATGGCATACTCCTCCAGGGGACGGTTCCCCTGTCGTAGTTGGAGTAGTTCCGAGGCGGCCGTGGAAGCACGAGACGGTTCGTCGAAGATTCTTCGGAAGGACTTGACGAACTGGACTAGGCTGCCTAAACGGGAATCCTGACACTCCCAGAGGGATGAAGCCCAAGCCAGAGGCCTCCCATCCAAGAGGGAAATGATGTAGCTTGTCTTCACGTGGTCGGTAGGAAATTGTGCAGGCAGCAGGTTAAACCGGATGTAGCACTGGTTGAGGAAACCCCTACATGACTTCACGTCCCCCGAATACCGGGACGGAGCAGGCATCTGGACTGGGACGGCGGGTCCGGAATTGGTCCGGGATGTAGACGCCGTAGAGCTGGCAGCGGAGGCTCCCTCGACTCGGTCCGCTAACCGTTGGACCGTTGACATCAGAGCGTCGAGGCAGCTCTGTTGCTGCTGTAGTTTCTGGGCAATGCCCGGGATGGCCTTCAGGCCTGCGAGGTCCGCCGGGTCCATGGCCTTGCAACCTGTTAACTTTGTGGACCCCTGAGCCGATCAGGACAGGAGATGGTGCGCTGTGAAGGATCACAGCAGGCGTCCTGACCAGCAGGCGGCCAGACGGACTGGGAGAAGACTTGGGCAATGGACCAAGGTGGAGCCCTATGCGACCAAGGGCTCGGCAGCGAAGTGGAGAGTGGTAGATGCTGGACCCAGGATTTGAAGAACTTCACCCTGGAGACTGGTACACCCCCACCCCCCCGAGAGGAGCTCGTAGGAGTCCAGCCGCTGGGACTTTTGGAGATTCGCCCTGGAAGCCGGAGCCCCCCCCAGGAGGAGCCCGTAGAGGCCCGGCCGCTGGGACTTAGGAGAATCTTCGGGCCCATGGAGAGAAGAACCAAGGAACAACGAAGGTCCGAGACAGGATCCAGGAGCCAAGCCGAGTCAGTGCCAAAGGTCAGATGAAGAAGCCAAAGCCGAAGGAGCAGACGGAAGCGTGGTCAGGATTCAAGCCAGGTCAGAGCCAAGAGTCAGATAAAGAAACCAAAGCCGAAGGAGCAGACGGAAGCGTAGTCAGGAGTCAGCCGGGTCAATAGGAGCAGGATCAGCAGAATGCAGCAACTAGACGACAGGAAAGCCCCTGTGGAACCTCATTGCAAGGCAGGGAAAGGTTGGAACCGCAGGGCTTAAGTAGCCCTGCAGCGTCTGACGTCAGCAGAGGTGGATCAGGGCTTTCCCGCACTGGCCCCTTTAAATTCAGGGCTCAGACGCGTGCGCGCGCCTAAAGGGGCGGGGCCAGCCGCGGAAGAACGCCGACTGCTCCTCCGGAGCAGGAGCGCGGCGTCAGAGGCCCGTGCAGGCCCGAGCGAGGCGGGGACCGACCGGAACCACGTCGCGGGTGAGTGCCGGTCCCGGGGCTGACCCGGGATCGCAACAATATGTGCTCAGCTTAGAGGGAACTATGAGGCATACTTTCACCAGTCATACGTCTAACACTTCTATGTACCCTCAATGTCTCTTTCTCCTTTCTTTGCTCCGTACTTTCCATTGCCATTCCTCTGTTGTTAATCTAATATACATGTGTCGGAGTCACTAGTTGCATCCCCATTCAAGAGTTATATGTCAAGGATTTTTGGTGAGGGAGACTGTGGGGTGTCCTTGATCTGAAGTTTTACAAGGAGAAATGTTGATGGATGGCCAATGAATGGCATTGAACATGGGGCTAAACTGTGGACTGTATTGTATTTACTTTGAGGTTTTAACCAAAACGTTATTTAGGGTTCTGATTGATGTGGTAATGGCCTAGGAAGGTATAAAACCTGGGTCAATTTATCAGGAGTTGCCCTTTCTGAGTATGGAGTGAGGAAAAGAGATACCTCCTGGATGTAGGGATCTAGAAGTAACCAGCCCGTGTTAGGGGGGCTTTGCAGGTACTTGTGGCCAGGAGTAGAGGAAGAAGGGTCCCCCAGGGAGGCCTGTGGAGGGGATAGGGGAGACCTGCACACTGCAGAGTTAGAATAACTAAGGAGAGGTGAGAGGGTTAAAGGAAAGCTGAGTATAAGCAGGTGGGAATGGAGTGAGTTGCCCCAGGAGTTAGAGATATGAGTGTGATTCACCTGTCCCTGGATGAGGAGGGAATCTGCTATTTTGGGAAAACCCCTGCTACCTGAGTACTAAGGGATGTAAGTGCTATATTCTACTTAATGGTGTTGAGTTAGTGGTAGCAGAGTAAGGGAAAGGAGGTATTCAAAGCCCTGGGATGCAGTCAGTCATTACCTTTGTTAGTGAATGTTTAAACTTGGCTGTGTGCTCCATGAACTCTGAATAATTCAGTATGCTCTGTATACCCTCTGGGGTAGATTTTTAAAAAGTGTGCCTTCGCGTACTTTTGTTGGCGCACCAGGCGCAAACAAAAGTACGCTGGATTTTAGTAGATACGCGCGTAGCCGCGCGTATCTGCTAAAATCCAGGATCGGCGCGCGCAAGCCTGCCGATTTTGTGCAGCCGGCATGCGTCGAGCCGTGCAGCCTGCCTCCGTTCCCTCCAAGGCCGCTCTGAAATTGGAGCAGCCTCGGAGGGAACTCGCTTTCGCCCTCCCCTCACCTTCCTTTCCCTTCCTCTATCTAACCCACCCCCCCGGCCCTATCTAAACCCCCCCTACCTTTGTCGGGGGATTTACGCCTCCCGGAGGGAGAAGTAAATCCCCGCGCGCCAGCGGGCCACTAGCGTGCCGAGACGCGACCTGGGAGCGGTTCCGGAGGGTGCGGCCACGCCCCCGGACCACCCCGGGCCGAAACCACGCCCCCGGGCCCGCCCCCAAAACGCCACGTCCCGCCCCCAAAACGCTGCGTCGATCTGCCCCGCCCCCCGACACGCCCCCGACATGCCCCCCTCGAAAAACCCCGGGACTTATGCGAGTCCCGGGGCTCTGCGCGCGCTGGCAGGCCTATGGAAAATAGGCGCGCTGGCGCGCAAGGCCCTGCTCGCGTAAATCCAGGCGGATTTACGCGAGCAGGGCTCTTAAAATCCGCCCCTCTATAAGTAATGTACACACAGTAATTGCTGGCTGAGCATCCCAGAAAATAAAATGTACACGTTTGATTGGACCTGGAGTGAGTGAATTTTGTGAACCTCGCGGGTGGCCAGCACGTAAAGATCATAGAGGGAAAGGGTTCATGGAGGGGAGGGCATCAGAGGACTCCCTGACCAGACAAGAGGAGTCACCTACCCTACTGCTTCTAACTGGGTCCACTTTACCAGCTGCATGACCCCATTTGCTGAACCCACCAACTAAATTAGAGAGCCTGAGTCTTAGTCCATATGTGTCAGATCCTTTTGTTATTTTGGATTTGGGTTACAAATGCACAGTGTCAAAACTCGAAACAGACTGAAATCAACGGACACTGACCCTCACAAGTACAACAGAAGATAAAGAGCAAACAAAAGAAAGGGAAAACAAAAATAAATAAACGGCACAAGAGAAAGCATACACAACCGCTCATCAGCCACCTCCTTTACATCAACTGAATCCTCCATACCTGGGATTCAGATGCTCTCCTCTTTGTTCCTGACAGTGAGAGCAGGTGTAAGCCTCCAATTTATACATTTCTGGAGAGGGGAAGAAGAGTTAAGAAAAAAGCTGCACGGATAAATGCCACTCGGTTGCTATTTCCAGCTAGCATGCACAGTAAATTTTGGGTGTACAAGGTAGAATTTTGGGCCACATGATTTGAGTCATTACCGCTCAGCATATTATTATCTTAGTGAATCCTAGGGGAAATACAAAGTTAATATGCACACCAAAATATTTAGCATCTCCTTGCTAAAAAAATCTTTTTCCTGAAGTTTAGTGAATCAGCCCCAATGCCTTTGAATGTCTATGGCAAATATCCTAGCTAAAAGTACAATAGTTTTTGTGCAAGAAATGGGCAGAAAAATCATAGTCTAAAACTATGGTTATTATCCAGGTATTTATAGGCAAGGTCATTTTGTTTGGTGATGTCCTGAAATATGATTAAAATTATGTGAAAACTAAGGGCAATAATAAAGTCTTTGATACAATCAGAGCTTTTCTGATTTTTTTCACATCATAGCTAATGGATGATCTGGGAATAACATTGAAAGAATTTTTTTAAGCACTGCCACGGGAGCACAAAAAAAAAGTCTGCAGGACTGTTGAAGTGTCAGATTTTATGAGAGGTTTGTTGCCTTCATCTGTCTTAAAAACTGCTGAACCAATTTTCGAGAAGATTAAAAACTGAAAACGTAAATGCCAACTTTAAGAAAAAAAAAATAGCTAAAAGCATGAGTGAGCGGAAATGTCACGCCATCATACAGTGACATTGTAACTATAACTATGCTAGTGCCACATCACCACCATTATAACAGCTCTCCTCCTCCTTACTGAATCTGTAAAAGCCTGGTATAGTTAGAAACACTGCACACAATATAGCAAGAATCAGGAAAACTTCCTTCCTTCAGAACTTTGTGCAAATACTTATTTATTTATTTATTTATTTATTTAAGGTTTCTTATATACCGAGGCACGTTTGCAAAACATCACCTCGGTTCACAATGTAACATAACTTAGCAACAGGCTTTACAATGATAACATTAACATTAGACTTATTTCTAATGCTTAGTGTACAAAATGAGAGGGACATGTTTATATGACTGGACAGTATGTTATATATGTTCATTAAAATGCTTTTACACAGTAGACAATAAAAGTAATGACTTACTTTGGTTTATACTGATGTGAGCATGTCAAAAGGGGTATACATCTATCTGAATCTTCCGATTGATGAATAATTTGAGAACCACCCAAACATTCATGTAGCAATTCAGCTCTGAATGAAGGATTGCATCACAGCGCTTTAAAGGTAAATGAAATACTCAAGTACATCCTATACAGCCACATTATTCTGACACCATAGTAATACAGTAACATAGTAATGAAGGCAGATAAAGATCAAAATGGTCCATCCAGTCTGCCCAATAATGTGCTTATGGTAGTAACTGCCGCTCTATGCAGGTTACCTGCATGCAGAAATGTTACACCTTCCCTTTCTTCAAGCTTTTACGGATCAGCAGTGTTTGTCCCATGCCCTTTTGAATTAATTAACTGTTCTCGCTTGACCATCTTTTCTGGAAAGGTATTCCAGGCATCCACCACTCTCTCTGTGAAGACACGTTTCCTGACATTGGAGCTTCATACTGTGACCCATAGTTTTTCTGTTTCCTTTCCAATGAAAAAGGTTTGAAGTTTTTGCATCATTAAAACCTTTCAGGTATCTGAAGGTCTGAATCATATCTCCTCTACCTCTCCTCTCCTCCAGGGTATACATATTTAGATCCTTCAGCCTTTCCTCGAAGGCATCCGAAACAGACCCCACACCATTTTGGTTGCCTTCCCCTGGACTGTTTCCACCTTTTCTCTAACCTGTTTGAAACACGGTCTCCAGAACTGAACACAGTACTCCAGGTGAGGCCTTAACAAGGACCTGTACAAGGGCATTATCACTTCCCTTTTCCTGCTGGTTATAACTCTCTCTATGCAGCCCAGCCTCTAACTGGCTTTAGCTACCACCTTGACCCAATGCTTCACTGTCTTCAGATCACCAGACACAATCACCTTCTCCTGGTCCTTCTCCTGGTCCGTGCACAATAGTCTTTTGCCCCCCATCATATACAGCTCTTTTGGATTTCTGCATCCCAGGTGCATGACTCTGGTCTTGACATTGAATCACAGTTCACCATTTTCAAAAAAAGAGGCAATTACCCGATTGCAAGGGCAATCATGGCAACCAAAAGGCAGTTTCTATAATGAGAAAACCTCAGCAAGTGAACATTGTCAATGCTAGCAAGTTTGAAGATCATTTGGAATTCAGAACCTTTTCATTCGGAGAAACAGCCAAGTAGAAGCATTAAAAGATAAGTGCTTGTAAACATTTTGTATTTGTATTTTAATATACATACAAATATACATAAAAAAAATAATTGCTTCAAGAGAAAACAACATAATCAGATAAGTAAGGGAGGCAGAAGTAGGGCTGGTAAATGATTATAATAAAACAAGCATAAACCTTATATGGGTCCATCAATAACAATATGATACCAGCTCATAACATAAAAAATATAGTGTATTGTGGATAATCATTTATATAGCAGTTCCCCACGGATTCTAAATAGTAAGGTAAGGAACATTGCTTTATCTTCTCAGAAAGAGTTGTTGGTATTGAATTGCAGCTGCCAAATCTTCATCCATTCTTCACATTTTCTAAAAATCACTTTTCATTCTTGCTATTCCTTCAGGCATGTTCACTCTGTTGCAGATCTTAGTATCATCTACAAAAAGGTATACTTTTCCTACCAACCTCTCTGCAATGCTGCTCATGAAGATATTGAACAGAACCGGTCCCAAAACCGATCCATGACTCACTCCACTAAATACTGTTCTCTCATCAGAGCAATTTCCATTTACCTTTACACATTGTTTCCTGTCAGTCAACCAGTTAGTAATCCACTCCACCACCTTGGTGCTCATACCCAAACTTCTCATTTATGATCCTCCCATGCAGAACTGTATCGAAAGCTTTGCTGAAATCCAAGTAAATCATAAGCACATAAGACTTGTCATACTGGGTCAGACTAAAGGTCAATCAAGCTCAGTGTCCTGTTTCTAAAACTGGTCAATCCAGGTCACAAGAACCTGGCAGGATCCCAAGGGGTAGATAGATTCATTGCTGCTTATCCCAAGAATAAGCAGAGGATATCTGCAACTATACCTTAATAATGTTTTATGGACTTTTCCTCCAGGAACTTGTCCAACTTTTTTTAAGTGCATGCATGAGATGAGCTTGTGTTGAGTACCACGGGACAGCCTGTGCACAAGGAAGAGTCGCAGGAAGGACTCTTACAGCTCTACGACGAATCCTGCTCTCCCCCAAGAAACGAGGCAACAGGTGGCAGCAGCGGCAGCAGCAAGAGAGACCCATGAACCCTGCCTGTATAGAGGTTGGGTGTATGTGTGTGAATGGAAGCCTGCCTGCGAGGGATATGTATGTGTATGTATGTGTGTGTGTGAATGGCATCCTGCCTGGGGGGGGGGGTTGCTGGGTGTAGTTTTGTTAATGGGATCCTGCCTGGGGGGAATGGGTGTGTATGTGCATACCTGAGAACTTTTGACTTCCAGTCACCCTGAGATTACCATGGATTAGCGTGGGCGGGTGGGGGGGGGGGGGGACGACAGGTGGAGGGCAACTGCCCAGTGGGATCGGATGCTCACAAATTTGCTCTCATAAACACTCTTACATATTCACACTTACTTTCACTGCTCATTCTCTCACAATCTCACATGGCCATTTAAACCTTTAATTCTGCCATTCTGCCATTCTCCCACCAGCACACACACACACTCACTTACGACTCTCCCTCTTCCAAACACACATGCCCACTCACTTTCACACCCATGCTCGCTTGCACTCAGCTCTCTTCTACTCACCTACATACACTCTCAGATCTCTTCTTCCTACACAAATACACACTCACTCACTCTCACAGACATGCTCATTCATTCTCTCTCCCCCTTTCAAAACACACTAGCAACAGCAGCCTCCTCTTCCTTCGCCTTCTGTGCTGCGGAAGTGCGCGCTGCCGGTTTCTTATGCCTCGTTTCATGCACGGACTGGAAATCGCAATGTCAATTGGCCAAGGCAAATAGGATGGGGCAGGCAAGTGGCTGGATACAGGAAACAGGCTGTGCAGGAGCAGGTGGTGTCATGAGGAAGCGAAGTTAAGAGTTAAAAAGATCAGGAGATGGTAGAAATCACTGTCGAGTTCCTCCTTTTTCAGCCACGCAAGACCAATGATGTTCCTTTCTTCTTTCCGGGTCCAAGCAGATTGGTTTTGCTGCAGCACCCAGAGATTTCTGGTATTGGCCCGGAGATCCCATAATTCTTTTAGAATTCTGGATACTCTGGGCCAAGTCTGGAGAGTTTCCAGGTATGAGAGTGTATGAATGAGAACCTGCCTGGGAGGATGGGTGTGTGTGTGTTTGTGTGTGAATGGGAACTTGTCTGGTGGGGGGGGGGGCATTTGGGGGTGTGAATGGGAACCTGCCTGGGGAAAATGGGGATATGTGTGTGTGTGTGAATGGAAGCCTGACTGGAATGGGTAGGTGGGTTGATCATGAATGAAAGCCTTCCTGGGAAAGAAGGTTACATGGGTGGGTGAGAAGGTTAGTTGGTTGGTTGGTTGGTTGGTTGGTTATGAATGCGAGCCTACCTGGGATGGATGAATGAATGAGAACCTTCCTGAGTTGGGAAGCTGGGTGAGTATGAATGAGGGCCTGGCTGCGATAGGTGGATGTGAATGGGAACCTGCCTGGAGCGATGGGTTTGTTGTGTCTGAATGGGAGCCTGCATTGGGTTGGGGGGGGGGGATTTTTTTGCCACCTCCACTAATCCACCACAAGCTCAAGGTGACTGGAAATCAAATGTTTTCAGATATGGGAAGTGGGCATTTTTCCCTTCTCAATGCTTGGATGAGACGATGGTGCAAGGAAGAGGGATTCAGTTTTGTTAGGAACTGGGAAACCTTTTGGGGAAGGGGGAGTCTCTTCCAAAGGGATGGGCTCCACCTTAACCAGGGTGGAACCAGACTGCTGGCGCTAACCTTTAAAAAGGAGATAGAGCAGTTTTTAAACTAGAACAAAGGGGAAAGCCAACAGTCGTGTTGCGATCCCGGGCCGACCCCGGGACTGCCCCTTACCCCGTAGAGGTTCCCCTCCACTTTCGCGGCGTCTTCCGGCTCCCCCGAGCCGCGGTCGGGCCATGCAGGCCCCGAGGACGGCGTTCCCCATGCCGCGCTGGCTGCCGGCGTTCTCCGCGGCTAGGCCCCGCCCCTAGCCGCGCGCGCGGCAGGACCCGATTCTTAAAGGGGCCAGCGCGGGAACTCACTGCACGGCCTCCTCGATGACGTCAGATGCTCAGGGTATTTAAACCCTGCACCGAGTTCATTTCCTTGCCTTGCAACGAGGTTCCCAGGGTTACCCTGTCTCCAGTTGCTGCGTTCCTGTTCCCTCTTGGTTTCCTGTGCTTTCTGACCCCGGACTGGCTTACGGTGATTCTCGGCTTCTGACCCTGGACTGGCTTACGACGATTCCTGGCTCTGACCCTGGTACGGCTTACGGTGATCCCTCTGGCTCTGGACATCGGACTGGCTTACGACGACCCCCGGCTCTCGGACCCCGGTTTGGCTTACGGCAATCCTTGGCTTCTGACTCCGGACTGGCAAGCAACGATTCTCTGGTACACGACCCTGGACTGAGAAGCGACAACCTTGGATTCCGTCCGACTCCGCCCCCGCAGGCTCTCCTAAGTCCCAGCGGCCGGGTCCCTACGGGCTCCTCCTGGGGGGACACAGGCTTCCAGGGTGAATCTCCTAAGTCCCAGCGGCCGAACTCCTACGAGCTCCTCTCGGGGGAGGCTCGGCTTCCAGGGCGAAGATCTCCTCACCATTGTACCAGCTCCACCGTGTCATCCTTCCTTGCCACGGCCCTTGGTCGCATAGGGCTTTCCCGGGTCTTCCTTCAGCCACTCTCAGCTCCGTCCTTGCCGCCTGCCGATCGGACCCTCCGTTGTCTTCTCACTCAACAGCTCACCATCTGGTTCCGATCGGTCCAAGGGTCCACGAATCTAACAGATTGCAAGGCTATGGACCCGGCGGACCTTGCCGGTCTAAAAGCTATTCCGGGCATTGCCCAGAAGCTGCAGCAACAGCAATCTTGCCTCGATACATTGATGTCCGCCGTGCAACGCCTGGCGGATCGCGTAGATGGGACTCCCGTTACTCATCCCGCAGCATCCACGTCTCAGATCAACCCGGGTTCCCCTGTCCCGGTACAGATGCCAGCACCCCCTAGGTACTCGGGGAACCCGAAGGCCTGTCGGGGATTCCTCAATCACTGCTACATCCGTTTTGACCTCCTGCCTGCGCAGTTCACCACAGACCGGTCTAAGACGACCTACATTATTTCCCTCCTGGATGGGAAACCCCTGGCTTGGGCTTCCTCCCTTTGGGAGCGCCAAGACCCCCGCTTGAATAACCTCGTGCAGTTCGTCAAAGCTTTCCGGAGGATCTTTGACGAACCATCCCAGGCCTCCACAGCTGCCTCAGAACTTCTCCAGCTGAAACAGGGCAATCGCCCCCTTGAGGAATTTGCGATGGAGTTCCAGACCCTGGCCACTGAGCTGGCCTGGGGGGAGGACAGCCTACATGGGATTTTTCTGGAGGCTCTGTCTCCTCGGCTCCAGGATGAACTCGCGGCCCGGGATCTTCCGGACGATCTACAGGAGCTCATAGAACTGGCTGGACGCGTGGACCGGAGCATCCAGCGCCGTTTTCGAGAGCGAAAGCCCGGCCAGGGGCTGTCCGCTCGTCGAACTACGCCACCTCGGGTTCGAACATCACCGTCTGCGGCAGCCACCTCTCCCCCTGAAGAACCCATGCAATTGGGCCGGGGCCCGCTATCCGCCGAGGAACGGAGGCGCCGCCGCTCGCAGGGGTTATGTCTCTACTGCGGTGGTAGGGGCACTTCCTGGCTCGCTGTACAGAGCTTCCGGGAAACGGCCGAACCTAGAGTCGAGTGGGGAGTTGATTCTAGGCGGTACCTCTTTGGACTCCCCGTGCACTGTTCCAGCGAGACTATGTCTTCCGGGTGGAGGTGTCGATACCCTGGCGCTGATTGACTCCGGGTCCGGGGGGAATTTTATCCTCCGAGATCTAGTACAACGACTGCAGCTTAAGGTAATGCCGCAAGATCCACCGTTGCGGGTATCATCCATCCAAGGGGTCCCTCTCCCAGGGACCATTGCCACTCGTACACAACTACTCCAGCTTCAGGTCGGACTTCTTCATAAAGAAGAGATCTCTTTCCTCATCCTCGAGAGATCTATTCACCCGCTCATCCTCGGACTGCCCTGGCTAAGGAAACACTCGCCAGCAATAGATTGGCATTCGCTTCAGATCACGTCATGGGGCCCAGCTTGCTCTCGCAGTTGCCTTCCTGCTCGTCCGCTTCAGATGCTTCCACTTCTGGTAGCCCCGCTGACAGTACCACCACAGTACCAGGCCTTCCGGGATGTCTTCTCTAAAGAAAAGGCTGAGTTACTACCGGAGCATCGTCCTTTCGACTGTGCGATAGATCTACTGCCGGATACCACGCCCCCTCGCGGTAGAGTGTACCCTCTGTCCCTGCCTGAGACCAAGGCCATGTCCGCCTACATTAAGGAGAATCTAGACCGAGGATTCATAAGACCATCCAAATCCCCTGCGGGAGCCGGCTTCTTCTTTGTGGCCAAAAAGGATGGGTCTCTTCGACCCTGTATCGACTACCGGGGCCTGAACCAGATCACCCAACGAGACCGTTATCCATTGCCTCTGATTCTGGAACTCCTAGATCTGTTGCAGGGGGCCCGCATCTTCACCAAGTTGGACCTGAGAGGGGCTTACAACCTTGTATGGATACGCCCGGGAGACGAGTGGAAGACCGCCTTTAACACCAGGGACGGTCATTATGAGTACCTCGTCATGCCATTTGGTCTCTGCAACGCCCCAGCCGTGTTTCAAAATTTAATGAACAAGGTGCTGCGCGACCTCTTGTACACTTCGGTTATTGTCTACCTGGACGACGTGCTGATTTTCTCCCGGGACCTTGAGGAACATCGCCAACACGTGCGCCAGGTTTTGCTAAAGTTACGAGAAAACCGACTGTACGCCAAACTGGAGAAATGCCAGTTCGAGGAGGAATCCCTGCCCTTCCTGGGGTACATTATCTCCTCGACTGGTTTCCGCATGGATCCCGACAAAGTTGCAGCTATCCGGAAGTGGCCGCAGCCGGTGGGAGTAAAAGCACTCCAGCGTTTCTTAGGCTTCGCCAACTTTTACCGTCACTTCATCCCACAGTACTCCACCTTGGTGGCCCCCCTTACGGCCCTCACACGCAAGGGTGCCGACGCCCGAAATTGGACTCCAGCCGCCGTACAAGCCTTCCAGGCTCTAAAGGAAGCTTTCCTACAAGACACCTGTCTTTGGCACCCGGATCCCGTACGCCCGTTCATAGTAGAGGTTGATGCCTCCAGTGTGGCTGTAGGGGACCGTCCTGTCCCAGGTCTCGAAGGACGGTAAAACCAGACCTTGTTCCTACTTCTCACGAAAATTCTCGCCTGCCGAAAGGAACTATGGAATCGGGGACAAAGAATTACTGGCCATTAAGCTGGCCTTCGAAGAATGGCGCCAGTGGTTGGAGGGGGCCCAACACCCAATCATGGTGTATACGGACCACAAAAATTTGGCATATCTATCCCAAGCTCAAAGGCTTAATCCCCGGCAGGCACGCTGGTCACTCTTTTTTAGTCGGTTCAACTTCTCCCTTTGGTACCGACCGGCGGCCAAGAATATCAGGGCAGACGCCCTCTCTCGCGCTACCGAAATTGAGGACACTTCTGAACCCCCTCAGTACATTCTGGATCCAGCAAAGGTCCAATTGTCCGCCACCGAACTAGTGCCCGCTGGGAAGACAGTAGTTCCACTCCGCTCGAGGAAAAAGGTTCTAGCTTGGGCACACGACTCACTGACGGCAGGTCACCCTGGGGTCTCCCAGACGCTAGAACTTCTAACAGAGTTCTATTGGTGGCCACGGGTGAAAGAGGATGTTCGCCTATATGTCCAGTCTTGCCCCACATGTGCACAGCAGAAGCCGTTACCGGGTCGTCCCTGGGGGCACCTCCAACCACTCCCAGTGCCCACGGAACCGTGGACTCACATCTCCACGGATTTCGTGGTAGAACTGCCCCCGTCCCAGGGTAAGACGGTGGTCTGGGTCACCGTTGACCGCTTCTCGAAGATGGCTCATTTCGTGCCACTGGCCAAGTTACCTACAGCCCCAGAGCTAGCAGAACTCTTTGTCCAGCACATGTTTCGACTCCATGGCTTGCCGCAGCACATCGCCTCGGATCGAGGGCCCCAATTTACAGCAAAGTACTGGCGGGCGCTCTGTAGGAAATTTGGGGTTCAGCTAGACTTGACCACGGCATTCCACCCCCAGGGCAACGGTCAGGTGGAACGCACTAACCGAACACTGAAGACGTTCCTCCGAGCCTTTGTAGGGGAACAGCAGGCCAACTGGGCTGCTCTTCTTCCGTGGGCAGAATTCTCGTACAATCGCCATCGACACTCCGCCACGCTACAGTCTCCCTTCAAGCTGGTCTACTGAAAGGTTCCCAAGCCGCCACTACCGGTCGCAGTCTCTACCTCCTCGCCAGCGGCGCAACTGACGGCCAGCCAGATTCAGCAGCTTTGGCACTCCACACAAGAAAAGCTCCACCAGACCGCCGCACGGTTCAAGGCTTATGCGGATAAGTCCCGGAGGCCTGCTCCAGTGTTTCTGCCCGGTTCCAGGGTCTGGCTCAGTACGAAGAATATCCAGCTCCGGCTTCCTTCTATGAGGCTAGCACCTCGTTACATTGGTCCCTTCCAGGAAGCCGAACGTGTTGGCGCGGTTTCCTACCGCCTACGTCTTCCATCTACACTTCGCATCCATGATGTCTTCCATGTCTCTCTCCTCAAGCCGGTGGTCCTCTCCCGCTTTCGACCTTTGCCTCCGGAGCCCACTACTGTCTCCGCTGACCCAGGAGCCACGTACACTATTAAGGAGGTGCTGGATGTCCGGTTCCAATGTCACCGCTGGGAGTACCTCCTTTCTTGGGAGGGCTACGGGCCCGAGGAGAACTCGTGGGAACCCTCCTCGCACATCCTGGATAAGGGACTCCTTCGCCGGTTTCATCTGGACCATCCGACCAAGCCTCGGCCTCCTGGGAGGGGGCGCAGGGGGGGGGTACTGTTGCGATCCCGGGCCGACCCCGGGACCGCCCCTTACCCCGTCGCGGTTCCCCTCCACTTTCGCAGCGTCTTCCGGCTCCCCCGAGCCGCGGTCGGGCCATGCAGGCCCCGAGGACGGCGTCCCCATGCCGCGCTGGCTGCCGGCGTTCTCCGCGGCTAGGCCCCGCCCCTAGCCGCGCGCGCGGCAGGACCCAATTCTTAAAGGGGCCAGCGCGGGAACTCACTGCACGGCCTCCTCGATGACGTCAGACGCTCAGGGTATTTAAACCCTGCACCGAGTTCATTTCCTTGCCTTGCAATGAGGTTCCCAGGGTTACCCTGTCTCCAGTTGCTGCGTTCCTGTTCCCTCTTGGTTTCCTGTGCTTTCTGACCCCGGACTGGCTTACGGTGATTCTCGGCTTCTGACCCTGGACTGGCTTACGACGATTCCTGGCTCTGACCCTGGTACGGCTTACGGTGATCTCTCTGGCTCTGGACCTCGGACTGGCTTACGACGACCCCCGGCTGTTGGACCCCGGTTTCGCTTACGGCAATCCTTGGCTTCTGACCCCGGACTGGCAAGCAACGATTCTCTGGTACACGACCCTGGACTAAGAAGCGACAACCTTGGATTCCGTCCGACTCCGCCCCCGCGGGCTCTCCTAAGTCCCAGCGGCCAGGTCCCTACGGGCTCCTCCTGGGGGGACACCGGCTTCCAGGGTGAATCTCCTAAGTCCCAGCGGCCGAACTCCTATGAGCTCCTCTCGGGGGAGGCTCGGCTTCCAGGGCGAAGATCTCCTCACCATTGTACCAGCTCCACCGTGTCATCCTTCCTTGCCACGGCCCTTGGTCGCATAGGGCTTTCCTGGGTCTTCCTTCAGCCACTCTCAGCTCCGTCCTTGCCGCCTGCCGATCGGACCCTCCGTTGTCTTCTCACTCAACAGCTCACCATCTGGTTCCGATCGGTCCAAGGGTCCACAAATCTAACAAGTCGCTCAACAGCGCATGGTTCAGAGAGAGGTATCTTCAAAGGATACTAATGATGCATTAGAATTAGGGCATCCTGACAGTGAGGTTCCAATAATAAGAAAAGTAGTCCAAGTGCCTGTAACTAAAAACTCATCTGAGCTAAAAATTTCTAAAAAGCAGAATGAAAATACAAACAAAAAACAAACTTTGAAATGTTTGTATGCTAATGCCAGAAGTCTAAGAAGTAAGATGGGAGAATTAGAATGTAAAGCAGTGAATGATGACATAGACTTAATTGGCATCTCAGAGACATGGTGGAAGGAGGATAACCAATGGGATAGTGCTATACCGGGGTACAAATTATATCGCAATAACAGAGAGGAGCACCCGGGAGGTGGTGTGGCGCTTTATGATACTAAATGCAAAATTGATTCTTTATGGGTAGAAATCCCTTGTGTGTCGGGGAAGACTATAGTGATAGGAGTATACTACCGTTCACCTGGTCAAGATGGTGAGATGGACAGTGAAATGCTAAGAGAAATTAGGGAAGCTAACCAAATTGGTAGTGCGGTAATAATGGGAGACTTCAATTACCAACAGTACATAGGAGCAAAATCCTGCACTCCAAGCAATATCGCAGAAACCACAAGTGCAGGCACACAGTTCAATCCTGACAGAGTACTCTAAATCGGTGTATATATTAAATGCTTTTAATTCTTCAATATGGCAACTCCTCTGGCTCATACAAACATCAGACTTAATGGCGTCCCCCGACACGGTACCCGTGTTTCGCCGCGGGCTGCATCGGGAGGGCTCGCCAATAGGGATTCATAAGAAAGCTGTAAAAGATAAATATACATCAGGACAACACAACAGGACTTATAACCGAATATAAAGTGCAACAATATACAACATCATAACATACCTGACAGCATGAAAACTTCAAAGTGACAGGGAGCGCACTACCCTTTCCCACTGACAGGTATTTAAAGCTGATTAAGGCGCCAAAACAGGAAGACAAACCACGTGGGACTTCAACGTCCCATTCATTGGCTGCCGTTCCTGTGACGCGCCTCAGCAGGGTTGTAAACCAAACAGTGCTTGTGAATGACCGGCGCTAAGGGAGAGCTCTATGTGAACAGAAACCATTCAATGTCTCGATTTAGCCCCTTGGGAGATACTGAATCCAACATAAAAATCCAACGTTGTTCGATACGACCCAGTTGTTCAGAATAGTTACCCCCTCGTGGGCACCGCGGGAATACCTCAAGAACACTGTATGTAAGATCTGACAAGGTGTGTGATGTTTTAACCCAATGGTCTACGAGGGGTTCGTTTTCACGGGAGTGACGAATATTAGAGCAATGCTCTATAATTCGAGTTTTTACCATGCGGGATGTTTTCCCAACGTAGATCAGAGGACAAGGGCATGTAATCACATAGATTACTCCAGCCGTAGTACAATCAGAGTAAGAACATAACCTAAAAGTTTTTTTAGAAACTGGATGAATAAAACTAGTGGAGGATGAAGTATGAGAACATACAGTGCAGCGTCCACACGGGTGGTGACCAGGTACACTATCGAAATTCCGTGGCCCCGGAATATCAGTGTGAATGAGTTTGTCTCGTAAATTTTTTCTCGTCGAAAAGTAAATCTGAGGGGACCCGGGAATAGAGTGTGTAAGGAAAGGGCCTCCCAATGTCTGCGAATCATCGCAGTAATCTGGCGGCTCAAGGTGGAGTATGGCAAAATACAATTTGTAACTGTTTGATCATCATGGGATGATGGTAAAAATAATAAGTCACGATTGGTGTACAAAGCCCGTTTCATCGCCTTTTTAACAACGTGCCTCGGGTACCCCCGGGAAATAAAGCGAGAGGACATGATTTGAGCCTGTTTGAGAAACTCACATCTAGTAGTACATAATCTACGAAGCCGAAAGAATTGGCCAGTGGGAATATTCCTTCGTAATGTACTGGGGTGACAACTTTGAAAGGCAAGTAAAGTGTTCCTGTCAGTTTCCTTGCGGTGGATGGTGGTCGAAAAACGGCCCTCATCCACAGACACAAGTACATCCAAGAATGCTATATGGGACCGATGTAAACAAAAATTAAACTGTAGATTAGAGTCACATGAGTTAAGCCAATCAATAAACAAATAAAATTGAATCTCCGTACCCTGCCAAAGTAAAAAGATATCATCAATGTAGCGGAGCCACACTGCTATGTGTTGAAATCATTCACCAGGGTACACAAAAAGATCCTCAAATTCCGCCACAAACAAGCACGCCAAACTGGGGGCCATAGTCGAGCCCATAGCAGTGCCCTTTATCTGGAGATAAAACATCTCACCAAATCTGAAAAAATTCTTCGTGAGTGCCAGAGTGGCTAACGTAACTAGCAAGGAAGTGGGGACACGCTGGGGACCAATGCGAGAGTTCAAGGTTTTTTCTATAACTTGTAAAGCAGCAGTTTGGGGAATACTCGTGTACAGAGAAATGATATCCAGTGTGACAAATAAAAACGGTTCACTGGGAACAGGTGTCATGTCCAAAAGGGTGATGAAATGTAAGGAGTCCCTTATGTATGATCGAATACGGGGTACAAATGGTTTCAGAAACAGGTCCACGAATTGGGACAGGGGTTCTAACAGCGAACCAATGCCTGCCACAATGGGTCGCCCTGGTGGGTTCTGTAGATTCTTATGTACTTTTGGTAAAGTATAAAAAACCGGGGTAATCGGGTGTTCTGGTGTAAGGAACTTGGCCTCACGAGGGGTCAAAATATGGTGGTCCAATGCATCTTCCACCACTTGTATAACCTGCTGACGTAACTGAGGGGTGGGATCCTCAGTTAAGGGAAGATAGAATGATGTATCGTTTAATTGTCTAAATGCTTCAGACATGTATTGGTGTTTGTCCTGAATAACAATGCCTCCACCCTTATCGGCGGGTTTAATAATAATAGAAGAATCTTGCCCAAGAGATAGAACGGCCCGATGTTCAGATTTTGATATATTGAACTGGGTATAATGCTGCCTTGACACCAACTCAGTCATACCCTGATCTACCAGCCGCTCAAAAGCCATAATGAGAGGTCTAGAATGGGTAGATGTGAATCGGTTATTTACTCTTTCGGATAATAGAAAGACTAGGGGGCAGTCCATGAAGTTAGCATGTGGCACATTTAAAACTAATCAGAGAATGTTCTTTTTTACTCAACACACAATTAAACTCTGGAATTTATTGCCAGAGGATGTGGTTAGTGCAGTTAGTATAGCTGTGTTTAAAAAAGGATTGGATAAGTTCTTGGAGGAGAAGTCCATTACCTGCTATTAATTAAGTTGACTTAGAAAATAGCCACTGCTATTACTAGCAACGGTAACATGGAATAGACTTAGTTCTGGGGTACTTGCCAGGTTCTTATGGCCTGGATTGGCCACTGTTGGAAACAGGATGCTGGGCTTGATGGACCCTTGGTCTGACCCAGTATGGCATGTTCTTATGTTCTTAATTAGTGGGTGTTTGATATGTCTGCTATTTTGAAATATTTTATTGCTGCTTGAAAATTTTTAAAACTTTTTATATGAGTTCTTAATTATTGGATGCTATTCTATTTGTTATCTTTTTATTCGTATGACTTATTATGATTGATTTATATTTTGTTATTGTATTGTTTGATTTATGAGGATTGGTGATGTTTCTGTTTTTCCATTGCTTCATAATATACAGAGTCTAGCTTTTGGAGTTTCCAGTTCAGCATCTGTTTACACATTTCTATTTCTATTTTATGGTCTCTTTATTCTGTATTTGGTGAAGTTATGTCTGTATTCTGCATGTCTAGCCAAGGTGAGGTATTCTGCTAGCGTGTATAGTTTCTATGTAGGAATTTAAAGCAGACTGGTTTGTACTGCTTTCCTAATAGGAGGTGTTTTAGGGCCTGGTGTAATATTTGCCTTTTCATAGATAGGGTTGTTCCTGTTTGAGTGCTTAAAGTTAGTATTGTTTTGGTATGGGAGTTTTACTATATTGTTGTCATTCAGTTTACTGAAGGCTGTCCAAGGGCTGAAACCACAGCTAATATGCATTACAATAAGCCTAGTACTATATGGGTTACAAGTGTTGTTTTTTGCAGGGTTTTCTGGTTGGCACCAAAGCAGTGCATGTTGTTCTATACAACAAACTGGTGCAGGCTACCGGGCCCATCCAGCATCAATTTTATGTACCAGTAGGTGGGGAAGTAGCACCTACTGTTTAGTCCTTCACAATTTAGAAATTTTGAACCTGTGGATGGGATTAAAATATGTTCGGGGTAGTGTGTTAATTTTCATAGTTTCAATTGCTGGAGGGAGCTGGGCTTTTTTTCAGTGGTGAAAGGGGGGGTTGGGACAGAGCATGAGACTGACAGCTTCTATTGTGTATGATTATTGGGGAAAACCACAAAAATTTAGTGTTAAAAAAACAGGGGGGGGGGGGCAGCACAACAATTTGTCATACAGGGCAGCAAAAGTGCTAGCACTGGTCCTGCTCCCAATTTTACAAGGTCCTCGTGCAATTTCTCACAATCCTTTTGTGATGTAACAACTTTGAATACATTTATATCATTGGCAGATTTGATCGCCTCACTTGTCATTCTCATTTCCTTATCATTTATAAATATATTAAAAAGTAGCGGTTCCAGAACCGATTCCTGGGGCACTCAACTATTCACCTTTTTCCATTCGGAAAATTTATCATTTAGCCCTACTTTCTGTTTTTTATCTTTTAAGCAGTTGGCAATTCACAATAGGACACTGTCCCCTATCCAATGACTTTTTAATTTCCTAAGTCATCGCTCACGAGTACTTTATTTATTTATTTTATTTATTTAACATTTCTTTTATACCGATATCCGTTTGTCAAATGCAGGGGTTTTTTTTACCTTGAATGTACCTGAAAAATTTGTTATTATAAGTTTTTGCTTCCAAAGCAAGCTTCATTTCAAATTCTCTCTTTGCCTTCCTTATCAATGCTTTGCATCTGACTTGCCAGTGCTTATGCTGCTTCCTGTTGTCTTCATTCAGATCCCTTTTCCATTTCTTGAAAGATGTTCTTTTAGATATTATAGCCTCTCTTACTTCACCTTTTAACCATGCCAGTAGTCAGTTGGCCTTCCTTCCACCTTTTCTAATGCATGGAATACATCTGGTCTGGGCTTCCAAGATGGTATTTTTAAACAACGTCCATGCCTGAGCTAAACTCTTAACCTTTGCAGCTCTGATTTCAGTTTTCTCCTAATCATTTTACTCCATTTCTCATACTCCCCCCAAATTGTGAGACCCCAACCCCCAGGGCCTCTGGACTGTGATAAAGAGGGAGAGAGAAGCAAGGAGTTGGCCCTGGGACTGCATGTGACCCCTGCCTGTCAAGTCCAACCACTGAGATAGGGGCTACATAATAATGTGGTCTGTCTATTACATTTGGCAATTCATATATTCAAGTACACCATCACCAGTTCCTGAATCACAAATGTCAAGCAACAGAGGCCCTGTCCTTGGCGGCAGGGGCATAGCTATAGTTGGAGAGAACTCCTCAGGGGCCTGTGCCCCCTTCATTTGGCTCATGACCCCTCACCTGGCATTAAGATCATATCATATCTGGGTCAGCCCTTAAAGGTGCAGCAGTTAGAAAGTGAGGGTTCACTGACATCAGTGTGAGTCCATGATCCTCTGTATCTTTAAAATGGCTAACTGGAACAGGAAAATAACATTGCCCTTGGACTAGTTCTGTAAGGATCTGAGACCATCAAATTATTACTCTTTACTTTTGGCACCTTAAAAGTACAGGAATGTTTTGCATGATTAGAAGCCTGTTTACATAATTGCTCTATTGCAACCTGAGAGATTAAAATTTGAATAAAGTAGTTACCATAACCACAGAGGGAGAATGAGAGACAGCCAAGCAAGGAGAGTGTGAAAAGATAGAAGATAGAGTGTAGGGATGTGCATTTATTTTAACTGAATTTGCAAAATGCAGCAGATATGGGCTAGGTTTTTCATTCGGGTACTCCCAAAACACAGGCATTGAGACCTAGTTTCCATCCTGAGCCCCAGTATCAGGCCTGGGCCTAGGCCAAGACTCAGGAATTGGGACCCAATCTCCAAACTGAACTCCAGTGTCGTCTGGGTCTGGGCTTTGGCCTAAGCTGAGACCCAGGAGTAGCTACCTGGCTGAAACAGAGGCTGAGGCCATGACATTCGGCTTAGGCCTCAGCATCAGGCCCAAGCCTCCAAGTCTCAGCCTTGTGTAGGGCCTAGGCCGAAGTCACAATGACCTACCACGGCCTCAGCCTACAGATGCCAAGGCTTAGGTCTGTGCCTAGGCCAGCTAGCATATCTCCACCAGTCTGGGAAGTGAGGGTTGAGGGGGATCTTGACCCTGTCGTTTTTCCAAGTGGAAGGGATGGTTGGTGGAGACAGGAGTCCTTGAGAGATCCTGTTTCCTTTTTTGTCTGTTTTTGTGGGGTTTTTTAAATGTTTGATTCATTTTTTTAAATGAAAGAAACAAATTAAACAATAAATGAAATGAAATTTGTGGGAAAAACCTCCTGAAAACAAAATGAAAAACAAAATAAATTTTTTACTCTTGCACACCCCTAGAGTGTTTTGAAGCCACTGCCATGGAGATCCATTTAAGATGGGGTAAGGAGTGGGGGCAGCATAGGGGGCTAGAATATGGTACCTCCATATTAATCTTAGGCCCCCCAAAAAATTCAGTTCTGGCTATGCCCCTGCTCCATGGATACTAGAAGAAAACGTAATCCTCCATATACAATGATGTATTACAAAAGCATACATGAGAAGTTGAACCAAGATGAATTGAACTGATATGATTCTGAAACAATTCAGATCATCTTGATTGCATGAAACATGAACCATACATTTCTTGCACTTGCCAGGTCATATTCTCTGTCATCTATAAAATCAATCCTCCACCATCCCAGAAAAGTGATTTCTCTAGACTTCTCTCATTTGGGGAGGACATTTTAGCCCTGCAGACATACACACTTTTATCCTTCTTAATATGAAGGAATGTAATGTTCTTTGAATGGGGAAATAATTCATTATATCAAGTAGTAATTTCCCCCCTCTACCCCGCACACCCGGGAAGAGAAAGTTATGCTCAGGGAGAATATCTCCCTACTTTATTCAGGAAAGAGCAGTATGCCAGTTCTGATAAGAGTTTCTTACTGGGTCTGGCAATCTTTTTTGCCCTGGAAGGAGAAGGGAAGAGAGTCTCCTGAAATGACCCCCACAGGGAGAGCACCAGGAAGAAGCCTCTAAGAATCCCTCATCCAGGTTTTGTAATTTATAGATCACAAACCATAGCACTTTGCGGACCACAATCCATTAGGCAAGTAATATTCTTCAAGTGCTGGAGTATTATTGTTCAGTCACTATTTCTTTAAATTTCCAAACAGCTCCCCATAATTTTCCCTGAACTCTTGGGATGAAACATGTTTAGAAAATTGGCACAGACTACCTGTGGCCTACTGGATCTAATGTGACAATATCAACTAGGGTGACACAATAACATCACACATGCATTTGTATCCCCTGTTATGGTCGCTTTGGTTTGTTCCAGTCACTGTGCAGAAAGCAATAATGGTCTAACCAGATTTCTACTGATTCTGCTCCATTATATGATACTCAAACTCATGTGAGAGTGAGTAGAGTTGGGTATGTGGCAACAAACAGCTCAGAGAATCCATATCAAAGGAGCATACTAACTAGCTGGGGGGAGGTTCAGAGAGATTTACTAAACTGTGGGTTGGATTTTATTCTGCAATATGGGAGACTGAGATGGTGTTGCCTTAGCCTTTTTCACTGCTAGGCACCATTTTAGATTGTGGTATTTTGTAGTTGGATTTCCTAATAGCAGGAAGCTCTCTGTCTCCTGATATTTGTTTTCTAACTTATTTCAACAGGGTTGTCTGTTTTCACCCTTTGTGGGTGAGCCTGTCAATCTGACCTGCTTCGAATTGGTTTTGTCTTTTAATCCACTTTTGGAGATTTCCATTGTGAGATCTTTGTAGGAACTGTTCACAAAGGATTAGGGTGTCCCTGTATATGGTTAAATCAAGGGTAGGGAGGATTCTACAGAGTTGTCAGGAGACAGACCTGTCAGTGACCAGATGAAAAGGAGTTTCATCTTTAATTGCCTGTCTTTTGTTCTTTCTCCTCATTTTGGGTCAAGGGCATTTTTCCATCCTCCTGTCGTGTTTTGTCTTTTTACTCAAAGTCTATTTTTGTAACACCTGAAGACTCTTAGTGCCAGAGAATAAGTTTCCATTCTTTTGGGAAGAGGCACCTTTCACCTAGGAAGAGCAGGTTTTTGTCAGTAGAGAAATGGATTCCATTGCCCAAGGGAAGGGGCATGTTTATGATAAGCACTTCACATAGGTAGTGTATCATGGGGTGTGCTAAAGTTGAAAGAGAGAGAGAGAGAGAGACTCTTTATAAGGCGTTCATAGTAGTCAACTATTTATATCACTATATCCATTGGGGACCAGAATGCACTAGATCCTGTATGGAATTCCAAAAGTTGACTCGCCCTATAATGGTGGCTTCTACCCTTCCGAGGCTTCCAACCCCCAGTAAGGAATCCAGGGAGACACAAATTAATTTACAGCACCTCCAGAGAAATACCCTTAAAGCAGTCCACCAACAATTATGAGAACAATTAAACAAGAGAGGTCTGACTGAAAAAATGTGGAAAAGGAATACAAGCTTGTTAAGTAAAAACTTGTCTGGTCTATTCTGGTGTGAGTATTTATTTACAGTGCTTCAAAGAAACAGAAATCAAAACAGTAGCTCACCTTGCTTCAGGCATTAATGTTACTTAAACATATTGGGGCAGATTTTTAAACAAGCGCGCGCGGGGTACATTTGTGCGCACTACCCGGCGCACACAAATGTACACCCGATTTTATAACATGCGTGCACTGCCTCTGCCTCTGCCTCTGGCAGGCGTAACTTGCGCTCGCCGGCCAACTGCCAGCGCGCCAGCCCACGGCACAGCCGCTGTTGCAGAGGCTTCAGCCCCGCCCCTGGACCAGCACCCTACCCACAACCCCCGCCCCCTTTCCGCCCTTTTTTCAAAGCCCCGGGACATACGCGCATCCCGGGGCTTGTGCGCACCGCCAAACCTATGCAAAATAGGCTCGGTGCACGCAGGGGGGGGTGTTAAAGGGTTACATGCGTAACCCTTTGAAAATCTACCCCATTCAGTACAGGCAGATGCCCCGGTCCACTTTAAGGTGCAGACACACAAAGGATTATGGGCTCCAGGAGGTTCCCTTCTTAGTAGTATAAAGGATCAGGGTCCAGGAGGTTTGGGAATGCCCTGGGAAGCTGCTAGGTCTCATAGTACGCCTGTACTGAATATGTTTAAGTAACATTAGTGTTACTTTCTGTTCTTGACACTGTTGCAGGCCTGAATACGCTACACTACTCCTCAGCTGTGGAATTCTTTGCCGATAGATGTCCGTAATGAACAGGATTATTTACAGGTTTGTAAAAAGGTGAAAGCAGTCCTGTTCAATCAAGTATATCAAGTTTAAATTAAATGAGGGATGTTGTTTATTGTGATATTCTTTCAGTGGTATATTTAATGTTATTATGTTTTTATTTAGATTTTAGATATTTATTGCATATTTGTATTATTATGTATGTTTTAACTCTTATACACCTTGAACAAATTGGAAATGGCAAAATATAAATCGGCAAAATAAATACATATAATTTCCTTAACAACTGCATAGGCAGAATTAAGGGGCATCTAGGAAAATTAAGAAACCTTAAATTAAACCTTCTGAAATAATTACCCATATTTTCCAATTTTTTATAAATCAATTGACAATCCTGCAATTTAGCACATTGATATTTTTTTACTCATTTCATTTCTTAGACTGATCCGCAGTCATTTGAAAATGTTTATTCAAATGAGTAGATATGCTCCAAGCAACCTCAAACAGAGAATCTAATTTTGTAGAAACAAGATTGTTCTAATTTGGTAATGGCTATCCATACATAGTACTTCTAAAGGTATATCAGCAGGCTTCTCAAAGGACAAATGACATATTACTTCAGGCCTTGGGAATACAGCTGGTAATTGCCCCCAGTGAAGGGTATCTCCCCATCCTTAGTGGGAAGTGGGGTAGGAACACAAGCCTCTTCAATCTCACTAGCACTGTAAAGGTTTGATGGTATTAGCAGGGAGGCTGAGTAAAAGAGAGTTGCACTAGTCAATTTTAGAGAAAATAATTGCTTGTAAGACTGTCCGGAAATCATGGAAGTGGAGAAGGGGTCTCAACCGCTTTAAGACTTGAAGTTTAAAAAAGCAATCCTTTATGATGTTATTTATGAGACTTTTGCAGTTGAGTTGTTTATCTATGATGGCTCCCAGGTTTCTGACTTGAGGGGATAGAACTGGAAGAGAGGAAGGGTGAGTGTTGGACAGCGTATAATTGCCATCATGGGTGATGAGGAGGTACTCTGTCTTATTGGGATTCAGTATCAAGTTGAGGCTTGTTAGGAGGTTGTTTATGGATTGCAGACAACAGTTCCAGAGATCAAGGGTTTTGTGCAGTGACTCGGTAATCAGTATGAGGATTTGAACATCGTCAGCATATTAGTAATGAGTTAGATTTAGTTTGGTGAGGAGCTGACACAGAGGGAGCAAGTATATGTTGAATAGGGTTGGAGATAATGATGATCCTTGTGGGACTCCCAGGGTAGAGCAAATGGGGTGTGACTCTTTACTGTTAATTTTGACCTTGTAATGCCTGTTATGGAGGAAAGATTTGAACCAGCTGAGGGCGACGCCTTTAATGCCAATATCAGCAAGTCGATCTATGAGAATAGCGTGGTTCACCGTATCGAATGCCGCTGATAGGTCGAGGAGGATGAGCAGACAAGGTTGTTTTATGTCGAGGTTTAGGAGAATGGTGTCTGTTAAAGAGATTAAGAGGGATTCTGTGTTTCGGGATTTACGGAAGCTGAATTGAGAGGAGGAGAGAATTTTGTTGTTGTCCAAGAATTCTGAGAGTTGCTTATTTACTATTCTTTCCAAGATTTTGGCGATGAACAGCAGGTTTGCTATGGGACGGAAGTTGGCCGGGTTGTCTGGAGAAAGATTTGGTTTTTTCAGAAGAGGTTTAAGGATAGCGAGTTTGAGAGGGTCCGGGACTAGGCCCTGTGATAGGGAGCAATTAATAATCTGTGCAATAGGTTTGGTGATGGCTTTGGAGCTAGCGATGAGTAGATTGGCTGGAATAGCATCCAGTGGGTGAGATGCCGGTTTCAGTTTCTTTAACACATTTTCAATCTCTAATGAGGAGGTGGGATCGAAGGATTCCAGGCTTGTGGTCAGTAGTAAAGGAGCAGAACAGGAAGGAGGGGGAGTAGGATCCTTATTTTGCGTAAGCGGGGCCAAGAGGTTAGAGATTTTGTTCTTGAAGTAGGTGGCTAGCTCAGCGGCTTTGCTCGCCGCTTTATCATCCGGAATGGATGTAGAGGGTGGTTTGGTGAGGGATGAGACCATGGAAAAAAGGGCTTTTGGGTCGAATGTGAAGTGGTGGATTTTCTGTGAATAGAAGTCTCTTTTTGAGCGGAGAATGGAGATCCTGTATTGGTGCATAAGGGCTTTATAAGCCGACAAGTTTAGTGTTGACGGGTTTTTGCGCCATGACTGTTCTCTATTTCTGAGTTCACACTTGATAAGAAAGAACATAAGAAAATGCCATACTGGGTCAGACCAAGGGTCCATCAAGCCCAGCATCCTGTTTCCAACAGTGATGTTTTTTAGAGCTGGTGTATACCACGGAAAAATAGTGGAAATTGTTCTAAACATCAAAATCACAGAACATATAGAAAGACATGGTTTAATGGAACAAAGTCAGCATGGCTTTACCCAAGGCAAACCTTGCCTCATAAATCTGCTTCACTTTTTTGAAGGGGTTAATAAACATGTAGATAAAGGTGAACCGGTAGATGTAGTGTATTTGGATTTTCAGAAGGCATTTGACAAAGTTCCTCATGAGAGGCTTCTTGGAAATGTAAAAAGTCATGGGATAGGTGGTGATGTCCTTTCGTGGATTACAAACTTGTTAAAAGTCAGGAAACAGAGAGTAGGATTAAATGGACAATTTTCTCAATGGAGGGGGTGAGCAGTGGCGTGCCTCAGGGATCTGTACTGGGACCCGTGCTTTTCAATATATTTATTCTTTCAGATAATAGAAGGACTAGGGGGAACTCCATGAAGTTAGGATGTAGCACATTTAAAACTAATCGGAGAAAGTTATTTTTTATTCAACGTACAAACTCTGGAAAATGTCATAATGCCTCTGTATCGCTCCATGGTGAGACCACACCTTGAATACTGTGTATAATTCTGGTCGCCGCATCTCAAAAAAGATATAATTGCGATGGAGAAAGTACAGAGAAGGGCTACCAAACTGATAAGGGGAATGGAACAGCTCCCCTATGACGAAAGACTAAAGAGGTTAGGACGTTTCAGCTTGGAGAAGAGACGACTGAGGGGGGATATGATAGAGGTGTTTAAAATCATGAGAGGTCTAGAACGGGTAGATGTGAATCGGTTATTTACTCTTTCGGATAATAGAAAGACTAGGGGGCACTCCATGAAGTTAGCATGTGGCACATTTAAAACTAATCAGAGAAAGTTCTTTTTCACTCAACGCACAATTAAACTCTGGAATTTGTTGCCAGGGGATGTAGTTAGTGCAGTTAGTGTAGCTGGGTTTAAAAAAGGCTTGGATAAGTTCTTGGAGGAGAAATCCATTACCTGCTATTAATTAAGTTGACTTAGAAAATAGCCACTGCTATTACTAGCAACGGTAACATGGAATATACTTGCCAGGCTCTTATGGCCTGGATTGGCCACTGTTGGAAACAGGATGCTGGGCTTGATGGACCCTTGGTCTGACCCAGTATGGCATGTTCTTATGTTCTTAATTTTATTATTTGTTAGTCTTTATGTTTTCTGTATGTGACCAAGATGAGGATTCTGCTAGTGTATAGTTTTTGTGTAGGGCTTTATAGTTCTGTTTTTAATAGGAGATTTATTGGTCTTCTAGGGCCTTTGTAATATTTGCAGTGCTGCTCTTTCTTGGGTAGGGTTGTTGCTGTTTGAGTCCTGGGGGACGTTAGTGCTGCTATGATAATGTGAAATTTGCTACATATCTGCTGAGTTTTTGGTTTTTTTTATTGGCAGGATCTTATATTTTACAACATACCTGGTAGTAGAGAGAGTCTGTGTTGTTGATACTGACAACAGAATTTGAATTATTTTTGTATGGTGAGTTGTATGGGGAAATAGTCATTTAATACTGACACTTCTATTAGGAATATTTTATTTTCTTCTTTATGACTGTGTCTGTTTTTCTAGCATCAAACCTTTTATTAGTTGGTCTGGAAATGAATAATTCTATTATATGATATATGCAAAAATATATGGTAAGAAAAAATGACTGTATAAGTACAAGAAATTGGAGGGAGGCTAACAGCATCTGTGTGAGAGAGCCAAAGTAGGGGTGACTAAATTGTTTGAGCTGCAGGCCCCTTTTATTCATGCAATTTGTTGCTCCCCCCCCCAAAAAAAAAAAATTGGTTTATATATAGAGAGATCTAGATAGATATAGATATATGTATATATAGATATATAAAGATGTATAGATATATACACACAAGCATACATGAAGAGTTGTCACTAGGCAAGCACACTGCCAAAATGGGCTCAAAATCCCCTTCTTGTTTCTCTTCAAGTTGCTGAAAGGAATAAGCTCAAATGGCGCCGGCCGTATGGCCTTATTGCCGTATTGCAAAATGGCGCCGGCCATATGGCCGGCGCCATTTTTCATTACGGCAACACGATTCGAGTGCAGGAGGTCGTTCCCGGACCCCCGCTGGACTTTTGGCACGTCTTGTGGGGGTCAGGAGGCCCAGCCAAGCTGGCCAAAAGTCCCTGGGGGTCCAGCGGGGGTCCGGGAGCGATCTCCTACGCTCGTGACGTCGGGGGACAGGAACCAAAATGGCGCCGGCGCTACCTTTGCCCTGGACAGGTCAAAGGTAGTGCCGGCGCCATTTCTATCAACGCACCCGTGGCCCGAGAGTGGAAGATCACACCGGGCCCCCCCCCCAAGATCACACCGGGCCCCCCCCCCCCACTGGACCCCAGGTAATTTAAGACATTTTGGGGGGGTTCGGGAGGGTGGGGGATTTAATTTAAAGGGTCGGGGTGGGTTTTAGGGTTGTTTTAGTGTGCTGGTTTTCCCGCCCTCCCCCTTCCCCTCCCCCTTCCCCTGATTTACGATTTTTTACCATAAATCGGGGGAATTCCTATTATATATCGCCTCTAACGATTTTTGACGATTTAAAATATATCGGACGATATTTTAAATCGTCAAAAAACGATTCACATCCCTATTCCATACCCAAACACAGAGATACAAATGCAACCCTCCACACACACAGACATACAGATACTCCACAGAGAGACAGAAATCCAACACCCAGACAGGCTCAGAGATACAGATATACCACACCTAGTCAGAAAAACACAGACACATCACAGACACAGAAAGAGACATGAATACTGCCCACCCAGACAGATAAACACAGGCAAACACACTACACCCAGACACAGAGAAACACGAGCAGAAAGACCACACCACACTCATATTTAGAAGCACATCAGACAACACAGAGACACACGCTTCATACCACACCCAGCCACCCAGGTCACACACCACAGTTGTAAGGGCTGGAAAAGTTTTCAAAAAATGTCTGTCTTTCTTCCCATCCTCTGGGGCACCAGTAGCAGAGTAGGATTTTCCAAATTTCAATAACCAGTTGGAGGGTGGGATTTTTTGTTTTTTTTACATAGACCCCCTACAGGGTGACCAGCCATGGACTTCACCCTAGTAGTGAAAGTGGCTGCCTTTCTGTGAGCACAGAGAAGCTTTTGCCCCATAGATTATTCACAACAGCCTGTCAGTTAATTTCTTTTTAGGGATTTGTATTAGTGGTGTGACTTTCTGTAACCTTCAGCATTACTACAAGAAGGATGGGCGTGGGGAGGATGGGGTGCAGGGGAGGTGCACAAATGCATTGTCCCCGAGCAATAGGGACCCTCTCTATGCCATTGAATAGATAACAGAATAAGCAAAAATGCAGGGCCAAACCAAGAAACTGCTCACCTTTTGAGGATCCAGGCTCACCGTGGATCTGGAGGCACTTCAGAGTCACGGAGGGAAGCAAATGGGGCATCTCACAAACACTGGCATGCAGTATCACCTGCAGAAGCAGCAGAGCAGCAGTACTAGTAGCCAGGGAACCCCTTCATCCAGTCAGAGGAAAGTGACTGAAAAGGGTAAGAGTGTTCCCCAAGCTGGTCCCATGCCTTTGGCCCCTTCCAGCAATCAGACGGCAGGCCAGCAGCCCAATGCCGTGCATTAGAAGCAACAACCCACTGGAGGAAATAGGATGGTGTTCTGAGATATGAGGCAAGCAGCATCAAAAGTTGTAACAAGGAGCATCAGAGAGAAGATTGCCCTGAATGGCCAGTCCCTGCAGGCAGTGGAGAACATGGGTTTTATGCATTTGCTGCAGGTGTTAGCCCCAAATTACAATGTCCCCTCCAGATCCATATGTAGTAGAAAGGCCCTCAGCCTGTATAACCAGTGCCATAGTCACAGCCAGGAGCTGCTGGCTAAGACAGAGGGGAGTAGTGTGCATTTCACCAGCAACATCAGGACGGTGGGATCAGGCTGAAGCAGGGGCAGGCAGCAGCTCTAGCAGGGATGAAGCATCAGGATGCAGGTGGGCTTTGCTGCATACCTAGTTTGTGGATGGCTCCCATACCTCCTTGAATATTCTAACAGCAATATGAGAGATGCTGGAGGGTTGGCAGCTAGAAGGGAGAGTGAGGAGTTTAAACACAGGTTTCTTTGTCACAGAGAATGGCACAAATATAGTAAAGGCAATAGATGATGGGGGCTTCCAAGGCATCCATTGTTTTACACACTCACTGCACCTGGCAGTAGGGATGTGAATCGTGTGCCATATCGTCTTAACGATTGAAATCGTGTGGCAGGAGAAGAAAATCGTGTTAGGCACGATTATTTCGTTGAAAAATCGTTAAAAATCGTTTTTTCCGATTAGTGCGCACTAACAGAAATTGATACAATTTGACACTTTTCAGGTCAGTTAAGGTCAGTTTAGGAATGAATATGTATTCCTATTGGCTGCCCTCTTATTTATTCATGTTACCAAGGTTCCCACTGACAGTATATGGGGGATGGGAAATGGAAACAGTTGGTAGCTTGACAAAAAAAGTAATGTGATCAGTCAATGTGACTAGAACTTGTGCCCTAACCCTGATACCAGGGGTGTTGTGATCTTCCTGCACACAGTGCCCTAACCCTGGCACCAGGGGTGTTGTGATCTTCATGTACACACAGTGCCCTATCCCTATTAATACCAGGGGTGTTGTGATCTTCCTGCACACAGTGCCCTATTCCTATTAATACCAGGAGTGTTGTGATCTTCCTGCACACAGTGCCCTAACCCTGACACCAGGGGTGATGTGATCTTCCTGCACACAGTGCCCTAACCCTGGCACCAGGGGTGTTGTGATCTTCATGTACACACAGTGCCCTATCCCTATTAATACCAGGAGTGTTGTGATCTTCCTGCACACAGTGCCCTAACCCTGACACCAGGGGTGTTGTGATCTTCCTGCACACAGTGCCCTAACCCTGGCACCAGGGGTGTTGTGATCTTCATGTACACACAGTGCCCTATCCCTATTAATACCAGGGGTGTTGTGATCTTCCTGCACACCGTGCCCTATTCCTATTAATACCAGGAGTGTTGTGATCTTCCTGCACACAGTGCCCTAACCCTGATACCAGGGGTGTTGTGATCTTCCTGCACACAGTGCCCTAACCCTGGCACCAGGGGTGTTGTGATCTTCAAGTACACACAGTGCCCTATCCCTATTAATATCAGGAGTGTTGTGATCTTCCTGCACACAGTGCCCTAACCCTGACACCAGGGGTGTTGTGATCTTCCTGCACACAGTGCCCTATCCTATACCAGGAGTGTTGTGATCTTCCTGGACACAGTGCCCTAACCCTGACACCAGGGGTGTTGTGATCTTCCTGCACACAGTGCCCTATCCCTATTAATACCAGGAGTGTTGTGATCTTCCTGCACACAGTGCCCTAACCCTGACACCAGGGGTGTTGTGATCTTCCTGCATGCAGTGCCCTATCCCGCCTGCATTACTAGTGAGAGGCTGGCTTCACAGACAGGGGGGAGCTTCCTGACCCTCACTCCTCCCCTCCCCATGTCCCAGCCAGTGAAAGGTGTGTGGGTGAGGGGGGGGGGAGGATGGTGAAGGGTGAGACAGCTCCTTCCCTGCATTACTAGTGAGAGGCTGGCTTCACAGACAGGGGGGAGCTTCCTGACCCTCACTCCTCCCCTCCCCATGTCCCAGCCAGTGAATGGTGTGTGGGTGATGGGGGGGGGGGGGGAGGATGGTGAGGCTGAAACAGCTCCTTCCCTGCATTACTAGTGAGAGGCTGGCTTCACAGACAGGAAGGAGCTGCCTGACCCTCACTCCTCCCCTCCCCATGTCCCAGCCAGTGAATGGTGTGTGGGTGAGGGGGGGGAGGATGGTGAAGGGTGAGACAGCTCCTTCCCTGCATTACTAGTGAGAGGCTGGCTTCACAGACAGGAGGGAGCTGCCTGACCCTCACTCCTCCCCTCCCCATGTCCCAGCCAGTGAATGGTGTGTGAGTGAGGGGGGGGAAGATGGTGAAGGGTGAGACAGCTCCTTCCCTGCATTACTAGTGAGAGGCTGGCTTCACAGACAGGAGGGAGCTGCCTGACCCTCACTCCTCCCCTCCCCATGTCCCAGCCAGTGAATGGTGTGTGGGTGAGGGGGGGGGGAGGATGGTGAGGCTGAAACAGCTCCTTCCCTGCATTACTAGTGAGAGGCTGGCTTCACAGACAGGAGGGAGCTGCCTGACCCTCACTCCTCCCCTACCCATGGCCCAGCCAGTGAATGGTGTGTGGGTGAGGAGGGGGGGAGTAGGATGGTGAAGGGTGAGACAGCTCCCTCCCTGCATTACTAGTGAGAGGCTGGCTTCACAGACAGGGGGGAGCTGCCTGACCCTCACTCCTCCCCTCCCCATGTCCCAGCCAGTGAATGGTGTGTGGGTGAGGGGGGGGTGGATGGTGAAGGGTGAGACAGCTCCTTCCCTGTCTGTGAAGCCAGCCCCCTGTCTGTGAAGGCTGGCTTCACAGACAGGGGGGAGCTTCCTGACAAAAATAACAAAAATAATAAACAAACAAGTTCTAGTCACATGAGTGATGATCATTACATTACTTTTTTTGTCAAGCTTCCAACTGTTTCCATTTCACATCCCCCCAACCATTACCTCAGTGGGAACCTTGGTAACATCAATAGATAAGAGCACAGCCAGCCAAAAGGAACACATATTCATTCCTAACTGACCTTTATTGACCTGGAAAGTGTCAACACTTTGTTTCATTTTCTGTTGGTGTTCGTGAGTTTCCAGTTCCATTTCCCATCCCCCCAACCATCACCTCAGTGGGAACCTTGGTAACATCAATAGATAAGAGGGCAGCCAGCCAATAGGAACACATATTCATTCCTAACTGACCTTCAGTGACCTGGAAAGTGTCAATTTGTATCATCGTTAGAATTTCTATTGTATTGTGTTCTATAGCGATTTAAGACGATATTAACATTATCGGACGATAATTTTAATCGTTGAAAAACGATTCACATCCCTACCTGGCAGTGAAGGATGCCCTAGGGCTGGGATTCAAGGAAGACAGGAATGAATTCCTGCAGGAGCTGATAGAGAAGTGCAGGAAAATAGCAGGACGCTTCCATAGAAGCGTAAAGGCAGGGAAGCTTCTCTGAAGAAAGCAGCAAGAATTGGGGATGCCTCACAAGCATCTCATTCAAAATGTTGGTAACTGCTGGAATTCCCCTTATATGATGCTGCAGAGGTTAGTGGAGCAGCAGATACCCCTTCATGATCTGTCTCAGGACATTTTTTTAGATTCTATGTATGCATTTATTTACTTATATTCCACTTTTCAGCCACTTCAAAGTAGATTGCATTCAGGTACTGTGGATATTTCCCTGTCCACAGAGGGTTCACAATCTGAGTTAGAGACAGGTTTGCAATGCCCCCTTGGGCATCGTGATTGGGCAGTCACGCGTCAGCTAGTAGAATTCCTGAAGCCCTTCAAGGATGCCATGGAGGACCTGAGTTCCTGAAGAGCCATACTGGGCAATGTCATCTCTATAGTAAATATTCTGGAGGAAAATTTGGCGGGCTTCCGTCCGCAAGAGGGAATGAGAGCAGAGGTGTTGCGATTTCTGGACTTCTTGCAGCAGCCAGTGGAAGAGAGACTGAAATCTCTTGTTACACATTGTGATCCATGAAAGAGAGTCTCTCCTTTCATTCCTAGTGTCTCACATTCATGAAGGAGATGCTGGTATAGAAGGTCTGTCAAGTGGAGCACCAGAGGCAGAGGCAGAGTAGGGATGTAGCACAGGAAACAGTGGCCACTTCAGACAGTAGTGCATGCAGGAGCAGCACCCTATCAGCTGCCACTTCCTCCTCCACTTCAATGCGCAAAAAGCCATGCTGCCCACAAAGAACCATCTCTCCTGACATAAGCCATAGCTAAAGCAGCTAGCAAGAAAGACTCTTGTCCCACTCTAGCAAAGGAGACCCCAGCACAAATGTTTGTGACATGCTGTCTCGCAGATCCCATCGAAGGCATCAACACAGATGTGCTGACATATTGGGCTCACAAGTCCACTGTCTGGCCAGACCTAGCCAAAGTGACTCAGTGCTATCTTTTCTGCCCACAAACATGTGCCCATTGAACATGTCTTCTCAATAACAGAAGACATCGTAAGCCCTCATCACTCAAGGCTGGTGCCACAGTTGATGGAAAAGCTTGTTTTTGAAAGTTAATCTGCCATTGCATGGGTTTTCAGTTTTTCCATGCAAGTGGTAAGAAGAATGAAAGCACCTTGAAGGTCTTGCTGCTGCTCTGCCTACCTGCCATGCCCCAGATGTACTACTTTAGGGATCTTATTGTTACCACTCTGCCTGCCTGCCATGCCCCTTAAGCCACCAGAGGGTTCTTACTGTTACTGATCTACCTGCCTGCCATGCCCCAGATATACCACCACAAGGACCTGACTATTACTATAGGATTTGATGGCTGTGTATCAACCTCTACAGTCTTTGTGATCTGTTAATGATTGTTTATTGACTGTGCTTCCACTGAAACAAGGTAGGTTGGTGAAGATCCACTCTCAAGCTTTTTCCATTATTGACCCAGTATTATGGAATTCTTTGCTGAGTACATTGTGCCATATTTTGCACATTAACAGGCCGATACAGTACAATGCGCTCCGACGGAGCGCACTGTTAACCTGCCCTTGGATGCGCGTTTTCCCTTACCCCTTATTCAGTAAGGGGAGGAAAACGCGCGTCAAACCCGTGGCTCCTAATAGCGCCCTCAACATGCAAATGCATGTTGATGGCCCTATTAGTCATGCCCGTGCAATACAGTAAGTAAAATGTGCAGCCAAGCCGCACATTTTACTTTAAGAAATTAGCGCCTACCCAAAGGTAGGCACTAGTTTCTGCCGGCACTGGGAAAGTGCACAGAAAAGCAATAAAAACTGCTTTTCTGTGCACCCTCTGACTTAATATCATGGCGATATTAAGTCGGAGGTCCCGAAGAGTAAAAAAAGTTAAAAAAAAAAAAATTTAAAATGGGCCGGCGGCTGTCGGGCCGAAAACCGGACGCTCAATTTTATGGCGTCCGGTTTCCAAGCCCGTGGCTATCAGTGGGCTCGAGAACCGACGCCGGGAAAATTGAGCGTCGGCTGTCAAATCCGCTGACAGCCGCCGCTCCGGGCAAAAGGAGGCGCTATGGATGCGCTAGTGTCCCTAGCGCCTCCTTTTGCCCATTTCTACCGCACCACCTAATTTGCATACTGAATCGTGCGCTCCGGCAAGTAGCCGGGGCGCGCACCGGGAGAGCGGGCATTCGTCCGCTCTCCCACGGACTTTACTGAATCGGCCTGTGTGTTATTTTTCAAACAGGTAAACGTGCATTTATTTCAGGAAGAAATCAGCATTCCTTAATTTTAGTAATTGCCATGAAGACTTTCAATTATTGTATGTTTTAGAAACATAATGTATTGTTTTATGGCTTTATTTATATGCATGTATTGATGTTGATTTTATTGATTTGTTTTTGTATAATGACTTTAGTGTATGTATGTTTATATGTATAATATGATGAATGTCAATTGTAAACCACCTGGTACAAATTTTTTTTTAAGAGGTATAGAAAAATGTCTAAATAAATAAATATTTCTCTGCCTGCTTCCCATGCCACAGTTATACCACCTTAGGGGCTTGACTGTCACCTTTCTGCCTGATTATGATACCCCAGATATACCACTACAGGGTATATTTGACTGTTATTTCTTTGTCTACATGCCATGCCCCAGATATACTACTACAGGAGTCTGTTACCATTCTTCCAGCCTGCCATGCCCCAGATATACCACTTTAGGGGCCTGTTACTGCTCTGCCTAATTTGATACCCCAGATATACCACCACAGGAGTCTTACTATTATAGTTCTACATGTCTGCATTGTCCCTTATACCACCATAGAGATCTTGCATTTACTGCTTCACCTAACTGCCATGCCTATTAGGAGGTTTGGTACCTGCAAGTTGTTTGCTGTTGTTAGGTTTTTGGTTATACTAGGATGTTTGTTTTATCCTAGCAAAAAAATGTGAAAATTAAAAAAAAAAGTTTCTTCTCTTCTTTTACATGTTTTACAGTCCTTTGTTTTGTACTAATCCCTTTACAATCCCAGCTTGTTTTTCCCACCCTGTTTGTGTGTGGGTTAGAGTGATGTGTTTTGTCCCCAGAAAAAAATGTGAAAAAAAGACAAAAAATACAAGTTTCTCCTCTCCCTGCACCTGTTTTATTGTTCTTTGTTTTGTTCTACCCCTACAATCCCAGCCTGGTTTTCTCATTCTGTTTGTTGGTTGTACAAGGGGGTTTTGTTCACAAAACCCCTCAGTCAGAAGGAAGAAACAGAGGCAGAAGAGAATACATGCAGATTAGAGATCATTTCCATGTTCTGAATGTAATAACAGTTCCAGCAGGAAGTGAGAACTAGAGCAACACCTGAAAATCAACAAAGGGAAGAGATGGTGTTCAGCTATAGAATATAGTAAAACCATTTTTAATAAAGGAAACCTCAAAACTTACCAGAAAAAACACAGTGTTGAAAAACCAATCACATGTTCTGATTGTGACTAAAGAATCATTTGAAAAGTAAATTTCACAAGAAACCCATAATTCCACCCAATTACAAGCTCAAGCTCAAGTGGGGAATGAACTAAAAGCTTATGTCACAAAACTACAATGTGACAGATTATTCTCTTGTACTAAATCTGACAACTGACAAGTACTTTCACAGAAAGACAGACATCTCCCATTCCATTCTGCCTGTTGCTATACCCCTCATGCTACACCTTGAGGGTCTTTCTGACACTCAAACTTGCTGCCATACCCCAGGCTCTACACCTTGGGGTGTTTTTGCCAATTTGGTGGGGGAGAGGGATGCTTTGCCCCTCTCATGATGCTTTAGTATGTTGATGCCACTCTGTGCTGCTTTATCTCTTTCAGTGCCTTGGGGTTTTTCCTGCCCTCTTCTCTGCTTCAGTCCCCCTCCATGGTGCCTTAGGATGCCACTTTTCCTCTCATGCTGACTTCAAAGATTCATGCCACTGTGGTTGGTGCCCTCTTTTAAGGCCTTGGGGTGATCTGACCATTCTTGCTGCTTCTTTGCACCTCTGACAGTGCCTTGGAGAACTCCTACCATTGCTAGTGCCCCTATGTCCCTTTACGGTACCTCAAGCTATTCTTGCGACTTTTGGTAGCACTTTGCCACAATCTAGGTACCTTGGAGCTCTGTCTCCATTCTGATGATATCTTCCCACAAATTTCATGAGAATTGATTAGAAAATCCCAGTTTTGGAGCCCAAAATAGGCTGCAGTGCTTCCTCAATTGACTTTAATGGCAAACAAATGAATGAATTTAAAAAATGAATAATTTGGGGGGGGGGGGGTTTGAAGCTAAAGGAAGAAATTGAGGTGCCTGCTAAACAAATTAACCACATTTTTTTTTCTTATGCTCGTCCCTCCTGCAGGCTTTTTTTTTTTACATGAGATAAATGTGCATACCATGGAGACTCAATGCATGCAAAATTATCTCATGCATATTCATTGTGAATATCCTGAAAACCTGACTGGCTGTGGGATCCCCAGGACAGGTTTGGGAAGCCCTGCTCTAAATAAGTGTATGCTACTGCCCTAAATTGCTGACTTTTAGACAAGTCAACAAATCCTTCAGATGTTTCTTGACTTGTAGCACTGTGACACATCAGAGCTATCCTTCAACACGAAATCAAAAAATAGACAAAGCTACAAAATTCTTTGCTACCAGCTTCTTAGTCCATTCTGCTGAGAACAATTCTTCCCACCTTTTTTTTTTTTGGGGGGTTTTTTTTGTTTGAGGTGAAAAGTTTAATGCAAAACCAGTGGCTGCTGCAGTGCCTCCAGTCTGCTCATCTTTTTGTTCTCCTTGATGCTTACGATTGTGTGATTGGTAATTATGTTTATTTCTGCTGGTCTGGTGGCTATATGCCTGCACATGTATAAAACAAAATGCATTTCCTTCTTTTTATTATTATTATTCCTTTTGTTCTGTGCACTGAGTGAACTGTCAGAGTAAGCCCTTCAGACTCCTATGTGCTGGTATCCACGGGCTCTTTCTTGCCAAGCTGCCAGTCTGGAGCGTCACACCTTACTGCCTTTAAAGATTGCCCTGCAGAGATAGAGGAAAATGGCAATTTTTACATGATGCAGTCTGGCAGCCCAAGAGATTTGAAGTTAGAACTGGTGCCAAGATGTACCCAGGAGAGCAAGCAAAGGCAAAACAAGAGAACCTGTGCCAAAGGAAAATGGGGGGGAAGGGAAGGAACAGGCAGACAATTCTGAAGAGCTTCAGCTGAAAAGATCACACTAAGGGCTACCGAATGGACATTTTGTGATGTCTGCACATGGTTTTGAGGGTGGACAGGATCCTAAAGAAAGTCAAAGGGAAAAGGTCTGCTGTTTTTTGTTGGGTTTTTTTTTTTTTTATGCGTGCCCCAAATTGTAGTAGATTGCAGAATGTAAATGAGACAATTATTACACCAATGCTCATCAAGCTGTGCTGGAAAGACTTCAATAGCCTGATGAATATGCATGCAAATTTGTTAATTAAGTTAATTATTCTGCTGAAAATTCATTTGTCTTCCAAGGACATTTTCCCAGTGATTTTAACATGCTTGCACCATTAGTCATGCTCCATGCTATTTAACATTACTTTTTGTCCACTTTTTTCTTTTATTATTTAAAAGAAAAAGTTTGAAAAGCTGGTTGTTTTTTTTTTTTTTATTGAACCTGGTGATGCTGGGAAGTGCCCATAACAGCTTCTGCGTGTGCAGTACTGGTGGTAAGCGCAGGCCTCTTGCAGTTCAATCTTTCCTTCTTTGAGAGAGCATGTTTCCGGCATGTGGTGAGCTGGCGTCAGCAGGAATCCAAAATGCAGCAGGCTTCCCAGCGGCAGCGCCAGGCCAGGAATCGGCCATGTGCCGGCTCTTGCTTAGCTTGCAAGGCACTTTATTTACAGGGGTCTAAGTATGTTTCCCCTTAGCTGTTAAAGGCATGAGTAGTTTAGTTTTTTCTTTCCTGCCAACCGAACAGCTTTCTACAGAAACCTATGCATTAGATACAGAAAGTACACATATCCCCCCCCCCCCAATTTCTTTCTCTCTTCTTCTCTCCAAAACCCAGGAGGCCCGAACATGTTACCATAGCAACAAAAGGGACCGCGGAGTTTACAGACACTTCTGTCTAAATGACAAAATGAGATGCTTTAAAGAAACAGGAGGACCTTGTTCTCAGCATCAGAAAATACGTAATGACCAAACCTGGGAACTTTTGATTTCCTTTCCTATCACCCTGAGATCGTGGCGAGATAGCCAGGGCCGGTGCTAGCTTTATTGCTGCCCTGTGCGAACAATTACTGTGCTGTCTCCCCTTCCCCCACTGTTCATTCATTCTCTGTCCCGGGGCAACCAAAAAATCACCCACCTCCCTTCAGTGATACAAACTTTAAAACCTGACATCATCACCACCCTCCCCCCGAACCCATGGCAGGTGAAAGAGCATTAGGTGCCCTAAGCGAACCTTATAACCTTGCACAATGCCCCCCGCCCCATTCCACACATACAGTTAAGAGTTATGCATTTATATTTTACATGAAAAATATCAAAGTACTGTATTCTGAGGTAAAAGTATCGCTTACATAAGTGTGATGCCAACCAGAAATCCCTGTAAAAAAGCCACTTGGAACCCATATGGTATTAGGCCTGTTGTGATGGGTGTTGGGTATGTACTTGATCCTCCAAAAGCCCTAAAACACTAATACATTTCCTATTAGGAAAATGCCTCACCTCAGTCACACATGCAGAACATAAACAGACTCTCACCAAATACAGAATAGAGCAACCATAAAGTAGAAATACAAACGCAGAGACACAAACTGAACTAGAAACCACAAGAAGCCAGACTCTCTATGCAGTGCAACAATGAAAAAACAGAACCATCACCATTCCTCAAACATCATACAATAAAATCAAGAAATAAAGTAAATACATAATCATAATACTAAAATCATACTAATAATATTTAAAAAAAACTGATAAATAAAAGATCAAATAATAAAAAACTCATATACAAGTTTTTTTTTTAAATGTCCCAAACACCAATAAAATATTTCAAAACAGCAGATAGAGCAAATAACACCTGAACAATAAAACTAAAAAGGATTTTAAAAATTCACGCTCTCCATACCTGGGAACTTTGATTTCCAGTCATCCTGGGATTGTCGTGGAGTAGTGGGAGTGGGATGCACAAACATTCTCCTCTCTTTCTTATATATACACACACAAGCTCATACACACCTACACTTCTTCTCAGACAAACCGCAGGAATCTCCAGCTTTTCTTTGGTTGGGGTCTACCAGCAGCTTCAAGCCCCCATCTTCATTTCAGCTGCTGGCAGGTTGGACTCCACCTGCAGCATCCATTCTCCCTCGCACACACACACACAAAATCCAAACTGCTCCCAATCTCTCTCTCCCTCTCACACACACACACCCACCCACCCCAGACAAGCCCCCCATTTACACCAACACACCCCAGGCAGGCACCCATTCTCACACAGATAGATTCCTGGAAGGCACCCATTAATTCTCATACATAGAAACACCTTCAGGCAGGCACCCATTCATTCACACAAACATCCCCAGGCAGACTCCCATTCATACACATGCACACACTGAAGGCAAAACCCTCTTTTTTGCCAGCAACCTCGGAACCTCTCTCATTCCTCTGCTGCCACTGTCACTGCTGCAGTGTGGCTACTGGGGAGGTGCTGATTGCTGCTTCTGGCACTGAAGCCCATTCTGCTGCCTTCTCTGTGCAGGCCCCGCTGTATTAAAAATTTGCGAGGCTTCCATTTCCTCCATGCGAGATCAGTATAGAGAAAGTGCTACTCTTGCACATTCCCAAAGATAACATATGCCAATCACTAAAAATTCAAAACCATTTTTTTTTTACCTTTGCTGTCTATTCTTAATGTTCTAATAGGTTGGTCACAGGCCTTTTTTTCCACCTTCCCTTTCTTGGTCTTTTGCCAATTCCTTTTACTGGGTGTCTTTTTTTTCCTGTTTCTTCTCTATCCACCTGTCTTCTTTCCTTCTTCCCTCAAACACACACTCAGGTTCTCATTCTCACACGCTATCTCTTTCTCTCTCTCTGTCACATACACACACACACACACACAGGCACAGGCTTTCACACTCATGCAGTCTCACACACAAACATATACATATACACAGCCTTCACTCTAAAATGCTATCTCTTTCAAATGCTGTCTCACACACACACAGGCTCTCACTCTCATATGGTGTCACACAAGCACACAGGTTCTATCACTCTCACATGCTGTCTCACACACACACACACACACACACAGAACATACAGGCTTTTCGCTCCCACACACAGTCTTCCCAACTCTATCGCACACTCTGTCTCTCAACTCACTCTCATACACACACACACACACACACACACACACACACACACACACACACACACACACACACACTACTCTACAAGGCCTCATCTTCTCTCTGGGCCTCTACTTCGTGAGTCACCTCAGGATGGGCTCCGTGGTGTTCCTGATCTTCTCGGGTCGCTATGAGGTGGGATCCACGATGGCCCTGTTGCCGGGCCTTCTCTTCTTGGGCCACCGCAAGGTAGGATCCACAGCGGGCCTGTTCCAGGTCTCCTCTTCTCGGGCTGCCACAAGGTGGGATCCCATCTTGCAGCGGCCCTGACACAAACACTGCTCCTCTTCTACATGCAGCCAATGCTCCTCCTCCTTCCTGCCTATGCGAATTCAGCAACGTTTTTCTTCCGGGGCCACACAGGCAAGAAAGAGGAGGAGCACCTGGACATTACTTTTTCTTCTGCTGCTGATGGATCGATCCTACCGGCAGCAGCACAGGCTTCCACTTCTTTCACTGCCAGTAGGAATGGGTCCACTGGCGGCAACACCGTCCTCTCTCTGCTCCTGATGCTGCCCCACCAGGTATGCCGCCCTGTGCAATTGCACGGTTTGCACACCCGGTGGTGCCGGGCCTGGGGTTAGCAGGGGAGGGGGCATGGTAGCAGCATGTGCACAAACTTTCTATCACACAGTAGCACACTTACATGTTCACTCACACTTTCACACCCATATATATGCTCATTCTCACAAACACACTTCTCTTCCTCTTCCATACACATTCACTCAAATACACATACACACTCACTCTTCTTCCTTTTCCACATATACACACACATGCACACTCATTCATTTCTCTCCTTCATTCATACACGTTCATGCACTCACACACAAATGCAGTCACTCCTCTCCCTTTTCCACACACTCATTCACTTCCCTCGCTCTTCCACACTAATACATGCATTCACACACACATGCACACTCACTCGTCTTCCTTTTCCACACTCACACACACTTATTCACTTCTCTCACTCTTCCACACACATACATGCACTCTCACACAGATGCACACTCACTCTTCTCCCTTTTCCATACACACTCATTCACTTCTCTCCCACTTCCACACACACATGCATTCTCTTACACACACACACACTCATTCACTTCTCTCCCTCTTCCACACATACATGCAATCTCATACACATACATGCATACTCATGCTCTCTTTTCACCTTTATCACTATTTAGCCACAGGAGCCATCTCTTTCCTCAGGCTCATGATACAATTGCGCCACTTCCTCCTTTTCTGCAGCATAAGGCCTATGTTGCCCTTCTTTCATTTCTTGTGTGCAGCTCAACACTGCTGCTTTTCCTGCATCTGCAATTTCTTTTATCTCGCGGGGGGGGGGGGGGGGGGAGGCAGGATGCAATGATCCTGCTACATGGCCCCACCCTTCTCCTCATCCTCCTGCAGCAAGAGTGGTGATGCTCCTCTTCCATTGGGCCTGTGCTGCTCCAGCCATTTTTAATTCCAACCTTATGGAGCAGGGCACCTGGAAACTCGGCAATTTGTTCAGAATTCCAGAGTCTCCAGGCCAGCTCTGTAGATTTCCCAGGTACGATAATGTTCTCTCATTCATTTATTTTAGTTTATTTATTTGAGCACAAAGTGGCTACAAAGTAATGGTATGCTACACACAAAAATTAACAACAGCATTCATAAAGCAGGTAAAAACAGACTCAGGGAGAAGCTCTTTTCCAGGAATTTTTACATATTTTGAAATGGTGCCAACCAGTGCAGTCTAAGAAAACAAAAATAGGAATGGAGATGGTATTTTCTCCCAGATGTCTTAAACCTTCACTCTTTCACTGACCATAGTACCTGAATGTAATCAGCTTTCAAATGCCAAAAGCAAAATATAGACACTACGACCAACTCCCGAAAGAAATAAATTCAAACATGAACTAAAAACATGGTTATTTAAAAATACCTATAACCTAACTTATCTGAATACAGAGCAAGCACCTACAAGGACTAATTCTTAAGAACTAAATATCTCATCACATCCCAACAACATCCAAATAAATGAAACTGAAACATATTTTATGAACCGCCAAACTTATATCCCGGTACCATGAGTTAAAAAGTATTTGGATTTTCAGAAGGCGTTTGACAAAGTTCCTCATGAGAGGCTTCTAAGAAAACTAAAAAGTCATGGGATAGGAGGCGATGTCCTTTCGTGGATTACAAACTGGCTAAAAGACAGGAAACAGAGAGTAGGATTAAATGGTCAATGTTCTCAATGGAAAAGGGTAAACAGTGGAGTGCCTCAGGGATCTGTACCTGGACCGGTGCTTTTCAATATATTTATAAATAAGCTGGAAAGGAATACGACGAGTGAGGTTATCAAATTTGCAGATGATACAAAATTATTCAGAGTAGTTAAATCCAAGCGGAGTGTGATACATTAAAGGAGGAGCTTGCAAGACTGGAAGATTGGGCATCCAAATGGCAGATGAAATTTAATGTGGACAAGTGCAAAATATTGCATATAGGGAAAAATAACCCTTGCTGAATTTACATTATGTTAGGTTCCATATTAGGTGCTACCACCCAGAAAAAGATCTAGGCATCATAGTGAATAATACTTTGAAATCATCGGCTCAGTGTGCTGCAGCAGCCAAAAATCAAACAGAATGTTAGGAATTATTAGGAAGGGAATGGTTAATAAAACGGAAAATGTCATAATGCCTCTGTATCGCTCAATGGTGAGACCACATCTTGAATATTGTATACAATTCTCATCGCCTCATCTCAAAAAAGATATAGTTGCGATGGAGAAGATACAGAGAAGGGCAACCAAATGATAAAGGGGATGAGGAAAGGCTGAAGAGGTTAGGGCTGTTCAGCTTGGAGAAGAGATGGCTGAGGGGGATATGATAGAGGTCTTTAAGATCATGAGAGGTCTTGAACGGATAGATGTGAATCAGTTATTTACACTTTCGGATAATAGGAGGACTAGCAGGCATTCCATGAAGTTAGCAAGTAGCATATTTAAGACTAAGCGGAGAAAATTCTTTTTCACTCAATGCACAGTTAAGCTCTGGAATTTGTTGCTAGAGGATGTGGTTAGTGCAGTTAGTGTAGCTGGGTTCAAAAAGGTTTGGATAAGTTCTTGGAGGAGAAGTCCATTAACTGCTATTAATCAAGTTTACTTAGGTAATAGCCACTGCTATTAATTGCATCAGTAGCTTGGGATCTTCTTGGTGCTTGGGTAATTGCCAGGTTCTTTTGGGCCTGGTTTGGCCTCTGTTGGAAACAGGATGCTGGGCTTCATGGACCTTTGGTATGACCCAGCATGGCAATTTCTTATGTTCTTACTAGAATATCCCTGAGCTCTATATCACCCCTGATTACATTAGTCAATGTATGTGTCGATTTATAATATGGATGTCATGTTGTAAACCGTTATGATCATCTTTTGGAACGACGGTATATAAAATGGCTAAATTAATTAATGGTTTAAAAACAAATTTAAATAATTTTATCTCTCTTTTAATGATGCCTACATGCTTTTGCATGGCAACAAAGAATCTTTTTCCAAGATGGCAATCTACAAAAGTTTTTTTCCCATTTTTTGTCCATGGGAAAAATAGGGCCCCAAATCTTTCCATGACTTTAACTACTATCAAAAGTTTATCATGGTGTTGATAGGGGCAAGATAGGCAGGCACAGTGGAGGTAGACAGGCCCCTTTGGTGTTGATAGGGGCAAGACAGACAGGCACAGCAATGAGGTCAGGTCCATGTGCTGATATATCTGGAGCATATGAGCCAGGCAGAGCTACTGCAAGGCCATCTTGCCATTCACAGAGAAAATCTGGAAACCCATCTTGCCATTCACAGGGAAAATCTGGAAACCCAAGCAAAGGCATGTTTATTTTCAAAAACATTAGCTTTTCCATCAACTCTGGTGCCAGCCTTGAGCGATGAGGGCTCATGATATCCCATGTAATTGAAAAGACACAGATTTCACTGAGCCACTTAGGCTAGGTGTGGCCACTGGCCACACAGTGGACTTGTGTGCCCAATATGCCAGTGGATCTGTCTCCATGTCCTCAGTGGGCTCTGTGAGATACCATGTCACTGACATTTGTGCTGGTGTTTCCTTTGCTTGGGTGGGCTGAGAGTCCTTCTTGCCAGCCGCTTTCACTCTAGCCTGTGCCAGAAGAGATTATTTTTTAGGGGCAACATGGCTTTGGCGTACTGAAGTGGAGGAGCAAGTACTAGCTGTCGCTGATAGAGTGCTGCTCCTGCTTGGGCTTGCACTACTCTCTGAAGTGCCCGCTGTTTCCTCCTCTGCTTCATGCCTAATCTGTCTCTGCCTATGGTCTCCTGTTCACAGACCTTTTCTAACAGCAGGTTCTTCACAAATGTGAGACAATTGGACTGTAGGGCGAGTTTCCCTTTCACACAGGGATCACAGAATGTAGCGAGCATGTATGTGTCGTGTTTTGTTAAAGATCCTAATCTCTCTTGTTCCTGCTTCTGCAAAAAATCCAGACAACGCAGCACCTCTGCTGTCATTCCCTCTTCCTGTTTAAAACCCTCCACATTTTCCTCCAGAATATTAACTATAGGGATGATGTCACCCAATGTGGCACTTCTGGAACTCAGTTCCTCCTTGGCATCCTTGAAGGGCTTCAGGATTTTTACCAGCTGACTCATGACTACCCAATCATGATCCTCTAGGTGACTTTGCACACCTATCTCCATTTCCAGAGAAAGATCATGAAGGGGTGTCTGCTGCTCCACTAACCTCTGCAGCATCATATAGGTGGAATTCCACCGGGTGGCAATGTCTTGAATGAGACACTTATGAGGCATCCTCAAATCTGTCTGCTTTTGACGGAGAACCTGCCCTGCCTTCTGTGGAAGTACCCTGCTATGTTCCTGCACTTCTGTATTAACATCTGCAGGTATTCATTGTTGCATCCATCGGTTTCAGACGGCTTCAACCTCTGTGCCTCACCTTTCTTCATTCTCTCTCCTCAAGCCTTGGGAAGATGGGCTGCTGCCGTGTCTTCATGCTGCTCTCTCCGGTGTCCCCGGATCGGCAACGGCGATGGTGTTCGCCATGATTTTCCTGAGAGCCTCCTAGGGTGTGGGCGCACGCGCAAGCCACCCATGTCTATATCCACGTCATGGCGGGGAACTCGGGGGCGCCCGCCCCGGGTGACGTCATCACATCCTGGTATTTAACCTGCTCTTCGTTTGCTAACAAACTGAGTTAGCAAGGATTGGAATGCCTCCGGTCTAAGCTGCTCAGCCACTTCCCAGCTGCCGCAGGAAGCTCTTTCTGCCCTTCGGGGTAATTCTTCACTAACCTGGGTACCCGCTCCTCGAGGGCCCTTCTACTCTATTTCAGGTACCTATCTTGGGATACCGGGTACTTGCTCCTCGAGGGCCTGCTTTCCCTAATCTGGTGCCTGCCACTGAACAACTTCTGCCTTCCAGGACCTTCTACAATACAGCTTCTGCTTCAGTGAGTACTAACCTTTCAGTCTATCTCACCTTCAGCTTCAACGCACAGGGTTTATATCTGGGACCTGACCCTGCTATGCCGTGCTGCCTATCACTTACTCGAGTGTGAGACTGGTCTCCTCTGCTGAGGACCCCTGGACTACTTCACTGGACTACCTTCACTGCTGCCCACCCCGGGCAATACCATCAAGCTGTACAATAAATACTACTTCTCTGTGTCTGCATGTATAGAGTCTAGCCTAGTACTTCGGTTCCTCATAGGGCTCCTACCCATGGGAGTGGCCATCACCGCAGTACCCAAGAATCCACTCCAACACCTCATAACCATAGCATTCATTGTCTTGGTGCTTGGACTCCAACCCCAGAGCTAATTTCACTACCAGGTGCAGAGTGTGTGCAAAACATTGGATATTCTGAAAGCCTCCGTCGGATATTGCCTTTACCATGTTTGCACCATTGTCTGTGACAAAGAACCCTGCCTGAAGATTCCTGGCTCTCTGGTGTATCTGCCAGCCCTCCAGCATGTCTCTGATGCATGATAGAATATTGGCCGAGGATTGGGCCTCATCCGTCAGGTGGGTGTGCAGTAAAGCCCACCTGCACCCTGATACTTGGTCACTAATAGAGCTGCTGACTGCTCCTGCCCCTGCCCCTGCCTCAGCCAGGTCCCACCAGGGTACAGTCAGGGAGAGGTAAGAGTGAAGTGTTCATGGTGGTCCAGATATTGCCTTTGCTAGCAGCACCTGGATGCAACTGTGACACTGGTTGTACAGGCTAGGGATGACCTTTCTGCTAAATGTGGTTCTGGAGGGGACTTTGTAATTTGGAGCTAAGACCTGCAGCAAATGCTTGAAACCCACATTCTCTACTAACTGCAGGGGCTGGTCATCAAGGGCAATCATTTCCCCGATGCTCCTGGTTACAACTTTTGAGGCTGCCTGCCTCCTACCCCGGGATAGTGCTACTGAACACCACCCCATTTCCTCTATGGTGGGCTGTCGCTTCTGACGCATGGCAGGAGGCTGATGGCCTGCCACCTGACTGCTGGAAGGGGCTGAGGGCATGGGATGACGCCGCTCCTTTTCAACCATATTACACTGCCTGGAAAAAGGGGTCCCCTGACTGGTACTGCCACCATCCCCAGATGTCAGTACCGTTGGGTTGCTTCTGCATATGATGCATAATGCCAAAATCAGTTAGATGGCCCACTTGCTTATCTCTGCTAATATCCCTGGCACTATAATTACACTGAGCAAAACGCAGGGCCTCCCTCACTTTAAAGTGGCTCCAGATCACAGATTTCTTTCGTGATCCCTTCTCTATAGCCTTCGGTGTGGATTCTGGCACTGGAATTGAAGTAGTGGGTGGTGGACCCTGAGAAGCAATGCCAGGGGCTTCAGTCACACTCTCTGCCTGCGCTGACTGCTCTTCCTCATCATCATCACCAATTTCCTCTCTCTCCTCCAGCACTGAAGTGGAGGTTAAGATGGAACTAACTAATCCTCCTAAACCTTCTTCAGCTATTATGTCTTCCATTTCTGATGAAAGGAATCCCATACAAGATGATTCTTCATCGGAATCAGAAGCAAACAGTGACTGCGCTACATTGTCAACGCTAACTAGAGTATGCTGTCGCACTGCTGCTTTTGGGTCTCGCTCTTTTGCTTTCTTCACTGCCCCAACTGCCTTGGAAGGCTCAGCCTCCTCTTCCCTCACCTCCAAAACTACAGAGTCAGAAACAGGTGGTGACGATGCATCATCTTTAAATTTAATTTTTTTCTGGCTGGAACTGCCTGCACCTCCAGAGATTTTCGATTGGAACAGGTCCCTTTTTAACTTTAATGGGAGACTGCCTCTTGAAGTGTCTCCTCTGCCAGTGCCTCCTCTGCCAGTGTCAATCACTTGACCTGTACCTTTCTCTGACATCATGGATTTTAATGTCACTGTCTACTGGGGATTTGGATTAAAAGGATTATTTCTTTATTGGTTGTAATGTACTGAACACCACTGTACCAATATATGTGAGTGTGGAAAACTACACACACACACACACAGTGCTGTGTCTTACTGTAAACTACAAATGAGACTGCACTGTGTGCACAAAAAAAAACTGAAACTCCAGATGCCTACTGGGAATTTGGATTAAAAGGATTATTTCTTTATTGTTTGTACTGAATACAACTGTACCAATATATGTGAGTGTGGAAAACTACACACACACACAGATACCCAGTGCAGTGTCTTGCTGTACACTACAACTGAGATTGCTCTATGTGCACAAAAACTGAAACTCCAGCTAAAACACTGGAAGCCTTAGCCTGACTACTCCTGCTGTGAGTCTGCAAGCCAAATTCCTACAGTATTCCTCTCTGTGCACTCACTCTGATGCTGCAGAGTGAGTGCACAAATAGCCACTGCAACTCTCCCACTATCTCCCACCCACACCACCCAAACCCTGCCTGCAACCTACCCCAAGGGGATAAGATCAATAGCAAAATGCCACTGCTGGCAGCTTGTCACTCCTTTTCTCTCAGTGGGTGAGACAGCGAGACAGTCTGAGTGCAGTACAAAAAAATGCAGTAACAAAAGCTTGGCTGCCTGGCATAGCAGCAAAAAGGACAAAAATCTTTTTCAGCAATAGCAATAGCTCTGATTTTCAGCAATTGAATAGAGATTTGAGACACTTTGAGAGACCTCAATCCAGCAAACAACCTTCTCAGATAGAACCCAAGAAGAAAGTGCACTATGGTACACTTGCTCAAGGTAGAAAAAACACCAGGATCAGCATCACAGAGCAGCGATTGACTGAATTTAAAAAAATGCTTCGCTCTGATATGCTGTCATTCTGGTCTCCTTGCCAACCTGTCCAACCCACTCTATGACAGGGCTGTGAGGTCACTTATGACTCACAGGAAAGGGCTGGTTGCTATGGATACTCCCACATGACCTTCTCCTATTGCAAAAGGCTGATAAGAAAGTACTGTGAACCAAACAAATGAAACTAATATGATATGTTTCAATCATGAGGGGCATCATTCGTTTCGCTGTCCCACAAATGAAATGAATAGGGACCTATTCATCACGGATGTCACATTCATTGTAAACAAATTAACATCCCTAGAAACTACCACTGTGAAAGTAAGAGAGGAAATGGGGAACAAGTTGAGGAGATTGAAATGGATATGGAAAGTGAATGAGAGGATCACTGTGAGTGCAAATGGAATGAGAAGACTGGAGAGGATGTCGAATGTGAATGAGAGGATTAGAGGAGTATTGAAATGAAGTGGGTCAAAGGAGTTTTGGAGTGAGAGTAAGGGAAAGAGGAGTGGGAAGTGTGATTCCTTCCTTCTCCACTTCTCATCCCAAACATCATTCCTTCTCCTCCATCCTCATCCCCAGTTCTCCTCTTCTTTATCCTTATTTTCTGTCCCCAATACTCCCTTTCTTCCCACCTTTCTATCTTCCCTTCCTCCCCATTCCTGATCCTTCTCCTCTCTCTTACCCTCCTCCCCTCTTATTCCCTTTCCCAGTCCTCCCTGATTTCCTTACCATTTCTTCCCTCTATGCCTCTCTCCTCCATCCCTTATCCCTCTAACATTCCTGCATAAAATTCCTTCCTAATTTCCCTCCTCTGAGATCCATTTTCCCTCTTCTAAGATCTTCTCTCTCCTCATTCCCAGAACCCTATCCCTTCTTCCTCCACAGTTCCAATCACTAGTGTCCTTTTCCTCTAATGAAGAACCAAATAAATTAACTGGACACAGAAATGCCAGAAAATAACTTTATTTATATAAAGTAACTAAAAAACAGTATTTAAAATGCAAATATGTGCAAATTGCCACAACATTTGCTATCTTGCCAAAGGATATTGAAAAATCTTCCACAGGTAACAAGGGCTATAGGTATAACCAATAGAAAAAGTATGGGAATAATACCTGTATATAAATTATTGGTGAGACTTCATTTGAAGTTCTCTGTCCAGATCTGGAGGCCATGTTTCCAAAAGGATATAGTCAGAGTAGAGGTGGTTAAAAAAATGGTTAGCAAAATGGTACAGAGTCTGTACCATAAGTCCTATGAATTTAGTCAAAATGAGCCAAAATAAATATTCAAGGTTCTTCATTTGTGAATAGGGGTGTATTTCTGAGGAATTATCAGTGTTTATGACAACAATAACATAAATGATAAAAAAAAAAAAAAAAAAGTAGTGCTAAAAGTATTCTTCATCATTCTCTCAAAATATTGGGGTAGATTTTCAAAGGGATACGTGCATAGGATACGCACGTACCCCCCGAAAACCTACCCCATACCCCCCCTGCACGCGCCGAGCCTATTTTGCATAGGCTCGGCGGCGCTTGCAAGCCCCGGGGCTTGTATGGAGAGGCGTGCCAGGGGGTGTGCCGGGGGCGTGGCGGTCGTGACGCGGTGTTTCGGGGGCGTGGCGCGGGTGACGCGACGTTTCAGGGGCGGTGCCACTGGCGTGGTTTCAGCCCAGAGGCGTTCTGGGGGCGTGGCCACACCCTCTGGAACAGCCCCGGGTCGGGTGATGGCGCGTGCAGATTTACGTCTGCCTCCGGCAGGCGTAAATCCGGCAATAAAGTTGGGGGGGTTTAGATAGGGCCCGGGGGTGGGTTAGGTAGGGGAAGGGAACGGAGGCAGGCTGCGTGGCTCGGCGCACACAGGCTGCCCAAAATCGGCAGCCTTGCGCGTGCCGATCCCGGATTTTAATGGATACACGCGGCTATGCGCATATCTATTGAAATCCCGCGTACTCTTGTTCGCGCCTGGTGCGCAAACAAAAGTACGCGCTCACACAAAATTATAAAATCTACCCCAGCAGCTTTATTTTGGTGGACAGAAGTATGATATGCCATGTAGCTTCATGAAACAAGGGCCATACTTGGGTATGGAGGTGGATGAACTTGTACCTGGGGATTGGTGGTAGGGAACCAAACCAAATTTCTGCATGTTGAGTTAAATTATTAATTAAGGTGCTAATCACTAATACAGGAATCCCTAGCATTTTTCAGTAAAAATGAGTTTAAACTGAAAAACAAGCCTAGGGCAGAGAAGGAAGAGGAGGGAAATAATAGAGACATTCAAATACCTAAAAATGGAGAAATGACTACTTACTTGAAAATGTCCTTTTCTTTAATGAAGACAGGTTAATCCACACCAGTGGGGGTTATGCACCTCTACCAACAGATGGAGACAGAGCAAAGCTGACTTCACAGAATATAAACCTCTGCACTGACATCAGCCCAATAGTTTTCTCTGCAAAAGCCAGCTGTGGACAACTAAACAATACGTAAACAAATCTATTAACAGACAACCATTCAAGCACTCAGTTAACAGGAAAACAATGAGCTCAGACAAGGAGTGTAATATCACTAATCTAGGGGCTGGAACTGACACTTACCAGAAATCCCCGGAAATGCAGCCATATAGGAAGACAATAGCACCACCATCTGGCAGCCAAGGGCAGGAAGGTGGATTAACCTGTCTTCATTAAAGTAAAGGAAATTTCTTAGCTTTCAGACAGGTTAATCCACTCCAGTGGGTTATGCACCTCCACCAGCAAATGGAGATGGAGCAAAGCTGATGTCATGGGATATATACTCCCTGCACTGGCATCAGCCCACCAGTATTCTTCATCTCCAGCTGATGGTGGACATGCATTCCCTATTATAGAAAATGAAGGAGAAATGAAGAAGGAAATTGATTGACCCCACTCTCCTGTGGTGATATCTGTGGATCCCTCCCTAAGATGAGTGCCTCCGACTGGTAGTTGGTTTTATGGCATGGACTTAGCTGTAAAAAAATAAAAGCAGCTGAGAGGCTAGTGAGTGCAGGAAGCCAAGCGCAGCAGTGAAGGCCTTTGCTCTCTCTACCCTATCAGCAAGATCTGCAGCAGGAGTAGACACACTCTGACACTTAACTGCAGCACCAGGTATGTAAGGATTCGCAGACTGCGATCCTGAACTCTTAGGCTTACCACGTCGACGACTGAGCAAAAACCTGCAAGCAGGGCCTAGCCAAACAGCTGCTCAACCCGCCAAGCTGTTTCACAGCAGACCTGCACGTACAAAAGTGCACAAACGCCACCATGGCCCATACCAAAACCAGGGGGCACCGGCCCTGCACTCACTGAAAAGCTTTCCCCCCCACTGACGATCCAGGGGATCCCCAAAACTAGCTATCACCTCTAACAGGTCCCCCTCCGGACCCATTCCGGCATCATGCTGGGAAGGACAGAATCAGCAAAAGCAGCCGGAGAAAACTCTCCCTGAACCTCCAAGTAGGGGGGGAGGGGTGGAACACCAATCTCAGTTACCTGCTAGCAGTGTGCTCCCAAAATGTCTGACCATTGTGTGCCCAGCTGCATGCCCGCCGAAACAAGCGTGGATAAGGAGGCCAAAAACCAGGCCTGTCCAATAAGCATCCAAAAATTATAGGAATCCAACACATGGTCCATGTAGGCGCCCATCTGAGCGGCCCCCAAGAACCCACATAAGCTCCCATCTAAGCGCCCACCTGATCATCTACCCCTAGGCGCACACCCGGCACGCAAGCATGAGCCGACGTCAGTGTTTTGTGGCAAACTTGTGCGCAGAAAAGCGTGCGAATGCCGGTGCGGCCTACTATGTAGTGCCTAAGCAGAGCCTGAGAGTGGGCCCTAGTCAAAAAGGTTGCTCAACCCTCCAAGCTGCCATGACTCCCTCCCAGCTCCCTCAGAGGCAGGAATGGATGTCGAAGCGGCATGCTGAAGCTCAGAGACCACAAGGGGAATGGAGACCCTCACTCCTTCCTTTTTTTTTTTTTACACCTTACCTGAACTCAGCCCATCCCAGCCAAATATAGAGTTGGTCTCCAGCTGTGGGGGGGAGGGCAAAGGCCTTCTCTGCCACATTTGGCTTCCTGCACTCACTAGCCTCTCAGCTACTTTTTTTTTTTTTTACTGCTAAGTCCATGCCATAAAGCCAGCTACGAGACTGAGGCACTCATCTGAGGGAGGGATCCGTAGATATCACCTTAGGAAAATTTGACTGAGGGAGGGACCTTAAGGTATCACCACAGAAGAGTGGGGCGAATCAATTTCCTTCTCCATTTCTCCTTCATTTTTTTTAAGTAATCCCCAATCGGGAGGTGAACGTCCCCCATCACCTGGAGATGAAGAATACTTGTGGGCTGATGCTGGTGCAGGGGTATGTGTACCATGACATCAGCTTTGCTCCATCTCCATCTGCTGGTAGAGGTGCATAACCCACTGGAGTGGATTAACCTGTTTGAATGCTAAGAAATGTCCTTTTCTTTAATGAAGACAGGTTAATCCACCTTCCTGCCCTTGTCTGCCAGATGGTGGTGCTATTGTCCTCCTATGTGGCTGCATTTCTGGGGATTACTAGAAAGTGTCAGTTCCAGCCCCTAGATTAGTGATATTACACTCCTTGTCTGAGCTCAGTGTTTTCCTGTTAACTGAGTGCTTGAATGGTTCATGTATTGTTTAGTTGTCTACAGTTGGCTTTTGCAGAGAATATTGGTGGGCTGATGAAGGTGCAGGGGTATATATACCATGAAGTCACCGTTGCTCTGTCTCCATCTGCTGGTAGAGGTGCATAACCCTTTGGTGCGGATTAACCTGTCTGAATGCTAAGAAATATAAATCAATGCACAGGAAGCAAGTATTTTACAGTGGCAAGTATGTTCTAAATAAAAGGTTATAACGAGCACAAGTGGTGGGTATAAGAAGCTTGTGGAAGCTAAATCTCCCCAACAATTACAGAATTCATCTTGCACTTGCTCTCTCACCAGATGCAGCAAGGGTTACAGTGAGTGTGGGGAGCCCTTAAGTTATATGTGCCTATGGGGGCAAAGGGTGCAAATTGCAGCTCTACTCTTAACCTCTCCCCAGGACTTTAACACCTACTTGCACTTACAAGACCCACAGGAGAGAAGAGAACCTATGCCTACCCAAGATCTAGGTTTAAAGTAAAGCAGTGTCATTTCCCCCCCAATCCCACCCACACCCCAACCAAAAAAAACAAAACAATCATGCTGCTCCTGAGTATCTGTTAAACTTGGGGAATCAGAATAATTGAACAGATTCCTCTGATTCCCATTGTGGAATAAAATTGTTAGAGGTCACCACCAGCAGCTGCAGCAGTGCATGGCTACAGAGACTGTAAAGATTTGCTGGTTTGTGGGGCTTTTCCCCTTTTCCCCTTACGCTACAAAGACTCAAGTGCACTGAGAGAATTAGCTACTAAGGAAGAGGAACAATCCTGCAGGAGCAGTGACTCAGTGGGAATAGTTTCTTCCACCTAATTATTCTATCAAGGTTAAAACAATCACTGATACAGTATTTGAGTATTTAGGGGTAGATTTTCAGAGGGTTACCCCAAACCCCCCCTGCGCGCGCTGAGCCTTTCTTGCATAGGCTTCCGGCGCGTGCAAAGCCCCAGGATGCACGTAAGTCCCGGGGCTTTCCTGGGGGGGGGCGTGTCGGGGGCGTGTCGTGACCATCATCAGGGGGCGTGACGCGGCTGGCGCGTCATCCAGGGGTGTTCCGGGGGTGTGGCTGTGGCCTCCGGACCAGCCCCCAGACCGGACCATGGCGAGCGGCAGCCGGCCCGGTGCACACAAAGTTACGCCTGCTTCGAGCAGGCGTAACTTGTTCAACAAAGGTAGGGGGGTTAAATAGGGCTGGGGGGGTGGGTTAGGTAGGGGAAGGTGCGGGGGGTGGAAGGAAAGTTCCCTACGAGGCCGCTCTGATTTCAGGAAGTACCTTAAGTTATCACCACTAGGGGTGTGCATTCGTTTTCGCCGTATTGGCGACAGTGGCGTAGCCAGAATTGATTTTTTGGGTGGGCACAAGGTTAACATAGGTGGGCCCAAGGCATGCAGGTCTACTAGTTGTTTTCTTACTGATAAATAATGCCATATACTGCACCCTAGAATGGCTTTCTAAGTAGTTTGCAACAGCCATTATGTGTCATGTATGAAACTTTAAAATAATTTACTTCAATTATTTCAAGTATAGAAAACAATCAAATCCAATCATATAATAAAATAAAAATTAATGTATTCTTTCATGAACCATCTTTGCAGAAACCCAGAAATCTTCATAAATACAATAAAATATAATTAATCATCAGAACAGGTGCAGCGCAGAGCTAGGGCAATTCACATTACAAGTAACATGAAAAAAAAAATTCAAATTCTGGTGTAATCTCAGCAAAAAATAACCCTCCACTGCTATTTTGTGAAGTAACAAACTCTTGCAAAGAAAGAGGCATCTGGAACCTTGCCAAACAATCACAGCACTGACTCTCAGGATTCAAACAGCAACCTTATGAAAAAGCAGCAATGCAAATACTACACCAGGCCCTAGAACATTAATACATCACCTACAGGAATAACAGAACAGGCTGGACTACTACTACAGAGAAACTATATGCTAGAAATACTCATTTCTGTCACAAACAGGCAAAACTGAGACCGACCCTTACCTAATATAGAAATAAGAGACTATAAATTAGAAACAGAAACGTGTGATATGTATTTTATACAGGAACGTCGGTTTATAAAAACTAAAAATAAATAAATAAATAAATGTAGATAAAGCCAAAATAGAAAGCCTGAGAAACTAAAATGTCTGAACAGTGGAATACTTAAGAAAGAGCAAAATACAAAAATATAAGAATGCACATTCCCAAAGATGACATATTTAAATTGCTAACATCTCCCTCTCTCTCTCTCTCTCTCTCTATATATATATATATATTTTTTTTTTACCTTTGTTGTCTGATCTTTGTATTTTTCTAATCAGTTGGTCCTGGTCTCTCTTTCCCATTTTTTCCCTTGTCGCTCATTTCCTAATTCCTCTTCAGTGTCTTTTCTACTACTGTCTTCTTCCCTTCCATACACACACACATATATACATAAATGCTTTCTCTCACAGACTCCCTCACACACTCAGGCTCTCACTCTCATATGCTCTCCCCTCCCCCCCCCCCCAGCTCACATTCTCTGCAGACACACATACAAGCTCTCACTTTCTCACCCCTCCCCAGGCTTATATTCTTATGCACACACAGACGCACATCCAGGCACCCATTCTCACCCACTCACACAAACCCAGGCTCCCATTCTCACCCATATATACACACATTCAAGCTTCCATCCTCACCCATATATACACACATTCAAGCTTCCAACCTCACCCACATATTCAAGCTTCCATCCTCACCCACATATTCAAGCTTCCATTATCACCCACACACATTCAAGACTCCATTCTCACTCCCATACACACCCAGGGTCCGATTTTCACCCACACACACACAACAAGGCTCCCATTCTCATCCTCACATACACATTCAAGCCTGTGCACAGTTTCCGCTTCCTCCCCCCAGAGCAGGAAGATCAGCTGGCCTCTCCTGCTGCCACTGGCCTCCTGCTATCTTCGGGCCGTATGGCCGACCGATCTTCCTGTTTGGGGGGGGGGAGGAGAGCGGAAGCGCCGCGCACAGTTTCCGCTTCCTCCCCCCAGAGCAGGAAGATCAGCTGGCCTCTCCTGCTATCTTCGGGCCGTATGGCAGACTGATCTTTCTGCTGGGGGGGGGGGGGGAGCAGAAGCTGTGCGTGGCGCTTCCGCTCTTCTCCCCCCCCCCAACAGGAAGATCGGTCGGCTGTACGCAGGAGGCCAGTGGCAGCAGGAGAGGTCAGCTGATCTTCCTGCTCTGGGGGGAGGAAGCGGAAACTGTGCGTGGCGCTTCCGCTCTCCTCCCCCCCCCCCCCAAACAGGAAGATCGGTCGGCCATACGGCCCAAAGATAGCAGGAGAGGTCAGCTGATCTTCCTGCTTTGGGGGGAGGAAATGGAAGCTGTGCGCGGCGCTTCTGCTCCCCCCTCCCCCCGCAAACAGGAAGATCGGTCGGCCATATGGTTGTAGGACCGCTTCCCCATGTGTGCCGTGATGGTGCGCCAAGCATGGGTTCTCCTCTTCACTGTCGCGGGGATGGGATCCCGCGACAGCCTTGCAGTTCTGGTGTCAGTTGGGTGGGCCTGGGTCTAAATTGGGTGGGCAGCTGCCCACCCAGGCCCACCCGTGGCTACGCCACTGATTGGCGATCCGCAACGTATACTGCCCTATTCGTAGTATTCGTGGGGAAGCGAAACGTATAGCAATTCCCCACGAATACACGAATATTCTCCGAATTATACGGTCACCTAAATAAAAATTTAAACAAACCCCCCCCACCCTCCTGAACCCCCCCAAGACTTACCAAAACTCCCTGGTGGTCCAGTGGGGGTCCAGAATCCATCCCCTGCACTCACACCCTCGGTGCCGGGTTCATCATAGCGCCAATAGCCTTTGTCACAGGGGCTACCGGTGCCATTGGTTAGCCCCTGTCACATGGCCACCGGCGCCATCTTGTGCTCCTACCATGTGACAAGGGCTGACCAATGGCACCTGTAGCCCCTGTGACATAGTATGGGCAAAGGCTATCGACGCCATTTTGAGTCCTGGCATCGGATGGCCGGAGTGCAGGAGGTTGCTCCGGGACCCCCATTGGACCCCGAGGGACTTTTGGCCAGCTTGGGAGAGCTCCTGACCCCCACAAGACTTGCCAAAAGTCCAGTGGGGGTCCGGGAGCAACCTCCTGCACGCCGGCCGGCCGATGCCAGGACTCAAAATGGCGCCGATCGCCTTTGCCCTCACTATGTCACAGGTACCGACGGTCGGCCCCTGTGACATAATGAGGGCAAAGGCGATCTGCGCAGGGGCCGACCGTCAGTACCTGTGACATAGTGAGGGCAAAGGTGATCGGCGCCATTTTGAGTCCTGGCATCGGATGGCCGGCGTGCAGGAGGTCGCTCCCGGACCCCCGCTGGACTTTTGGCAAGTCTTGTGGGGGTCAGGAGGCCCTCCCAAGCTGGCCAAAAGTCCCTGGGGGTCCAATGGGGATCCCGGAGCGACCTCCTGCACTCCGGCCGTCCGATGCCAGGACTGAAAATGGCGCCGATAGCCTTTGCCCATACTATGTCACAGGGGCTACCGATGCCATTGGTCAGCACCTGTCAAGGAGCACAAGATGGCGCCGGTGACCATGTGACAGGGGCTGACCAATGGCACCGGTAGCCCCTGTGACACAGGCTATCGGCGTCATGATGAAACCCGGCACAGAGGGTGTGAGAGTGCAGGGGATGGCTTCTGGACTCCCCGCTGGACCACCAGGGAGTTTTGGTAAGTCTTGGGGGGGTCAGGAGGGTAGGGGGTTGTAGTTAATTTTAATTTTAGCTGGGACACAAATATAAATCGCCGTATTAACGCATCGGGGCGCCATATGGCCGAATGCAACGCATTTGCTCCCCGACGAATCCGAATCACGAATGCAACATATGGCGTCCCTCTGCACATCCCTAATCAACACAGCCTTGGAGCGGCCTTGGAGGGAACGGAGGCAGGCTGCACGGCTCGGCGTGCACAGGCTACCGATTTTGGGCAGCCTTGCGTGCGCTGACCCAGGATTTTAATGGAAACGCGCTGCTATGCGCGTATCTATTGAAATCCCTCTTACTCTTGTTCGTGCCTGGTGCGCGAACGAAAGTAAGTGTGTGCGCAAATTTATAAAATCTACCCCTTACTGTTGTGCTTTACACCTGTTATTTCGCTTGTTTCACATGCACATGCTATAAGTAAATGAAACCTTGTGTTGCATTTCATTTGGTATTGCCCAGCAGCAGGAGTGGGGTTTGGGGCCAGGGCTGTTTGGAGAAGTCTGCAAACAGATCTGAGGAGACCCAAGTGTGGTATTGGGATATATGCTGGAGGTCCTGCCTCCCTTCCCACCAGGTGAGTGAACCTGCGTTTATACACGCCTTTCCCCTTTACAGTCACTAGAGATCTGGGTGGTTTATGTCTTCTAGTGTGTTGCCCCCTTCTGTTAGCGCTTGATAATTACAATATCTGAGGGGAATCACATGTGCCTAGCATAAGGACCTGTTCTGGCTAAGGGAGTGATTTGATATATTTCAATTTTTGGAGCACATCTATGTAACTGATAATAACAGAGTGTTCCTGCAAAATGAAATATAGACCCCCAGCTATGTCTAGAGAGGGTTGAGCAAGTGAGAAAATAATGAAGGGAACAGCTGCAGATGAAAAGGCAGGAGTATAAAAGCTCATTCAAAGGAATTCTGAAAAGGAAAGAAAATGCAGAAGCTTTTCATCCCAACAGTATTTTACTGGCCCTGAGGTTGAGGACAAGAGGACTAGGAGTTTCCAAAATGGTAAGAGAACGCTCTAATCCAAGCTTTGTTAAGGGAGGGAAAGAATCCCCGCTTTGATAGATTTCCAGTTAAGATGTCTAGGATGGATCCGGATTTATTTATTTATTTATTTATTTATTTATGTCTGGATTTATTTATTTAATTAAACAATTTTATATTGTTTAATTAAATTTAATTGTACAGACAAAGTCCATCTCTACGGTTCACATTTTCAACATCTTAAAACAGGAAAAAGAAAAATAGTTTCTTATAGTTATAAAATCACTAAAAACTATGGGGCGGATTTTAAAACCCCTGCGCGCACCGGCGGCCTATTTTGCATAGGCCGCCGGTGCGCGCAGAGCCCCGGGATGCGCATAAGCCCCGGGGCTTCCTGTTGGGGGCGTGGCGGGGGCGTGGCGTGATGACGCGGCGTTTAGGGGCGGGGCGCGGCGTTTCGGGGCCGGTGATGTGGGCGTGGTTTTGGCCCGGGGGCTTTCCGGGGGCGTGGCCGCGGCCTCCGGAACAGCCCCCGGAACCAGACCACGGAGCGGGGCAGCTGGCCGACGCGCGCAAAGTTACGCCTGCTTTCAGTGTAACTTTCAGCAGGCGTAACTTTGCCGACAAAGGTAAAGGGGGGGTTATATAGGGCCGGGGGGGTGGGTTAGGTAGGGGAAGGGAGCGGAAGGTGGGGGGAGGGCGAAGGAAAGTTCCCTCCAAGGCCGCTCCGAAATCGGAGCGGCCTCGGAGGGAACAGGCAGCGCGCGCTGGGCTTGGCGCATGCAGGTTGCACAAATTTGCACCCCCTTGTGCGCGCTGACCTCGGATTTTATAAGATACGCGCGGCTACGCGCGTATCTTATAAAATCCAGCATACTTTTGTTCGCGCCTGCTGCGCGAACAAAAGTATGCGCTCGCGCAAGTATTTAAAATCTGCCAAAGCAGCCTGATGCCCACTCATAAAATTTACATTTAACATCTGTGGGACCACACGGACGTTCCCAAACACCTAAATCTGAGCCAGGAACTGGTATAGTCTTACCACATTACTAGCCACTTCCAGTGTTTCTTGATTCTTAACAGCAACATTACCCAGATAACTTTAGCCGAGTATATTCCATGGGATGCTTGTTCTACTGATTATCCATCACAAATTGTCCAGCTAACTTCAGCCAGATAACTTGTCTGCTCACTGGCATACTAAATATGGACCCAAGGATGTCCAGGTACAAGAGTATCTAAGGAAATAGGAAATCCCTTAAACCCAGTCAGAAGGAGGTCTGATTGTATGTGTGGTTGTATAAATGGAATGTACATATTCCTCACCTCACAAATGCACTGTATGCCAAATTACTGCAATTGTTGATGTTTTGTTACAGTAAAGATTTTATTTGGAACTTAATTTCTATTGTGTGAGGACTGTTCCTTGGGTCCCAGAAACTGCACGTGAAGAGCCTAGATATGACCAACCACTCCCTCTAGTCCTTTCATAGTGAGGATTCAAATGAGGATTACATGGGGCTGGGACAAGAATGGAAAGAGAGACACATGATGAGGGCCTCAGGAGGTCAGCAGAGAACATCCCGCCCGTTGCTAAAGAACAAACAGAGCTAAACTGAGTAAGTCAAGGATCAATGGGAAAATGAAGGGTTGACAGGTCAGTTGCAACAGATAGGGGGAGAGAGGATCGGGGGGGGGGGGTGTGAAAGAAAGGGATTGCATTGGGTGAGGGACGGAGATCTTATTCACATATTGTTTTCACATAGAAAAGAGAGTATGTTCTAGTTTGCCTTAAAATCACCTGGGTCCACTCACAAGTTCTTATGAAAATATTTACTGCACAAGGAATCAACCAATGAATACTATTTTCTGAAAATGGACAAAATGTCATATAAGAAATGTATTTGCTGTTAGCACCAAGTACAGGGGCGGATTGAGGGAAAATAGTGGCCCGGGGGATTTTTCTCCATACTGCCCATGGGTACCCAATTACATATACAATATAATTTACATATATAATTTACATATATATGTACACACCCCTATATTTCGGCATGGTCCTCCTGTATCAACACAGTACTATTTGCCAAAACTCAAAGAATAACAACCCCACCTATGAAAAAGAATACCACAAATATTACTCCAGAATCTAAAATATCAATACACCACCTATCAGGAAAACAGAACAGGTCAAGCTACTACAGATCCCTACATGCTGAAAGAATGCTTCATCTCAGTCTTTGCATGCAGAACACAAACTCTCACCAAATACAGAATAAAGCCACATAAAGTATAAATAGAAATGCGCAGACAAAAACTAAACTGTAAAACATATCACACCAGACTCTATACAGTGCAACAATGGAAAAACAAAAATGTCACCATTCTTCATGAAACAATCAATAAAATCAAGATATATAAATCATGAATCATAATTATAAAATCATACTAATAAAATAATTTTAAAACAGCTGATGAATAGAATATCCAATAATTAAAGAATCAAGCAAATTTTGAAACCTTTACCAAACACCAATAAAATATTTCAAACAGCAGACACATAACATACTACCTAATAATTAAAATGGTAGTCAGTCAAGAAAAATGAACTTAAAAAGCCACCTTTACTTACCCTCTCCAGCAGTTCTCCTACTTCTTTCCCTTGCAGGCCACACCAGAAGCAGCAGTAGCTGCTGAAGCTGTCCTCGTGGTCCTCTTCCTTAGGGACCACAACCAGTCTCTTCTCTCTCTCTCACACACACACACCAGTCACACCCTCAAGACCAGTTTCTGTCTCTCACACACCAATCATCTCCCCAACCAGTATCTCTCTCTTACACACACAAGCACACACATACCACCAGTCATCTCCCTGATCAGTCTCACACATGCATACGTCACCTCTCTGGCCAGTCTCTCTCAATCACACAATGCTCTCGTTCCCTTTACTTACACACAGGATTTCAATCACACAATGCTCTCGCTCCCCTTACTTACACACAGGATTTCAATCATACACATGCTCTCTCTATTTCACTTACACACAAGTTCTCAATCACACACATGCCCTCTCTCTCACAGCCACAAGCCAGCCAAAAACATGCTCCATCTCTCTCTCGCACACACGCATTGACTCACACAAGCACTCTCCCTGACTCACATATACATCACACGCACATAAGCATCATTCCTTTCTCACACACACACACACCACACACACAGAAGCATCATTCCTTTCTCACACACACACACACAAACACACACAGAAGCACCATTCCTTTCTCTCTCTCACACACACACACACAAATACACACAGAAGCACCATTCCTTTCTCATACACACACACACACACACACAAACACACACAGAAACACCATTCCTTTCTCACACACACTCACACACACAGAAGCACCATTCCTTTCTCACACACACACACACACACACACACACACAAACACACACAGAAGCACCATTCCTTTCTCACACACATACACACACACACACACACACACACATAGAAGCACTCTGCCGATCTAAGGCCCCCAGCTGAACAGCTGGCCTCCGGCAGCGGCTAGCAGCACCGGTGTTCACTTCTTTGGCTCCTGCCGGTGCCCTTCTTCATTTTTTCGCCCCCGCCGGCCACGATTTTTATTTCTTTGGCCCCCGCCGCTTGGTCTCCGGTGGGGGCTGGCTGGGCGGCACCCATCTTCATTTTTTCAGCCCTCGCAGGCTTGGTCTCCCACGGGGGCTGTCTGGGAGGCGCCGGCCCATCTTCTTTTCTTCGGCCTCCGCCGGCCACAATTTTTATTTCTTTGGCCTCAGCCGCTTGGTCTCCGGCGGGGGCTGGCTGGGCGGTGCCCATCTTCATTTTTTCGGCCCTTGCGGGCTTGGTCTCCCACAGGGGCTGTCTGGGAGGCGCCGGGCCATCCCATCTTCTTTTCTTTGGCCTCCGCCGGCCACGATTTTTATTTCTTTGGCCCCCGCCGCTTGGTCTCCAGTGGGGGCTGGCTTGGCGGCGCCGGCCCATCTTCTTTTCTTCGGCCTCCGCTGGCCTCAATTTTAATTTCTCTGGCAGGGGCTGGCTGGGTACAGCTACCAGCTACCACCTGTCTGCTTCGGGGGGGGGGTACTATACTATTATTACTTCAATGGGCCTGCGTGGCTGCAATCGCCAATTTGCCACCTACCTTGAATTGATGGACGTCATTGGGCTGAGTGCAGGCTGCAAGAGACAATTAGCCACGCAGTCGAGACCACGTGACCAGCTAGACCGGCCCACCGGGGGAAGCCCGATCCCCCGATAGGTCAATCCGCCCCTGACCAAGTACCTGCCTCTTTCCCATTATCAAAGTGGGAGACTCAGATAGAAGTCTTTTTTTCTTTATTATATGTTACGTGTCCCACCCGCAGCCGTCCCGCGTGCGGAGCTGCTCACCTTCATGGTCCCACAGCGGGTCCCGGAATGACCTCCCTCATGGTAGTTTCGAATCCTGCCAGGCCCCGGGGTCCCGTGGCAGCGGTCGCCGGGCCTTCCACTTAACACCGGGCCTCATGTCAAGGTTCGGCGTCCTCGGCCATTTTAGCCATGCCCATACGCACGTACACGCGTGGACTGCCCGGAGTCATGTAGGGCCAAGGGCAGGTCCTAGCTCCATGGCGCACCCTGATTGATCCTCCGATATAAGGAAGTTTCTGTCTTTACTTCCTTGCCTTGGCAATCGGGTCGGTTTGCTCTGAGATTGCCTCTGCGCTTGTACTTGTGCTTGCTTGTCCTAGTCTCGTTCCAGGATCCTTCTGTTCCAGTTCTGTTCCTGACCAGCCTGCCTGTCTGCCACCTGCCTCAAGACCTCAGTCTGCCTTTGATCTCATCTGACCTCCGGTACCTGACCCCAGCTTTGTCTGACCAATCTCAGACTGACTTCTTGACATGGACCTTTCATCTGCCTGACCTCGTCTCCAGATTCTGGCTCTGTTCCTCGCCTTGTCATCACCAACTCTGTTCTGGTTCTCCCTGCTCCAACCAGTTGCCATCCTTGAACCTGATCGTGCTCCCCCTGTCTCCGTGGGCATGCTGGACTTTCACTCTCCTAGGAGACCTTGCGAGACCCACCTAAGTCCAAGCGGCCTGGGTCCCTATGGGCTCCTCCCAGGGGGATCTCGGGCTTCCAGTGGTGAAGCTCTTCCTAGCCTCTGTCTCCTCCAGTGCTCCTCCCCTGGAGGCAGTTACCTCCTGTTCCCTTTCAGGAGGTGTTCCATCTCTGCCCCAGGACAAGGGTCCACCCCCGGGCTCAACAGGTTGCCAAGGCCATGGACTCAGCGGAGTCTCCAGTGCCCTACCAGGACTAGCCGCTACAATGAAACAACATAATCAAGCTTTAGAGACGCTGGCTTCTTCGGTGGAAGAATTGCGCTCTCAGCTCAAAGATACAGCAATGGCCAACCCGGTGGGCCTCTCGGCCACCATGCTTCCCAAAGCAACATTGGCACTTCCTGCACCCCCCAGGTATAATGGGGATCCATGCTTCTGGTTTCCTTAATCAGTGCTTTATGTAGTTTGCGCTACAACCCTTGTTGTTTTTGAAGGAGATCACTAAAGACACCTTCATTCTGTCCCAGTTAGAAGGGAAGGCTCTGGCATGGGCCTCACCCTTATGGGAACATTCTGATCCCATCCTTTCCAAGCTGCCTGACTTCATTGCCCTCTTTAAGCAGACCTTCGTGGACCCAGGTCGCATGGCTATTGCTAGTCATAGCTTACTCCACCTCTGTCAAGGGTCAAGGACCCTCTCTGAATACACGGTGGAGTTTCAGACCTTGGCCACAGAACTTGGGTAGAAAGAAGATTGTCTGCAAGCCATCTTCTTAGATGGACTCTCCTGTGCTCTGAAAGATGAGCTCGCTGTCCGTGAGACTCCCATGTCTCTATAAGACTTGATCTCTCCTGCTGGAAGGATTGACCATCACCTCCGGCAAAGACGCCTAGAAATAAAGGCTCCATGCCCCCCTTTTGTATGCCCAACACGTGCACCCAGCACTCCAGTGAAGACTCCTGTACCATCACCGTCATCCATGGTAGAACCCATGGAGGTGAATCGTAGACGATTGTCTCCAACTGAAAATCTCCGATGACGAAAGGAGGGGCTTTGCCTTTACTGTGGCACTTCTGGTCATCGTCTGCAGTTTTTCCCTGTTTGTCCGGAAAACTGCAACGCCTGAGCCTGGTGGGGGTCCCAAGCTTGGGAGCAACTGTTTCTGGCCCTCAACTTCTGCTTCCTGTATCCCTGGGCATCAAGGCCCACACCTTTGCGACCAGTGCTCTCATCGATACCGGAGCGAGCGGTAGTTTCATTAAGGACAATATTGTCAAACTCTTGAACATACCTCTCCAACCCCTCGAGGTGAGTCTTCGGATTGCCTCAATTCAGGGGGAACATCTTCCAGGTCTCATTACTCACCAGACAGTGGCTATCCATCTCACTGTAGGTACCCTCCATGAGGAAGAGACATCTTTCTATGTCCTAAAATGCTCAATCCATCCGGTAATCCTGGAGTTACCCTGGCTCCAGGTCCATGAACCCCAGTTCGATTGGCAGTCCCTGCAGTTGGTACAGTGGGGTCCTAAATGCCAAAAGGCTTGTCGGCACCCAGTATCCCCCGTGATACCCATCTTGAAATCTGTTACCCTTCTAGGATTACCTCCACAGTATTCTGACTTCAGCAATATGTTCTCTAAGAAGAAAGCAGATACCTTGCCTCCATTATGCAAGTTCAACTGTCCTATTGAACTCCTGCCGGGTGCTATGCCTCCCAAAGGCATAACCTATCCATTGTCTCAGCCTGAGACTCAGGCTATGTCGGAATATATTAAAGAGAATCTAGAGAACGGCTTTATCCATCCATCTGATTCCCCCACAGGAGCGGGGTTCTTCTTTGTGAAGAAAAAGGATGGTGGACTATGCCCTTGTATCGATTACAGGGGTCTCAATGTGATAACCCATAAGGATCGATACCCGCTACCCCTCATCAGCGAATTGTTCGATCACCTTGAAGCGGCACGAATCTTCTCTAAACTGGACCTGAGAGGTGTGTACAACCTGGTACGCATCCAACCCGATGACATTTGGAAGATGGCGTTTAATACCAGAGATGGCCACTATGAATACGTGGTAATGCCTTTTGGGCTATGTAATGGTCCAGCCGTTTTCCAGCGCCTCATGAATGAAATCTTCCGAGATCTCCTGTACAATTTCGTAGTCGTATACCTTGACGACATTTTGATCTTCTCTAAGGACTTAGAATCCCACTGCAAACACCTCCATATCACTAAGCTGGAGAAATGTCTGTTCGAGCATAATCATTTACCCATTCTGGGATACATCATATCTGATCGAGGATTCTCAATGGACCTGGAGAAACTTCAGGGAATCCACGACTGGCCTCAGCCAGTGGACCTTCGAGCACTGCAACGCTTTCTAGGCTTCACTAATTATTACCGGAGCTTCATTGCAAATTACTCTTCCATAGTTGCCCCACTCACTGCTATGACTAGGAAAGGGGTCAACACCCGAGTTTGGACACCCAAGGCAATTGCTGCCTTCCAGAGGATTAAAGAAGCCTTCAGCTCCGGCCCTTGTCTCTTTCATCCGGACCCCAAACATCCCTTCATTGTAGAAGTTGACGCATCAGCAATCAGCGCCGGAGCCATTCTGAGTCAACACTCCTCCACAGGCAAGTTGACTCCCTGCTCGTTCTATTCTCATAAGTTTTCCCCCACGGAACAACGTTACACCGTAGGTGACCACGAACTCCTTGCAGTCAAGCTGGCACTTCAAGAGTGGCGCCCTTGGTTAGAAGGGGCGTCATTTTCACTGACCACAAGAACCTCGAACATCTCAAAGAGTCTCAACTTTTGAATCCCCATCAGGCCTGGTGGGCCTTATTCTTTGAAAGGTTTGACTTCAACCTGTGCTTTCGTCCTGGTTTAAAGAACCTGCGTGCAGATGCGCTGTCCAGGTCATTCGAGCCTAAGGACGTTCCGGAAGTTCCTAGCTTCATCATTGACCCTGCTTCTATTTCCCTTGCTGCAACTACAACAGTTCCGGTTGGGAAGACCGTCATTCCCCAACGGCTACGTGAAAACGTCTTAAAATGGGCTCACGACTCTAAACTGGCAGGTAACCTTGGTCATGCCAGGACTTTGGAAATGCTGCAAAAGCATTATTGGTGGCCTACGATGGTGCAAGATTCATGAAACTACGCGGACTCATGTCCCTTTGCGCTCAACAAAAGCCACCCAACCGGAACTTTTGGCCAGCTTGGGGGGGCCTCCTGACCCCCCCAAGCTGGCCAAAAGTTCCGGTTGGGTCCAACGGGGGTCCCGGAGCGGAGGCACGGAGAAGCACGTGACGTACACGTCACTCCGACGTGACGCCGACGTCACGTGCTCCTCGCAAAGGAATACAGGGATGGCTTCCTGACTCCCCGCTGGACCACCAGGGAGTTTTGGTAAGTCTTGGGGGGAGATTAAGGAGGGTGAGGGGTTTAAATTTTTATTTAGGGAACCGGTGAACATATGGACAGACCCTCAACTTATGGAATTCTCCATATGTCCATATTGACCGAAATCGACCCTCACCTTCAACTTATCAACTTATCAACATAAACTTTTTGTCTGCACATCCCTAGTGGCAGGTCCTTCCATTACGGCTCCTGGTGTAGTCAGCCATACCATAGTGATAGGAGAACTGTTGGAGATTCTATTGAAAACAAGAATAGTGAACTAACTACTGTCCAGGGGATTCTAGGATTCAATCCTGATTTTAACAAAGATAGACTGTGTCCATGAAACTGATTTCTTTGACTGGGTAAATAGAGAATTTGCTCAAGAACATGCATTGTCTGAGCTTTACTTGGATTTCAGCAATACTTGGGCAGACTGGTTGGGCCGTTTGGTCTTCTTCTGCCATCATTTCTATGTTTCTATGTTTCTATGTTTTGATAATGTCCTGTAAAGAAGGCTCAATAATAAACTGAAGTAAATCTCAAAAAACAAACACCACAACAAACAGCGATCCACTAGAATCAAAAATAAATCATGGCCAGTAAAAAAAACAAAAAACAAAACTGTTCTATCACTGTGAAAGTATATTTTACAATAAATTACTACTCAAAAATTTGCTTTACGTTAATTTCAATGAATCTCAATGTTACCTACACTCTGTGGAGCTATTTATTTTGAAAAGAATTTTTGAAAAAAACAAAAATATTTTTATAGGAGGAATAGAAGGTTTCATATATAGTATAGGTGTCCCAACACCAATATACCATTGGTTATAATCATCAACCTCCCACCACCTCCCAAGGGGAGTTTTTGGGTTTTTTTTTAATTTTAGCATAGTAGTAATTTATTGTAAAATATACTTTCACAGCAATAGAGCAGGTTTTTTTTGGGGGGGGGGGGGTTTTGGTTTTTTTTTACTGCCCTTGATTTATTTTCAATAATAAACTGAGCAGCCAGGATGTAGATTCCAAGGTGGCAGACTGGATAAGAAACTGGTAGTGGTACATGGAATTCACTCTGAGGAGAGAAAGGTGTTTAGTGGGTACCTCACAGATGTGACCTGAGGCTGGCTCAGTTCAATATCTTTGTATTGCGATCCTGCCGGCAAGGAGCGCGGGCAGGCTTCTCAACTCTCACGGCCAGTCGGGCCGCTGACGCTGTCCTCTTCGCGGCGGGCATGCCACCGTCGACGGGCTCCTCTCCGGCTGCCACCGATCCTGCGCGGCAGGGTCAGGCCGTCGGGGGCTTCCCCATGCGGCTGGGATCCCCGCTGTCGCTCCTGCTTTCCCCGACTCAGCTGGGGCCATCCCTGCGGCTGTTCCCACGAGGCCTGGGTCTTCAGCCAGCAGGGAGGCCATCCCTGCCGGTGTCTGCAGCTGCTCGGGTCCTTGCCCGGCAGGGAGGCTGTCCCTGCCGGTGCCTGCAGCCTTCCTGCTCCGTCTTCGCAGCTGGAAGCTGCTCCTGCAGCCTGCCTTCCTCAGCTTCTTGGCAGGGCTGCTCCTGCTGCTTACCTGCTTCTCCTCGGGCCTTCCACATGGCTGGGGACGCCATCAGCCTGTTCTGCTCCTCTCCTCCAGCTCTCCTTAGGCGCGGGCCTCTCTCCTGTTCTTCTAGGGCCAGCCAGGTATGGCCCCCTGCTGACCCCTCCCTGGGCGTTGTCCTCTTCAGCCCTACAAAAGGGCTCAGCGTCCATTCCAGCTTGGCCTTCGCAAAGAGTTAGACACTCCTGGGATCCTGCTGTCCTTCGTTCCAAGAGTTGTCCTTGTTCCAGCTCTTCTTCAAAGTCCTGTGTTTCCTGTTCTTCGTTGGAGCTCCTTGTCTTGTCCTGATGTCCACGTTCCTGTCCAGATGTCCGCCTGATGTTCGTGATCCACTCCTGAGGTCTGTCTCCTGATCCTGTATTCTCTGTTCCAGTCCAGATGTTGTTTCTCCTGATCCTGATGTCTGTGATCCTGTCCAGCTGTCCTGAACCCCAGGTTCCTCGTGCCACTCTTCCTGGCGTGCCATGTCATGGTCCACCCTCATTGACTCCGGTGCCGGAGGTAATTTTATTCTGAATGCTTGGTTGAACATCTACGAATTCCTACCACGCCAATAGCTAAGCCTCTGCTATTGTCATCTATCCATGGAGAACCACTTCCTGGAGAAGTTTCACTGACCACCTAGGCCATCAGCCTGCGCATTGGAGCTCTACACTCTGAATCAGTTTCTTTTCTAGTGTTAGAAAAAGCCATGCATCCAGTGGTATTGGGGCTGCCATGGCTTCAAGACCATATGCCATAATTTAATTGGGCTACCTTGGAACTGTCCCGGTGGGGACCAGATTGTTATGGTCGGTTTCTTGCTGAAGTTTCACCGCTCATCTGCATGCCCACTACCCCATCAATAGTTGGCTTACCTCCACAATACACTTCCTTCCAGGATGTTTTCTCAAAGCAAGCAGCTGATGTTCTTCCGCCACACAGAGAATTTGATTATACCATAAATCTGAAGCCAAATTCAGAACCTCCCAAAGGAAGAGTTTACCCTCTTTCTGTAGCTGAGACTAAAGCTATGTCTACCTACATCAAGAAAATCTGCAAAAAGGATTTATCAGACCTTCCAAATCACCTGCTGGTGCAGGCTTCTTTTTCGTGGGGAAAAAGGATGGCACCTTACGCCCCTGCATCGACTATAGCGGTCTGAATGAGATTACCATCAAGGACAGGTGCCCCCTGCCTTTAATATCTGAACTGTTTGATAGGCTCCAAGGGGCCAAAATATTCTCCAAATTAGATCTAAAAGGAGCTTACAACTTGGTGTGTATTCAAGAAGAGTACTAATGGAAGACTGCTTTTAACACCCGTGATGGACACTTTGAATACCTCGTCATGCCCTTTGGTTTAAGTAACGCACCCACAGTCTTTCAAAATATGATGAATGACATCTTATAGGACTTACTGTATCAATGCGTAATAGTATATCTCAATGATATACTGATCTTTTCTCAAGATCTACAAAGTCATCAGGAGGATGTTAAGAAAGTCCTAAGCTGCCTGCGTGAGTACCACCTTTACTTGAGAAGTGTGAATTCCACAAAGAAGCTGTACCCTTCCTGGGATACATTGTTTCTAAGTATGGTTTTCAAATGGACCCCCAAGAAACTTGAGAGAATCCGGGACTGGCCTCAACCCACAGGCCTAAAGGCATTGCGGCGCTTCTTGGGATTCACCAATTACTACTGATCCTTTATTAAAAACTACTCATCATTGACAGTCCCTCTAACTACTATGACCAAGAAGGAAGCCAACCCAGCTAATTGGTCTCCTGAAGCCATCTCAGCCTTCCTGACACTCAAAGAGGCTTTTCAAAAGAAGCCATGTCTCCGTCACCCTGACCCACACCGTATTTTCATCGTGGAGGTCAGCACATCTGATGTTGGTGTGGGGGCGGTTCTAAGTCATTACAGCGAATCCAATGTGCTCCATCCTTGCTCCTTCTTTTCTAGGCGATTCTCGCCTGCTGAGAGAAACTATGGGATATGAGATAAGGAGCTTCTCGCAATCAAGCTGGCTTTTGAAGAGTGGCGTCCCTAGCTAGAAGGTGCACAACACCAAATAGTAGTATACACCGATCACAAGAATTTAGAGTACCTTCGACATGCTCAATGACTCAACCACCGTCAAGCAAGATGGTCTCTGTTTTTCAACAGATTCGACTTCCTTCTGAAGTATCGTCTGGGAGAGAAGAATACTCGGGCTGATGCCCTCTCACAATCCTTCTCACCTCAGGATGTGCCGAATGAACCCCGTCATATCATTGATCCCGAAAGAGTGATCCTCACAGCCACTCACACGGTACCTGCAGGGAAGACGGTGGTGGCCAGAAGCTTAAGGAAACAACTGTTGAAATGGGCACATGATTCCCGTCTGGCAGGCCATCCAGGACAGAGTCGTACTCTAGCTATGTTGCAAAGGTATTATTGGTAGCCCACCATGAAGAAGGACGTACAAGCCTACGTGGGTTACTGTGCTGTCTGTGCCAAGCAAAAGCCACCACCTGGGCTTCCTTGGGGCCTATTACAGCCTCTACCATCACCGGATGAACCGTGGACCCATATCGCTACCAATTTCGTAGTGGACCTGCCATCATCCAATGGCAATAACACCATATGGATTACGGTTGACTGTTTCTCTAAAATGGCACACTTTGTAGCATTAGGGGAGAGCGGAGTAGAAAGCACACACATTTATAGGGATGTGAATCGTGTCCTCGATCGTCTTAACGATCGATTTCGGCTGGGAGGGGGAGGGAATCGTATTGTTGCCGTTTGGGGGGGTAAAATATCGTGAAAAAATCGTGAAAAATCTAAAAATCGAAAAATCGCAAAACCGGCACATTAAAACCCCCTAAAACCCACCTCCGACCCTTTAAATTAAATCCCCCACCCTCCCGAACCCCCCCCAAATGACTTAAATAACCTGCGGGTCCAGCGGCGGTCCGGAACGGCAGCGGTCCGGAACGGGCTCCTGCTCCTCAATCTTGTTGTCTTCAGCCGGCGCCATTTTCCAAAATGGCGGCGAAAAATGGCGGCGGCCATAGACGAACACGATTGGACGGCAGGAGGTCCTTCCGGACCCCCGCTGGACTTTTGGCAAGTCTCGTGGGGGTCAGGAGGCCCCCCACAAGCTGGCCAAAAGTTCCTGGAGGTCCAGCGGGGGTCAGGGAGCGATTTCCCGCCGCGAATCGTTTTCGTACGGAAAATGGCACCGGCAGGAGATCGACTGCAGGAGGTCGTTCAGCGAGGCGCCGGAACCCTCGCTGAACGACCTCCTGCAGTCGATCTCCTGCCGGCGCCATTTTCCGTACGAAAACGATTCGCGGCGGGAAATCGCTCCCTGACCCCCGCTGGACCTCCAGGAACTTTTGGCCAGCTTGTGGGGGGCCTCCTGACCCCCACGAGACTTGCCAAAAGTCCAGCGGGGGTCCGGAAGGACCTCCTGCCGTCCAATCGTGTTCGTCTATGGCCGCCGCCATTTTTCGCCGCCATTTTGGAAAATGGCGCCGGCTGAAGACAACAAGATTGAGGAGCAGGAGCCCGTTCCGGACCGCTGCCGTTCCGGACCGCCGCTGGACCCGCAGGTTATTTAACTCATTTGGGGGGGGTTCGGGAGGGTGGGGGATTTAATTTAAAGGGTCGGGGTGGGTTTTAGGGGGTTTTAGTGTGCCGGCTCACAATTCTAACGATTTATAACGATAAATCGTTAGAATCTCTATTGTATTGTGTTCCATAACGGTTTAAGACGATATTAAAATTATCGGACGATAATTTTAATCGTCCTAAAACGATTCACATCCCTACACATTTAGGTAAATGGCAACAGAATAATGTGCGGCAAATAATTATACTGAGCAATAACAGTTTAACAAACAAAAAAAAAATTATTTTACTTGTGCACACATCAATTGTGCACAATATTAAATAGCACAGTGGACAATTGTGTATAATTGGAAGACCCTGACACGGCCGTGTTTCGCGTCAGGCTGCATCAGAGGGACCAGAATTTTCAGAATTTATATATTAAAAGTGCAGACAATTGTCTGCTGATTACTTAGTGGTAGATATGTAGCTCAAAGCAGGGAGTCAGGAAGACAAAACATGGTTGTGAAGCCGCGGCAGTGACCGTGACACCAAAGCATTGAAAAATCTTTGAAATTTGAAGTCCACAAGGACTTTCTCATATTTAGATGCGACCGATGAGACCATCATGGGGAGAATATACAGTAAGGCAGCTTTGAATGGACCAGGAGGTCTCCAAATCTGTAGGGCTGAACACAGCAAACTTTTTAGCTGCTGGGACAAAGGAACAACAAGTGAGGTGATCAAATCTGTAGATGACACAAAATTATTAAAAGTTCTTTAAAACCTGAGCAGATTGTGAGGACCTTGCGAGGGTGTGGGATTGGGCATCTAAATATAAATATAGAAAAATAGAACAGGATGGCAGACAAAGACCATAGGCGCCAACTTTTGAAAATGATTGGGGGTGCTGAACTCAACACAAATCACAGCACTTACAGCATAAAAGAAAAACAGAACACAGTGGGTTGTGCATATGACTGATTATCCTGTATTTAAATGTCCAGAGAGGAAAAGTTAATGTGGACATGGGAAAGACTCATGTAGCCAAAACAAAAGCCAGGAAGGCACTCAAAGCCCCATAATTCATTCTTCTCCCCAATCCCAGTCTCCTCCATCCTGCTCCATTTCCCCGCCCTCATAAACAAACTACCCACATCCCAATCTCTTCCTTCACCTTCTGTTACCAGCCCACTCTCTAAACCTCCCATTTCTCTCATTCTCTTGATGTCTTTTTCTTCTTTCTCCCTCCCTTCCTTTCTCTCTCTACACTCTTAATTCTCCCGCTCTTCCATGAGCATTCTTTGAATTTTATATTTGAGGGAGGACATTAATTCTCTTCTACACCCTACATTCCCTTAGAATGCACTGCTCCCCATGTCCCACTGATTTGTCCTTCTCTGTTCCCCTCCCAAATCTTTCTACCCATGCACTCTCTAATAGGTTTCTTCTCAGCCCTCCATAGCCAGCTGCCAACCTCTGTGGGCTTGGTTCACCCATCCCTTCACTGATTCCTCCTCTCATTTCTTTATCATTTGTTATTTTTCCTCCATGTGTTTATCTCTTCTAGAGATGTGAATCGGAACCGTAATCGGTTCCGATTCCGGTTCCAATTCACATCGTTAATTTGTTTTGTGCAGCCCGATCGCGGTTTTGTTTATCGGCTGCGCCCGAGCCGATAAACAAAAAACCCCACCCGACCCTTTAAAACTGTTCCCTTAGCTTTCCCCACCCTCCTGAACCCCCATCTTTAAAAATGGCGCGGGCCATCCAGTGCTCCTACCATGTGACAGGGGCCGGCCAATGGCACAGATACCCTGTCACATGGTAAGGGCAAAGGGCCATCGGCGCCATTTTGATTAGTGGCAGCCAATGGCTCGAGAGTGGGAGATGGCTCCCGGGACCCCCACTGGACCACCAGGTACTTGTAAAAAGTTTTGGGGGGGTTCGGGAGGGTGGGGGAAGCTAAGGGAACAGTTTTAAAGGGGCAGGGTGGGTTTAGGGATTGTTTTGGTGTGCCATTTTTCCCGCCCTCCCCCAAAATGATAAGGGAACCCCAGGAACAAATCGTGGGGTTCTCTTATTGGGATCCCCCAATTTCTGACGATTTTGAAAATATCGTCCGATATTTTCAATCATCCGAATCCCGATTCACATCCCTAATCTCTTCCATCTCTCTCCTGACCTCATCTTGCCTCTTCCCTCCACTCTCTACATGATCCTAACTTTCTCTTCTCACAACCCTTCTCTTGGTTTATCTCCTTTATCAGTCCCTCTCCCCATAAAGGTCCCTTTCCAGCCCTCTTCAACTCTTTCCTTTTTAAATTCCCTTCAACTTACTCCCTGCTCCTCTTCTTATCACAGCCCATGTTCTCTCTCCCAGAATGTATCCCCCTTTTCCTTATCTCAGCTAATGCCTACTTCTCACCGGTGGCATAGCCAATTTGGGCCCAAGCTCAATCAACTGGAAGAGGCCTGTTGGAACAATGCCGTCACGGGAACCCATCCCCACGATGGTGAAGAGGAGGGTGGAAGTTGCAAGGCTGTCGCAGGATCCCATCCCCGTGACAGCAAAAAGGAGGGAGCCTCAGATAAAGAAAGGCTGCTGCAGCATCCCATCCTCACTACGGCAAAGAGGAGGCCTGGAGCAGCAAGGCTTTCACGGGATCCCATTCCCGCGATGGCAAAGAGGAGGCCTGGAGAAGCAAGACCGTCGTGGAATCCCATCCCCATCCCCATGACAGCGGGAGTAGGAGTTTGGCTGTGCCTAATGAAAAGGCCCTGCGTGTGTGTGGGTGAGAATGGGAGCTTGAATTTGTGTATGTGTGGGTGAAATCGGAGCTTGTGTGTGTGTGTGTATATGTGTGGGTGAGATGGGAGCTTGTGTGTGTATGTGTGTGTGTGGGTGAGAATGGGAGTCTGGGTGTGTGTATGTGGGGGAGAATGGGAGCCTGGGTGTGTGTGGGGATTAGAATGGGAGCTTGAATGTGTGTGTGGGTTATAATGGGAACTTGAATGTGTTTATGTGTGGGTGAGAATGGCAGCCTGGGTGTGCGTCTGTGTGTGTATAAGAATGGGAGCCTGGGTGTGGGTCTCTGTGTACATAAGAATGGGAACCTGAGGGGGGAGGTGAGAGAGTGAGAGCTTGTGTGTGTGTCTGTGTGTGTGTGTGTGTGTGTATGTTAGAGAATGTAGAGTGAGAGCTTGTGTGTGTGAAGGAGTCTGTGAGAGGAAGTATATGTGTGTGTGTGTGTTTTGTGTGTGTGTGTGTGTGTGTGTGTGTGTGTGTGTATGTGAGGGAGTAAGGGAAGAAGACAGTAGGAGAAGAGAGACACTGAAAAAGAATTAAGAAATGAGCGAAAAAGGAAAAATGGGAAAGAGAGACCAGGGCCAATCTGATTAGAAAAATACAAAGATCAGATAACAAAGATTTAAAAAAATGATTTTGAGATTTTAGCAATTTGAAATTGCCATTTTTGGGAATGTGCATTTCTTCTATTTTTGTATTTTGCTCTTTCTTCAGTATTCGACTGTTCAGAGTCTAGTTTCTCAGGCTTTCTATTTTGGTTTTGTCTGCATGTTTCTCTTTCTAATTTGTAGTCTCTTATATCTATATTAGGTAAAGGTTAGTCAGTCTCTGTTTTGCCTGTGTGTGTGTGACTGAAGTGCAGTATTTCTGCTCGCATGTAGTTGCTTTGTAGTAGGCCAGCTTGTTCTGTTATTCCAGTAGGTGATGTATTAATGTTCTAGGGCCTGCTATAGTATTTGCATTGCTGCTTTTTCATAAGGTTGCTGTTATTTGAATCCTGAGAGTCAGTGCTGTGACTGTATGGTATGGCAAGGTTTTAGCTGTCTCTTTCTTTGCAGGAGTTTGTGTTACTTCACAAAATAGCAGTGGAGGGATATTTTTTGCTGAGGGGACACCAGAATTTGAATTTATTTTTTTTCATGTGAGTTGTAATGTGAATTGTCCTAGCTCTGCTCTGCACCTGTTCTGAAGATTAATGATATTTTATTGTAATTATGATGATTTCTGGCTTTCTGCAAAGAGGATTCATGAAAGAATACATTAATTTTTGTTTTATTACATGATTGATTGGATCTGATTGTTTTCTTTGCTTTTTACATGATATACTTATGCATTTATAAACTGCAATAAATATAAAATAAATTAATACAGATTAACAAGGAATTTTTAATGCTGGTAAGTGCTTGAAATAATTGAGGTAAACTATTTTAAAGTTTCATGCATGATATATAATGGCTGTTGCAAACTACTTAGAAAGCCATTATAGGGTACAGTATATGGCATTATTTTGCAATAAGAATACAGCTAGTAGGTCTCAGACCTGCATGCCTAAAGCCCACTCTTGTTAACCTTGTGCCCATACCAAAGAATCAATTCTGGCTACGCCACTGCTTCTCACAGCCCATGTCCCTTCTCTCAGCTCTCTCTGCTACTCTCCCAGCCCCTCTCACTCTCACAGCCTGTGACTAGTCCTCTCCCTTTCCCACAGCTCCTCTCAAAGTCCCTTTTCCCCTCATAGTTCCTCACCTCCTCCTCTTCCAGCCAGAATTCCTTTTATTTCCTCTCCCTCTACTTTAACAACCATCTCTCAGCCCCTTTCTAACCCTCATAGCTTGTCTGTCCCTTTTTCCCTTTGCAGCCCCTCTAGCAGTAGTTTTCACGTCTCTTCTCTACTGCATCTCAGGAAGCCTGTCTGCCCGACTCTGCTGCTACTCTCTGGTCCCCCATTGAGTAGACATTCCACAGCCAGCCAATAGGCTGCAGTGGTGAGCGGGAGCAGTAGAATCCCTTACTATCTGCCCTCACAGCCCTGTAGCACGGAGCTCTCAGCTCCCAATCCACAGAAGTGCAGGAGACATATTAGGGGGTGCTCAGGCACCCACAAAGCTGACACCTATGTTACCACCAAGGTCAGACTAACCGGCTCGTATATCTCAGACTCATCCTTACTTCCGCATGTGGAACCACATGCGCCTGCCTCCATGCAGGGCCGGGGCAAGAATGATCAGCCGCTCTAGGCTACCTTGTGATCTCTCTCTCTCTTTGCAATCTATGCATTGCGCTGTGCAACTCATTCACTTTCAAAAATGGTGCCCTCAGATCGACTGCAGCGGCCACCTAGTCCACCTGATGCCTCCCGCTGGCCCTGCCTCCATGCCTCAAATACAGCCACTTTGTGCATACTTTCTCAGGTTTGTGTGGACTCAGCATGGTTTGAAAATTGCATGTACGTATTTTTTGAGTGTTTCTTTGTTTTTTTTCTTTTTTCAAACTAGCTCCTCCCTTTAATAATGGGAACTTGTTCTTGACTTGCTGTTGTTTTTATATTATTTTTATTTTCTTAGCGTTATGGTGCATTGTTCAAGAATTCTTGGAAGTTATTTCATTTCATGTAAATGATTTAAACTTAATAAAGATAAAAGAAAAAAAAAAAAGAAAATTGCACGCGCACGCGTATGTTGAACGCACACACGAATAAGGCATTTTTTACGCATGCAATGCTTTTGGATCAGGGTCAGATTTAAGGTTTTGGCACCCAAAGGCAGAGTGCCATGGCAGCAACCCCTTTGACATTGTGCTGGCACACGACCCTAAAGCAAGCAGCAGGCTCCTCTTTGGCCTGGATATGTGGTGCCTTCAAAACTTGGCACCCCAGGCAGTTGCCCATGTCATCTCTTCCTAAATCCAGGCCTGCTTTGAACATTTACTTATTAGTGTAAAATCAAGCTATGGAGTCTGTTGCCAGAGGGCATGGTCAAGGCAAGAAGTATATAGCAGGGTTTAAAAGAGGTTTGAACATGTTCATGGAGCAAAAATCCATAAAACATTATTAGCCAGGTAGACTAAAAATGCCATCTACTTCTTGGTATGTGCTGGGTACTTGTTACCCAGACTGGCCACCACTGGAGATAAGAGGCTGGGCTCAATGGACCTTGTTTTGACCTAGCATGGCATTACTTAGTTCTTATATGAAGAAGAAACATCTTTAATCAATAATTTGCAGGACTCATTTTTTGTACAATCCTTGGAAACTACAGTGCTGAAGGCTCTAGTGTCACAGAAATAATACTTATTCAGTTAGGATGCTACTTTAAACCCTGTAATTCACCTAATTCCATCTGTTTTAGATAATTTCATTAGGGGAAGTTTACAAAAGTCACATAAATCTCTATATTATCAAGCACCAAGACAAAAATAGCATATGATGATTATTATTATTTAATTCTGCTTGCACACTATTTGAAAAAAAATATGACAATACCCCCCCAAATCAATTAAAAGAAATGGTTAGCATAAATTTTTTTAATGACCTGATATTCTGTCATTTCTTCTGCTTAGATATTAGCTTCTGCCAACTGTGAACAACTGGAAAGAGAAACCATGTCTTAATATCTAATGAAAATTTAATCATATTTTAAGGGTATTAAAAACCAATTGAACCATTCCTTCTGTGCCATGTTCTTTTAGCTATGGCATGTGCTCTGCACAGCAGCTGTGAATTAACAGGACTCTTGCATGGTTTTACATTTGCTAGTGAGTGACAGTATCATACTGGAGCTATGATTGATGATATTCTCTCAGTATATTAATCCCTGCTATGCCAAGATTGTGACACAGCAGGGGGTCCAATTCAGACCTACCTTATGTTGGGAAGGGTTTTGAAACACAAGATATAATTAATTTCTGTTAAATGCATGTCATTTTAAGTTGATATAAATATGGTGCAAATGATGTATGATCTATTCATTCACCAAGCCTTTACTGAAAGACTTTTAGTATTGCCACTCACTCTGTTAAAGGGAATGGACTTTTAGAAGTGCTATGAGAAAAACTGATGGATATGCCTATGCATAAGCAATTCTGTGTGTAATGTTTGTAAAAGACAAAGCCTACAAGAATCTGTTTATTAAGTATGCCAATTTTCAAATTAAGGGCTCTGTTCTGCAAAGCATCTGTGACAGAGTCCTTGTTAGTCAAGTATATTTATCAGATAGCCATAAATAGCCATTGAATATCCCTCAAACGTAGCCAAATATATTTATTCAACTACCTTTGCTAATCAGCCAGAGACAAAATATGAATATAAGAAATGCCATGCTGGGTCAGACCAAGGGCCATCAAGCCCAGCATTCTGTCTCTTTCGATGGCCAGTCCAGGTCACACATATCTGGCAGATCCCATAATGTAGATCTATTTCCTCTGTGGATCTTATAGAGTTTAAAAGGAGCTAGACTAGAAAAAAAAAACATGCACAATATAAAATTCAGGCTAGGCAGGAAACAAACAGCACAATCGAGAAAAAAATAAAACAGGTAGGAAAGCATTTGTTTCTAAGTACACTACTAAAGTGATTCTCATGTGAAAACTAAAAATATAGATGTCCATCTTCAAACGGAATTTAGATGAATAACATAATAGCCATTTAAGAAGGACATTTTCTAAAAGTCCCTTTTTGTGTGCGATAGCGAGATCGGGGCGGAGTCAGGGCGGAGTCGGCACCAGAAGAGGAGGGGGCGGGGCGGACGCGGCGAAGACATCACTGACGGCAAAAAAATAAGGCCCCTTATCGCTGCCAGTAACGCGCCCAATAGCACCACCTTTCACGGTGGCGCTATTGGTTTGCAAAAGCCGGCAGTGATCGCACCGCCGTTGTGCGATCACTGCTGGCTTTCGCAGGCCCGCCCCCTGCTTCACCCCCCCCCCCACGGCCCCCCGATACTGCACGATTCACTAAGTCCTGCGATTTTAGAAAATCCAGGCCTAAATGACATACCTGGCTATATTCATCCTGTATCCTGCTAAATTCTAGCTGGGTAACTAGCTAGAATTTAGCTGGATAAGTCAGGGGCATTCTGGGGGCAGGCAGGAGGGGTTTCAAGGAGGAGCGCAGTTAGCTGGATAAGTAAAATGGCATAGTCTGATATTTGGAGTTAGCCAGTACTGTAGCTGACCTAACTCTGGTAGGGCTGTAGGGCTGCTTCTTCTCAAGATATAGTTAACTATAAAAATAATAAATTATTACACTCTATTCTATTTGAAGCAAGTTCCAGAAATAAAACATCCATATTTAAAATCAGTGTGAGACAGTGATCATACCATTAACAACAATTTCATTTTTTATTAGAAAATTTCCTCCCAGCTAACTTATAAAGGCTTGTTTCAAAAAGTGAGCGTTAAAATGTTTCTTAAAAAGCTTAATACATAAATATAGAGCATAACTGCATGGGCAGTGTATTCCATGAGCTGGGGCTGGCCACCGAGTAGGCCCTTCCTCTTGCCTCTGACAAATAAACATCACTGATGGGAAAAAGGTACACATTTCATCTTCCCCCCCCCCCCCCCCCCCCCCACACACACACACACACACTTTATGATATGGATCCTCTATTTTCTTCTTCTTCTATTAGACTAGGAAAGAACTGCAAATAATAAATAAATAGGTGATTGTTTTATGTCATATATCTTTTAAATGAGGGGTAGGCAACTCCAGCTCTCGAATGTGAGAAAAATGTGTCATGAAATGTCTTCATTTTGTTAATAGACAAGGCCTTTTGGTTTTATGCAGTAGGTAGATTCTGCAGCAAAGGATAACCAAATTGTTGCATTTGTCTTCAACTCCCACCCCACTCAGTATCAACTCCTATCCTTTTTCTATATATCTCTATTCTTCCCTTCCCATCCCACTATCATCTAGTGCTCCTTCTCTTCTACTCTTCTCTCCTCTCACTATTTCGTCCTACTTCCCCCACTATCATGTACCTCCTCTCTTTCACTGTCTCTGCTTGTAACTGCTGCAACCACTGTTCCTTCCCTTTTTCTTGCAGCTGCTTCAGCCATTGCCGATTTACTCACCATTGTTGTGGCCAGACCTCATCGTTTCACGTACTAACTCAGAAGACTGCATAGAACTGAGAACAACACAGAGGTGGGTGGTACCTTATAGACCATAAGATTTATTAAGGCAAAAGCTTTTGAGAACAAAGCATATACCTCAATAAATCTGTCTATAAGCAATCTATAAGGTGCCACTAGCCTCTCTGTTGTTTTTGCTAGTACAGTCTACGATGGGTAACTCTCTGGCAAAACTGAGAGTATTTCCGGGAATATGGAGGTACTGCTAAGCCTTATAGATCTTAATTATCTAAAGCATTATAATCCAGCAATGGCAACAATACTGGAATTGTCAGCCAAACTACAAAGATCAAAGGCATATAATTTTTCTCATGTTCAGATAGAGAAATGTTTGATCCAGGGCTCCACTGCAGCTAAGCAAGCCTGGATTTATCAATAGGCATAAAAGGGCAGCAAAAATCTGGGGGGCAGCAGGCCAGCTAAAGATTTAAGAACATGCCATACTGGGTCAGACCAAGGGCCATCAAGCCCAGCATCCTGAAAAGCAATGCCAGGGGCCTCTGTCACCCTCTGTGCCTGCGCTGACTGCTCTTCCTCCTCCTCATCAGTTTCATCTCTCCCCTGCTGCACTGAAGTGGAGGCTAAGACAGGACTAACTGATCCTCCCAAAGATTTGTCACCTATTACTTCTTCCATTTCAGATGAGAATCCCATACAAGATGATTCTTCATCTGAATCAGTAGCAAACAGTGACTGCGCTACATTTTCAACGCTAAGTGTTAGTCGAGACTTCTGTCCCCCTGCTGCTTTTGGGTGTCGACATTTTGTCTGGCATGACTCAGCCTCCCCTTCCCTCACCTCCAAAACTACAGGGCCAGAAACAGGTGGTGGCGATGGCGATGTATTTTGGTCAGATTTCATTTTTTTCGGGATGGAACTGCCTGCCCCTACAAAGAGTTTAGATTGCGACAGGTGCCTTTTTAACTTTAATGGGGGAGTGGCACTAGTGTCTTTTGAAGTGCCTCCTCTGCCAGTCCCAATCACTTGACTACATCTAGCTTTCCCTGACATTATGGATTTAATGTCACTGCCTAGTGCCTACCCTCTGCCCCCTGTCACGGTGCCTTCATGTGCAATAATGTGATATGTGTGGTGTGCACACACACGCAGCTTGCTTGTAAGCACAAAAGAGGCAGACTGGGCACTTGACTGCACAGACCATCCCAATAATAAAGATCAGTCTGTTAAACTACCCACTGCCCACTGTCACGGTGCCTTGCTATGAACTAATGTAACGTGTGTGCTGTGCACACACACGCAGCTTGCTTGTAAGCACAAAAGAGGCAGACTGGGCACTTGACTGCAAAGACCGCCCCAATAATAAAGTTGAGTCTGTTAAACTACCCACTGCCCACTGAAGCCCAGTGCACAGAGAGACTGAGTGACTTGAATTGTACAAACTCAGTTTAAAAAAGCAGGAATTGTTGGCACACCAGGAAAATGGATGAAAATATATCTCTCCCAGCCACAACACCCAAATGGTATTTGCTTGGACACTAGCCCACAGGGTGAATGAAAAAAAATGGCACTGCTAGCAGCTTCTCTCCCTGGCACAGCATCTCAGATCACCTAAATAATAAACTCCTTCAAAAAAACACAAACAGGGCTAACTGGCACAGACACTGCAGCCAAATTAAGAATAAAAATCTGTTTTCCTCTTTCCTAACTAGCCAAAATTGCTCTCAGTGCAGCCTCCTTCTACAAAGCCCACCTCCCCACACCACCCCTGCAAAGAAAGTGCATGGCACACCTCGTGCTAATGTATATATAGTGCTGGCTGATTAGTAAAATCCTCACAGAGCACTGAATGACAGCGTGATTGGCTGCATTCAGTGCATTTCACAAAATGTCAGCGCTGATACGCTGCATTCCGGTATCCATGCCAACCTGTCTGACCCTTTCCTGTGACTCACAGGGTGCATCATAACATGTGGGGGTAAGTAGATTGTGGCTACTAGGGGTGTGGCTATTAGGGGATCAGCAGAGGATGCTCTAGTGGTGTGGAGATGGGGGCTGATTAGTGTGTACATGGGGAGTCACTAGTAGGGCCTTTAGGGGTGTGGAGATGGCTGGTTAGTGTGTGCATATAGCAGGGCTTCCCAAACCTGTCCTGGGGACCCCACAGCAAGTCAGGTTTTTCAGAATATCCACAATGGATATGCATGAGATAAATTTGCATATCATGAAGATACAGTATATGCAAATTTATCTCATGCGTATTCATTGTGGATATCCTGAAAAGCCCTGGCATAAGGTGTCACTAGGAGGAGCCCCAATTGGTAGGGTAAAAGTAAATAGGTAGCTATGGGTATAGTAACAGGTGTATATTCCATTGATAGCATGATCATTGTATATGTGTTGCAAATATAATGCAAGAGTGAAATTGTAGGCAAGGATAACAAAGGATGACTTAAACCAATAGTCACAAGTATAGTAAAGGTGAAATTATGTCCTCTGGGACATGTAGTAGATTTAATGGTGTCCCCAATAGCAAAGTAAATCTATGTCTTTCTTTCAGAAGCACAAGATTTGGCCTTGTCATATGGCTCTTGTTACTCTCAAAAGCTGTGCACTCTCTGTAAAGCGATATTCCCAATGGTTGACTGCCCAGCTTGCTCCTACGTGAAAAGGAGTACCACAGCAGTTCATGGAGTGTCTCCGTTCTAGGGCCTGATAGCAGCACTCACTTCTAGGTGCATTAAGGAAATGCAAAGAGCCATGCTACTTACTCCAGACATCAGTCGAAAACATAGATATACTTACCAGTATGCAGGTCACAGTAATAGCTACAATGCACGCTCAAATTTGTATTCCTATTTCTCTATATAAATTGAAGATCTGAAGAAGAAAGCCTGGGAGCTGCCACACTAAAAATGAAGGTGGCTGGGCCAGCTCCATGCCAGGTGGGATGGGGCCAGAGGTAAGTTTATGAATCATGAGTTTTGAATATGATCATAGAGCCATCACAGTCAGGAACCATGGCAACAGCTTTACATCTAAACAGTTGTTTTGCCCAGGAGAGGAGGCAGCAGGAATGAGCAGATGTGCTGGTAGCATCAGAGCGAGGTTGGTGGAGGCAAGAGGGAGATGTGGAGAAGAAGGAAGTAAAAGGCAGGAGGCAGATACTGTGGTTGGGGGTTAAGAGATAGGGGAGTGGATGCTGAGGATGGGGGAAAAAAGAGGCAGGGAAAGGATACTGGAGATGAAGAGTAAGAAGCAGGGGTGAGGATGTTGGGGAAGGGGGTTAAAAGGGCAGAGGGCAGCAGGAAAATTTCCCCACTGCTCACTTATAGAGAAAGCTTGCACATACTCTTACCCTTGCTAATCCATGACAAGGAGGGGACACATTTGCCCTAGAACCAGCCCTGTTCATGATATGGCCATCTATGAGGTTTGTATATGATGTATGTCCTGTTTCCATCACCATCCACACTATTAGTCTACTACTCTTGACAAAGGGCAATCATATATCCTAGCCCTGCTGGATATTTCCGCAGCATTCGACACGGTCCATCACATTCTACTAATCGAGCGACTAAAAGAAATAGGTATAACTGACACTGCCCTCTCCTGGTTCAAATCATACCTTTCCAACAGGCAGTACCAAGTAAAAAGTGGGCCCTGCCAATCAAAACCTGTCAACCTGCAACAGGGAGTCCCCCAAGGCTCCGCACTATCCTCCACCATGTTCAATATATATCTTTTACCCCTCTGCCAACTGCTATCAAAACTCGGCCTCCCACACTTCATATATGCTGACGATGTTCAGGTCCTGATTCCTGTAACAGACACCGTACCCATGGCCCTAAAAACTTGGGAAACCGCTCTAGCAGCCATCAGCTCCCTACTCGCCAACAATTATTTAGCACTCAATGCCTCCAAAACAGAGCTCCTCTTCATCTCACCCCCTCACAACAACCACTATTCCACCCTACACCCACCCCTCCCCATCCCCGAATTCACTCAACAAGTGCGAAGCCTTGGTGTTGTTCTAGACAACCACCTTAACTTGAAGAAATTCATTAACTCAACATTGAAAGAGGGTTTCTTCAAGCTCCACACACTCAAAAAACTGAAACCCTTACTCCACATAAACGATTTCCGCACAGTCCTGCAAGCTACCATTCTTGCCAAGCTTGACTATTATAATGCCATCCTCCTAAGGCCTCCCAAAAAATGCCCTACGGCCCTTACAGATGCTCCAAAATTCAGCAGCGCCCATACTCACCAATGCCCACCGAGGAGATCACATCACCCCGTCCTCCAGCATCTACACTGGCTGCCAATCAATTCCAGAATCATTTACAAAACACTCACACTCATCCACAAAACCACCTACAACCAAGACATGTCATGGTTCAAAGATCACCTCCGACTCCGCCCCCATAACAGACCCACCAGGGCACAGCACCTTGCCATGATGCACACTCCCTCTCCAAAGCTGTCCAAACTTAAATCCACCAAAACACGTGCCCTCTCCCTAGCTGGACCCACCCTCTGGAACAGAATGCCCCCAAACCTGCACTTAGAATCTTGTCAAAAAAGATTCAAACAGAACCTCAAGACCTGGCTCTTTAAACAGGCTTTCACCTAATCCCTTCTCACAATCCCCCAATTACCACCCTCTCTCTCCTTGAATATACTATCACTCTACCCAGTATGATCCAGCTTGTTCCCCCCTCACCCGTCCACTTTCCTATTACATCTGACCCTGTCCATATCACCTGCCACCTTTCCCTCACTTCTTCCATTATCTCATCCAGGTATTTCTCATCTCAGATAACTTCCCCTCCCCTGGCCTAAGTCCGATTTCCTATTACATTTGTTACTATTATGCCTTGCTACCCTCATTTAACTTAACCGCCTCAACATAATCCCTGTAAAAGTTCTCCCTGCCATCTATTCCAAATATTCATGCTTATTTTGAATTATCGTTCTCTTTATAACCAGTTAGCTATATAGCATGTTGTGTTACTTGTTCAAACTTATCACGGTTTACTTTATTTACATAGAAACATAGAAACATAGAAATGACGGCAGAAGAAGACCAAATGGCCCATCAAGTCTGCCCAGCAAGCTACGCACTTTATCCATTTTTTTTCCCCTTTTTCTCTCTCCCACTTTGTTATTTGTTCTCTGTAAAGCCTGTTGCAGTTTTAGTTTTCTGTGAACCGAGATGATGTTCCCAACGTATCCCGGTATATAAAAACACTTAAATAAATAAATAAATAAATACTCAGGAAGGCCCAGTCTCTGCCCTGAAGTTTAACAAATTCTCATGCAAACATATTTTGCCTTTTTCATTTCTCTGGATCACAGGCAGCACAGTCATGAAGTGTTACTTAGAAAGCACCCTCAAGCCTAGCTGGAAACTCTTCATGCTGTTCAAACCCATTCCTAAAATTTTACCACTTATAGTATATACATCCTAGCCTATAAATACCCAAACACTATTTCCTACATCATGGCCCATGACCACAACCCTTCCCTAACTATTCTAACAGAGAGTCTACTTTCGAGCCAATATCCCAAATGAAGCACCATCTAGTCTAATACTGCTGAACTGAAGCTTCCTATTTCAAGTAACCATTCTATGACCTTGCCATCACCTATATGACGTGAATGTCCCATAGTTAAGAACAAAATAATTGCCATATTGGTTGAGACCAAGGGTCCATCAAGCCCAGTATCCTGTTTTCAACAGTATCCAATCCCAAATAGTAAATAAATCCCATGCTGCTATTGTGCAGTGATAAGTAGTGCCTATTCCGTAAGTCTACTTGGTTAATAACTGTTTATGGACTTCTACTTCAAGAACTTGTTCAAACCTTTTTTAAACCTAACTATGTTAATTGTCTTAACCACATACTCTAGCAATGAATTCCAAAGGTTAATTGTGCATTAAGCAAGAAATAATTCTCTCCAATTTGTTTGAATGTGCTACTTATTAACTTCATGGAGTGTCCCAAAGTCTTTGTATTTTTTGAAAGAGTAAATAACTGATTTATATTTGCCCGTTCTATTCCACTCATGATTTTATAGACCTCTGTCATAACCTCTCTCAGCTGCCTTTCTCCAAGCTAAACAGTACGAACCTCTTTAGCCTTTCCTCGAAGGGGGTGCCATTCTCTTCCATCCCCTTTATCATGTTAGTTGCCTTCTCTGTACCTTTTCCAATGTAGCTATATCTTTTCTGAGATGCGGCAAACAAAACTACACACAGGACTCCAGGTGTGGCCTCACCATTTAATGATACAAATATGACATTTGCCGTTTTATTCTCCATTCCTTTCCTAATAATTCCTAACATTCTGTTTGCTTTCTTGACTGCCTCCACACACTGAACCAAGGTTTTCAAAACAATGTCTACTATGACGCCCAAATTCTTTTTCTGGGTGGTCACTCCTAACATGGAACCCAAATTGCGTAACATCAGTGGGGGAACTTTTCCCCATGTGCATCACTTTGCAGTTGTCCACATTAAATTTCATCTGCCATTTGAATGCTCAGTCTTTCAGTCTCACAAAATTCTCCTGAAATTTTTCACAATTTGCTTGTGATAAACTCAGAATAATTTTGTGTCATCTGCAAATTTTATCACCTCACTTGCTGTTCCCCTTTCCAGATCATTTATAAATATAGCAAAAAGAATAAGTACCAGAACAGATCCCTGAGGCACTCCACTGTTTATCCTTCTCCACTGAGAAAGCTGACCATTTAATCCTATTTTCTGTTTCCTAGCATTTAACCAGTTTGCAATCCAGAATAGGACATTGCCTCCTATCTGGTGACTTTTTAATTTTCCCAGGAGTCTCTCATGGGGCACTTTGTCATATGCTTTTTAAAAATCCAAATGTACTACATCCTCTGGCTCACCATTGTCCACAGATTTATTCTGCCTCTCTGTGTTGCTTGAATACTGAAATTTTTCATTTTTTTTCTAGCTGTTAATAGCCTAAGAATTTTTTTACTAGTCATTATTTTAAATTCCCTATATTTTAAAGAAAGAAATTAAGGGGCTTTTACATACAAGATTTATTTATTCCATCGCACCCTCTCCTCTCCTATGCACCCGTATGATGTTTTCTTCTTAAATGCTGTTTCCAAGGACTTAGGTTAAATGAATAATATTAGTAACAATCTATCAACTTGTATATTAGTCAAGATAACACTATACAAATCCCCTCACTGACATTCAACAGAATGTCTCTTATTCAGTGTAACAATTGTGGTGTTTATGTCCCCAGGCTTACCATTTGGAGATTTAATTATTGTCCAGTTTGCCTCCAGCTGTCTGCAGTGAAAAAGGAACTGAATCATCTGGTAGAGGAATTGTCTAGGCTTTGAAAAATCTCCCCTATCTCACAGCATCCAGAAGACCACACCCAACTTCCACAGAGGATTCAGAAACCCAAGAAAAAATCGATTACTGTAGACTCTAGTAAAATTGGATCTGTGACACAGATACACCCAGTCTACTCAACTAAGCACATCCAGAATATCTGTCCCCACTTCCAGGGAGGAGTCAGAAGTCCAGGAATAAATGGATTATAGTAGGCTCTGATAGAATAAGGCCTGTATCAAAGAGTCATCCACTCTCCATGATGATACCCTTACATAATGCATTTTCTGTACTGGAAAATGAAGCTCCTCCTTTAACTGAAAATTAAGTGGTATCTGAAATGGAAGAAGACGCTCACTGCAACTGAAAAGCTTTTAACATTTTCAAACCTCATGAAAGAAAGTTTCTTTTGCTGGGAGACTTGATCATTAGAGAAACTAATTTGAGAACTTATTTTTGAGGGGGCACAACAGTTAAAAGCGTCTCATAATTCTCAGCTGGTGGAAATACAAAACAGGTAGTCAATGAAATTATAGAAGAAAGACTCTAATATCAATGTTATCATCCATCTGGGGACCAATAAACATGTGGATAAAGGTGAACCGGTAGATGCAGTGTATTTGGATTTTCAGAAGGCTTTTGAGAAAGTCCCTCATGAGAGGCTTCTAAGAAAACTAAAAAGTCATGGGATAGGAGGCAATGTCCTTTCATGGATTACAAACTGGTTAAAAGACAGGAAACAGAGAGTATGATTAAATGGTCAATTTTCTCAGTGGAAAAGAGTAAACAGTAGAGTGCCTCAGGGATCTGTACTTGGACCGGTGCTTTTCAATATATATATAAATGATCTGGAAAGGAATACGATGAGTGAGGTTATCAAATTTGTGGACGATACAAAATTATTCAGAGTAGTTAAATCACTAGCAGATTGTGATTCATTATTGGAGGACCTTGCAAGACTGGAAGATTGGGCATCCAAATGGCAGATGAAATTTAATGTGGACAAGTGCAAGGTGTTGCAGATAGGAAAAATAACCCTTGCTGTAGTTACACGATGTTATGTTCCATATTAGGAGCTACCACCTAGTGGTTTATTAACCCCTTCAACTATATCTTTTTTGAGATGCGGTGACCAAAATTCTGCACAGTACAATTCTGGTAATTTCTACCACTGACTCCCATCTTCCAGTAAGTTCCAGTAATACACACTCCCACCTCTCTGCATAGCCTTGTATCCCCATTACCCCCAATATGTTTCAGTAACCCCAAGTATTGACTAGTATGTCCCAATTACCAGCCAATATGGCACAGTCTATCTCAGGTACACTCACTCACTCACATACCCCTTTTAAACCCTGTCTATCCCATGTACCCTCACTCTTACCCCTCCCATGTATTTATTTATGCTTTTTATATACTGTCATTCCATAGGTAGATCACAATGGTTTACAAATATAGCATTGAATTACATTGTAAAAAGGTAAAAATTTCAAACAGCATTAATATAGAACTGTGAATTAAAATTATAAAAGATGTGAGAGAGTTATTAATTACTTCAACAATGGAAGATAATTCCAGGGAATTATTCAAATAGAAGATTTAAGAGATTATAAAAGAGATAGAAAAATTAAGAGAAGAATCAGTCTTTTTACTAAGTAAATTTGAATAATTTCAGGTGAGTTCATAGGCTTTTTTGAAGAGCCATATTTTGAGATCTTGTTTGAATTTCTTTTTTTCAGTTGTTAGTCTTAGTGAACTGTATGGCCCAGTGTGTCCCAGAGCCTCCCCTGTATGACCCAAGTGTGTCCCAATTTGGCCCCAACAGGTCCCAGTCTGTCCTTGGTACACTCTCTCTCACCCCCTAGCCTGATCCTGTGTCCACTCACCTGGAGAAGCCAACCTGCCAAATGCCAATTCAGAAATCAAAAGGAAACTTTGCACTTGTGTGTGTAAATAATCAGTAGTAAATGAACATGCATGAGTTGGATGACGTTTGTGGGTACATCTTTAAAATACCTCATTTTGCATGTACATGCAACCCTGCCCTATCACGCTCCTAAAATGCCCTTTTGCATGTGTATTTTTGCTCACATATGTGCATACACAGGTGTATGTGACCTCTTTTTAAAATACACATTACGAGCGATTTGGGTCACGTACACGCATATGTGACTTTATTATGAAAGTAGGCCTTTGAAAATTCACCTGTTTGTGCACTTTTTTATGAAATTAATAAAAGTAAATATTTGGATTTGATAAAATGAACTGAAAATGGCCAGAATAGGTTTGGGAAAGCTATTAGTTTAAAACAAATGTGCATTCGTTTTATACTTCGTAAATGTAGGTGTTTAAAATTATCTTCGGTGTATCTCATTAAAAATGGCAAATAAAAAAAGTTTACTCATTCATAAAATTTCACAAAAGCCCACAATCATGTATGTCAGGATCTGAGGAAAGTTTCATCCAGTGGAAATTGTTAGGATTTGTAGGTATGTGGGCGCTGGGCTGAGGTGAGAGATGGTACCGCCCACAGGGAGGAGCCCTATGAGCCTCACCATTGGGAGGTGAGGTCTCAGCTGATGTCAGACACAGATAAATTACTAGAGTGTTTATTAAAGTAGAGTGGCATTGCCCGTGGAGCGGGGACTGCAGGAAAAAGTCACACAGGCACAGAGGTGCCACAGAGTCTGTGAAGTGGGGAATACCCAAGGAGGATACCTCAGAAGAGATGATACGGCAATATGTCCGCAGAGTAGGGATGTGAATCGGTGCTGGAATCGGTTCCGGTTTCGGTTTTGTGGCCCATTGGGAAATTCTGTTTCCCGTGGTCCAAACATTTTTTTTAATCAGCTGCGCCCGAGCCGAAAAACAAAAAACCCACCCCGACCCTTTAAATCAAATTCTTTAGAATCCCCCACCCTCCGACCTCCCCAAAAATTTTCTAAAGTATCCAGTGGTCCAGCGGGGGTCCCGGAAGCGATCTCCTACTCTCAAGCTGTTGGCTGCCACTAATCAAAATGGCGCAGATGGCACTTTGCCCTTACCATGTGACAGGGGCTATCGGTGCCATTGGCTGGCCCCTGTCACATAGTAGGAGCAATGGACGGCCGGCGCCATCTTTAAAAATGTCCAGGGAGGCCCGGGAACAGGAGCGAGTAGGCCAGCGATAGCTGGCAGAGACGGCCAGTCCACCCAACAAAGTCAAAGCAGGGGAGCAAGAGGTGAGCAACAGTGGCCGCAGCCATCTGCCATCTGCGACCAACAGGCATAACAGAAATGTTCCTTGAACACCACATTAATGATTGCCATTTTATACAAGTTTGATATCTTTCTCAAATATTGAGCTTGCATCAAATTGCAGGAAACAGGCATGGACTCCAGGTGAATCAGATTATTTACTCTTTCTAGATCTTTCTTAGTAATTGGTTTCCAAGATATATGTCTCGATCCAATAATGGGTCACAGACAATTTATAGAGAAATCTGTGGGGGAAACCCGATATTTTAAATCGAAATCGAAAGATCCCTTAGATCTTAGTAATTTGAGGCCAATAGCATTGATTCCTTCACTGGCTAAAATTATAGAATCAGCAGTTTTAAAACAACTTTCTAACTTCCTGAGTGACAATGATATTTTGCATGCAGGCCAGCATGGCTTTAGGAAAGGCCATTAGACAGAAACTCTATTATTTTCTTGTTTTGATACAGTTTTTCGAGGGTTTGACGCTTATACAGATTACATTCTTATTTCTTTGGATATTTCCGCCGCATTCGATACCCTCAATCACCATATACTTCTAGCAGGTTTACAGTCTATAGGCATTCAATCCACTGTTTTGTCCTGGTTTCGATCTTTTCTAACAAATCGTTCTTTATATGTACATGTTAATAACCATTGTTCAGATTCATTCAATTCTTCATCTGGGGTTCCACAGGGTTCATCATTGTCTCCATTACTCTTTAACATATATTTGCTTCCTCTTTGCCATATTCTCACAACTTTAAGGGGCGGATTTTCAGCGCCCTGCTCACCTAAATCCGCCCAAAACCGGGCGGATTTAGGCGAGCAGGGCCCTGCGCGCCGGTAAGCCTATTTTACATAGGCCTACCGGCGCGCGCAGACCCCGGGACTCGCGTACGTCCCGGGGTTTTCGGAGGGGGGCGTGTCGGGGGCATGTCGGGGGGCGGGCCCGGCCGACGCGGCGTTTCGGGGGCGTGTCGGCCGCGTTTTGGGGGCGGGTACGGGGCGTGGCTACGGCCCGGGGGCGTGGCCGCGCCCTCCGTACCCGCCCCCAGGTCGCGGCCCGGCGCGCAGCAGGCCCGCTGGCGCGCGGGGATTTACGTCTCCCTCCGGGAGGCGTAAATCCCCCGACAAAGGTAAGGGGGGGGTGTAGACAGGGCCGGGCGGGTGGGTTAGGTAGGGGAAGGGAGGGTAAGGTGAGGGGAGGGCAAAGGAAAGTTCCCTCCGAGGCCGCTCCGATTTCGGAGCGGCCTTGGAGGGAACGGGGGGAGGCAGCGCGGCTCGGCGCGCGCAGGCTATACAAAATCGATAGCCTTGCGCGCGCCGATCCAGGATTTTAGTGGATACGCGCGGCTCCGCGCGTATCTACTAAAATCCAGCGTACTTTTGCTTGAGTCTGATGCGCAAGCAAAAGTAGGCTGTTCGCGCGCCTCTTAAAATCTACCCCTAAATGTATACTTCCGAATATATGCTGACGATATTCAGTTACTCTTTCCTTTAAAAAATTCATGGTCTGAAACTTTTTCTCTAATATCTTTGGTCCTTACTACGATCAACACATGGTTAGACCACAACCGCTTAAAATTGAACCCTTCAAAAACTATGATTACACATCTTTCATCCATTTCAGAATCCTCCATAGGCCCTCCTTCTCATCTAAACTTTAAAGGTATTTCAATTCCTGTCAGTACTTCATCTATTAGCTTAGGTATTACAATCAATTCCAATCTTTCTATGGTTAATCATATTTCCAACATTACAAAAAAATCATTCTATAAATTACATTTATTGAAGAGAATTCGACCTCTTCTTTTCTTCAAAGATTATCGTACAGTATTACAGTCTTTAATTTTTTCAGGTATGGATTATTGCAACGCCTTATTCTTAGGTTTATCTGATTCTGTTTTATATCCTTTACAAATGATACAGAACTCTGCTGCTCGGGTATTAGTAGGTATTTCACGTCGAACTCACATCACACCAGTTTTACTTTCACTTCATTGGCTACCAATTAAATATCGAATTCAATTTAAAGTATTATCAATTATTCATTCTCTCATCTATAACACCTCTTCTACTTGGCTATGTACCAATCTTCGCATATATGAACCTACCAGACATCTCAGATCTTTTTCAAAAAACTTATTAGATATTCCTACTGTCAAATTGGCAAAACTTGAACTAACCAGAAAAAGAGCATTCTCAGTAGCAGGTCCTGTTTTATGGAATTCACTTCCAGATTACCTCCGTCTTACTTCATCAATACAACAATTCAAAAAACTATTGAAAACTTATCTATTTCAGAAAGCATATACCTTAACCACTAATTCATAAAACAACTTCCATTCATTCCAACTGCTTCCTCTCAATTTATACACATTCACATGACATAATATTTCCTTTTGTTAATTTATTTGAAAATTGCTGGACATGAATGTATACTGCGCTATGTTAGCTTTTTATTTGTTTTATTTTGTTTTATTTTGTCTAGTTTATTTATTGTGTATGTTTGGTTGTAAACCGTTTTGATTAATTCTTTGAATTGTAAAAGCGGTATATAAACATTTTTAAATAAAATAAATAAATAAAAATTTTACAACTGGATGCCACAAAGATGAATCTCAGCAACAGAGAGACAGAGATTGCAAAAGATGGATATTGATAGGTATCTTCCTGCCAAGACCCTATCTCAGCAGATATAGCAAAAAACAGATGAGAACTTTAACCAGCATATCAAGATCTGCTTGGTTGGTGTTGACTATAAACCACTGTCAGGGTGATGCAATATTGTGCGCTGAGCCTAGTACGCAGGTTAATGAGCAATTAGATGCACATTTTGGATGCATTAGGCTAACACTCGATGCAATAATGGGATTAGTGCATCAAAAATGTATGTCCAAATCAGCGTGTAGCTAATAGCGCTCCTCGTGTAAATGCGTGTAGATGCGTCTATTAGCTATTACCACCTAATGCAAAAAATCACTGAGTGCCTGATGCGCGTGGTTTTTTTTGTTTGTTTTTTAAATTATCTGTTTATTAAGCTTTTTCAATGATACATTTATATACAATTGAAAGGAAAAAACAATGTAATGATGATATGCTCTTTACATAATAATTCCAAAATTATTTCATAGGCAACTTACTTACTATCATTAGTCATTACATCTCTTAGCCCTCAATACAATACGGGACATTCACCCCATGAGACTACTTTTAATACTGAAAGCTGAAGCTCTAGGCAGGAATTGTATATTTTACTGAACAATTTATCCTCTTTGAGGTTACACATGCTCTGGAATCAGGCTACTTACAGGCCTGGCAATCAATCTATCATTTATAAACTTTTCCAACTGAAAAAGCTGAAAAAAAGTATAACTTAAATCTTTAAATTTGACAAGGCATTTACAGGGAAATCTAAGAAAAAACTGTGCCCCCAGTTGTACTACTCTTGATCTTAATTCTAAAAATTGTTTTCTCCTTAACTGTGTTTCTCGTAACTCCTTAACTGTGTAACTTGTACTCTCATACCCATAAATAACTCAGCTTTATTACAAAATAAACTCTGAGTACCCAATCCCTATCAGAGTCCAATAGGAAAGAAATTATCAATGTTGCTGGTTGGGCCTCTTCTTCTGCCAAGGTTTCCAGAATTTCAGATAAATTTAATGGAGACAACATTTGTATTTCTCTACCTTCAACTGAGACTTTTTTCCTTGTGGGAAGGTAATAAATCTTCGATAATGGGGGCAGCATAGTTAGTGGTAATTTCAAACTTTCCAGTGCAAACTTATTCCACATTTCTACAGGAGTGACTGTGATCTTCCTGGGAAAATTGATTAACCTCAGGTTCTTACTTTTCTGTTGGTTATCAATATTTTCAAATTTCCTTAAGAAATATAAATTATCCTTTACCAATCCTTGGTATTGCTTTCTCATCTCCCCCATTTCTGATTTTAATATATCCACTTCCCGTTTATTTTCTGTATATTGTTCTTTCAATTCTAATATTTGTGCTCCAGTTGTTTCACTTTCCTTGCTATAGGTCTAATTTGTAAGGACACATTCTTATTCACAGTCTCAATTGCCAACCATATTGATTCTAGAAAAAATTTCAGGTCTTACCATCGGGGCCAAATCTGGTTCAGATTCCTGCAATGTGCCTTCGTCAAAATCTTCTCCATTCTGCCATGAAGCAAACCGTTCCATGGCATGTTTTTCTCCTCGAGGTTCTCCTCCGTCCAACCCTGGAACACCTGGTTGCCCCGCACTGGTCGGAGCTTCCTCCACTCTTCGCAGAGCCCCTTCCCTGGCGTGACCCGGTAACACCTCCAGGTGGGTCAGGTTAGCCGTCCAACCTGCTGCAGGGTTATCGGGAGCTTAGTGACTCATTTACCTATTGCATCGAGCACCCAGGAGCATGTTCAAAAAACGTGCATCCAGTTTGGCCGCACGTTTTTGTGCGTTCTTTATTGCATTGGCCTGTGTGTAAATAAGCCAAGTCAGAGAGGAGAAAAACAACTTCTTCCTAAGATCAGAATTCAGAGTCAACCAAGGAGAGTCCATTGGACAGTGCTGTGCCCCCATCCAGAGATGAAGGAAGAATTTGCAGACATGACAACATGTTGTAGGATCCCTTGAGAACTTAAGGGAGGGGCAAAGACCTGCTATGCAGAGAAAACACCACCACACACTAAATGATTATGCATGAACTTTATGCATAAGGCATAGGCTGGCTAGTATACGAAAGAGCTGAATACCCGAAGAGGGGCTGACTACCCAAGGGACAGAGATGACACGAAAGATCCCTTGCAACCCCTGTGTGGAGGAAGGAGGATCACGTGTGGCCAAGAGACTGAAAAGATAGGAAAGCCCTACCTGGTATCTGACAGATGGTAAAAGTGTATGATGAGAGGAAAGCCTTATCTTGGTACCAGAAACCCTACCTCAAAGTCCGGGACAGTTCAGAGCAGAGAGATGCCTCCTCAATCAGCCTGTACCCGAACCCAGGAAGCAAGCCTGTCCCCCAAGACAATCCCCAAGATCTCCAGCCAGAGACAGCTCTAGAGGTAAATAGAGAGAATCTGCTGAAGTTATTGGTGATAGTAAGTTAATTATCGGTTATAAATATATTGCAGGTCAAGGTTTCTGGCATGTTTAAAGCCACTAATGATGCAGATCTTTTTTCAGTATAAACTGGTGCTTTGTAGCAAGGATTTTAAAGGTATGTGCTGTTTATCTTTTTTTAAATGCTAAACCTGCAAAGTCTGACAAATAAAAGTCTAATGCTGTAGATAAAACACGTTGTCATTCCTGAATGATTTGGATTGTGTATGGGTGTAGGAGGTAATAGGGAAGAATGGTCTATAGCACTACTACCCCGATAGGTGTGGGGGAGGGGGTACATGAGCTACACCATAGCAGACAGGTCCCCGAACCCTTCATATCGCTAACAGATCCATAGGAAAACAGCTGGAAAATTCAAGAAAAAAAAGCAAGACAGTTATTGATTTGTGGCATGACAAGGTCAACATTCAAGTTCTACAAGCCATCACATTGCAATAAGGATTTTTTAAGTTTTTTTTTCATATGTGATGCTGCAATTTTATTGTACCTCAAACAAGATCTGAAATGGAATATGTAGCTAATCTCTGTGATGTTAAATTTGTCATAAAGGATGAGAAAGAGTTCTTGAGGATGTCTAAGCCACACTTGCTATAATCTAGTCAGATAGAGAGAACTGTATTAGAATGAGCAAGTAGTTCATCTCATGAGATGAAGGCTAAATATGAAGGTAAAGGCTAGTTGTAAATTAGAAGATATGCTTGTGGATAATTAATAGGGTTGTCGTCATTTTAGAAAGAGAACTGGGAGTAATAAAATATTAGATGAAAATGTTAAGATAAAATATGTTGCCATTTACCAGATGGACAGTACACATCTAGCAGCACAGAGAATGGCAGTCACCCAAAGCAGACTTCAGATCAGATCACAGCACCTCAAACTCTGCTTATATTTTAGCACTGTAACTGCATTTCAAAACTGAGAAGATCATTCCAAAACACAATATCCTTTATATCCATCATGTAGAATGCTGAAGTCTCAAGCTGAATCCAGATACTTCAGGGTGAGATTTTCAAAGTGACTTATGTGCATGAAACCCTGTGGCACTTTGAAAACCAATCAGGAGGTTGTGCATGTAAAAGTACATAGAAATCCCTTTCCAGGGCGATGAAAGTATTTGCACACGTTTTCAATTTTGGAAAGTATGTGCCTAAATGTACATGCAACACTTTACACCTGTAGGTGTGCGAACAGGGACAATCCACAGATGTGTATGCGCAAACAAGGACATCCCACAAATTTTCAAAACAGGTATATGTTGTTATAAAATCACCCTCTAAAACCCAACTTTCAAAAATGTCAGTGGTATACCATTTGAGCATATAAGTGGGGGCATTGAGATTATAAAATACTAGAGATGTGAATCGTGTCCTCGATCGTCTTAACGATCAATTTCGGCTGGGAGGGGGAGGGAATCGTTTCGTTGCCGTTTGGGTGTGTAGAGTATCGGGAAAATCGTTAAAATCATGAACCGGCACACTAAAACCCCTAAAACTCACCCCCGACCCTTTAAATTAAATCCCCCACCCTCCCGAACCCCCCCCCCCAAAATGCCTTAAATTACCTGGGGGTCCAGCGGCGGTCCGTAGCTAAATCGGGGGAAGGGGGAGGGCAAGAAAACCGGCACACTAAAACACCCTAAAACCCACCCCCGACCCTTTAAATTAAATCCCCCACCCAAATGCCTTAAATTACCTGGGGGTCCAGCAGCGGTCCGTAGCTAAATCGGGGGAAGGGGGAGGGCAGGAAAACCGGCACACTAAAACACTCTAAAACCCACCCCCGACCCTTTAAATTAAATCCCCCACCCAAATGCCTTAAATTACCTGGGGGTCCAGCGGAGGTCCGTAGCTAAATCGGGGGAAGGGGGAGGGCAGGAAAACCAGCACACTAAAACACCCTAAAACCCACCCCGACCCTTTAAATTAAATCCCCCACCCTCCCGAACCCCCCCCACCCAAATGCCTTAAATTACCTGGGGGTCCAGCGGCGGTCCGGAACGGTCTCCTGCAATTGAATCGTGTTGTCTTCAGCTAGGAAGGAGTGATATAGGGCATCTGACTGAAAGTTTTTCTCAGTAAGGCGATAACAGAGCTCAAAGTCAAAATGAGTGAATAAGAGAGACCAGCGTGCTTACCTTGAGTTGCGATGCATGGCCTGTGGAAGGTACTCTAAGTTCTTGTGATCAGTGTAGATGGCGTTCTTGTTCTGACAGCTCTCCAGGAGATGCCACCACTCTTCTAAAGTGAGTTTGATAGTTAGAATTCTTTGTCTCCGATAATATAGTTTCTCTCCACCAGAGAGAACAGCCCTGACCCCATGAGAAGAAGCATCTACTTCAGCATGAAGGGATGGGAAGTGTCAGGGTATCTGAGATAGGTCTCCTATATGAAACTGTATTTAAGCTTCTGAAAGGCCTCAAGTGTTTCTAGAGGCCAATTTCTGGTATTTGCCCCTTTCTGGTTAGGGCCATGAGAGGGGCCGGCCAGAGTGGAATATCCATGAATACATTTCCGGTAATAGTGAATCTGAGGAACCTCTGAAGAACTCGCAGACTGACCTGCTGGGGCCAATCCAGGATCACCTTCAGTTTTGCAGGATCCATGTTGAGCCCGGTACTGGAGATGATGTATCCAAAGAAGGGCAAGCTCTCTTACTCGAAGACGCAGTTTTCTAGCTTGGCATACAAATGGTTTTCATGTAAATGTTGGAGTAACTTCTTCATTTGAGTCCTATGAGTAGAAAGAGAGTGAGAGAAGAGGAGGATGTCGTCAAGGTATACCAATACAGGCAAAAATATAGGAAGTATTGGAAGATTTAATTCACCATTTTTTGGAAGATGGCTGGGGCATTGCACAGCCTGAAGGGCATGACCAGACATTCGTAATGGCCATCCCATGTATTAAAGGCGATCTTCCATTCATCTCCATCCTTGCTTCTTATGAAGTTGTATGTGCCCCTGAGATCCAAATTGGTGAAAACACAGGCTCCCTGTAGGTAATCAAATAATTTGGAGATTAATTAATTAATTTATTTATTGAAGGCTTTTATATACCGACTTTCTTGATACAAATCAAATCAACTCGGTTTACATAGAACTAGGCTGTAAATATAAATAACTATAAATAACCAATCAACAAGAGACAATTTAGAGAGCATAAAAGTTTTTATGATTAAGATTAATGGCAAGGGGTAGTGATCCTTCTTAGTAATCAAGTTCAAGCCTCTGTAATTGATGGAGGGTCGTAACATTCCATCTTTCTTTGTTACAACAAAGAAACCCTGAGCAGGCCGGTGAGGAGGATGGATGAATGAATGAAGCCTTGGGCAAGGTTCTCTTGGATATAGCGTTCATAGCTGTTATGCGCCCCGCCCATGGCCATCCCATGCATGGGATTGCTCACCTGCATAGTTCCTCAGCGGGTCCCGGGACGACTTCCCTCGTGTTAGTTGCTAGTCCAGCTAGGCCCCTGCGGCCCGCAGTGGTGGTCGCCGGGCCTTCCACAGTATGCCAGGCCTCACGCCGAGGTTTGGCGTCTTCTTCCATGCTAGCCACGCCCATATGCACGTGCGGCCTGCCCAGAGACTTGTAGGGCTGAGGGCGGGCCCGGGTTCTGTGGCACGCCCTGATTGATCTACGATATAAGGAAGTTCCTGACTTCACTTCCTTGCCTTTGCAATCGGGTCAGCTTGTAAGCTAGATTGACTTCGCGCTTGTTCCTGCTTGTTCCTAGTCTTATTCCAGGATCCTTCTGTTCCAGTGCCGTTCCTGATTTGTTGCTGTATCCTCGTTCTTGAGTCCTGCCTGTTCCTGTGTTTGTCTATCTGCCTTCCCAGGTAGTACCCTCGGACTGACTTCTGGTACTGACCTCGGCTTGTTCCTGACCTGTCTACCTGCCTGCTGCTTGTCTACGACCCTCGCTAGTTCCTGACTCGTCTATCTGTCTGCCGCCTGCCTCAAGACTCAGCTTGTTCCTGATCTACTCGTCTGTCTGCCACCTGCCTCTAGACCTCTGCTTGCCTCTGACTACATCTGACCTCCGGTATCTGACCCTTGCTTCGGTGACCATTCCTTGGACTGATCTATGGACATTGACCTTTCACCTGCCTGACCATACCTCCAGATTCTGGCTCTGTTTCTCACCTTGTCGTCACCAACTCTCTTCTGGTTCTCCCTGCTCCAGCTTGAACCTGACCATGCGCGTGTGTCTCTGGGCACACCGGACTATCATTTTCCCAGGAGACCCTGTGAGGCCCACCTAAGTCCAAGTGGCCCGGGTCCCTACAGGCTCCTCACGGTGAGACCTCGGGCTTCCAGTGGTGAAGCTCTACCTAGCCTCTGTCTCCTTCAGTGCTCTGCCCCCTGGAGCCAGTTACCTTCTGTTCCCTTTTTGTCATCTTGTAAGCATGATAGAAAAATCCATGTCTTTCTAACAGCAGCTTGGACTTCACGGCAATCCTGAAGAAGCTGTCAGAGGAGGAATCAGACAGAGTCACTCTTTTGGTAGCTTTTGCCTTTGAGCAAGAATAAAGAAATGATTTTCCATTTATATTTTCATTTTAGAACTGCTGTATTTCAAGGACCCAGACCTATGTAAATCTACAGAAGATACAAGGAAACAATGTCTTGCTCTGTGCTGGGATGTGCAAGCTGCCAGTGTAGAGATTTTTGTCAGATTTCCTTGTACATAACTTGCAATGTATGAAAATGTGAGGTATATTTTTCTGGTCTATCTCAATTGCAAATATTTTCTGAATGCAAAGAAGATCTCTGGTTCTAGTGTTAGGAGCTTTGAATCCAGTAGGATGTAGTTAGTTATGCCTAGTGGAATATTTTGTTACAGAGATTGTGGTTTAAGCAACAGTTATTTCTATTTCCTTTTACAGTTAGCCTTTATGACCTGCCTGTGAATATTGCTAATCTTTATAAAGTGTGTGCATTCTCTGCTTCTAAAAGTACTTACTGGCATGCATACTTGGAGTCACCAGCTCATTCCATGTCTTGCAATGAGGATACTTGAGCTATCATGTTATGTATAATTGAAAATAAAAATATCTAATTTGTATTGCGTTCTGTTTTTAATGGGCAACTAACATAGTAGTATTTGTTATGTTGGACACTAGATATCAACATGATGAGCTGTAGTTGCTGTTATATAAATATTACCTTGGTGGATCATAAATAGTCTCGGGGTCACTTTAGCGTGGGAAAACCCTGACTAGAATAAATAAATATCTGAGCAAACATACGGTGAATGGCAATGCATAGTGATTGGAGATAACTGCTATAAACTGTCATATAATGTGTGCAAGACAGTGCTTTGTTGTATAATAATATAGTCTTGAGTCAGCATCTCTAACTATACTGAAAATAATCCTTATAATACCATTCCGCTTATAGGAAAATTTTATTCTGGTCTTCTGAGTGCCCTTCTAAGAGAAATGTATTCCAGTATCTCAGAATGAGACAGAATGGCAAAAGGCAGGGTTGGACAGATACAATTGAGTTCTGAAAGCAATGCCATTGCTTTCTGTACATGAGAACCTGCAGAGAAAGTTTATTTTTACGACGAGTGTCTTAGCAGCCATTCTGGAAATGCTAGCGTGTTATTTATTTTTACTGTCTCATCTGACTTGTGTGATTTTTTTTTCTATCATTTAAAAATACCAAATAACACTGAGGTCCATATTTAAAGGGCTTGTATTACTACTTTTTGGAGACATCCGGACAAACCCTGATATTTGGAATTTCCCCTCTACTCCCCCAAGCTCCAGCCAGCCTCCGTCCATCACCCCAGCCTGCCTGCCGATGGTGGATCCTACGGGTAGCGTCAACCCCACCTCGGCCCAAGCGCCACATCCCTCTTTTGTAACTTTGGAATGCTCTTGCCTCTCTTGCTTATGCTTTGCTCCTTTCATGGTGCCTTGGTAAACTCCTGCCACTACTGGTGCAGCTTTTCCCCTTTATGATGCATTGGGCTATTTGTGCCACTTTTGGTACCACTGACACAGTCTTGGTGCCATAGAATACTCTTCCCCTTCTATTGATGTCTACCCACAACTATTAGAACTGATTAGAAAACCCCAGTTATGAGGGTCAAAATTGGCTGCTTTGCTTCCTCTATTGACTTTAATGGGGAATGAATGGACAAAAGGAACAAATATACAACAAATTTAATTTTCAACTGAAATGAACCAAATTAATTTTGGTGACCTATGAAATGAATAAAGAATCAAAAAGAAATGTTTCCCTCTTCACATTCCTAGATCATAATACCATGCTTTCCCTCTTTTTCTAAAATGCCCTTATACCCAAATCAAATTAATATCCGATTCCTTGGTCATACTGTTCCAGAGATGAGGGCCTACATAAAAAAAATGTCTTTTAGGTAGTGCTTACCAGTCACAGACTGAGGGAACAGACAGCAATTCCTCATTTTCAGATCTCAGTGCATGGACTGGTGTGTACATGCTGAGCCAAGATTTCGAATAAACTGATGCCAAACCATTTAGTACCCTAAATATTAGCATCAGGATTTTAAATTGACCAGGCAAACAATTGGAAGCCATTGTAAATACCATAAGATTAGTGAAATAGTATCTCAATAGTTTATCCCAGTGTTCTAAATTAATTGCAACTGCTGATGATTTTACTAGGCAGTCACATCTATAGCATATTGCAATAGTCCAGTCAAGAAAATATAAATGCCTGGATTAGAGACATGAAAGCTTTCTGCCCCAGGTATGTTCTCAGAAGGTGAAGTCTATGCAGATGGAAAAATGTGCTCTTCAGGGATGTGCATAGAAAAAATAAATTTGGTTTGCTTAGTTCATTTGGTTCGTTTGCTTGATGATTCATTTTGTTTGGTTCAGGTCCCAAAACTGAATTTGTCTATTAAGTTCATTTAGTCATTTGTTTTTCATTAAAATCAATGAGGGAAGTGATGCATTTTGAGCTCTAAAATTGAGGTTTTCTATCCAAGTGTACTGAAATATGCAGGCAGACATCAGCAGCATAGTGAACAGTACTAGAAGATATCAAGAGTGGGACAAAGTAGAATCAACAGTGGCATGAATAGCCAAAGGCATTGTAACAGGGGCAAAGCAGCCCAAACCAAAGGTATGAAGACCCCAAGGTACCATGAGAGGGTTAAAACAGCACCAACATGGAAAAAATATCCAAAGGCTCTAAAAGTGGGGGAAACGGCACCAAAAACAGTGTCATGAAGAACCCACAGCACCAAAAGAAGGGCAAAGGGCACCAACACTAGTGGCATTAACATTCTACAGTATCAAGAGAGGGACAAAATAGTACAAACAGTGGCAAACAGACACCAAAGAAAAAGCAGCAAATGTGGCACATGAACACCCCAAATTCCATCATGCCACTGACATGAAAGGGTAGATGTAGCAACAACAATGGGATAGAGAGTGGAAAGGATCTTTTATCCCCAGACACTTAGGGCCAACAGAAGGATCTCTATTGATGATAGTAGTGACAGGACCAGGAACCCTCCAAATAGAATAAGGAGAGAGAATTTTTAGGAAGGAGAAACCATATAGAGGTAGGGTCAGATAAGAAGCTGAACTAGCAGCTATATGTGGCATGGGTGTCACCAAATGTACATTAGTCCTGCATTTTTATGGAGCAACATGTTTTCATAGATTTATTCTGTACAGTGTTTAAAAGTGCAAAAGTGCAAGGTTATCAATTGGGAAGCTTGTGGTCTGGGCAAGCCTGGGCAAAGAATGTTGGTTGGAGGATACTTTGAGGTAGCCCTTCCTCTAAGGGGATGTTCAGAATGTGTTTTATTTATAAAGGTTAAAAGTTTATCCTATTTCTTGAACTGGGAAATTTCCAGATATTGTTCTAGGATAGCCCCAGTGGAGGTTGTGTACTGACACCCAGTACACAACCCAGTGGAGGTTGTGTACTGGGTGTCAGTGGGATGGGTCACTGAGGAAGGAGCTCAAGCGTTGTGAGTGTCTGGAGGGTCCAGGTCACAAGAAAGAGAATGGTGAACAACCGGTGCTTCACCTAAAAGCACTGCTGTAAGTGTGCAAGTAGATTACAAGTGTGCAAGATTATCTGAGAATATTATCTGCTCTTTTGGATTTAGAAAAGTAATGCAGAAGTTAAGAATTACTGGAAGAGGGAGAAGAGGTTTTGAACTTGGAGATTTTTCTGAGGAATTGTGTTTCGGGGGGAGGGAGGGGGGGGGGTATGGCTAGGCCTACAGGAGAGGCTGCAGTTAGCTATTTCTTAACAGAGCTCGAGTCTAGCACTCTGTTCCAGCAGACCGGGGCTGTACTGTCTCAGGAGCTGCTCCAGGAGGGACGTGTCTGAAATCTTAACAGCTTCTAGAGTAACGATTTGAGATTTCTGTGTCAGAAACAGCAAACTACCCAAGATCCACCTTGGGTTCATAAGTGAGAAAGAAAGAGACTGAGAGATAAAAGAAGTGAGGAATGTGGAGTGGATTTGAGTGGGCCTTCTGTGGGAAAAAAATTGAGCAAAATCTGAAGTTGTGCAAAGGTGAATTGGGCCTTGTGTGCGTTGGGCGTAATCTCTACAAAAACTGACCACAGGGGAGGTGAATCGTGGATTCTAAAGACTCGGGGAGTAACCTACGGCTCACAGCATACCTTTGAAAAAGAAAAAGAATTTGAGACTGTCTTTTTATGATTTGAACATAATGGCAAGTGATGTGATTATGATTCTGGACTGTGGACTAACTATAAATCTATTTTGGCTATCAATTTTTATTGTTATAATAAAGTTATTTAATTTTGGAGCACAAGAGGCTTGTGGAGAGTGAAATTTTTACACTGTAAATGTGTCTTCAGTCAGTGTGGCCTGCCACCTAACAGGATACCCTGTCCCTAGCTCTTGCGCTGGGAGAGACTATTCCTCACCCTGAGATAGCCAACCAAATGCTACACAGGACTAGGAAGGTGGCCCCTTAGCACAGGGGTTATATATATAAAATAATAAAACAATCAAATCAATAATTTGTTACTGTACCTATATCAAACTCAAGCAAAGTAGGAGCTCAAAATAATAACCAAATATCATTTAATGAAATACAAGATTATAAAACAAAGCCTTGAAATGCTTCCTAAAATTAAAAAAAACTCCTTATAAATCACAACTCCTTAGGGATTACAAATGCTAGGGGCCCACAAACCAAAAGGCCTTTATCCTAGGGTCAGTCTGATATCCTTAATTTATTTATTTATTTATTTATTTATTTAAAATTTTTATATACCGACATTCATCCATTTATATACCGACATTTATATACCGACATCCATTTATATACCGACATTCATCCATATGTGCCCCTTAATTGAAGGGGCACATAGAAAAGTATGTTATAAAGAACAAACTTCTCATTGGCATACCTGGGAACTCTCCAGATTTGGCCCAGAGACTCCGGAATTCTGCAGGAATTGCCGGGTCTCTGGGCCAACAACTGAAACCTCCTGGTGCTCCTTCCTGCAGAAGCACACCCCAGAAAAAGACTGCAGGAGCTGCACAGGCAGGAAGTAAGAGGCTTGTCGGTCTGTGCAGCGCTTTGTGTGCTATTAAAGCAGATCTCTTCAGTACAGAATGACCCACAGAGCCTCCTTCATTCATACCTGGGGGGGGGGGGGCGGTGTCAGGAGCAGGGAGAGACCCGTGCTACCATCAGTGGACCCGATTCCACCACTGGTGGAAGAAACAGGAGGCCTGAGTGGCCACCAATGGGCTCCATCCCACTGGTGGCAGAAGAAGGAGGTGGCCAGACCAGAGGATGAAATCTGTCCTGCAGCTCCCCCTCATGTACTGGCCCTGTGGTAATTCAACACTCTCGGTGCTAGCACTTCCTATAATCTCATCTTGTAATGCAAAAAAGTGCTAGCACTGCAAGTGTTGAATTACTGTGGGGCCAGCATGCAGCAGAAGCTGCAGAATACCTGCTCTCCCCAATGGCAGCAACAGTGGAGGAGGAATGACCCGTGGACCCTGACTGCCTAGTCTATATGTGTGTGTAAGTGAATGGGAGGCTGCCTGGGATGGGTGTGTGTATGTGAATAGGAGCTGCCTGGGTTGCATATGTGTATGAATATGAGACTGCCTGGGATGCATGCAGGTGAGTGAATGGGAGCCTGCCTGGGATGTGTGTGTGTGTGTGTGTGTGTGTGTGTGTGTGTGTGTGTGTGTGTGTGTGTGTGTGTGTGAAAATGGATCCTGCCTGACATTTGGATGGTTGTGAATGGGAGCCTGCCTGGGATTTGGGTGGATATAAATGGGAGCCTGCCTAGGGTGTGTGGGTGTGAGTGGGAGCCTGCCTGGGTTGTGTGTGTATAAGACAGAGACAGAGAGAGAGAGAGGAAATGGGGCTGCAGGTGGATCCCAACCTGCCAGCAGCCCGTGGCTGCAGGCAAATCCCACCCAAAGAGCTGGAGATGCCTTGGGCTTTGTCTGAAAGGGAGCATATGTGTGTATAAGCTTGTGTGTGTGTATATATATTATATATATATGTATATATATATATATATATGAGAGGAGAAAGATTGTGCATCCCAGGATGACTGGTAATCAAAAGTAGGGATGTGAATCGTTTTTTGACGATTTAAAATATCGTCCGATATATTTTAAATCGTCAAAAAATCGTTAGGGCCACGATACAATACCAATTCCCCCGATTTATCGTTAAAAAATCGTAAATCGGGGGAAGGGGGAGGGCAGGAAAACCGGCACACTAAAACCCCCTAAAACCCACCCCGACCCTTTAAATTAAATCCCCCACCCTCCCGAACCCCCCCCCCAATGCTTTAAATTACCTGGGATCTGGCGGTGGTCCAGAACGGCGGCGGTCCGGAACGGCCCCCTCAATAGAATCGTGTTGTCTTCAGCCGGCACCATTTTCAAAATGGCCGCCGCAAAATGGCGGCGGCCATAGACAAAAACGATTCGACGGAGGAGGTCGTTCCGGACCCCCGCTGGACTTTTGGCAAGTCTTGTGGGGGTCAGGAGGCCCCCCCAAGCTGGCCAAAAGTTTCCTGGGAGTCCAGCGGGGTTCCGGGAGCGATTTCTTGCCGCGAATCGTTTTCGTACGGAAAATGGCGCCGGCAGGAGATCAAGTGCAGGAGGTCGTTCAGCGGCGGTCCGGAAACCCCGCTGAACGACCTCCTGCAGTCGATCTCCTGCCGGCGCCATTTTCCGTACGAAAACGATTCGCGGCAAGAAATCGCTCCCGGAACCCCGCTGGACTCCCAGGAAACTTTTGGCCAGCTTGGGGGGGCCTCCTGACCCCCACAAGACTTGCCAAAAGTCCAGCGGGGGTCCGGAACAACCTCCTCCGTCGAATCGTTTTTGTCTATGGCCGCCGCCATTTTGCGGCGGCCATTTTGAAAAATGGCGCCGGCTGAAGACAACACGATTCTATTGAGGGGACCGTTCCGGACCGCCGCCGTTCTGGACCACCGCCGGATCCCCAGGTAATTTAAAGCATTTGGGGGGGGGGGGTTCGGGAGGGTGGGGGATTTAATTTAAAGGGTCGGGTGGGTTTTAGGGGGGTTTAGTGTGCCGGCTCACGATTTTAACGATTTTTCACGATAGTTTACACACCCAAACGGCAACAATACGATTCCCTCCCCCTCCCAGCCGAAATCGATCGTTAAGACGATCGAGGACACGATTCACATCTCTAATCAAAAGTTCCCAGGTATGCTCATTGGAATATAAATCTGTAGATGGTCATTGAGATACAGGAGGCAATTAAATGACAGTCTTATAAACCAAAGAGCAAATCTTAAACTGGATTCTATTAATTCATCGGAAGCCAATGGAATTGTTCCAGGGCTTCAATGAATTTAATCCCAGGAGAATATGGACAGTTGTGTTATAAAAAAGTTTTAACGTATTTAGTCAAGTTTTAGTAAGACAAACATTGAGTGAGCTGTAGTAATCTAATATAGTAGATATTACTGTATGAGTCACAGTGATAAAATCCTTGAACTCCAGATGTGGTTTAAATTATGAATTAAGCATATTTGGAAAAAAGATAATTTAATCACACTGGAGATTTGTGAATACATATTAAGGGTAATAAGGGTAACTTTCAAAGAATTCCTCGTGACCCTATATATACACCTATATGGGTGTGTGGATATCTACTATAGTATTTTATAATCTGTACATATCTGGTCTGCACAGATTATAAAATATGTGTATATGCACCCCGCAGCATACGTACATATGTTTCAGTATGCACAAATATGTGCAATGCATTGAACGCGCTCACTTTCTCTACCTATTTTATAATCATATATGAATATATTTTATGTGCAAGAAAAAATAAACTGTACTCATAAAACCCTGATTTACATGTGGAAGCTGGTATATTTTAAAATATGCACGCACACTCGAAGTCACCAGTTTGCCGATACTTCCACTGGTGAACCCAGTCTGTCTCCCTTTAATGGAGACCCTCCTAGTACTTCACCCTGAATTCCCCCCAGTTCACCCAGACTTTCCACCTAAAATTAGCAGACAACAAATGAGTCTGATATCAATTGCACTAGATCAGTGGTTCTCAACCGCTGTGTCGCGACACATTAGTGTGTCGCCAAGCACCGGTAGGTGTGTCACGGCTCCCGGTGTTCCACTGCCCCACTTCTGCTTCCCTTCTCCCCAGGGGCGGGGCTGAAGAATGGAGAGACACTGCGCGCCACTGGGGGCCCCGCTGGAGGCCAGGCCAGCGGGGCCGAAGAAAGAAGAGACACTGTGTGCCGCTGCCGGCGGCTGAAGAGCGGAGAGACCTGCGCCCAGACACCAGCGAGGCCGAAAAATGAAGAGACCTGTGCGCCGCCGGCGGGGCTGAAGAATGAAGAGAGGAGAGACCTGCGTGCTGACGCCAGTGGGGCTGAAGAATGAAGAGAGGAGAGACCTGCGAGCTGACGCCAGCGGGGCCGAAGAACGAAGAGACGCTGCACGCCACCGGCGGTAGCTGAAGAGCGGAGAGACCTGCGCGCCGACGCCAGCAGGGCTGAAGAATGAAGAGAGGAGAGACCTGCGCGCTGATGCCAGCGGGGCCGAAGAACGAAGAGACGCTGCGCGCCACCGGCGGCAGCTGAAGAGCGGAGAGACCTGCGCACCGACGCCAGCGGGGCCGAAGAACGAAGAGACGCTGCGCGCCGACGCCAACGGGGCCGAAGAATGAAGAGACTTGCGTGCCGCTGGCGGCTGAAGAGCAGAGAGACCCTGCGCACCGTGGGAGGTGGCTGGAGAGACGTTGTGCACTGCAGGAGGTCAGGCCAGAGGCGGCTGAGAAGTGGAGGCCAGGCTTATTGGGCCAAACAATGAGAAGAGGCTCCATGTGAGCTTGTGTGCCTGTGGTAGAATGGGTGCATGAGTGAGAGCTTGTGTGGGAGTGTGGTAGAATGGGTGCCTGGGTGCGTGAGTGAGAGCTTGTGTGCCTGTGGTAGAATGGGTGCCTGGATGCGTGAGTGAAAGCTTGTGTGCCTGTGGTAGAATGGGTGCCTGGGTGCATGAGTGAGAGCTTGTGTGCCTGTGGTAGAATGGGTGCCTGGGTGCATGAGTGACAGCTTGTGTGCCTGTGGTAGAATGGGTGCCTGGGTGCGTGAGTGAGAGCTTGTGTGTGTATGTTAGAATGGGTGCCTGGGTGTGTGAGTGGCAGCTTTGTGTGTGTGTGTGTGTGTGTGTGTGTGTGTTAGAATGAGTGCTTGGGTGCGTGAGTGGCAGCTTTGTGTGTGTGTTAAAATGGGTCCCTGGGTGCGTGAGTGGCAATTTTGTGTGTGTGTGTGTTGGAATGCATGCCTGGTTGCATGAGTGAGAGCTTGTGTGCCTGTGGTAGAATAGGTGCCTGGGTGGTGAGTGGCAGTGTATGGTAGAATGGGTGCCTGGGTGCATGAGTGAGAGCTTGTGTGTGTGTGGTACAATGGTGCATGAGTGGCAGTGTGTGTGATTGTAAGTGATAGAGTATGTGTGAGATTGTATATAAGTGACAGAGCATGTGTGTGATTGAGAGAGACTGGTCAGGGAGGTGACTGGTGTGTGTGTGTGTGTGTGTGAGACAAAGACTGGTCAGGGAGGTGACTGGTGTGTGTGTGAGAGACAGAGCCTGGTCAGGGAGGTGACCGGTGTGTGTGTGTGAGGAAGAGATACTAGTTAGGGAAGTTACTAGTCTGTGTGAGACAGAGACTAGTTATGACTGGTTGTGGGCCTTAAGGAAGAGGACTGTGAGGACATAGCTTCAGCAGCCACTGCTGCTTCTGGTGAGTGCTATTGGTCTGCAAGGGAAAGGAGTAGGAGAGTTGCTGGAAAGGGTAAGTAAAGGCAGCTTTTTAAGATTATTTTTCTTGATTGATTGCCATTTTAATTATTGGGTGTTATGTGATGTGTCTGCTGTTTTGAAATATTTTGATATTTAGACAATTTTTAATAATTTTATGAGTTTTTAATTGTTGGATGTTATTCTGTTCATCAGCTGTTTTGTAACATTTATTAGTATAGTTTTACAATTATTTCTACATTCTACATAGAGACTGCACTCCGTGCTTCCCCGCTCCTCAGGGTAGTGCCTGGATGGACAGGCATAGCATTCGAGGACAGAGGTCAAGCCCATGTAGGAACATAAGGCCTGGACGGACAGGCAGGCACAGCATTCGAGGACAGAGGTCAAGCCCACATAGGGACATAAGGCCTAGACGGACAGGCACAGCATTCGAGGACAGAGGTCAAGCCAAGTAGGAACATAAGGCCTGGACGGACAGGCACAGCATTCGAGGACAGAGGTCAAGCCCACTTAGGGACATAAGGCCTGGATGGTCAGGCAGGCACAGCATTCAAGGACAGAGATCAAACCCATGTAGAGACATTAGGCCTGGACGAACAGTCACTGCATTCGAGGAGTTCCTTTGTGCAAGTATGTTGTGGTTTGACCTGTCACTTCTTCCTGAACTGGTTCACTGCCAGAAGAAAATGGCATCGTTTTCATTTCTGAAAGATAATTCAACAGGGGATGCTTTTAGAGCAATAGAGAGACTGCCATTAGTGAAGCAAAAACTGAGCTGGAGATTATTTTTGAATACCCAGTGGACAGTGGACGGACAGGCACAGCATTTCAGATCAGGTACATGTGCTGCAGTGCTTATATTATCTGGAGTATAGGAGGCAGTTGGAGCTGCTGCGAGGCTTTCAATTGCTTTTATTCATCTTGCCATTCACAGGGAAAATTTGGAAACCCAAGCAAAGGCAGGTTTACTTTCAAAAACACTAGCATTTCCATCAACTCTGGTGCCAGCTTTGAGCGGTGAGGGCTCATGATATCCCCTGTCATTGAAAAAACATGTTCACTGGGCACACTAGTTGGTGGACATGACAGATATCACTGAACCACTTTGGCTAGGTGTGGCCAGACAGTGGATTTGTGTGCCCAATATGCCAGAGGATCTGTCTGCATGTTCTCTGTGGGCTCTGAGAGATACCGTGTCACTGACAGCTGTGCTGGTGTCTACTTTGCTTGGGTGGGCTGAGAGTCACTCATGCCAGCTGCTTTCTCTCTAGCCCGTAGCACAAAAGATGAATCTTTATGGGAAACATGCCTTTGGCGTTCTGAAGTAGAAGAGGAGGAGGTACTAGCTGTCGCTGACAGAGTGCTGCTCTTGCTTGGGCTAGCACAACTCTCTGAAGTGCCCGCTGTTTCCTCCTCTGCTTCACGCCTAATCTGTCTCTGCCTACGGCGCTCCTGTTCAAGGACTTTTGCTAACAGTAGGTCCTTCACCAATAGGAGACAATCGTATTATAGGATGAGTTTCCCTTTCACATGGGGATCATAGACTGTGGCGAGCATGTATGTGTTCTCTTCTGTTAAAGGCCTTAATCTCTCTTCCACCTGCTGCTGCAAAATGTCCAGACAATGCAGCACCTCAACTGTCATTCCCTCTTCCTGATTAAAGGCCTCCAAATTTTCATCCAGGAAATTAACTATAGGGATGATGTCAGCCAAGGTGGCACTTCTGAAACTCAGCTCCTCCGTGACATCCTTGAAGGGCTGCAGGATTTTTACCAGCTGACTCATGACTAACCAATCATGATGCCCTAGGGGATTCTGCACACCTATGTCTGTTGAACCAGAAAGTTCATGAAGGGGTGTCTGCAGCTCCACTAACCTCTGCAGCATCATAAAGGTGGAATTCCACCGGGTGGCAATGTCTTGAATGAGATGCTTGTGAGGCATCTCCAAATCAGTCTGCTTTTGTCGGAGAACCTGCCCCACCTTTACACCTGTGGAAGTGTGCTGCTATGTTCCTGCACTTGTGTGTTAACTCCTGCAGGTATCCATTCTCTTGGTGCTTGGATTCCAATCCCAGAGCTGACTTCACTACCAGGTGCAGAGCATCTGCAAAACATCGGATATTCTTAAAGCGCCCCTTGGTTATTGCCTTAACCATGTTTACACCATTGTCTGTGACAAAGATCCCTGCCTGAGGATTCCTGTCTCACTGGAGTAGTTGCCAGCCCTCCAGCATCTGTCTGATGCATGCTAGAATATTGGCTATGGTATGCTCCGTCAGGTGGGTGTGCAGTAAAGCCCACCTCCACCCTGATACTTCTTCAGTAATAGAGCTGCTGCCTGCCCCTGCCTCAGCCAGGTCCCACCAGTGTGCTGTCAGGGAAAGGTAAGAGTGTGCAGCATTCATGACGGTCCAGATATCACAGGTGAAATGCACACTCCATTCTGCCTTAGCTAACAGCGCTTGGATGCGACTGCGACACTGCTTGTACAGGCTGGGGATGACCTTTCTGCTAAATGTGGTTCTGGAGGGGACTTTGTAATTTGGAACTACAACCTTCAGAAAATGCTTGAAACCCACATTCTCCACTATCTGCAAGGGCTGGTCATCAAGGGCAATCATTTCCCCAATGCTCCTGGTTACAACTTTTGAGGCTGCCTGCCTCCTACTCCGGGATAGTGTTACTGCACTCTACCCCATTTCCTCCATGGTAGGTTGTCGCTTCTGCCACATGTAAGGGGGTTGCTGGCCTGTCACCTGACTGCTAGAAGGGGCTGAGGGCATGGGGTGACTCTGCTCCTTTTCAACCACTTTACACTGCTTAGAAGGGGTCCCCTGACTGGTACTGCCACCATCCCCAGATGGCAGTATTGCTGTTGGGTGTTGCCTCTTCATATGATGCGTCATTCCAAAATTAGATAGATGTCCCATTTGCTTGCCTCTGCTAATAGTCCTGCCACAGTAATTACACTGAGCAAAACGTGGGTCCTCCATCAATTTAAAGTGGCTACAGATCGCAGATGTCTTTCGTGATCCTCCCTTCTGTATAGCCTTGGGGTGGATGCTGGCACTGGAGCTGAAGTAGTGGGTGCACACTGAGCAGCAATGCCAGGGGCCTCAGTCACACTCTGTGCCTGCACTGACTGCTCTTCCTCCTCTTCATCATCATCAGTTTCATCTCTCACCTGCTGCACTGAAGTGGAGGCTAAGACAGGACTAACTAATCCTCCTAAAACTTCGTCAGCTATTACTTCTTCCATTTCTGATGAGAATCCCACACAAGATGATTCTTCATCGGAATCAGAAGCAAACAGTGCCTGCGCTACATTGTCAACACTAAGTCGAGACTGCTGTCTCACTGCTGCTTTTGGGTGTTGCCATCTTGTCTTGCATGATTCACCCTCCCCTTCCCTCACCTCCAAAACTACAGGGTCAGAAATAGGTGGTGGCAATGCATCATGTTCAGATTTCATTTTTTTCTGGATGGAATTGCCTGCCCCTCCAAAGAGTTTAGAATGCAACAGATCCCTTTTTAACTTTAATGGGGGACTGGCATTAGTGCCTTTTGAAGTACCTCCTCTGCCAGTCCCAATGACTCGACCACATCTAGCTTTCCCTGACATTATGGATTTAATGTCACTGCCTAGTGCCTGCTGGCTGCCCACAGGCACAGTGCCTAGATATGCACTAAATGTAATATGTGTGCACACCAGTGGCGTAGCCACGGGTGGGCCTGGGTGGGCAGGTGCCCACCCAACTTAGACCCAGGCCCACCCAACTGGCACCAGAACTGCAAGGCTGTCGCGGGATCCCATCCCCGCGACAGCGAACAAGAGAACCCACGCCTCGCGCGCCATCACGGCACACATGGGGAAGCGCTGCTGCGGCCGTATGGCTAACCGGTCTTCCTGTTCGGGGGGGGGGAGCGGAAGTGCCGCGCACAGCTTCCGCTTCCTCCCCCAATGCAGGAAGATCAGCTGCCTCTCCTGCTGCCACCCGTTCTCCTGCTATCTTCGGGCCAAACGGCCCGCCGAACTTCCTGTTTGGGGGTGGGGGAGCGGAAGCGTCGCGCACAGCTGCCGCTTTCTCCCCCAAAGCAGGAAGGTCAGCTGCCTCTCCTGCTGCCACCGGACTCCTGCTATCTTCGGGCGTCGGGCCGTACTGCCCGCCGAACTTCCTGTCAGGGGGGGGGGAGCGGAAGCGCAGCGCACAACGTCCACTTCCTCCCACCCCCCCCCAAGCAGGAAGATCGGCAGGCAGTACGGCCCGACGCCCGAAGATAGCAGGAGTCCGGTGGCAGCAGGAGAGGCAGCTGATCTTCCTGCTCTGGGGGAGAAAGCGGAAGCTGTGCACGTGCTTGAATGTGTATGTGTGGATGAGAATGGGAGTGTGTGTGGGTGAAAACTGGAGCCTGGGTGTGTATGTGGGTGAGAATGGATGCTTGAATATGTGGGTGAATGGGAGCTCGAATGTTTGTATGTGTGGTTGAGAATGGGAGCCTGGGTTTGTGGGTGGGTGAGAATGGAAGCTTGAATATGTGGATAAGAATGGGTGCTTGAATGTGTGTATGTGTAGGTGAGAATAGGACCTTAAATGTGTATATGTATGGATGAGAATGGGAGCTTGAATATGTGTGGGTGAGACTGGAAGCATGGGTTTGTGGGTGAGAATGGGAGTTTGGGTTTATGTGTATGGGTGAGAATGGGAGCCTGGATGTGCGTCTGTGTGTGCATAAGAATATAAGCCTGGGGAGGGGTGAGAAAGTGAGAACTTGTATGTGTGTCTGCAGAGAATGTGAGCTGGGGGGTGGGGGGAGAACATATGAGAGTGACAGCTTGAGTGTGTGAGAGGGAGTCTGTGAGAGAAAGCGTGTGTGTGTGTGTGTGTGTAAGGGAAGAAGACAGTAATAGAAGAAAGACACTGAAAAGGAATTAGGAAATGAGCTATAAGGGAAAAAATGGGAAAAAGAGACCAGGACCAACTGAATAGAAAAATACAAAGATCAGACAACAAAGGTAAAAATATATATCTATATTTTGAGATGTTAGCAATTTAAATATAAGCAACACAACCGCTCTCTCAAAATTTATGGACAGGTAGGAGCCGTGTATAAAATCGTAATAAGAAGGCTAAAGTACCACAAATCACCGTGAATTATGTTTGTATCATTAAGTAAACCTCATACTTAGGCATAGATGTGAATGCTATGCTGCATAATTTGGCATTATTTATCAGTAAAAAAAAACAACTAGTAGACCTGCATGCCTACAGCCCACCCATGTTAACCTTGTGCCCACCCAAAAAACCAATTCTGGCTACGCCACTGGGGCACACACCGAGCTTGTAACTACGAAAGAGGCCCACTGGGGATTTGGCTGCACAGACTGTCCCAATAATATACTTGAGTCTGCTAAACTACTCAGTGTCCACTGGCACAGTGCCTTGATATGCACTAATGTAATGTGTGTGCACACACCGAGCTTGTACCTTTAAAAGAGGCCCACTGGGGATTTGGCTGCATAGACTGTCCCAATAAATTCTTGAGTCTGCTAAACTACCCAGTGCCCACTGGCACAATGCTTTGATATGCACTAATGTAATGTGTGTACACACATCGAGCTTGTAACTACAAAAGAGGCCCACTGGGAATTTGGCTACACAGTCTGTCCCAATAATATACTTGAGTCTGCTAAACTACCCAGTGCCCACTGGCACACAGTGCCTTGATATGCACTAATGTAATATGTGTGCACACACCGAGCTTGTAACTACAAAAGAGGCCCACTGGGGATTTGGCTGCACAGACTGTCCCAATAATATACTTGAGTCTGCTAAACTACCCAGTGCCCACTGCCACTGATGCCCAGTGCAGAGAGAGACTGAGTGCATTCAATTAAACAAATGCAGTTAACAAAAAACTGGAATTGTTGGCACAGCAGGAAAATCGATGAAATATATTTTTCAATGGAAATCCTAGCAAGCTAGCTAGAAATCGAATATATCTCTCCCACCCACAACACCCAAATGGTGCTTACAATTTACCCTAGAGGGTGAATTAAACAACAAAATGCCACTACTAGTAGCTTCTCTCCCTGGCACAGAGAGACTGTCTCAGATCAATTAAAAATGTGCTTAGAAAAAAAACAGGGCTAGCTGGCACTGCAGCCAAATAAAGAACAAATATATTTTTCTATCTAAGTAACTAGCCTAGCCATCAATTGAATACAGATTTGAGAACTCAGACTAGCTCTGACTGCATCCACGCAGACCACCTCCCAGCCTCCCCAGATCACCCCTGCAAAGAAAGTGTGTGGCACACCGCATGCTTAAGTATATATAGTGCTGGTCATCAGGAAAAGCATCACCGACCACTGAGTGAGAGTGTGATAGGCTGCATTGCAAAACTTATCGCTGATACCTTGCATTCTGGTCTCCTTGCCAACCTGTTCGACCCACTCTGACAGGGCTGTGAGGTCACTGGTGACTTAGAAGAAAGGGCTGGTTTTTGACTATGGATACACCCAAATGGCGTTCTCCGATTTCAAATGGCGGCTAAGAAAAGCGCACACCGCCAAATGTATGGAATGGATGATATGTTATATTCATGGGGAATCACAATACGTTTCGCGACCCCACGAATACAATGAAAATGGACATATATACTTTGCTAATTGCCAATATATTGCAAAAGAATGCACACCCCTACACGATGTTAGATTCCATCTTAGGAGCTACCGCCCAAGAAAGAGATCTAGGTATCTTAGTAGATAAGACTCTGAAATCGTCGGCTCAGTGTGCTGTGACAGTCAAAAAAGCAAACAGAATATTAGGAATCATTAGGAAGGGCATGGTGAATAAAACAGAGGATATCATGATGCCTCTGCATCGTCTATATTGATACCGCACCTTGAATACTGTGTACAATTCTGGTTGCCACATCTCAAGAAAGATATAGTTGTGATGGAGAAGGTACAGAGAAGGGCAACCAAAATGATAAAGGGGATGGAACTGCTCCCTATCAGAAAAGACTAAAGAGGTTGGGGCTGTTCAGCTTGGAGAAGAGACGGATGAGGGGGGATATGGTAGAGGTCTTTAAAATCATGAAAAGTCTAGAACGGGTAAATGTGAATCGGTTATTTACTCTTTCGGATAATAGAAGGACTAGGGAGCACTCCATGAAGTTAGCATGTAGCACATTTAAAACTAATCGGAGAAAATTATTTTTCACTCAATGCACAATTAAACTCTGGAATTTGTTTGGATAAGTTCTTGGAGGAGAAGTCCATTACCTGCTATTAATCAAGTTGACTTAGAGAATAGCCACTGCCATTAGCAATGGTAACATGGAATAGACTTAGTTTTCGGGTACTTGCCAGGTTCTTATGGCCTGGATTGGCCACTGTTGGAAACAGTATGCTGGGCTTGATGGACCCTTGGTCTGACACAGTATGGCAATTTCTTATGCTCTTATATATGATTTTTTACCCACTGGTGAGAAATTATACATGTGAAGATCACAACACCCCCGGTAACCGGGATAGGGCACTGTGTGCAGGAAGATCACAATACTCCCGGTATCAGGGATAGGGCACTGCATGCAGGAAGATCACAACACTCCCGGTATCAGCCTGGGATAGGCCACTGCGTGCAGGAGGATCACAATACTCCCGGTATCAGGGATAGGGCAATGCAAGGTAGAAGATCACAGCTCTCGAGATCCTGCACAGGGCAGTGCAAAGAGGAAGATCACAACACTCCCGGTATCAGGGATAGGGCACTGCGTGCAGGAAGATCACAATATGCCCGGTATCAGGGATAGGGCACTGCGTGCAGGAAGATCACAACACTCCCGGTATCATGGATAGGGCACTGCATGCAGGAAGATCACAACACCCCCGGTAACAGGGATAGGGCACTGCGTGCAGGAAGATCACAACACCCCCAGTAACCAGGATAGGGCACTGTGTGCAGGAGGATCACAACACTCCCGGTATCAGGGATAGGGCACTGCGTGCAGGAAGATCACAACACTCCCGGTATCATGGATAGGGCACTGCATGCAGGAAGATCACAACACCCCCGGTAACAGGGATAGGGCACTGCGTGCAGGAAGATCACAACACCCCCAGTAACCAGGATAGGGCACTGTGTGCAGGAGGATCACAACACTCCCGGTATCAGGGATAGGGCACTGTGTGCAGGAAGATCACAACATTCCCGGTATCAGGGAAAGGGCACTGTGTGCAGGAAGATCACAACACCCCCGGTATCAGGGATAGGGCACTGCATGCAGGAAGATCACAACACTCCCAAGTTAATTCACTGATATAATAAATCAATAAAAAATTGAGTAGGTTGATAAAATAGATCTAGTAGATTGAATAAAGAGCTGATGTTTCTCCTCTCCTCACACCAAACAAAAGCAACACACAAGCAGAGAAGCCCTTCTTATAAAGCTTAGCTGGTGAGTAAAAGTAGGAGGGAAAGTAAACGTACTAGCCACTTCAAAAATACACTTACCAACAATTACCATATACATATATTCGAAGTGTGTATAATAATTCCAGGACCACCTTTCTAAAATGCACAGGGATTGGCAAATTCAAAACATGCACTAGCATTTCACGTGCCTGGTAACAAAAATAATAAACAAACAAGTTCTAGTCACATTGACTGATCACATTACTTTTTTTGTCAAGCTACCAACCATTTCCATTTCCCATCCCCCATATATTAAACCATCACGTCAGTGGGAACCTTGGTAACATCAAAAAATAAGAGGGCAGCCAATAGGAATACATATTCATTCCTAAACTGACCTTAACTGACCTGAAAAGTGTCAAATTGTATCATTTTCTGTTAGTGCGCACTAACAATGGATAGTGTGCACTAACTCCCGTTAGTGCGCACTAACCCAAAAAACGATTTTTCACGCTAAATCGGGGAAATTTCTATTGTATCGCACTCTTTACCGATTAATGACGATTTAAAAAATATCGGACGATAATTTAAATCGATAAAAAACGATTCACATCCCTAATGCTGGATATGCTTGAAGTATCAGTCTTTCTCTCCTGCCGTTGAAGCAGAGAGCTATGCTGGACATGCATTGAAAGTGAAGTATCAGGCTTATTTGGTTTGGGGTAGTAGCCGCCGTAACAAGCAAGCTACTCCCCACTTTTTTGTGAATGCAAATCCTTTTTTCCACATTTCCTCTTGCCGTTGAAGCTTAGAGTAATGTTGGAGTCACATTAACCATGTGTATGTTTATTGAATAAGGGTATTATCTACAGGTAGTAGCCATCATTCCCGCGAGCCACCCACTCTTCATTCATGCCCTCTAGACTTTATGGATCCACAGTGTTTATCCCACGCCCCTTTGAAGTCCTTCACTGTTCTGGTTCAACCCCCTTCCTCTTCCCCATGGCAGAAAAGGAGAAGAAAACAAAACAAATATTCAAAGAAAGAGAATTTGCAGGAGCTCTAAGATTCAGCGTCTAGTCAGGAGGCCATCTTGGGCACGCCCCCTGCGGAAGCTCAGACTTTGATGGTCTGGAAAACTGATAAGTGCAGAAACTACCATAAGCTTGCTGGGCAGACTGGATGGACAGTTGGTCATTTTCTGCCGTAATTTCTATGTTTCTATGTTGCTCCAAGCTTCTTTTAATTCTTTGAGGTTTTTTTGACTCTGTTCCAGCTGTCTTTGAGGTTCTTTCCAAATTCTCTTCCCTTGAGATATTTGCTGACTTTTGGTCATGCCATGACAATCTGATATATTGCACACTTGCTACACTACTTGTGGACCCTTGGGATCTTCATGCCATTCCTGGTACTGCTTTGCCTCTCTTTTGGTGTCTTGGGCTTTAGATGCTATACTTCCTGCTTCAGCCTTCATTGTATATCTTGGGATCTTGATGCCATTCTTCTTACTGAATTGCTCTGCACCTGCCCATTTATGATTTTAAATGCCAGTGCTGCTACTGCTCCAAGCATCTATTGGTACATGTCGGTTGTTCTGCCTCTGCTTCAGCTGTCTTTGTGGTTCTTTTCAAATTCCCATACAGTACTTGCTGACTATGTCAATCCAATACTTTGCATACTTGCTGTACCATTTATGGACCATTAGGCTCTTCATGCTACTATTGGTACCATTTTGTCCATTCTTCTTTCTGTCTCAGCCTGTTTATGCCATGCTTCTTGGCTGTATTGTTCTGCACCTACCATTTTTGTTTTAAAACTCAGTATTGCTGCTGCTGCTCCAAGCATCTCTTAACACCTTTGGGTGGTTAAGTCTTTGCTCCAGCTGCCTTTGAAATTCATTTAAAATTCATTTATGGTACTTGCAAAATCTTGGTCTTGCTATGGCAATCTGATACTTTGCACATTTGCTGCACTTCTCATGGACCCGTGAGCTCTTCATACCATTCTTGGTACCACTTTGCCCCTCTTTTGATGCCTTGGAATTTTGATGCCAATTTTCTTCCTGCCTCAGTTCGTTGATGCCATTCTGTTTTCTCCATTGCTCTGCACCTACCATTTTTTATTTTAATGGCCAGTGTTACTGCTGCTGCTCCAAGCCTCTCTTGGTTCCTTTGGGTAGTTCTGCCTCTGCTCCAGCTATCTTTGAGGTTTTTTTCCAATTCCATCATAGAATGGTTGACAATTGGTCTTTTTCTGTGACAATCTGATGATTTACACAGACCTTACAAAGTAATGGTTTCATGCCCTTTTGGACTGTTTCTTTGTACTCTCTTCCCTTACAGTTCTTACTGACTCATCTGGTTTTTTGCTTTTGATGGATTATACCACAGCAAAGGGGAAGACCAAGCCTGAACTCCCATCCTCTTCCCCAAATGATGCCGTAAGGAAACCATATCAGTCTTCCCTCAGGGATTTCCTCTGGCTTCTCTATGAAAGCACATTGGTGGTCTTGCTGCTACTCTGCCTTGCTGCCTTACTCTCATACACAACTCGGGGGAGTCTTGCTGCCACTCCTCCTTGCTGCCATACCCCAGAATATAAATCTTGGGTATACTGCTATCACTCTGCCTTGCTACCATACCCTGATGCTACACATGGGGGTTTTAATGTCACTCTACCTTGATGCCTCTGTGCAGTTTGTTATAGCCCTCATTCTACACCTTGGGGTTGTGGTGCCTCCATGCTGTTTGTGATACCCTGCACTCTATATCTTGGGGTTTGATGCCTCTATACTGTCTGCAATACCCCACACTTTAAGCTATGAGGATTATGATGCTTCTGTACTGTTTGCCATATAACTCACTCTACCTTTTGGGGCTTTTCATACCTATATACTGTTCACAATATTCTGCACTCTATGTCTTGTTGGTTTGGATACCTCCATATGTTTGTGATAACCTACATTCAGTGTTTTGGGGTTACAATGCTTCTGTGCTGTTTTCTATACCACAGACTCTAAACCTTGGGGGTCTTGCTGTCACTATGCCTTGCTGCCATACCCCTGGTGCTACACTTGGGGGGGTTTCTGCCATGCTACTTTGTTGCATCTGTGCTGTTTGTGATAACATAGAAGTGGATAACATGGCATTCCTGAGAATTCTATGGTGGAGTTATGGTCCTACTAAAAAAAAAGGGGCCATCTAAAGTAAAGACTGAGTGGGAGAAAAAGAAACAGCAGGCCTTTAGAAAATGTCCCATAGTAGACATATTGATTGGACTGGTAAAAACCAAATGCTACTTTGACACTGGGTTTGATATGACCATTATTACTGCTACTTATTTCAGAAACAACTTTGAACAGAACTGAAGATTAGAAGATGCAAACTGGGTGAAGCTGCCTGCAGCAAACAGCCTAAAACTGCTAGTAAAGGGGTGCATGGAAGCTGATATAGACGGTCTTGGACTGAGGATAAAGCAGAAATGTATATTCATTGTTCCAGGCAATGCATCAGCACATCAGGCCGGGGTAGAGGTACTCAGAATACTGGGAATGAATGTGTTAAAGGACATTAAATTGTCTAAGATTGGAGCTGGCCTGTACAAAGATTTGAAACTATCAAAAGTCTTGAAAGCTCTTCAATAACAAGATGATGGAAGAATCGGTTATGTGAAAGTAGTACCTAAAAAAATCACGTTGCCCCCTTTAACTGGAAAAAATGCTAATTGACAAGTGCATTCATCTGCAAAAAACAACAGTAGACAAAATGGTGGTGACCAGTATGAGTCTGGCGATTCTTCTATCTACAGTTTTGGTAGCAAATGCCCTAGTCATTCCTAAACGAGACAAGGTAGTTGTACGACTCATAAATACCAGGCAGAGACCTATACAACTAGCTCCTCAGGTAAGAATTGTAGAGATAATCAGGCATGCAGAAATACATGCCATAACATCAGTTTCATTCACCATGGAAGGTAAAATAATGAGAGTATATCAAGGGTCCAGGAACCTGAAGTAGATATGAATGAGGAAGTCACACCAGAGATCTCAATGAAAGTGTCCTGGGACACATTAACCGAGGAGCAAAAGACAGAACTGAAACAGCTGCTCCTGAAACATCTAAGAATATTTTCAGTTTCTGACACAGACATTGAGTACATTGAAGTGGTAAAATATGCCATTCACACTGGGGATGTGGCCCCAATCAAACATCAGTATAGGCAGGTTTCTCCACATATATATAGTGAATTTAAGGGATGTATACAAGACCTGGTGATACAGGAAATTCTGAGAGAGAACAACAGTCCTTGGGCCTCCTCAGAGGTTATCATAAAAAAGAAAGATGGCTCAATTTGGTTCTCTTGTGATCAGAGAAAATTGAACCAGAATACCACCAATGATATCTATCGATTGCCAAGAATTGACGAGTTGTTGGATGAACTTGGGCAAGCTGCATTGTTCTCCTCTTTGGATTTAACCTCTGGTTACTTTCCAGTGGCTATGGAGGAGAGAGACCAACCAAAGAGAGTGGACCCAAATGCCATTTGGTCTCTGCAGTGCCCCAGTTACATTTTAAAGGTTGATAGAACTGGCATTAAGGAAATACCTCTTTGACATTCTGTTATACCTCAATGACATCCTGGTATTTTTGAAAGACTTTTCTAGTCATCTGGAATGGCTGGACAAAGTGTTTCAGAAATTGGCAGAGTGTGGGCTTAAATTAAAACCATCTATGCAGATAGCTATCTAAAGAAGTTAAGGTGTCAGAGAGAGGAGCGACTTTTGATGCAGACAATATAGCAGCTCTGAAAAATTGGCAAGCTCCAAAATCAGAAACTGAAGTTTGACAATTTATGGGGTTTGCCAGTTATTATCAGAGACTTGTGCCCACCTTCTCTCAGCTTGCTTCTCCTTTACACCAACTGATGGGTAAAGCAAAGAAAAACCAGAAGTCGAGACCATTCTTATGGACATCAGACTGCCAACAAGCATTCAAGACTTTAAAATAAAAATTGGTCTCAGCATCTATCTTAGCATTTCCCAGGTTTGAGTTTCCTATCATTCTAACCACAGATGCCAGTTTTAAATGCTTGGGAGTGCAATGTGCAAGTTTTGATGGATGTGTTCACTTGTTATACTGTTGCTAGCTCCACACAAAATCAGACTGCAATAATGACAGCAAAAGCAATAGTCCAAAAATGGATCCAGCATTATGGATGTGCGGCCCGATTACACTTGGACCAAGGCCACAACTTCGAGTCTGTTGTTATAAAATAGCTCTGCTGGTTGTACAAGATGGAGAAAAGTTGCTCCACTCTATACCACCTGGAAGAAAATGCCCAGTGTGAGTGGTTCAACCAGACAATGCAAGATATGCTATGAACTCTGTCAGAAAGCAAGAAGAGAAATGGGCAGAATACCTCCTTGAGCTTATCATGTTCTACAATAGATGAATCTACCATTCAACTGAATATTCACCATTCTACCTATTATTTGGCCAAGATGTTCACATGCCTCATTACCTGCATTCCAAAATAGCTGAAATACCTGCAGACTTGGATCTCTGCATTGAACAGCTCCAAAACTTAGAATGGCATATGATATTGAAGCAAATGTTGCGCACCCCGTCCGCGTCCGGCCCGCGCATGGGCCTGCTCACCTCTTTGGTTCTACAGCAGGTCCCGGGTTTACCTCCCTAGCGGCAGCTGTGAGCTCTTCCAGGCCTCGGCGTCCTGTGGCGGCGGTCGCCGGGCCTTCCACTGTGCACCAGGCCTCAAGTTGGAGTTTGGCGCCTTCCATGGCATTGGCCATGCCCCTATGAGCGTGTGCGCGCGAACCGCCTGGTCTCTTGCAGGGCCATGGGCAGGTCCTAGCTCCGTGGCATCCCCTGATTGTCTGCCTGATATAAGGAAGCCACTGGCTGCACTTCCTTGCCTTGCCAATCAGGATAGTATTGTGCTAGATTGTCACTGCGTTCTGAGCCTTGTTCCAGTCTTGATTCAGTCTTGTTCCAGTCTCGTTCCAGGATCCTTCTGTTCCAGCCTTGTTCCTGCATTCTTCCGTTCCAGTGTCCTCTTGTTCCTGTGTTTGTCGTCTCCCCAGGTAGTACCTCCGGACTGTCTCACTGGTACTGACCTCGGCTTGTTTCTTGACCCTCCTGCCTGCCTTCTGACCTCAGCTTGCTCCTTGACTACTCTGCCTGCTGCCTGCCTTCTGACCTTGACCTGCCTGTGACCTCGTCTGACCTCCAGAACCTGACCCTTGCTTTGTTGACCACTCCTCGGACTGACCTTCGGATTCTAACCTCTGCCTGATTGACCACCTCTCCAGATTCTGGCTCTGTCCCTGCCTTGTCATCGCCTACGCTGTTCTGGTCCTCCTTGATCCATCTGACCTCCAGTCTCGAACCCGATCATGCTCCTCTCCTATCTGTGGGCACACCTGCTTATCATCTCTCCAGGAGACCCTGCGAGGCCCACCTCAAGTGGCCCAGGTCCCTACAGGCTCCACCCGGGGGGGGGACTGCGGGCTTCCAGTGGTGAAGCTCATCCTAGCCTCTGTCTCCTCCAGTGCTCCGTCCCCTGGGGGCAGATGCTTCCTGGTCCCTACCAAGGAGCCATTCTCCACTGCTCCAGGACAAGGGTCCACCCTCGAATGCAACAGCAAACATTCAGCAAAACTAAAAGAGACAATTTGATCAGAGAACCAGAAGAGCTATCATCACCATAGGAGATAAAGTTCTTCTAAGAAACTTTGAGTGGAAGGGGGGAGGAAAGATAGCTGAAACCTGGGGGAGATGTCTCTATGAGGTGATGGAGGAATACGAACCCGCTACCTACAAGATCAAATCCACAGATGAAAGTGGAAAATAGTATATCAGGATAAAATCAAATGTTGCCTAATACCTGAACTCATAAATGATTGCTCACAGGCCAAAATACAATCTGATCCTGTCTCAGAGGAGGAAGGAGGAGAAACTCCCACCAGAGACTGTTATCTGGTAGAAGTACCCAAAGAGACAAGAGGATTAGAGCCTGCTTGGGAGTTTCCCAGTGATGAAATCTGGGAGGCAATAGAGACAGAGGAGTGTAAAACAGATGGAACTCAGTGTGATGATATACCAACACAAATGCCAGTGCAGTCTAACAGGGGAAAAATACCTGTTTATTATGATGATTTTGTAACATACTGAAAGAGTAATAGAGTAAAGTTGGGTACTTCGTACCTCTGTTAATACCTGCAGAGGGAGCTGAGCTGGTGCAGTACTTAGTTTAATCAAATTGATATGTTTTGAGAAAACAACTTCTATGGGCACGTAAATGTCTGAGAGATACATCTATTGATTGAGATGGGTTAAAGACTTATCCTGGACCTTATCTTTGAATGGAAGATAATTGGGAGTGTTGAGACCAACTATGTTTAAGAAGAGGAGAATGTAACCAGAGTTTAAAATATGAAAATAAGGAGGTAAATAATTTTTTTTTTTACTCTCCTGAGTCCTGGGGATGTAAGAAAGTATTGCAGGAAGTGGTATGCTTTTTCATTTCTGTCATTGAAACGTCCAACCCCTCACAAAACTAATAGCGCTCAATCAAATGCATGTTGATGAGGCTATTAACTATTCTCCCTTTCTATCCAAATACCTGGTATAACAGGGAAATATAAACAAAAAAATGATGCATTTTGCAGATGACATGTTGATGCTAATTTCCAAGGCACAGCATTCCCTACCTGTCTTACTTGGTTTAATCCAAACCTTCGGCACTTTCTCCAGCTTGAAATCGAATCTAACAAAATCTGAAGCTATGGACCTTAATGGGACCCTCTGTGACCAGTGGCCTAATTTCCCTTTATTATGGGCCAAAGATACTATTAAATATCTCGGAATCAAAATCCATGATGACCCACGGTGATGGTACTCCTGCAATGTGGCCCCTTTACTGCAAGCATTCCAATCGAAAATATCCAGCTGGAATGCTTTTCCTCTGTCTACCTCTGGTAAAATAACTTTGGTTCAAATGATTCTGCTTCCTAAGCTATTATATATTCTACAGTTGATTCCTCTATATTTGAGGGCCAAGAACATTAAGACATTACAAAAATATTTAGTAAATTTTTTTCGAGCTCTAAGAAGGCGAGATTACCCTATTCTAAATTGATGGTACCTAAAGAAGAGGGTGGTCTTGGAGTAGCTCACCTTAGATTTTATAATCTTGCCTGTTTACTGCCTACCATGCGGGAGTGGCTCGGATATGGCAGCAAATCTTTGATGTTGATCTTAGAAGAAGAATTAATGCAACCTCTGAATTTGGCATTCCTTTTGCATGCCCCATGCGAGTCACTCCCTGCTTTTGTCGCTGGTAATATTTTAGTTCGATCAATGAGAAGCTGCTGGCGATTCCTTAGACAACATTTGAAGTTGACATGGAAGACCTCTTATTGTCTACCCTTGCTGGGGAACCCTAGTTTTCCAGCGGGCATGGACAGCATACACTTATTACAATTGCAGACTAGTACCCCTCTTAACTTAATTCCTTTTATCAATTTACAATCTAATAGAGTCCAACCTTTTACTTACTGTTGTCAACAACTTCATTTCCCACAAACCGACTACTTTTGCTTATCTGCAAATTCGCAGCTATATTTAATCTCTTCTTGCTACTGGTCAAGGAGTATTAACTAACGGCCCTTTCCAAAGATTTTTACATTTGAGCTCTAAAAAGAGTGTAACAATTTCCCTGTACTATAAATTTATGCACAATACTTCTCAATATGGGCTACACAAATCTGTGACAACTACCTGGTCTAATACTTTAGCCCAAAATATTACCGCAACTGCCATACGCACCAGCTTTCATACCAATAGAAAGGTAGCCCTTAGTGTGCCTATGCATGAACTACACTTTAGAATTCTATTCAATATTATTGTCTGTCCGCGGAAAGCATTTCTCGCTGGCATTGCTTCTTCTTATGCTTGTCTCAAATGTACTAAATCTAATGCCTCTTTAATGCACTGTTTGTGAGATTGTTCTTTCATCCAGGGGTTCTGGACTCAAGTTCTTCAACATCTCAATGGGGTCGCTAATGTGCACTTGACCTGGGAAGTACAATAATGTTTATGAGGACTTCCAAACACCCAGCATCGGATCTCTGGTACATATCTACAACTATTACAAAAGGGAAGATTGGTGGCCCTGCGTGTGATCTTACACCACTGGCTGTCCTTCACCCCACCGTCCCTGCAGGAATGGATAGACTCTATGCTAGATCTACACCATTTCACTCCCAGAAAAAGCAACTTCAGTTCAAAATGACTTGGCTGCTTTTTGTGCGATCATTGCCGTTTGATATGGACACTGCAACCACAGTGTGATTCTTCAAAACACAGTAGACATTTTGAGTAATATTGACCTTTCTTGCATACACTGGTCTCAGCTTAGGGTGCTGGGGGAAGGGAGGGTGGGGGGGGGGAGGGTTGGTTGGTTGGTTGATTAGATAATTATTAGTTTTGGTTGTTAGTCTTTTTACAGTTATCTGCTAAATTATGTTACTAAAGCAATGTTGCAACAAAAATTTTTGGAAATTAATAAAAATGAATACAAACAAAAAAACTATTTTCCCTTGATTAAAAAAAAATGTGTACTTCCTCCGACTTAATATCATGGTGATATTAAGTCAGAGGAACAAAAAGGACGAGAATGTAAAAAAACAAATTTTTTTTTAAAAACTGTGCTGGCAGTCAGGTTAGGAAAAGAGATGCTCAATTAACAAGTGTCCACTTTCCTAACTCGTGGCTATGCACAGGTTAGGAAAATGGATGCTCATAAAATTGAGCATCCGTTTTCCTAACCCTCTGGCAGCCACTTCTGGGCGCCCACTGCCAAGGAGACACTAGGAGTGCACATTTGTCCCTAGCATCTCCTTGGTAATGCAAACTCTCATTTAAATACTCAATCCCCAGGAGGGGTGATGGTCACGTGTTAGGAAAGCAGACGCTCAGCACTGAGCACCCATTTTCCACACTGATGTATTGGATTGGCCTGTGAGTATGTTACTGCATGGGGGAGATGTGCAGGCAGCTGCAAAACCCTTGGTTGGGAGGAAGGAGCAGAGATGCCAAGATTTTACTTTCATTTTTGCAAAAGTAGCCCCACCATTTTGAGAAAGGAACAGCATGTGAAGAGAGGGACATGGAGCACAGCTTAGAGAAAGAGCTCGGAGCAGTTACTATGTCACACAGTCTAAATTCCATTTTTACTGGAAAAAAGGACACTGAGGGAAGGTATAAGCACCCCCCCCCCCCCCCCCCCGGAGCTCGTGATCTGGCCCAGCAGTTCCGAGCAGGTCTCTGCGCTGGCATCGCCTCTGCCCTCCGTGTCTCCCTTCACGTGAAGTGACTCTATCACACCCACCCCGAGGTATCGCTGCAGCTTGGCCTCGCTTTACCTTCCCCACCCCAGGCCTAAGGTGGCTCTTTCCTCAGAGCAGGAGAGCGAGCGCAGGCTCAGCGACTAAAACCAACGCTGGGTTTATTGGCGTCGGTTTCCCTTACTGCCGTACGGCGGTTACGAAAAGCAAGGATGCACGACCCCCCTAATTTAAATATTGCATGGCGCCCCCCTTTGGGGCGCCATGCACACGTTAAGAGAGCAGGCACTGACTGTTCAGCACCCGCTTTCTACGTGGCTTTATTGCATTGGCCCCAGAGTGAGAAGACATTTTCGGTGTGTTTGAGTCAGCACTTCCAATACATGCCAAAACCTCCCTTTGTCTTAGTAGAAATAAGGATACTTAATTATCATTTATTTTTTTTAAGCCATAGATAGTATTAAGTGACATCAAGCCAGTGAGACAACACTTAGTATATACTTTAATTTCCCTTACAGAAGACTTTATCACCTTAGCATAATCAGAAAGCCTGATTTTCATTTATTTAAAGTACAGCATACAAGAAAATCGGCACATTCTGATATACAAAGGTTCCTGAGATATAATCTACCAGTGCCTTTCAGCTAATCAAGTAGCGAATGCAAGCAGCACCCCCTATCCTCGAACCACAGACTCAGTGAGAGGATGAAGAATCAGCACACCCTAACACCAATGCATCGCACTGAAATTACTCAAATAAGGACACAGATAAGGAAAGTTAAACTGGCACTTCAGCCATCAGAAAGTCTAACTAAACCAACAGCCATTAATACCTTCAGAGAGTTTTAAAGAAAAAGAAAAGACACTTACAAACAAAAAAGACAACAGTGAACATCACAAGCAGAGAGAGTGAGAGAGAGAAAGAAGGAGATTAAAGAAACAAAATTAAATTGTGACAGAAAAAGTAAAAGGAGATAGCAAGAGAAAGAGAGACATAAATGATGACTAACTTTATTTATACTTACCAGAGAAGTCTCCTAGTAATCTTTTCAAAATATCATTCATCTGCTGGTTCCAGTAACAACATCTGAAAAAGAGTTTACACAAAGAAGCAGCTTCTTTAAACAATTATTGATTTAAAGTTCCATCTTTAATAGTCCACTGTTAAAGGTGAGGACTAATAGAGGACTTATCTGAGAGTTATCTTGGTATATATTCAGAACCAATTCTGTTAGTTCCTGGAGCTAAGAAAAGATTTCTTATTAGTTAACATTTATATGAACATCTGTTATCCTTCCTTGTTGTTAAGATATTATTTATGGTAGATACAACATTGATAATTCTTACTTTAAAATAAAATTAATCAATTTTGAAGTATCTTGTATGCTCTAAAAGTTTTCATCTGTATACATTTAAATTTTGCTTTTTTTAATTTGGGTTCTACCTTCCCCCTCTACCCCTGAGGGACGTGCTGGGTGGATTTTGGACCCATTTTATTTTCATTATAATGGAGACTCAGATGGAAGGAGAATTCCCTTTCTGCCCTCCCATTCTTGGTTTCCTTCATAGGGTGACCCCTCTAATAAATTCTAAAACCCCATTTTCATATTGCATCTCAACTACTTTAGCGGGCAGGGGGTGTCACTATATTATGCCAAAGGGTGGGGCTTTTGGAAATCTGACTTTTCTCTTCCCTCCTAGGATAGCTGAGCCAAAATGAGCTGACCCATATACGCAATGTGACTCCAGTTTTCCATCCATATTGGATTAGTGCTACTTGGCAACTTAAATCATTGTCTGAGCTCTGTCAATGACATCTAAGCCAACTTACTGTTGGCTTATATCACACATCCCTAACAGAAACTGGCTTGTAGGGAAAGATGTCCTGGAAATCTTTTGAGACAAACATCTTTTTAGTATGCAAATTGGCCTCCATGCACATCTTTCAGTGTCTGATGTAGACTTGCTGGTGTTGGCAAGCTACCTCACTAAGAGACATACTAAATGGAAAAATAGCAGAGGATGGCAAGGGGAGGATCGTATTAAGTAAAACATGAGGTTGAGTGAACAACTATGGTCATGATAATGAGACAATACTATGGAGGTCCCATTTTTTTTTGCAGAGTGGTCAGTATATCTGCCCACTCATTTCAGCAGTTAGCAGAAAAAGACAACGAGCCACTGTTGTGCTGGATGGGGGCTCCTGGGATCCTCTTGTTAAATTATTGTATGAAAACAAAGACCTTTTAACAAAGTGGAATAGAGCTAGTGTGAGCCCCTCCACAAGAAATTAATGCGCCTCTTTGTACTGAAATATTCGATTCTACTTAGGAGCCAACAATTGCCAGCAGAAAATATCTTTATATGTTGCATTAATATACTTCTTACCACAAAGCTTCAGCCTTGTGTAATGATCAGCTTTGATTAACCTTCTTTCTTCCAACATAAAACCAAAGCAGTATGTCATCTATTGTCATACAGAGCCAAAAAAGCACGGCTGTGCTTGATCGTGCTTATAATTGTGGTAGAAACAAATACCACGCACTCTTCTGCTGAAAAATACAAAGTATAGAAAATAATCAAGTTCACAGGAAATAATGCGCTTGAAGCTTCATTAATTATTATCTAATTACTTACACCAGGGTGGCATACACAAGAAAGTACTCTGAGATGATGAAGTTGTCAATTACAGTGAATAATTAAGGGGCCAGGTGCATGTTTAATTTAACAAGATAAATAACTGCCCAGATGTTATGTGCCTGTTGGTTTATAATCAGGTAGGTTAGAAGGTTTTCACCAGTTCTCAGCAGAAACCTGTTCCACTGCCTTGTGCGGCAAATATTTATGGGGAGGACAATTTTCAGAAACCATTCATCAGGGTAAATACTATTATACCTGGGTAAATTGGCTGAAACTTGCCCAGTTCTTACACAACTAACAGCACATGCAGAGAGCAAAAATTCATGTACTGTTAGCTTGGTGAAAAGTAGGTAGGAAATAATGTGCATAGATTACATTTTCTTTTCTTGTTATTTGCTTATAACATCTACACATCAATAATAACATTGAATAGATAAACTAGAAATTAAACACATTAATCATAAATAACAAAGAAAAAAAATAATCTTAAATTCCCAAGACCCCAATTTGAGGTACCAAGACTAGGTAAAATAAAGGCCGGTAACAATGATAGTGTTACGCCCGTAGGTCACAGACGGCTGCGACCACTGTTGCTCACCTCTTGCCTCACGGCTCTGACTCCACTAGGAAGACTTGCGGCTTCCACCAGCTATCGCCGGCCTGTCTGCCTTTGTTCCAGGGCCTCCCTGGATGGCGTGGATGCCGCCAACCAACATCTTGCCCTTGGAACTGCCGTATCATCTCTACAGAGGGATCCTTCCTCTTGGCACTCTCTCCCTACTCTCTCTCCAGTACCTGCTGCCCTTCACACCTAGCAGCTGAGACCTCGCCTCCAGATGGTGAGACTCATGGGACTCCTCCACATGGGTGGTACCATCTATCACCTCGGCCCAGGGCCCACAAACTCACAAATCCTAACAGATAGATTATATTTTCAAATCCTAACAGATTGCCAAGTCTATGGACTCGGCACTCCAGGCAATCCCTGGCCTAGCCCAGCAGATTACAGAACAGCAAAAGATTCTGGAGACTTTGGTTAATGCCATAAATCAATTGAATAATCAACTGGACTCTGCCTCAACGCCTGCCAACCCCAATCCAGCGTCACATGCATTACCATTCCGGCCTACTGTGCCCTTGCCGGCTCCTCCTCGTTTTGCAGGTGACCCCTTATTATGTAGGGGCTTTTTGAACCAGTGCACGTTGCACTTTTCTTTACAGCCTGCATATTTTCCTGATGTAGTTTCCAAGACAACATACATCCTGTCCCTCCTGGATGGAAAAGCGTTAGCCTGGTTGTCACCCCTTTGGAAGCAAATGGATCTGATCCTTCACAACCTACAGGGCTTCCTCACTCTATTTCGCTCTGTATTCAATGACCCAGGTCAAAGGCCATCTCCGGGTCTACGCTCCTGCATCTGCAACAAGGTTCCAGATCTGTGATCGATTATGTCATCGAGTTTAGGACACTCTCGTCTGAATTGCACTGGGACCTGGGCTGCATGCTATATTCCTCGACGGTCTGAGCCCGTGCATCAAGGACGAATTAGCAGCACGAGAACTCTCTGAGGTGTTGGATTCTCTTATAGACCTCGCCGGTCGCATTGACCGCCATCTTCAAGAGCGTTCACACGAGACCAGAGGATCCAAGAGGATAGCTTCAGGTGCTCCACACATTCACCCGACCTCATCAACTCAAACTGCTACACACAGCACCGAGGAAGAAGAACCAATGCAAATAGGACATAGCCATTTATCCTCAAAGGAAAAGCATCATCGTCAAAGATCTGGCCTTTGCATATATTGTGGTCAAATGGGCCATGCGATACCCTCCTTTCTAGAGATGTGAATCATGTCCTCGATCGCCTTAATGATTGATTTCGGCTGGGAGGGGGAGGGAATCGTATCGTCGCCGTTTGGGTGTTTAGAGTATCGTGAAAATCGTTAAAATCGTGAACCGGCACACTAAAACCCCCTAAAACCCACCCCCGACCCTTTAAATTAAATCCCCCACCCTCCCGAACCCCCCCCCCAAATGCCTTAAATTACCTGGGGGTCCAGCGGCGGTCCATAGCTAAATCGGGGGAAGGGAGAGGGCAGGAAAACCGGCACACTAAAACACCCTAAAACCCACCCCCGCCCCCTTAAATTAAATCCCCCACCCTCCCGAACCCCCCCCCCCCCCAAATGCCTTAAATTACCTGGGGGTCCAGCGGCAGTCCGGAACGGTCTCCTGCAATTGAATCGTGTTGTCTTCAGCCGGCGCCATTCTGTGCCGCCATTTTGCAAAATGGCGGCGCAAAATGGCGGCGGCCATAGACCAACACGATTCGACTGCAGGAGGTCGTTCGGGACCCCCGCTGGACTTTTGGCAAGTCTTGTGGGGGTCAGGAGGCCCCCCCAAGCTGGCCAAAAGTCCCTGGGGGTCCAGCGGGGGTCCGGGAGCGATCTCCTGCCGCGAATCGTTTTCCGTACGGAAAATGGCGCCGGCAGGAGATCGACTGCAGGAGGTCGTTCAGTGGGGGTCCGGAACCCCCGCTGAACGACCCAGCGGGGGTCCGGAACCCCCGCTGAACGACCTCCTGCAGTCTATCTCCTGCCGGCGCCATTTTCCGTACGGAAAACGATTCGCGGCCTCCTGACCCCCACAAGACTTGCCAAAAGTCCAGCGGGGGTCCGGAACGACCTCCTGCAGTCGAATCGTGTTGGTCTATGGCCGCCGCCATTTTGCGCCGCCATTTTGCAAAATGGCGGCGCAGAATGGCGCCGGCTGAAGACAACACGATTCAATTGCAAAAGGCCGTTCCGGACCGCCGCTGGACCCCCAGGTAATTTAAGGCATTTGGGGGGGGGTTCGGGAGGGTGGGGGATTTAATTTAAAGGGTCGGGGGTGGGTTTTAGGGTGTTTTAGTGTGCCGGTTTTCCTGCCCTCCCCCTTCCCCCGATTTACGATTTTTTGACGATAAATCGGGGGAATTGGTATTGTATCGTGGCCCTAACGATTTTTGACGATTTAAAATATATCGGACGATATTTTAAATCATCAAAAAACGATTCACATCCCTACTCCTTTCCACTCTGTCCAGGAAACTCCCAGGCCTACGTTCTTCCAGAGGACTTCTACTGGGCCTGACCTCACCCTCTCCTTCGCTAACTCTGCCTGTCTCAATTAACACGGATGCTCTGGAATGTCACACCCTGGCATTGGTGGACTCTGGGGCCAGTGGAAATTTTATCCTAAGACAACTCGAGGAACACCTGCGAATCCCCACCGTCCATATACCAACACCATTACTGCTCTCCTCCATTCATGGCGAACCATTACAAGGCAAAGTTACTTTTTCCATGGTCTCCATCCAACTCTCCACTGGATCTCTGCACACGAAGACCATCTCCTTTCTGGTGCTGGACAAGACTTTACACCCTGTGGTCCTCGGACTGTGTGTTAAAACTTCATACTTTGCAATTTGATTGGGGCACTCTACAATTGTCCTAATGGGGCAACTCCTGCCATAAGAAGTGCTTGGAGGTCGTATCTCTGATATCTTGCCTAGCTACTACGACATCCCTTCCAGGTCTCCCACCACAGTACACCTCATTTGTGGATGTGTTTTCAAAGAAAGCTGCGGACATCCTACCTCTTCACCGCTCATTTGATTGCGCTATAAACTTATTGCCTAACTCTGAGTGTCCCCAAGGAAGGGTCTACCCACTTTCACTAACAGAGACATAAGACATGTCTGAATATATACAAGAAAATTTGGCAAAAGGCTTTATACGGCCTTCCAAATCTCCCACTGGAGCAGGATTCTTTTTTGTGGGGAAAAAGAATGGCTCTCTCCAGCCATGCATAGATTAAGAACATAAGAAGAACATAAGAACATACCATACTGGGTCAGACCAGGGTCCATCAAGCCTAGCATCCTGTTTCCAACAGTGGCCAATCCAGGCCATAAGAACCTGCAAGTACCCAATAACTAAGTCTATTCCATGCTACTATTGCTAGTAATAGCAGTGGCAATTTTCTAAGTCAACTTAATTAATAGCAGGTAATAAACGTCTCCTCCTAGAACTTATCCAATACTTTTTTAAACACAGCTACACTAACTGCACTAACCACATCCTCTGGCAACAAATTCCAGAGTTTAATTGTGCATTGAGTGAAAAAGAACTTTCTCCGATTAGTTTTAAAAGTGCCACATGCTAACTTCATGGAGTTCCCCCAAGTCTTTCTATTATCCGAAAGAGTAAGTAACTGATTCACATTAACCCGTTCTAGACCTCTCATAATTTTAAACACCTCTATCATATCCCCCCTCAGCCATCTCTTCTCCAAGCTGAAAAGTCCTAACCTCTTTAGTCTTTCCTCATAGGGGAGCTGTTCCATTCCCTTTATCATTTTAGTCACCCTTCTCTGTCCTTCTATATCACAAATATATCTTTTTTAAGATGTGGCGACCAGAATTGTACACAGTATTCAAGGAGTGGTCTCACCATGGAGCAATACAGAGGCATTATGACATTTTCCGTTTTATTCTCCATTCCCTTTCTAATAATTCCCAACATTCTATTTGCTTTTTTGACTGCTGCAGCACACTGAACCAATGATTTCAATGTGTTATCCACTATGATGCCTAGATCTCTTTCTTGGGTGGTAGCTCCTAATATGGAACCTAACACTGTGTAACTATAGCATGGGTTATTTTTCCCTATATGCATCACCTTGCACTTGTCCACATTAAATTTCATCTGCCATTTGGAAGCCCAATATTCCAGTCTCAGAATGTCTTCCTGCAATTTATCACAATCTGCTTGTGAGTTAACTACTCTGAACAATTTTGTATTGTCTGCAAATTTGATTACATCACTTGTTATATTTCTTTCCATATAATTTATATATTGAACAGTACGGGTCCCAATATAGATCCCTGAGGCACTCCACTGCCCACTCCCTTCCACTGAGAAATTGTCCATTTAATCCTACTCTTTGTTTCCTGTATTTTAGCCAGTTTGTAAACCACAAAAGGACATTGCCATCTATCCCATGATTTTTTACTTTTCCTAGAAGCCTTCTGAAAATCCAAATATACTACATCTACTGGTTCAACTTTATCTACATGTTTATTAACTCCTTCAAAAAAGTGAAGCAGATTTGTGAGGCAAGACTTGCCTTGGGTAAAACCATGCTGACTTTGTTCCATTAAACTATGCCTTTCTATATATTCTGTGATTTTGATATTTAGAACACTTTCCACTATTTTTCCTGGCACTGAAGTCAGGCTAACTGGTCTGTAGTTTCCCGGATTGCCCCTGGAACCCTTTTTAAATATTGGGGTTATATTAGCCACCCTCCAGTCTTCAGGTACAATGGATGATTTTAATGATAGGTTACAAATTTTTACTAATAGGTCTGAAATTTCATTTTTGAGTTCCTTCAGAACTCTGAGGTGTATACCATCCGGTCCAGGTGATTTACTCTTCTTCAGTTTGTTAATCAAGCCTACCACATCTTCTAGGTTCACCATGATTTGGTTCAGTCCTCTGAATCATTACCCATGAAAATCTTCTCTGATATGGGTATTGCCCCAACATCTTCTTCAGTAAACACTGAAGCAAAGAAATCTTTTCACAATGGCCTTATCTTCTCTAATTGCCCCTTTAACCCCTCAATCATCTAACAGTCCAGCTGACTCCGTCACAGGCTGTCTGCTTCAGATATATTTTTAAAAGTTTTTGCTGAGTAGATTCCTAGCATTAGGAGTGTATGGTGGATCCAAGATGGCCGCGTAGAGCTGCTGCTTGACACCGAGGTCCTGATTGCCTGAGGAAATTTTACCTGGGTGACCTGATATGCCGCACACAGCCAGGAACAGACGGGCGAAGGAGAGGGCTATCCCTGGAGCAACTTCAGAGCCCGTCCAGACAGGCCCGATGGACTCCCATGTTGTGAGAGGAAGGCTGAGATCGATAGAGGAGCCGCAGCAGGGAGGAACTCAAGTGACTGGGCTGAGATTCTCCCCAGGCTCAGACATCTCATTATCTCCGATCTTGAGGGAACCACCAGTGAACCATGCGTCGCACAGAGCCCCGGATGAGGAAGTAGTCGGAGTGCTTGCCGAAGTTGCAAGTAGGAGTCTAGACCACCCAGGGAATCCATGCCCATGAGAGATATGCAACACCACTGCTGGGGAAGAGGGCAGTGAAGACGCTGGAAGCACAACCCCAGGAGAGAGAGTGAAAGCCGGACATGAAGTATCGACACCGAGTAAGATTTCCTTTGACTTCCAAATGACTAAACCCACACAAATAACATTGGAGTCCCTCTGGGAGGCTATAGAGGGTCTTGGAAAGTTTATTGCTGGTCAAATGGCTTCCTTTACAGTGAAATTGCAGGACTATGAGAACCGCATACAGACACTTGAAAACTCGACAGTCAGTTTATCGAACCAGACACTAGAAATTACGAATATTGTGGACTCAAACAAGAATTTGCAAGAAGCAAAGGTTAAAGATAATTTGAACCTGAATGCGAAGTTGGAAAATATGGAGAATATTCTTAGGGGGAAAAATTTAAGATTTGTTAATGCCCGCAACGCCCTCTTCTATCCCCCAAAGAGATGTATAAAAGATATATGAAAGAAGTACTGAAAATTTCAGATAAGAACATAAGAACATGCCATACTGGGTCAGACCAAGGGTACATCAAGCCCAGCATCCTATTTCCAACAGTGACCAAACCAGTCTATAAGAACCTGGCTGGTACCCAAAAACTAAGTTTATTTCATGTTACCATTGCTAGTATTAGCAGTGGCTATTTTCTAAGTCAACTTAATTAATAGCAGGTAATGGACTTCTCCTCCAAGAACTTATCCAATCCTTTTTTAAACATAGCTATACTAACCGAACTAACCACGTCCTCTGGCAACAAATTCCAGAGTTTAATTGTGCATTGAGTGAAGAAGAACTTTCTCCGATTAGTTTTAAATGTGCCACATGCTAACTTCATGGAGTGCCCCCTAGTCTTTCTATTATCTGAAAGACTAAATAACCGATTCACATCTACCCGTTCTAAACCTCTCGTGATTTTAAACACCTCTATCATATCCCCCCTCAGTCATATCTTCTCCAAGGTAAAAAGTCCTAACCTCTTTAGTCTTTCCCCATAGGGGAGCTGTTCCATTCCCCTTATCATTTTGGTCACCCTTCTCTGTACCTTCTCCATCTCAAGGCCCTCACTTCAAAATCAAAAAAAGATTATTATGCATCTAAGATTCACAACCTGGTCTTCGACGCCAAAGCTCTCTTCGCTTACGTCTCCAGTCTCACTCAAACCATACCCCTAGAAATCCCCTGTAATCTAGCACAATCCAAAGCTGAAGAACTCGCAATGTTTTTTCAAAACAAAATCACCAATCTTCTAACACAACTGCCTTCCAATACCACCGCCCTTCCGACATACCAACACCCTCCCTACAAAAACATCAGCCTAAATACCTTTGATCCTGTCTGCTCTACTGAGATACAAGCCATCTTGAGAAGAATGAAACCTACTTCTCATCCTGCGGACCACATCCCCACCAAACTACTTCTATCTATCCCAGACACCATCGCCACATCATTGACAGACATCATCAACTGCTCTCTAGCCCAAGGGACCTTTCCAGACGATCTCAAAGTGGCCTCAATCACACCTCTCCTAAAGAAACCTAACCTCGACCCGAAGGACCCCAACAACTTCCGTCCCATAGCTAACCTCCCTTTCATCGCCAAGATCATGGAAAAACTAGTGAACTCTCAACTTTCAGACTTCATTGAAGACAACAAACTTCTCTTCGCTCCACAACACGGCTTCCGAAAAAATTGAGGTACAGAATCCCTCCTCACCTCCTTGACAGACTATATCATATTGGGTCTCGACAAAGGTAATTCATTCCTACTGATCTTGTTGGACCTATACGCAGTGTTCGACACGGTCAACCACGCCATCCTCATTAACCAGTTGTCGTCCATAGGAATCAGCGGCACCGTTCTATCATGGTTCAAAACCTCTCTCAACAACAGAGGCTACAAGGTTAAACTCCAAAACAAGGAATCATCAAGATTTGACTCTACCATAGGAGTCCCACAAGGTTCATCATTATCCCCGACTTTATTCAATATTTACCTTCTTCCTCTCTGCCAACTTCTCACCAACCTCAATCTAAAGTACTTTCTATACGCAGACGATATTCAAATCATCATCCCCATCAAAGACACATACTCGAAAACTCTTGACTACTGGGAATCTTGCCATCAAAAAATCAAACACCTACTCAACAGCCTAAACCTCGTTTTAAATTCCTCCAAGACAGAAATCCTACTCATCTCTCCTGAGAACAGCACTTCTAACAATACTCTTCCAACCAACCTACCTACCACACAAGTTAGAGACTTATGAGTAATAATAGACAACCGGCTGAACTTCAAGGCGTACATCAACAAAACAACCAAAGACTGCTTCTACAAACTCCAGGTACTAAAAAGGATAAGACCTCTTTTCCATGCTCAAGATTTCAGAACGATCATCCAAGCAGTCATTTTTTCGAAATTAGACTATTGCAACTCACTATTGCTAGGTCTCCCTTCATCCTACTCCAAACCGCTTCAGACGGTACAAAATTCAGCAGCCCGACTATTAACAGGCGCCAGGAAAAGAGACCACATATCTCCCATCCTGAAAGAGCTCCATTGGTTACCAGTACACTTCCGAATCATGTACAAAGCCATATCTGTCATATACAAAACCATACATCAACTAACCACCCTTGATCTACAAATCCCTCTCCAAATTTACAACTCATTAAAACCCACTAGAGACGCTTATAGAGGTTCCCTCCAAGTACCCCCCGCGAAAACTACCAGACATGTTTCGCTGAGAGATCGGGCCACCTCCACAGCTGGTCCTCTCCTATGGAACTCCATTCCTTCTGATCTAAGACAGGAGCCCTGCCTCCTAACTTTTAGAAAAAGACTTAAGACTTGGCTGTTCAAGCAAGCTTTCCCGGACACACTCTAATGTCTTCACCATCTCCTTCTCAAAGCAAGCAGCCCTCAACATCCTTTTTGAACATAGTATTTAAGATGTATATTGTTTAATCGTTACTAATTTATCTCTCTCTTCCTCCTCCCAGTTTTGCTTCCCTTGTTAAATGTAACTGCACCTTCGGGCACCCCTGTTCCAGTTTGATGTATTTACTGCACTCCTGTTTTATGTAAACCAGCAAGATATGTTTTCATGATTGCCGGTATATAAAAACCTTAAATAAATAAATAAATAAATAAATAAATAAATAAATAATATCTTTTTTTAGATGTGGTGACCAGAATTGTACACAATATTCAAGGTGGGGGTCTCACCATGGAGTGATACAGAGGCATTATGACATTTTCCATTTTATTCACCATTCCCTTCCTAATATTTCCCAACTTTCTGTTTGCTTTTTTGACTGCTGCAGCACACTGAACCGACAATTTCAATGTGTTATCCACTATGATGCCTAGATCTCTTTCTTGGGTAGTAGCACCTAATATGGAACCTAACATTGTGTAACTATAACATGGGTTATTTTTCCCTATATGCATCACCTTGCATTTATCCATATTAAACTTCATCTGCCATTTGGATGCCCAATTTTCCAGTCTCACAAGGTCTTCCTGCAATTTATCACAATCTGCTTGTGATTTAACTACTCTGAATAATTTTATATCATCTGCAAATGTGATTACCTCACTTGTCGTATTTCTTTCCAAATCATTTATAAATATATTGAAAAGTAAGGGTCCCAATACAGATCCCTGAGGCACTCCACTGCCCACTCCCTTCCACTGAGAAAATTGTCCATTTAATCCTACTCTCTGTTTCCTGTCTTTTAGCCAGTTTGTAATACACGAAAGGACATCACCACCTATACCATGACTTTTTACTTTTCCTAGAAGCCTCTCATGAGGAACTTTATCAAACGCCTTCTGAAAATCCAAGTACACTACATCTACTGGTTCACCTTTATCCACATCTTTATTAACTCCTTCAAAAAAGTGAAGCAGATTTGTGAGGAAAGACTTGCCTTGGGTAAAGCCATGCTAACCTTGTTCCATTAAACCATGTCTTTCTATATGTTCTGTGATTTTGATGCTTTGAACCCTTTCCACTATTTTTCCTGGCACTGAAGTCAGGCTAACCGGTCTGTAGTTTCCCAGATCACCCCTGGAGCCCTTTTTCAATATTGGGGTTACATTAGCTATCCTCCAGTCTTCAGGTACAATGGATGATTTTAATGGTAGGTTACACATTTTTACTATAAGGTCTGAAATTTCATTTTTTAGTTCCTTTAGAACTCTGGAGTGTATACCATCCTGTCCAGGTGATTTACTATTCTTCAGTTTATCAATCAGGCCTACCACATCTTCTAGGTTCACCGTGATCTGGTTCAGTCCATCTGAATCATTACCCATGAAAACCTTCTTCGGAACGGGTATCTCCCCAACATACTCTTTAGTAAACACCGAAGCAAAGAAATCATTTAATCTTTCTGCGATGGCCTTATCTTCTCTAAGTGCCCCTTTAACCCCTCGATTATCTAACAGTCCAACTGACTCCCTCACAGGCTTTCTGCTTCGGCTATATTTTAAAAAGTTTTTACTGTGAGTTTTTGCCTCTACGGCCAACTTCTTTTCAAATTCTCTCTTAGCCTGTCTTATCAATGTCTTACATTTATCTTGCCAAAGCTTATGCATTATCCTATTTTCTTCTGTTGGATCCTTCTTCCAATTTTTGAATGAAGATCTTTTGGCTAAAACAGCTTCTTTCACCTCCCATTTTAACCATGACAGTAATCGTTTTGCCTTCTTTCCACCTTTTTTAATATGTGGAATACATCTGGACTGTGCTTCTAGGATGGTATTTTTTAACAATGACCACGCCTCTTGCACACTTTTTACCTTTGTAGCTGTTGCTTTCAGTTTTTTTCTTACACTTTTTCTCATTTTATCAAGTTTCCCTTTTGAAAGTTTAGCACGAGAGCCGTGGATTTGCACACTGTCCCCCTTCCAGTCATTAATTCAAATTTGATCATATTATGATCACTATTGCCAAGCGGCCTCACCAAATCCTGTCCTCCACTGAGAATTAGATCTAAAATTGCTCCCTGTCTTGTTGGTTCCTGGACCAATTGCTCCATAAAAATGTCATTTATTCCATCCAGGAACTTTATATCTCTAGCATGTACCGATGATACATTTACCCAGTTAATATTGGGGTAATTGAAGTCTCCCATTATTACCGCACTACCAATTTGGTTAGCTTCCCTAATTTCTCTTAGCATTTCACTATCAGTCTCACCATCTTGACCAGGTGGATGGTAGTATACTCCTATCACTATAGTCTTCCCCAACACACAAGGGATTTTTACCCATAAAGATTCAATTGTGCATTTAGTCTCATGCAGGATGTTTATCCTATTGGACTTTATGCCATCCCGGACATAAAGCACCACACTGCCTCCCGGGTGCTCCTCTCTGTCATTGCGATATAATTTGTACCCCTGTACAGTACTGTTCCATTGGTTTTCCTCCTTCCACCACGTCTCTGAGATGCCAATTAAGTCTATGTCATCATTCACTGCTATACATTCTAATTCTCCCATTTTACTTCTTAGACTTCTGGCATTAGCATACAAACATTTCAAAGTTTGTTTTTTCTTTGTATTTTCATTCTGCTTTTTAATTGATAGGGATAAGTTAGAATTTTTTTAGCTCAGCTGAGTTTTTAGTTACAGGCACTTGGACTACTTTTCTTATAATTGGAACCTCACTGTTGGGATGCCCTAATTCTAATGCATCATTAGTATCCTTTGAAGATACCTCTCTCCGAACCATGCGCTGCTGAGCGACTGTCGGCTTTCCCCTTTGTTCTAGTTTAAAAGCTGCTCTATCTCCTTTTTAAAGGTTAGCGCCAGCAGTCTGGTTCCACCCTGGTTAAGGTGGAGCCTATCCCTTGAGAAGGGACTCCCCCTTCCCCAAAAGGTTCCACAGTTCCTTAAAAAATGAATCCCTCCTCTTTGCACCATTGTCTCATCCACGCATTGAGACTCCGGAGCTCTACCTGCCTCTGGTGACCTGCGCGTGGAACAAGGAGCATTTCAGAGAATGCTACCCTGGAGGTTCTGAATTTAAGCTTTCTACCTAAGAGTCTAAATTTGGCTTCCAGAACCTGCCTCCCACATTTTCCTGTCGTTGGTGCCCACGTGTACCACGACAACCGGCTCCTCCCCAGCACTGTCTAAAATCCTATCCCAGTGACGCATAAGGTCCACCACATTCACACCAGGTAGGCATGTTACCAGGTGATCCTCACATCCACCAGCCACCCAGCTGCCTCAACCATAGTTGGTGATTCCTAATAATCGAATCACCAACTATGACGGCCGACCTAACCCTTCCCTCCTGGGCAGTAGGCCTTGGGGAGATATCCTCGCTGTGAAAGGACAATGCATCACTTGGAGAGCAGGTCCTTGCTACAGGATCCTTTCCTGCTGCATCAGGTTGATGCTCTCCAATCATGAGACCTTCATCCTCCAAGGCAGCACCAGGGCTGCCAGTCTGAAGTTGGGAGTTGGCTACTATGTCCCTAAAGGTCTCATCTATGTACTTCACTGTCTGCCTCAGCTCCTCCAGATCTGCCATTCTAGCCTCCAGAGATCGGACTCATTCTCTGAGAGCCAGGATCTCTTTGCATCACATGCCTTCATCTCAAATTTGTTCAGTTCCTACTTAAGTTTTAGGTTGCTATGGGAATAGGAATGTGTCTAATTAATGTCCTTTAAATGTATTAGTGAATTCACTATGGGGTAGATTTTCAAATAGCACGATTTGGCGTACTTTTGTTGGCGCATCAGGCGCAAACAAAAGTACGCTGGATTTTAGTAGATACGCGCGTAGCCGCTAAAATCCGGGATCGGCGCGCGCAAGGCTATCGATTCCGTATAGCCGGCGTGCGCCGAGCCGCGCAGCCTACCTCCGTTCCCTCCGAGGCCGCTCCGAAATCGGAGCGGCCTCGGAGGGAACTTTCTTTTGCCCTCCCCTCACCTTCCCCTCCCTTCCCCTACCTAACCCACCCGCCCGGCCCTGTCTAAACCCCCCCCCCTTACCTTTGTCGGGGGATTTACGCCTCCCGGAGGGAGACATAAATCCCCACGCGCCAGCGGGCCACTAGCGCGCCGGGACACGACCTGGGGGCGGGTCCGGAGGGCGCGGCCACGCCCCCGGACCGCCCCGGGCCGTAATCCCGCCCCCGAAACGCTACGTCCCGCCCCGAAAACGCCACGCAGATCGGGCCCGCCCCACGACACGCCCCCCTCGGAAAACCCCGGGACTTACGCAAGTCCCGGGGTCTGCGCGCGCCGGTAGGCCTATTGAACATAGGCGCACCGGTGCGCAGGGCCCTGCTCGCCTAAATCCGGGCGGATTTAGGCGAGCAGGGCTCTGAAAATCCGCCCCTATATGTCTGGTAGTGGCCTACATGGGAATGATCAAACTCTCAATAAGGTGTTTTGTTTTTTTTAAAGTGGCACCTGCCTATAAATTAAAGGATGAGCTAGGGGTGGGAGGGTTGGGAAATACAGTCTTACTTCAGTTAGTCAGCCAGAGTGACTCACTGCTTTCTTGATTAACAAATGTTGGTACCTAATCAAATCAAATCACACTACCTCAACACTTTTCCAAGGTGAGTAACTGAACTGAACTTTTCAACCTTTTTACTTAGGTATACACTGCTCCTAGCTTATTTCTAGCTTCTGGCTACTTTTTTTTTTTTTTTTGTTAGTATACAAACACTCTAACTTGTGCTTACTAGCTGCCTTACAGACTTTTAAAAATAAACACACTAACTACTGCTTACTAGCTGCTTTACTGACTATTTAAAAATACAAACGGTCTAATGTCTGTTTATTTTCTGCCTTACTGACTATTAAAAGCACAAACACACAAACACACTAATATTACCAAATAGTTAACTTTGCCCCAATACTTTTAGAAAAAGTCAATGTCCCAAGCAAAACCTTACTGATTCCTTTCAGTCACTGGCAAGGTGATCCTCTCCTCTCAGTAACTCGGGTGTTTTATATACCTTATAAAATGAGAGAAGATCCTAGAAGTAGTAGCTTAAAAGTAGTAACATCAGAGGTGGAGGGGAATAAAGAAAAAACAGTATCTGAGTTGGATGTTTCAGCGTTGTTAGAAACCTCTGATTCATTACTGTTGGTGTTTGAGGTAGTTGTGGGTGGATCCTTGGGCCGGTGGGAGATGACCATGCCCCCGGGGAAAGATCCTGAGAGGGACCACCGGTCAGGCTCAGGATATGGAGACAGACACACACTAGTACTTTTATTAAACAGTATATTGAACCGCCAGAGGTGGCAGTAGTGAGCTGGTAATGCCCGGCTGGGCTGTAGTCCCTCAGATACTGGCACAGCAATCCCAGATAACTGAGCTGTAGAGAAACTGAATATAGTGAGTAGCCAGGGTATGCAGAGTTCAGGAACAGAGCCTTGATGGTAACATTCACACAATAGTCTCTTGAGGCAGCCCAGGGGCTGGAATGGATTAGGCCCTAGAGGAGCAAGTACCTGGTTCCAGGGAAAGCTCTGAGAGAGAGATGGTAACTTACTGGTGTTGTAGGCAGTGATGACTTCCAGGCAGAAGAGGTATTCAGCAACCAGTCCTAGAACATGGGCCCTCGAGGAGCGAGTACCGGTTCCAGAATGTGACCTGGAAAACAAAGAGAGAGCGAGTCCCCCGAGGAGCGGGTACCCCTGGTAAGTCCAAGGAGGCAGAGTAGCTTAGAACGAATCCTTGTACGTATCCAATTCCTTGCTAACTCGATACATTAGTGATATCAGAGACCTTATATATCCGGTATGGATGACCTCAGGGGGATGCCCCTGAGGTTCGCGCCACTGCTGGTACTTAAGTTGGGGCCGCACCACGCACGCGCCCTTAGGCCCTAGTGAAACATGGAGGATTGTAGGGTCGAGCCGTTCCAGGGACGCCGGAGGGAGTCGGCAGAAAGACGTCGTAGCAGCCAACCTTCCCCTTAAGCAAGAGGGAGTCACCGAGGAGGTAAAGTGGGCGTAGTGGAGACATCGGGTAGCGACGGTTGCAACAATTACAGGCCAAACCGGCCACAATGATAATTATGTTTGCATTAGAACCTGATAGGGATTGGGTCCTAAAATTGTATTTCAAAAATAGACTACAGAGGTTTTTAAATATGCAGATTAGAATCTTTCCAGATGTTGCAAAAGCAACACAAAAGAAAAGAAGGCAATTTTTGTTGCTTAGACCTTTTGCACTACAAATTGGGGCATCTTTCTTGTTACAATTTCCTTGTCGTTGTTTGCTTACTTATAGGGGAACAAAATACCTGTTTTTTATACCATCACATTTGACACAATTTCTGTGTAAAAAGAAAGAGGAGTTTGGTGATATAAGTTAGGAGTGATACAGTTTGGCTTTCAAGAATCTCCAAGCTGAGGCTGTGTATATCTCTCATAAAGGGGAAGTGCCCAACTTCTAGCAGTAAATGATTTTCCTAATTTTATTTGATGTAATTTGCTTAAGAGTATTGGACCCCCTCTGAGTTTAGGACTTTAATCTGAAGTTTTAAAGCTCTATAGATTTTTGTAAGATTTGTATTTATTTGCTTTTTCATTATGCTAATCGATTTCAATATTCTGTATCAAGTAATTACTATTCTTGATGTAATATTAAATAATGCATAAATAAAAAATTTTAAAAAATTTTTTTTTGCTGTGAGTTTTTGTCTCTACTGCCAACTTATTTTCAAATTCTCTCTTAGCCTGTCTTATCAATGTCTTACATTTAATTTACCAATGCTTATGCATTATCCTATTTTCTTCTGGGGGATCCTTCTTCCAATTTTTGAATGAAGATCTTTTGGCTAAAATAGCTTCTTTCACCTCACCTTTTAATCATGACGGTGATCATTTGCTTTCTTTCCACCTTTATAGGATAGTATTTTTTAACAATGACTACGCCTCTTGCACACTTTTTACCTTTGTAGCTGCTCCTTTCATTTTTTTTCTAACTATTTTTCTCATTTTATCAAAGTTTCCCTTTTGAAAGTTTAGTGCAAGAGCAGTGGATTTGCTTACTGTCTCCCTTCCAGTCATTAATTCAAATTTGATCATATAATGATCACTATTGCCAAGCGGCCCCACCACCGTTACCTCTCTCACCAAATCCTGTGCTCCACTGAGAATTAGATCTAAAATTGCTCCCTCTCTTGTCGGTTCCTGAACCAATTGCTCCATAAAGCTGTCATTTATTCCATCCAGGAACTTTATCTCTCTAGAATGTCCCGATGATACATTTACCCAGTCAATATTGGGGTAATTGAAATCTCCCATTATTACTGCACTATCACTTTGGTTAGCTTCCTTAATTTCTCTTAGCATTTCACTGTCCGCGGCTTAAATGAAATTACCCAGAAGGACCGTTACCCCTTGCCATTAATCTGTGAACTGTTTGACAGGCTCCGGGGGGCCCAGATATTTACCAAATTGGACCTCAGGGGAGCTTACAATTTGGTCAGGATACGCTAGGGCGACGAATGAAAAACCTCATTTAAAACCCGCAATGGCCATTTTGAATATCTGGTAATGCCGTTTGGCCTCTGCAACCCACCAGCTGTCTTTCAGAATATGATGAATGAGATCTTCAGGGACATGCTCCTCAGCTGCATCGTGGTCTACCTGGACAACATCCTGGTATTCTCACAAGACCTCCAGAGCCATCACCAGGATGTCGCCAACGACCTGCAATGCCTAAGGGACAACCAGTTATACGCCAAACTGGAGAAATGTTATTTTGACCAGGAATCAGTCCCTTTTCTTGGCTATGTGGTCTCAAGCCAGGTTTTCCAGATGGATCTACAGAAGACCAAGAGTATTCGTGATTGGCCTCAACCAATGGGCCTTAAAGCGCTCCAAAGATTCCTTGGGTTCACAAACTACTAAAGATCGTTCATCCATCATTAGTCAACACTAACCGCTCCACTCATGGCCATGACATGTAAAGGAGCCAATCCCTCTCAGTGGTCACCCGAGGCCATGACCACTTTCCAGGAGCTCAAGAAGGCATTCCTAAGTGAACCATGCTTGCATCACCCTGATCCCTGACGACCCTTCGTCATCGAAGTTGATGCTTCGGATGTCGGTGTTGGAGCAGTACTCAGCAGCATTCAGCCTCCTGACATTGAGACTCACGGGGCTCCTCCCCATGGGCGGTACGATCTCTCACCTTGGCCCAGGGCCCACAAACTCACAAATCCTAACAGATAGATTACATTTTCAAATCTACATGCATTATTTAGTATGAAGCAAAAAAAATACACTCATAGAAAAAACAGGCGCAAATCTCTGTGGGTACTTTTTAGCCAAGGCAATTTTCTTAAAGGGAAAGTATACTTATATGTTCCCTATGAAAACTGGTGCAAAGCCTGCAGCTAGACATACCCATAGACTTTGCATCCACAATATGTGGGCAGATTTGAAAATTGCATCTGAAATCTATTATTAGCAAAAATAGAATCTCATAGTTTGTTAACTTTGCACTTGTGGGCATTTGTTTCATGAACATCTTATACATCCCAAAAATCCAGATTCCCAGTTGGTCAGAAATAGGTCATATCAGTGCTGCTTTCCCTGGAATCTAATTGCATCATTGTACCTTGACCTCTCTTTTCTTTGATGATTTTTTCCAAATTTACTTAAAAAATTATGGAATGCCTCATTTAGGATCCATGTTAGAGTGGACATGTTGGGGGTGGTGAGAGTGGATAGATTGACTAAACTATATGCCATGCACTACCCTGAGAGATGTACCACAATGGTTTATTCCTGTAGTTACAATGCTCCTCGTGGGACGGCCGCGTGAGCAGTCTCACTCACCTCCCAACTTCATCTGGGCCATAAACTTCCAAGCCTGCTCTTGCATGCTGGTGTTCTCCTAGGCACGAATGTGTGCCTCTGGTTAGAATTTAAAGGAACCACGGCGGGAAAAGCTCCAATATCCCTCCTGATGATGTCCTTTCTGCAGTCCTATAAAAGAGGTCTTCAGTCAAGTCTTCAATGCCTTCACAAGGGTCTTTAGATCCTGTTGTCTCCTTGTTCCTGCAAGGTTCTTTGTGGTCTCTCGTCTTGTTCCTGGTCTCATGTGATCATCGATGGTCTTCCTGTTCCTGGTCCTTGTCTGTCCAAGTCCAAGTCTTCAGTCCTGCGTCCAGGCCTGTTTCCAAATCTTTGATTCCTATTCCTAGTCTGTGTCCTGCCTGAATGTTCCGCTGGTTCTGGTCTTCTGAGTCTTCCTGAGCCCTGTCCTTGGTCTTCGGAGTTCTTGTTCTAACTTCCATCTTGTTCCAAGTCTTTCAGTCCAGTGCCTGTGCTGCTACTGGTGTGGTCCGCTGCCAGCATGCTCTTTCAGAGGCTTCATTTGTTCCAAGTTCTGAGCTTTTTGAATTTTCCAAGTCCTGAGCCTTCATCTTGTCCAAGCTTTCGTTGTCTTGTCTTGAGTACTCAGTCTTCATCTGTCCTCATTCACAAACCACTTCCAAGCAGCAGTGTGAAAGGGCTTTTGAATGGCTGGAGGACTATCCCAGAGGCCAGCATTGCATTACTGGGTCTCAGTTCCTGGTGCGTGTTGGATGCCCAAATTTTACTATGCCAAGAAAAGCATGCTCCTGTTTCCAAGTCAAGAGTATTACTGTTTCAGATAGCCCATGCTCGGATGCATTTGCCCGCCAGTGGCATTAGCCATGGCTAGCCCCAGGGTTGCATAGGTTGTGTCATGGTACAGGGGCTCACACTCTTCAGCGCCCATAGGTGCTCACAACAAATTTTCCAAGCAGAGAATGTGACAAGGAGAAGAGCTTGTTCATTTCCTGTCCCCTGCCAAGGTCTTTTTTCAGTGTTTGATCTGTGGAATTTCCCTGGAAGGGAAGAGACTACTGACTCAAAGGAAGGGGTGTGGATTTGGTTTCACTGATTTGTTTTTGACCAAATCTCGTGGGAGAAGAGTCTGACACCATTCCATCCTGTGATTAGGGAGTCAAGATTTTTGTCTCTGTAATTTTAGTTAAGAAGTAAAGATTCTCTAGGCATTGGAAGAAAGCCTTTATATTAGGGCTGCTTGGCCTTTGTGAGAAAGAGTCCATTTCTATTTTTTTCCATTGAGAATTTTGGATGCTGTTGGGAGTCTGTGGATTATGAGAAATCCCTAATTATTAGGAATTTCTCAAGAAGGATTATATAGAAATATGCACAACTGTGAGTCCAAAGAATGACTAGTACATGTGTGCAGGGCCTGGCCAGCTCTGTTTCACTAAGCAGAAGGGCCTCATTGGACAGAATTATACAGGTATAAAAATTGCATATTCCCATATGAGACTAAGGAGAACTGGAGGAGAGTGTGCCTTGAGCTGGCAGCCAGAATATCTCAGTTCACATGGTGGGGGGCAGGATTTGCATTCTGTGCCCACAGGAAAAGGGGGATATTAGGGATATAAAAGAAATCTAAAGAACAAAAGAAGAAAGGGAGCATATGGTCAGCAATAATGAACCGGTGTAAACAGGTGGAGGCTGTTGCATCTGTCGGTCTTAGACGGCTTCGCCCGTATGCCTCAACTTTTTCTCACCTCCTCCTGCTCACCTTGGAAAGATGGCTACCGCTGTGTCTGCTTGCCGCCCTCTCCGGCGTCCCCAGATCGGCTATGGTACTGCCTCCCACCATGTTCCTCCCAAGGTCCTACTAGGGTGCGCGCGCATGCTACCCATGTCTTTATTGCAGCATTGGTGCGAAACTCGGGGGTGTCCCCCTCAAGTGAAATCACATCATCCGGGTATTTAGTCTGCCCAAACTTGCTAGCTAATCGAGTTAGCAAGGACTGGTATCGGATTGGTCTCAGCCGGTCTTAGCTACTCTGCCGCTTCCGTGCTGCTGCTGGAAGCTCTCTCTCTGCCCTTTGGGGTAATTTCTAACCTGGGTACCCGCTCCTCGGGGGCCCTCTGCTTCATGTCAGAGGGCTCCTCGAGGGCCTGCTCTCCCTGCCTCGGTGCCTGTACCATCAACTTCAGCCTGGTGGAATCGCCTATCTACAGCTACCATCTAATGAGTAATCTAAATCTCAGTCTGTCTCATCTACAGCATTGCCTTGCCTGGGAAATCTACACCGGAATCCCTTATACCAAAGTGGTGAGACGGGTTCCCTCTGCCGAGGGTCCTGAGACTGCTGCATCTGGATCATCTCACTACTGCCACCTCTGGTGGTACACATCAAGCTGTACAATAAAAGATCAAATTCTGTGTTTGTGCATCCTGAGTCTAGCCCATTACTGTGGCTCCCCAGGGGGCTCCTCCCCATGGGCGTGGTCATCTGCCACAGTACCCAAGAATCCACCCAAACACTGCTAAACCTTAACAGATTACTAACTCCATGGATTCGGCTCAGCTCACCTCATTGCAGGCCATTCCAGGACTGGCCCAGCGAATCTCTGAACAGCAGAATGCACTGGAGAATTTGACTGCTGCATTCAACCAGCTGCACGCACAGATGAACTTACCCACCACCACAGGTAATGAAGTTACACCGCCAGAAGTGACGGTCAAGACAATTGTACCTCTATCTGCTCCAACATGCTTCTCAGGGGAAGTTTGGAAATGTAGAGGTTTTATTAATCAGTGTTACATTAACTTTTCCCTGCAACCTACCCATTTTCCTACAGCTTATGCCAAGACTACCTATACCTTGTCTTATCTGGACAGAAGAGCGTTGGCTTGGGCCTCTTCGCTGTGGGAGCGCGATAATCCTATTCTACATGATCTTGCCGGATTCCTTGAACTGTTCAGATCAGTTTTTGATGACCCTGCTCAGCATACCACTGCAGGATCTTTGTTGGTTCGCCTGAAGCAAGGTACTAAACCTTTAGCTGACTTCACTATAGAATTCAAGACACTGGTGTCTGAATTACATTGGGACCCTAAGTGCCTGAGGATCCTCTTCTTTGAAGGACTGAACTCTCATTTGAAAGACGAGCTGGCCGCTCGTGAGATGCCTGAGACCTTGGCTGAACTGGTGAAGTTGGCAACAAGGATTGATCACCGACTTCGTGACAAGGGTCAAGATACCAAGATTCCCAGAAGGCCCTTTAAGGGCGAAGCTTGAGTTAAGTCTACACCCAGGTCTGTTCCCTTGGGTGCAGTTGCTGGCGAAAAAGAACCAATGCAATTAGGCCGCAGTCACCTGACGTCAAAAGAGAGAAGAACGCGAAAGAAGTTGGGACTTTGCATGTATTGTGGACAAGCTGGCCATGCTGTTCAAACATGCCCTATATGTCCGGGAAACTGACAGATGTAAGTCCTGCGAGAGGACTCTTATTAGGTCTTACTGCACCCTCTCCTCCACTCTCTCTCCCTGTATCCTTGATCTGCGGACCCTTAGAATATCAGACTCTTGCCCTAGTGGACTCAGGGGCAGGAGTAATTTCATTTTACATTGATTAGTGGAACACTTGCGGATTCCCACTTCCACTATGAAGTATCCACTACTCCTATCTTCAATTCATGGAGAGCCCTTACCGGGCGAGGTAACACAGTTCACTGAATCAGTGTGTTTATGGACTGGAGTATTCCATTCTGAAGCTATATCCTTCTGTGTACTAGAGAAGGCCATGCACCCTATAGTACTGTGGTTACCATGGCTGCAGCAGCATATGCCTGAATTCAATTGGGCCACTCTGGAACTTTCACGTTGAGGTCCAGAGTGCCATGGGAAATGTTTGATGGAGGTTGCTCCTATCCCCTGCATGACAACTATCCCATTGATGCCTGGGTTGCCGCCTCAATATGCATCTTTTCAGGATGTATTTTCCAAAGAAGCTGCAGACGTACCACCGCCACACAGACCTAAGACTGCGCCATTGATTTGAAGCCTAACACTGAACCACCAAAAGGAAGGGTCTACCCTCTCTCTGTGGTAGAAAATAAAGCCATGTCCAAATATATACAGGAGAACCTTCACAAAGGCTTCATAAGACCCTCCAAGTCTCCTGCCGGCGCAGGCTTCTTCTTTGTGTGGAAGAAGGATGGAACATTGCATCCATGCATAGACTACAAAGGTCTAAACGAGATCACTGTAAAAGACCGCTATCCCTTACCACTCATCTCAGAGCTATTCTATAGACTAAAGGGAGCCAGGATATTCTCCAAGCTTGATCTCAAGGGAGCCTACAACTTAGTTCGCATCCACACTGGCGATGAATGGAAGACAGTCTTCAATACCGGGGATGGTTACTTTGAATATCTAGTGATGCCCTTTGGCCTGTGCATCGCCCCGGCTGTGTTTCAAAACCTCATGAACGACATTCTGCAGGACCTTCTCTACAAATGTGTCATTGTATACTTGGATGACATCTTGATATTTTCCCAAGACATGACCAGTTATCAGGAGGATGTCAAAAGAGTGCTGCAAAGACTCTGCGACAGTCGCTCAGCAGCGCATGGTTCGGAGAGAGGTATCTTTAAAGGATACTAATGATGCATTAGAATTAGGGCATCCCGACAGTGAGGTTCCAATAATTAGAAAAGCAGTCCAAGTGCCTGTAACTAAAAACTCACCTGAGCTAAAAAATTCAAACTTATCCCTATCAATTAAAAAGCAGAATGAAAATACAAACAAAAAACAAACTTTGAAATGTTTGTATGCTAATGCCAGAAGTCTAAGAAGTAAGATGGGAGAATTAGAATGTATAGCAGTGAATGATGACATAGACTTAATTGGCATCTCAGAGACATGGTGGAAAGCGTATAACCAATGGGACAGTGCTATACCGAGGTACAAATTATATCGCAATGACAGAGAGGAGCACTCGGGAGGAGGTGTGGCACTTTATGTCCGGGATGGCATAGAGTCCAACAGGATAAACATCCTGCATGAGACTAAATACAAAATTAAATCTTTATGGGTAGAAATCCCTTGTGTGTCGGGGAAGACTATAGTGATAGGGGTATACTACCGTCCACCTGGTCAAGATGGTGAGACGGACAGTGAAATGCTAAGAGAAACTAGGGAAGCTAACCAAATTGGTAGTGCAGTAATAATGGGAGACTTCAATTACCCCAATATTGACTGGGTAAATGTATCATCGGGTCACGCTAGAGAGATAACGTTCCTGGATGGAATAAATGATAGCTTTATGGAGCAATTGATTCAGGAACCGACAAGGGAGGGAGCAATTTTAGATCTAATTCTCAGTGGAGCACAGGACTTGGTGAGAGAGGTAACAGTGGTGGGGCCACTTGGCAATAGTGATCATAATATGATCAAATTTGATTTAATGACTGGAAGAGGAACAGTGTGCAAATCCACAGCTCTCGTGCTAAACTTTCAAAAGGGAAACTTTGATAAAATGAAAAAAATTGTTGGAAAAAAAACTGAAAGGAGCAGCTATAAAAGTAAAAAATGTCCAAGAGGCGTGGTCATTGTTAAAAAATACCATTCTAGAAGCACAGTCCAGATGTATTCCACACATTAAGAAAGGTGGAAAGAAGGCAAAACGATTACCGGCATGGTTAAAAGGGGAGGTGAAAGAAGCTATTTTAGCCAAAAGATCTTCATTCAAAAATTGGAAGAAGGATCCAACAGAAGAAAATAGGATAAAGCATAAATGTTGGCAAGTTAAATGTAAAACATTGATAAGACAGGCTAAGAGAGAATTTGAAAAGAAGTTGGCTGTAGAGGCAAAAACTCACAGTAAAAACCTTTTTAAATATATCCGAAGCAGAAAACCTGTGAGGGAGTCAGTTGGACCGTTAGATGATCGAGGGGTTAAAGGGGCACTTAGAGAAGATAAGGCCATCGCGGAAAGATTAAATGATTTCTTTGCTTCGGTGTTTACTGAAGAGGATGTTGGGGAGGTACCCGTAATGGAGAAGGTTTTCATGGGTAATGATTCAGATGGACTGAATCAAATCACGGTGAACCTAGAAGATGTGGTAGGCCTGATTGAAAAAACTGAAGAGTAGTAAATCACCTGGACCGGATGGTATACACCCCAGAGTTCTGAAGGAACTAAAAAATGAAATTTCAGACCTATTAGTAAAAATTTGTAACTTATCATTAAAATCATCCATTGTACCTGAAGACTGGAGGATAGTAAATGTAACCCCAATATTTAAAAAGGGCTCCAGGGGTGATCCGGGAAACTACAGACCGTTAGCCTGACTTCAGTGCCAGGAAAAATAGTGGAAAGTATTCTAAACATCAAAATCACAGAACATATAGAAAGACATGGTTTAATGGAACAAAGTCAGGATGGCTTTACCTAGGGCAAGCCTTGCCTCACAAATCTGCTTCACTTTTTTGAAGGAGTTAATAAACATGTGGATAAAGCTGAACCGGTAGATACAGTATACTTGGATTTTCAGAAGGCGTTTGACAAAGTTCCTCATGAGAGGCTTCTAGGAAAAGTAAAAAGTCATGGGATAGGTGGTGATGTCCTTTCGTGGATTGCAAACTGGCTAAAAGACAGGAAACAGAGAGTAGGATTAAATGGGCAATTTTCTCAGTGGAAGGGAGTGGACAGTGGAGTGCCTCAGGGATCTGTATTGGGACCCTTACTTTTCAATATATTTATAAATGATCTGGAAAAATACAATGAGTGAGATAATCAAATTTGCAGATGACACAAAATTGTTCAGAGTAGTTAAATCACAAGCAGATTGTGATAAATTGCAGGAAGACCTTGTGAGACTGGAAAATTGGGCCTCCAAATGGCAGATGAAATTTAATGTGGATAAGTGCAAGGTGATGCATATAGGGAAAAATAACCCATGCTATAATTACACAATGTTGGGTTCCATATTAGGTGCTACAACCCAAGAAAGAGATCTAGGTGTCATAGTGGATAACACATTGAAATCGTTGGTTTAGTGTGCTGCGGCAGTCAAAAAAGCAAACAGAACGTTGGGAATTATTAGAAAGGGAATGGTGAATAAAACGGAAAATATCATAATGCCTCTGTATCGCTCCATGGTGAGACCGCACCTTGAATACTGTGTACAATTCTGGTCACCGCATCTCAAAAAAGATATAATTGCGATGGAAAAGGTACAGAGAAGGGCTACCAAAATGATAAGGGGAATGGAACAACTTCCCTACGAGGAAAGACTAAAGAGGTTAGGCCTTTTCAGCTTGGAGAAGAGACGACTGAGGGGGGATATGATAGAGGTGTTTAAAATCATGAGAGGTCTAGAACGGGTAGATGTGAATCGGTTATTTACTCTTTCGGATAGTAGAAAGACTAGGGGGCACTCCATGAAGTTAGCATGGGGCACATTTAAAACTAATCAGAGAAAGTTCTTTTTTATTCAATGCACAATTAAACTCTGGAATTTGTTACCAGAGGATGTGGTCAGTGCAGTTAGTATAGCTGTGTTTAAAAAAGGACTGGATAAGTTCTTGGAGGAGAAGTCCATTACCTGCTATTAAGTTCACTTAGAGAATAGCCACTGACATTAGCAATGGTAACATGGAATAGACTTAGTTTTTGGGTACTTGCCAGGTTCTTGTGGCCTGGATTGGCCACTGTTGGAAACAGGATGCTGGGCTTGATAGACCCTTGGTCTGACCCAGTATGGCATTTTCTTATGTTCTTATGTCTATATGCCAAGTTGTCTAAGTGTGAGTTCCACAAGGAATCAGTGCCTTTCTTAGGGTACATTGTTTCCAACCAATGTTTCCAGATGGAACCACAGATGCTGGAGAGCATTAAGAAATGGGCACAACCCACAGGTCTAAAAGCTCTCAGACGATTTCTGGGTTTTACCAACTACTACAGAACATTCATCAAGAACTACTCCTCACTAACTGTTCTGCTTACAGCTATGACGAAGAAAGGTGCCAACGTTGCCAATTGGTCTATGGAGGCAGTAACAGCATTCCAGAAACTGAAAGACTCCTTCTTGAGCAAGCCATGCCTCCGACATCCGGATCTGACCAGGCCCTTCATCGTTGAGGTTGATGCCTCAGAAGTCGGTTTAGGGGCCGTGCTAAGCCAGGCCAATGATTCCAAGGCATTGCGCCCATGTTCATTTTTCTCCCGCCACTTCTCACCAGCAGAGAAGAACTATGGAATAGGAGATAAAGAGCTCCTGGCAATAAAGATGGCATTCTAGGAGTGGCGCCCTTGGCTCGAAGGAGCCCAATATCAGATCAGTCTTTACAGACCATAAAAAACTGAAGTACCTCCACCACACACAGCACCTAAACCATAGGCAAGCGAGATGGTCCCTGTTCTTCAACAGATTTGACTTTGTGCTGAAATACCGCCCAGAAGATAAGAACATCAGAGTAGATGCCCTAGCTCGCTCATTCCTCTCTGAGAACGTTCCAGATGAACCTCAACATATCATCGACTTGAAAAGAGTTATCTTGTCAGCTACTCATCCAGTACCAGCGGGTAAAACCATTGTACCCAAGAACCTAAGAAAAAAGCTGTTAGCATGGGCTCACGACTCTAAACTGGCTGGACACCCTGGTCAATGCAGAACTCTGGCTAAACTGCAGAAATTTTACTGGTGGCCCACCATGAAGGAAGACACGTTCTCCTATGTTGCTTTGTGCTCAAATTGTGCCAGCAAGAAGCCACCAACCGGTCGTCCTTAGGGCCTACTCCATCCCTTGCCAGTACCAGACAAACCATGGAAACATTGCTACAGATTTTGTGGTAGACCTACCACTCTCAGGAGGAAACAACATGATTTGGGTAACAGTAGATCGCTTCTCAAAGATGGCTCACTTCGTGGCTCTCCCTGGCTTACCCACAGCCATGGAGCTTGCAAAGCTCTTCATCACTCACATCTTTTGCCTACACGGCATGCCAAAGCACATAGTCTCTGATCGAAGAGCCCAATTCACAGCTAAGTTCTGGAAGGCAGCCCCGGCCGGAGATTTGGATTTCCGGATGAAGCCCTTATCCAGGTTCTCCTTGATGTACTCACTCATAGCCTGCGTCTCAGCGGGTGAGAGGGCGTAGGTGCGTCCCCGAGGTGGTTCGGTGCCAGGAAGGAGCTGGATGGCACAATCGAACTTCCGATGGGGAGGAAGAATCTCTGTCCTTTTCTTCGAGAAAACGTCTGCGTATGCGGCATAAGGGACTGGCAGGTTTGGAAGGCTGGTGGAAGCAATGGGGCAGGATGTTGGAACCACAGAGTGAAGGCAGTTGTCGTGACAGCTTGGGCCCCGACGAGCTAGCTGCAAAGTCTTCCAATCGAACTGGGGCTCATGCTCCTGGAGCCATGGGAGACCTAAGACGATCGGGTGGATGGAGTACTCCAGGACATAGAATGACATCTGTTCTTGATGCAGGACCCCAGCCTGCAGCTGGACAGGAATTGTGGTGTGTGTGACCCGTTCGGGAAGAGGTTTCCGTTGAATCAAGGAAATGACCATCGGGGCCGGGAGACAAACTTGTGGAATCTTTAGATGATCCACTAGGCCTTTCATAATAAAATTTCCGCCAGCGCCGGAGTCCACTAGGGCTAGCATGTGGAACTCCCCATCAGTCGAGGTTAACGCCACTGGCAACGTTAGCGGAGGTGTGGGTGTGGTATGGCCCAGGACGAGACCTCCTTCTGGTCCTAGGCCCGAGAGTTTTCCGGTCGTGCTGGACAGGCAGCTATCCGATGGCCTGCCGTGCCGCAATAAAAACAAAGTCCTTCTCTCGCACGCCGCCAACGCTCTTGAGGAGACACTCTCCCACGACCCAACTCCATGGGCTCCTCGGCGGGTGCCCGAAGGGCTTCAGATGCACTTTTGGAGGAAGATGAGGGACTTCTCGCTGGCCTGACTACCGGAAGGCAAAACCGCATCCGCTGATCCACTCGATTGGCCAATTCTATCATGCCATTGAGGTCGTCTGGGAGTTCTTTCGCTGCTAGCTCATTCTGCAGGCGCGAGGATAGCCCTTCCAAGAAGATTCCGTGCAGACAATCCTCTCTCCAATTCAGCTCCGCGGCCAGGGTGCGGAACTCCGTCGCGTACTCGGCCATGGTCCGAGTACCCTGTCGTAACTGAAGCAATTCCAAAACCGCAGTGGCTTGCGGACAGGTTCGTCAAAAGTCTGCCGGAAGGCGGACAGAAACTGACTTAAGTCTTCGAAAACGGGATCCCTTCTCTCCCACAGATGAGAGGCCCATATCAGGGGCTTTCCATCGAGTAAGGACATAATGTAGCTTGTTTTGACCAGGTTGCTAGTGAACTGTGCAGGCAACAAGGAAAAACGGACCTGGCAGTGGCTGAGGAATCCTCGACACAACTTTGCATCTCCAGCGTATCGAGAGGGCGCCAGGAGTTGAGTGGACGTTGCTGACCCCTGGTCATTCCTGGGGCCCTGGACAGTCTGTGGCTGGGTAGGGCGACCTCCTTGAGCCCCAGGCAGAGACGGCAACGTAGGGTTCGAGGGCCCTAATGCCTCGAGGCATTGGGTCAGTCCTTGAACCGCAGAGACCAGGGCGTCGAAGGTCTGTTGTTGATCCTTCAGGCGTTGGGCCATTCCGGGAATTGCCTGGTGGGCAGATACCTCCGCCGGGTCCATGGATTTGGCAATCTGTTATGCTCAGGCTTGTGGACCCTTGGGCCGATGAGAGGATGGTATACCTTGCGGAGGTTCCGTAGGTTCTCTCGTCGGGTGGCAAGGCAGAACAGAAGAGGAGCGCAGTTGACTCTCGGCTCTGGAGGCAGAGACGACTGCAGACAGATGAAGAGGCTAGAAGAGGATCTGAATCTTCACCCCTGGAAGTCTGTGGTCCCCCCAGGAGGAGCCCATAGGGACCCAGACCGCTGGGACTTAGGTGGACCATGACCGTCGGGGAGAGAGCCGTCCCTGCTCTGCCCCCGCGCCGTTCCTGCAGTCGTTCCTCCACGGAGGAAATCAAAGCCGTCGCCATCTTTAGGTGCGAGGCCACGCCCCCTTCACTAATTTAAAGGGACCTGATCCCTTTAACAAGCCTCACCTGTCCTGGATCAACCTGAGCAGAGGAAGTATATAAGGGAGCTTCCTTTGCTCATTCTCTGACTTGGCAACGTCCTCCAACGTTGTCTAGTCTGCTTGCCTCAGTGAGTTCTTGAGCTTCGGATCCCTGTTCCTGTTTCGGCTTGGTCTTCCCGGTTCCTGACTTTGGATTGGCTTCGGTACTTCTCTGTTGTGCGACTCGGTTTGGCAAGCAGCGATTCTCTGGTGTGACCTCGGACTGGCTACTGTTGATCCCTCGGTGTGTGACCTCGGCCTGGATATCGACGACTCTCTGGCACCTGATCTTGGACCCCTCCTGGACTCTGTCTCCAAGAGCCCGCCTAAGTCCCAGCGGTCCGGGTCCCTACGGGCTCCTCCTGTGGGGACCGCGGACTTCCAGGGTGAAGCTCCAGTCAGCCCTTGCACCGATATCGCGACTCCTCGGGGTCCACCTAAGTCCCAGCGGTCTGGGTCCCTACGGGCTCCTCCTGGGGGGACCACAGACTTCCAGGGGTGAAGATTCAGATCCTCTTCTAGCCTCTTCATCTGTCTGCAGTCGTCTCCGCCTCCAGAGCCGAGAGTCAACTGCGCTCCTCTTCTGTTCTGCCTCGCCACCCGACGAGAGAACCTACGGAACCTCCGCAAGGTATACCATCCTCTCATCGGCCCAAGGGTCCACAAGCCTGAGCATAACAGTGCACCTTCTTGATTCTCTTTCTTCTTAAATGGGGACAAGTAATATGATTTAGAAAGAGGAGGTACAGCCACCTCAGGACCCTTGAGATATTCCAAAAGATATTTCTTACACATGACTTTTGCAGAAATTTGAGGAAGTTTAGGAAAAATTATGAAATGAAGATTTCTTCCATGAACTACATTTTCCAAATTCTCAATTTTGTACAGAAGTAATTGGTTTTCTTTTATCAGTTGATTTTCGGAGGATTTCAAACTTTGAGTACTCTGTTTAACTTCCGCAATTTCTTTTTGAGAGGAAACTTTTAATTTTTCCAAAGGAGTAAATCTATTTTCAATAATATTTATTCTATCAACAATAGGATTCAGCTGAATAGTTATAGAGGTTCCGAGATTTACTATAGCCTCCCAAATAGAATCAAGGGTAATCACTTGTGGTCTTACCAGGGCTGAAATAGAACATTTCTTCAAGGGACTCAGAACTGGAGTAGACATAATCTCGTCCGAGATCGAAAAACCTTCATCTATCACTGAGCTGGCTAAACCCACAGCGGGGCCCTCTCCAGCATCTTCTCCAGGGCTCACAGGGTATCCTGACCATGCGCCAGGTCACAGGTCATCGGCATCATTGGCATTAGCTCCTCCTAACAGGGCACCCTGGTCTCTGGAGGCAGCCGGATTCACTGGAGGAACCCTAATGATTGGGGATAGAGATGTCGACAGGTCTGGGGTAGGAGGTCAGCAACTCCAATTCTGTCTCCACTCCCCAAGAACAAAGCTCTCAATCGATACCCTCGCAGGACGTGAGCATCCATAGGACCCAAAATGGAGGAATCCAGAAATACCACAAGAGTCCTTTCTTTTGACCAATGTTTTCGGGCCCAGTGTGGCATCACAAAGGCAAAAGTAGCTCCGGGATGAGAAGAAAAAAGAAACCGTGCTCACACAGTGTGCTTGACAGCTGCCATCTTGGATCCAGGCTATTTTATATTATGTGCTTGTATGTACGCGCATGTTATAAAATTGCTGCATATCTAGATGCGCGTCAAAACACATGTATATATGCACCAGCATGCCCATTTGAAAGTTACCGTCCCTGATTTTAGCTTACACTGCATTTTCCATGTAAAAGTTTAATGAAATCTCAGAATAATAAGTATTTGTTCTATGATCCCAAACAGCTTGAAGCCTTTTTTCAAACAAGAGCTATTTTTTCCTGCTACTGACCTATAATGACTAGGGAATTAGCTGAGGTATGTTTTAATTATTTTGTATAATATTCCTTTTTTTCCCCTCTTTTATGATATTGCCTCTCTTCTTTCCTCCATTATTGAGGTCTAAATATGTTAATTTGTTTTTCTTGTTTAATTATTTGGATTTATGAATCTTGTTTCTGTTATTTCTGGAGTCGTGTTCTTGATGTAAGTTGTGAAATGTAATAAAGAGATTTAAAAACAGCACCACTGATCATTTTAATAGCCAGCCTCTGAATGGATGCCAGAGGTTTATATCCTTATGATGGTGCAGTTTCCAGTATTGTATACAGTATTTCAAATGAGGGCTCAACAGACTCATACAGGCTCATACAGGGGCAATATCACCTCCCCTTTTCTGCTGCCCATTCCTCTCCCTATGAAGCCCAGTATTTTTTTGGCTTTTGCAGTCACTTTTTCCACCTATTTGGTCAACTTAAGATCATCAGATACAATCAACCCCAGATCCCATTCCTTTTTTTGCTTAGAAAAATTTAATCTCCAATACTATACTTTTCTCTTGGGTTTTTGTAGCCAAAATGCATTATTCTGCATTTTTTAACATTAAATCTTAACTGCCAGTCTCTAGACCATTCCTTGAGCTTCACTAGATCTTTCCTCATGGTTTCCAACCTTCCTAGCAGATTTTGGTATCATCGGCAAAATGACAAACCTTTCCTGACAATCCTTCCACTATGTCACTCACAAAAATGTTGAAAAGAAATAGTCCCAGGACTGATTCCTGAACACTCCCCCCCAATAAATCCTCCCTCCTCAGAGTGAATTTCATTTACCACAACCCATTATCGCCTCCCACTCAGCCAGTTTCTAACCCAGTTAGTTACTTTAGGATCCATACCAAGGGCGCTCAATTTATTTATAACTATCCTATGCAGATCCAAGTCAAAGGCCTTCCTGAAATCCAAATGTACTACATCTAGAGCACTCTCTTGTGACAGATGTCTGGTCACCAATCGATCAGATTTGTTTGATAACAAATCTAGTAAAACCATGCTGTCTTGGATCTTACAATCCATTGGATTCCAGAAGCTTCACTATCCTTTGTTATAGCAGTGATTCCATTAATTTGCTCAGTACAGAGGTCAGACTTACAGATCTGTATTTTCCAGCCTCCCCCTTACTTCCACTTTTATTAATAGGAACCACATCGGTTCCAGTCCTCCAGAACTACTCCAGATTAAAGAAGCATTATAAAGATCAGCCAGTGGAGCTGCCAGGACTTTTCTAAGTTCCATCAATACCTTCAGATGTATCCCAACTGGCCCCATCGCCTTAGCTACTTTAAGTTTGGTTTGCTTCTCAAGAACACACTGTTCTGAAAATTGATTGAGTTTTATATCACTTTCAATCTTATTTGTGTTTGTTTAACTGAGCCTTCTCCAGGTGAACACCAAACAGAAAAATTTGTTAAGCAATTTTACTTTTTCCTTATTAGCCTCTAGAAAATTCTTCCCTTTCACCTCTGAGTCTCACAAAGTCACTTTTGCACTTTTAGCACTAATGTAACGATACTTTGGTTAGCCACTAGATGGCACTAGACCCCTGCAATAGGTTTTTCAGCTTAGTGTGAGAGACAATTTCTATGCAGTACCTTCCTTTGAGGTTGGCTGTGAATGGTATCTCTTTAGTCCACTTGAGAATGCTAGAAGTAGGAGTAGTGTGGTTGTTTTGTTTAAGCATTTGAGAAGTGAGGAGCTATTTCTCTTTGCTCTGCTGAGTTAGGGCCTAACACCCCAACTTGCTGTTTTTGTTATAGAGGGGATTCCCCAGAGGCGGACTGGCCTATCGGGGGATCGGGCATCCCCCGGTGGGCCGATCGCTCCAGTCACGAGGTCTGCCGTGCACAGCCGTGACAGAGCCTTGCTCGGCAGACCACGTGAAGTGTCCTGGGCCGACCTGGACGGCGAATACCTGGGCCGGTCAGACGTCGTGAATCCGCTGCTGGGATTCCCAACAATGCCCTCCCTGCCTGTGAGGATCTTCCTCCTTTTGTAAGAGAGACTTTATTAAGATTTTTTTGGCTGTTTAATGATTCTGACTGGTGAGAAGCCCTGTACCCTTTGGTGAAGGACAGGCCCCCAGATCCAGAGGTCAGGGAGCTGAATATCTGTGAGCCACCAATCTAGTGCAGAGAAGGAGCTGCAATGATAGCTTTACCCCAAAGTGAGAGTTTTTGGATTGAAGTGTTTTTTTCCTTTATGTTCATGAGGAAGTTTTGATCCACCCCTCCTTACAGGGAAGCTGGGCCGTGATAGCTGGTTTCCTGTTCACATTCAGACTTTTACCTCAGAGAAATCACATCCATCAGCAGTTCAGGAAGAAGGAGCAAGATCTATGGACTCTCAACAAGATCTCCACCCCAAGGGACCAAGATTCAGGCTGGGAGAAAAAGACTGAACATTTGGACTCAGGTGGGATTTTTCCGGGATTTGGGGAATCCCCCACAGTAGGATTTCCTTGGCCCATTGGGACAATTTGTGCACTCAGTAGAGAAGTGATAATCTACAGTTCCTCCCAGGAGCTGAGAGACAGGACACATACCCAGAGAAAGAGAAACACATGTAAGAAAGACATGGCCAAATAGCAGGCAATCTCACTTCCAGTCAGAAGCTCAAAATTCAGTTTTGATTCTCTTCATAAGAAAATGCCATACTGGGTCAGACCAAGGATCCATCAAGCCCAGCATCCTGTTTCCAACAGTGGCCAATCCAGGCCATAAGTGTTGCAGTTCTGGCCGCAAGCATCACGGCCAGGCTCTTACCTCCGGGTTCTCGGACCCACTCCCGCTTCCAGAGGCCTGATTTGCGGCCTGGTTGGCGGCGTCCCCGCTGGGGCTGTGCCGCTGCAAGCCCTGCCATGGACGCCCATCCCCTAGGCGCGCGCCACTTGAGCGCTTTTCTAGGCCGTTTCCCGCCAGTGGTGACTCCGCCCAACTTCTGACGTCAGACGCCGTGGCCTTGATAAGCCGGCCGCGGCCATCCAGTCTTTGCCTTGCAACGGGTTAGCTTCCTGGTTTCCTGTTGCGCTGTGCCCCGTAGTGACTCGCTTCGCTTTGTTGCTCCGTTCCTGCCACAGTACCTGCCTGGTTCCTGCCTGCTTGCTACAGTACCTACCTGGTTCCTGCCTGCTTGGCACAGTACCTGCCCCGGTTCCTGCCTGCATGCCACAGTACCTGCCTGGTTCCTGCCTGCTTGCTACAGTACCTGCCTGGTTCCTGCTTGCTTGCTACAGTCCCAACCTGCCTGCTACTGTTCCTGCCTGGTTCCAGTACCCGAATCCTGCTACAGTTCCTGCCTTGTTCCAGAACTCGAACCCAGTTACAGTATTGCTATTATCTTAGACTGGTTCCAGTTACCTGTCCTGGTCCACAACCCGCCTAAGTCCCACTGGCCAGGTCCCTACGGGCTCCTCCCAGGGGGGCTTCGGCTTCCAAGGGTGAAGCCACCTAAGTCCCAGCAGCTGGGCTCCTATGGGCTCCTCCCGGGGGAGCACCAGCTTCCAGGGTGAAGAGCATTTACGTCCTGCCTGAACATCTGCCTCCCGACCTGCTATTCATTAGAAACATTGTCCACCTTTCCCAGTCTCCAGCAGGTCGGCCCAAGGATCCACTAAACAGAGACTCCCATAACAATAAGAACCTGGCAAGTACCCAAAAACTAAGTCTATTCCATGTTACCGTTTCTAGTAATAGCATTGGCTATTTTCTAAGTCAATTTACTTAATAGAGATAATGGACTTTTCCTCCAAGAACTTATCCAATCCTTTTTTAAACACAGCTATACTAACTGTACTAACCACATCCTCTGGCAACAAATTCCAGAGTTTAATTGTGCGTTGACTGAAAAAGAACTTTCTCCGATTAGTTTTAAATGTGCCACATGCTAACTTCATGGAGTGCCCCCTAATCTTTCTATTATCCGAAAGAGTAAATAACCGATTCACATTTACCCAATCTAGACCTCTCAAGATTTTAAACACCTCTATCATATCCCCCCTCAGCTGTCTCTTCTCCAAGCTGAAAAATCCAAACCTCTTTAAGTCTTTCCTCATAGTGGAGCTGTTCCATTCCCCTTATCATTTTGGTCGCCCTTCTCTGTACCTTCTCCATCGCAATTATATCTTTTTTGAGATGTGGCGACCAGAATTGTACACATTCAGGTTGCTGAAAGGAAAAATCAGATGCGCACAAATACAAAGAGAAACAGATATCACACCACATACAGCAGGCACTTCACAGTAATAGCAGCACAAACGTCCTTCCACTAACAGATACATTCGGCCGAATTTTCAAAGGCCTATGCGCACATGCCCCAGCCACAGGTGTTAAACCCGATACGCGCACAAGTGCCAGGCCTCTCCAAAGGGGTTGCTCGGGGGGGTGGGGTCTGGCCGGGGAGGGGAGGGGCAGGGAAGGATAGAGACTGGCCTTAACAGGGGCCATTAGCCGCTGTTCCAGGGAAGCGCGCGCCAGCAGCTGGCCAGCGCGCGGAGATTACTGCTGCTCCAGAGGAGCAGTAAGTAATAAAATAAAACATTTTTGGAAAGTTAGGTTAGCTTTAGGAGGTGGGGAGGCGAGAGGAAAGGGAAGGAAGGTTAGGCAGGGTGGTAGGGACTGGGAGGGAACTGGGGGGAGGCCCGATTGCATCGCCGCGGATATTTAGCGAAAATTTGCTCCCACTGCACATGCCACTCGCACATGTGCGTGAGGATTTTAAATTCCGCACACTCATGTGTGCGCGGCCATCAGATTTTATAACATGCGCACGCCAGGTCTTTTGGTGGTGCAAGACAAGACCCACAGATTATAGCTGAGACTGTCTAGATCCCAGCCAATAAAACAACCAGAGCACATTAGGGGCTGGAATTATTTTACTACTTTTTTTTGTTCTATTATGGATTTTATTGTGACGCACAAAAGATCACAATGAAGGACAGTTACATGAGACATTGCATAGACCGACTTGTTATGCAACTACCACAAATCATTCTGGATTCAAGACTGCCTAAGTAACCGATACCAAATCAATGCCAACCCACACTTCTCACTTTGCATTGCAAGCTAAATGCCTAGCATAGAGTAAACTAGCTCAGGTCTTAAGGAAACTGGGCAAGGAAAGAGTGTGCAGCATCTGAAAATCTCTCTCTGCAGTCCCAGCTGTCAGGTCCAAGGTCTGGTGTTAGGGCAGCCAGCAAACCTAATGTTTAGGCTGGAGACAGAAAGGTGGTAAGAAGGCAAAACGATTACCAACATGGTTAAAAGGGGAGGTGAAAGAAGCTGTTTTAGCCAAAAGATCTTCATTCAAAAATTGGAAGAAGGATCCAACAGAAGAAAATAGGGTAAAGCATAAACATTGGCAAGTTAAATGTAAGACATTGATAAGACAGGCTAAGAGAGAATTTGAAAGAAGTTGGTCGTAGAGGCAAAAACTCACAGTAAAACTTTTTTAAACATATCCGAAGCAGAAAGCCTGTGAGGGAGTCAGTTGGACCGTCAGATGATCGAGGAGTTAAAAGGGCACTTAAAGAAGATAAGGCCATCGCGGAAAGATTAAATGATTTCTTTGCTTCGGTATTTATTGAAGAGGATGTTGGGGAGGTACCCGTACTGGAGAAGGTTTTCATGGGTAATGATTCAGACTGAACCAAATCACAGTGAACCTAGAAGATGTGGTAGACCTGATTGACAAACGGAAGAGTAATAAATCACCCGGACTGGATGGTACATACCCCAGAGTTCTGAAGGAACTAAAAAATGAAATTTCAGACCTATTAGTAAAAATTTGTAACCTATCATTAAAATCATCCATTGTACCTGAAGACTGGAGGATAGCTAATGTAACCCCAATATTTAAAAAGGGCTACAGGGGTGATCCAGGAAACTACAGACCAGTTAGCCTGACTTCAGTGCGAGGAAAATTAATGGAAAGTGTTCTAAAGATCAAAATCACAGAACATATAGAAAGACATGGTTTAATGGAAGAAAGTAAGCATGGCTTCACCCAAGGCAAGTCTTGCCACACAAATCTGCTTCACTTTTTTGAAGGAGTTAATAAACATGTGGATAAAGGTGAATGGGTAGATGTGGTGTACTTGGATTTTCAGAAGTCGTTTGACAAAGTTCCTCATGAGAGGCTTCTAGGAAAAGTAAAAAGTCATGGGATAGGTGGTGATGTCCTTTCATGGATTACAAACTGGCTAAAAGACAGGAAACAGAGAGTAGGATTAAATGGACAATTTTCTCAGTGGAAGGGAGTGGGCAGTGGAGTGCCTCAGGGATCTCTACTTTTCAATATATTACTTTTCAGTATATTTATAAATGATGTAGAAAGAAATACGAGTGAGGTAATCAAATTTGCAGATGATACAAAATTGTTCAGAGTAGTTAATTAACAAGCAGATTGTGATAAATTGCAGGAAGACCTTGTGAGACTGGAAAATTGGGCATCAAAATGGCAGATGAAGTTTAATGTGGATAAGTGCAAGGTGATGCATATAGGGAAAAATAACCCATGCTATAGTTACACAATGTTAGGTTCCATATTAGGTCCTACAGCCCAATAAGAGATCTAGGCGTCATAGTGGATAAAACATTGAAATTGTCGGTTCAGTGAGCTGTGGCAGTCAAAAAAGCAAACAGAATGTTGGGAATTATTAGAAAGGGAATGGTGAATAAAACGGAAAATGTCATAATGCCTCTGTATCGCTCCATGGTTAGATCGCACCTTGAATACTATGTACAATTCTGGCCGCCGCATCTCAAAAAAGATATAGTTGCGATGGAGAAGGTACAGAGAAGAGCTACCAAAATGATAAGGGAAATGGAACAGCTCCCCTATGAGGAAAGACTAAAGAGGTTAGGACTTTTCAGCTTGGAGAAGAGATGGTTGATATCCATCTTGCTACAGTATCAAAATGTGATTGCTGCCAGTGACCAAGACTTGGAAAGATACTTGTAGGAGGTTTACCGCATTGATGTGGGCAGAGCTGAATCCATTCTAAAGGCCACCATCAGGATCCCACTATGGTTCCAGAAAAGAAAATAGCAACATCTGGAAGACATGACAGCCAAATCAAGTATCTAGTCAAACCTGACAGTACTGCACCATTGGCAGGAAGAGAAAAAAACTGTCTTGCAAGGATCAGACAAATTGGGATGTAAATGGGATGTATAGTGATCCTACCAGTTCACTACTGGAACAAACCCTTAGTTCAAGGTGTCAGGAGTTGGTTAGCAGGTAAAGAGGTAACCCCCATGATAGGAGTGACTGGGAGGCTATATTCAGAGATAGGGCAGACTGGAGCAGGACAGGAAGGAGTCTTCACCTATACCAGCCACCCAGGTTGAGCCTTTGGGTTCTGGTAGCCAGCAGAGACTTAAGGGCACCCACAAGGGCAGGAACATAAGAGTACCCTCAAGGGCAGGGCTAACTGTAGGAACACACACAAAAGGAAAAGTTGCCCATAAGAAGCAGACAAACAATACAAACAAACAAGCTAAGATAGGGAGACACTGGACACAAACAAAACAAAGAAAGATAATCAGAAAACCACAATTAAAGCTTACAAACAAACAAACAAGACAAGAACTAGTAACAGAAATACATAGAGCAAGAAAGCCGGCAGCATTTGGAGCAGGGCTAACTGCAGGAATACACACACATAACAAGGTGCCCACAACAGATAGACAAATAGTACAAACAAGCCAAGACAGGGAGACACAGGACAAACAAAAAAAAACAAAACAGAAAGCCACAACTAAGGCCACAGACAAATCGAAACAGACAAGACAGGAACTAGTAATCGGAATACACAGAGCAAAAAAGCCTCCTAAAATCAAAGGCCAAAATCCAAGACAGGAGCAATGGAGGAGGGTCCAGAGCAAGGAGACTCTAAGATGAGGCAATGGTGGTGAGCATGAGGCAGGCTTTTAAGGGTATGACTGACCTGCTTTAGGAAGCCTGCAAGGTAAAAACCTGTGCAACTCAGACTATAGCCTACTGAGGGCCCTGCTGGAAGGAGGACTGCACAGCAGCCATAATCCTCACACAAGGCAGACATCTCTAAAGTAACAGAATAATCCCCAGGAATGACCTGGGAGTCAGGGCCTAGAAAGGAGGTTGCCAACTCTACATCCTGATGGCACCTGGCTGTGATCAAAGAACAGAAAAGGATTATGAACTTTGAACCCTGGATATCATGGAAAATTTTGAGAATCAATTGTTAATAATGTTATGTATATTGCTTTTTCCCTAAACAGTTACTTATGTTACATGCCAAATTTAGAGGTGAATTGTAAGAGTTGCTCATATTAATGACCCATATACGTGAGTATCTGGGCCAAACAGGAGCAACTGGTATTTTAAAATAGCACAATTACGTGCGTATAGGCGTGTGCGCGAGCCACCAAACGTGTGGGGGAAAGGGGTGGAGTTAGGGCATGTTGGAGGCATTCCGGGACAGACCCAACAATTATGCATGTAAATCCATATTTTTAATCCAGCGGCCACAACATGCAGCGGGCTGTCAGCCATGTAGATTTACTTCTGCTTTTGATGAGGCGTAAGTCTGCAGAAATTTCTTTTTAGGCCTTTAGCAACAGAGGGGCCTTGGGTAAACCAGGAGACGTGCAGGTGAAGAAGCAGAGGGGGCTGGATGTCGTAGAGATAGATTGGGCAAACAGGTGGACTAATTGGTAAAACTGGGGTTGTCCTTCACACGCCCATTTTATTTTTTTTTAAATCGACTTATGTGCACATGTTAAAGCCAAAGTCCTAAGGAAGATAGGCAAACTCGTTTCCTTGTGTAACTGCTTAAAATTAGGAGCACAGATGCATGCGATGGGTTTATTTTAAATTGTAAACACGCAATTGTGTTCAAAATTGCTGCGTATGTGTGCTCGCACGCACATATGCGTGTGTATGGAGAGTTACCGTCCCTGTTGGGAATATGCACTACATATAAGGAACTCAGCACAGCAGAAGAGGGATATTGCAAACCTGGCAAGAAGCTTGTGTGCATATACTGTTGCTGCTATGCTTTTCTTTCCCCAATCCATACTGCTACTAATGGTACAGGTATAAAGCTGCCCACCCTATAGCTCTCTGCCTTTCAATGTATGCAGGAACAGGACAAGCGAGACAGCCTATGAGAGGAGAGTTCAGCCTGCTGGAGGAGTTATAGTCCTCAGAGAAATTCACAAGGGCACAGATGAACCTGAATGAAAAGATCTATAATGTAAGTGTGCTACACTGCAAATTGTAAACTATTAGTTAAAGGTATATTATTTGGAAGCAGTTAGGAACTGTCGTCATAAGTTAGAAGCAGGAGAGGCTAAAGCTCTGTAAGTGAGTGGCTTGGATTCTCTAATGGAGAGGTCCCTGCACCTTGCTAGGCAAACCCAAGATTGGGGGAAGAAACATCCCAGTGAAGAGGCTGGAGGGCCCACTCAGTAACAAGACCAGGAGTGGCAACTGTACCCAGGAAGGACCAGTGTTATCTGCCTGTGCCAGCCAGTGCCCTTGCCTGAGCACCAGCACCAGCACTACCAGCTGGATGGAGCCAGCATCCTCAGGAGTGTGGGGAAGTGCAGTATTGAAAAACTGAAGTGCACTGTATTTTTGAGAGACATAGAACTAAGATATATGTGAGTAACAGGCCTCTGCCTGCAGTGTGTCTGTTGTGAAATTGTGTATACGAAATAAAATGTGTTGGGCCTTTCCTGTATGTATCCTGTTTGTTATACACTGCCACCAAACCTATGACCTTAGAGGCAAGAAAGAAGAGAAACCCAAATGTGTAACAATAATGCCTTCTAACCTCCAAAAAATTCAAGCAATTGGGTGTTTACAGCTTTCTTAAGCAATTTTCCTAAAAAAAAAAAATAAATCAAATTTTAAATAGGTTTATGCAATGCTGGTCCCAAATAGTCCATCTTCTAATTTTATTTGAATCACTTCATTTCTGCCCATACAGAACAATGGACTGCATTTGTTTCAATAGTAAACTATGTACATGGGTTTTCTACATTTTAAGACTTTGTGTCATGCAGTGACATCTAGTGGCATAAAGGGTGATACCTACAGGAGTTCATGATTTTTCTTACAGTCTTTTGCTTTCAGTTTTATGGTCTGTCTGCTTGCTGTCTGTTTGTGCTCCCTGTTGCAGAAACCAGTGGAGGCAACGTTTTTCTATGCGCAGAGGAATAACAAAACTCTACTCCTAGGTTTAAGGCCTAGCTTCATTTTGGAAGACCAACTGGGAGGAACAGGTTTTCCATATGGCCTCCTTTTGGCCAGACTGTCCTCTTTTCCCTGTCTCTGTCTGGGCTTGATGAACTTTTGGTCTGACCCAGTATGGCAAGTCTTATAAGTCTTATGAGATGCTGGCCCCCCGTGGTCTCCTGTCCAGCAAAACAAAAAAAAATATCTCACAACACGGACAGGCAGATTGCAGCAGTGTGTGGGAGGGGCCAGGAGTCATCAGGGCTGTGTGGGCCCAAGCTGGCCAAAAGTTCTTTTTGGGCCGAACGAGCCGTCCGGCGCGAACTCGCCGGGAATCACGTGACGCCGGCGTCACTCGACGTGCCGCCGACGTCACATGCTTCTCGCCAAGGATTGCAGAAATGGCGTCCTCACTCCTCGCTCCATCACCAGGGAGTTGTGGTAAGTCGGGGGGGGGGGGGATTAAGGAGGGTGAGGGGGTTTATATTTTTATTTTGGCTCAACAATCGCGATTTCCCACATATCCAACATATCTATGTTGGATATGTGGGAAATCCGATCGTTTATGTCGAATCAATTTTTTAAGTTAAAAAAAAATATGAGTAGCGTTTTACTAATGCGGTCAATCCGAATGCACACCCCTAATAGATAGGCAATGGGATAGTGCTGAGGACAGTGAAGGTAAAAAAGTTAGTCTCAGGAATGGAGAGGAAGAGTTAGGTGACGCTCCTGTGAAAGTGACTGTAAGAGAGGCAGAAGGGGCATTCATTATATGCAAGACAACTTATAAGTAGCAAGGTCCATGAGTGTGCAGCCAGCCTGAGATCAGAGGAGAGGAGCAGTGGGTCCACCATGGACAAAGCCAGCAAGTGTGTGCGAGAGTGGGGGAATGGGATATGAAGTATGGCAAGGGGCAGGTGGCTGCTGCAGGCTGGGTAAGGGCTGACAGCCAGCACAAGAACTTTATATGATACTGCTGCAGTGCTTGCTTGGGGGCTAGGGTTGAAAGCACTTGCTGATTACTCCTGGGGAATTCTGTGCAAAAAAAATTTAAATTCTGGGCACAAAAACTTAAAATTATGTGTACAAAACTTAAAATTCTGCAAACTTTATATTAGTAAAAATAACACATTTTACATGACAGTCTTTACATTTTAAATTAATAAAGAAAAAAGTTGTTACTTAAAGATGCAGAATTTTAAATATTTTGAGCAGATTTCCCTAGAAATTCACTGTAAGCGTGTCCCTTCCACTCACTCTCCCTCCTCCCCTGGACACTTTGCCCTCTCAGCCCCAACTCCTCCACCTGCCAGTATCTCTCCCCTCCATCCCTAGGCTCAACCCTTTCCACTCTATTGCCAGTCCCAGAGTTTGACCCCGTTCTCAGTAATGCCCCTCACACAGGCTCCCTCTGTCCCTCCCTCTCTCACACACATGCTCCCTTTCTCTAGTGCACGTACACACACCCTCATACAGGCTCCCTCACTCTTAAACACACACACATACATCCCCTCATACAGAGCCCCTCTCTTTTGCATACAATCCCACACAAGCTCTCTCTCTCTCTCTCTCATGCATATAACCCTCACACAGGTTACCTATGTCTCTCTCTCATGCACCCCTTCACACAGGCTCTCTCTATCACACATACATAATCCCTTCACCCAGGCAACCCTTAACTACACACAATAACTTTTTCAGCTCCCAATCCACACACACACGCACCTTCATAATCTCCTCATATAGGCTCCCTCTCTCTGGCACCCACACTAAAGCACCACCCATGCTCTCTCTTATACCCCCCTGCTTACCCTCCCTGGTCTCTCTCACATCCCTCTGCTCTCTCACACATCCTGCTGCTCAACCCCCTGCTCTCTCACCTCCTCCCCCTCCTCTCACACACATACACCTCTCTATACACTAGGGGTGTGCATTCGTATTGAACATAAATTTAAAACGCTACTTTTTTTTTTTTTTAACTTAAAAAAGTGATGAGACATAAACGATCGGATTTCCAACTTATTCAACATAGCTATGTTGAATAAGTTGGAAATCGCGATTGTTGATCCAAAATAAAAAATTAAACCCCTCACCTTCCTTAATCCCCCCCCAAAGACTTACCACAACTCCCTGGTGATCCAGCGAGGAGTGAGGACGCCATTTCTGAAATCCTTTCCGAGGAGCACGTGACGTCGGCGCCACGTCGGAGTGACGTGGCGTCACGTGATTCCCCGCGGGTTCGCGCCGGCATGCTCGTTCGGCCCAAAAGTTCCTTTTGGGCCGAACGAGGGTGCCGGAGGGAACTCGCGGGGAATCACGTGACGCCACGTCACTCCGACGTGGCGCCGACGTCACGTGATTCCCCGCGGGGTCGCTTCCGGGATCCTCGTTCGGCCCAAAAGGAACTTTTGGCCAGCTTGGGGGTGTCAGGAGGCCCCCCCAAGCTGGCCAAAAGTTCCTTTTGGGCCGAACGAGGGTGCCGGAGGGAACTCGCGGGGAATCACGTGATGCCGCGTCACTCCGACGTGGCGCCGACGTCACGTGCTCCTTGCAAAGTTGGTCAGAAATGGCGTCCTGACCCCGCTGGACCACCAGGGAGTTGTGGTAAGTCTTGGGGGGGGGGGATTAAGGAGGGTGAGGGGTTTAAATTTTTATTTGCACATATGGACATATACTCAACTCATTGAATTCTGTTTATGTCCATATTGACCGCAAATGGGACCCCTTTGGACATATGGACATATGAACTTAAACTTTTGCTCTGCACATCCCTACTATACACATTCACTCTTACCAGGGCCTTCATCTTCACTGCGAATGGCAGGCTGGGGTCTTCATCTTCGCCGCTAACAGTGCATGCTCCGTTCGTGCATGCCAGGGCCTTCATCTTTGCCACAAATGGCGTGCAGGGGGCTTCATGTTTGCTGTGAATGGCGCATGCTCTGTTCGCAGCATGCCGGGGTCTCCTTTGCCATTTTCGGTGTGGAATTTGGCAATTCTATGCAGGAGGGAATTCTGTGCAAATTCTGCACTAGTGCAGAATTCCCCCAGGATTAACAAGAGCAACAGCAGAAGATTGTACCTGTATGTGTGTATCAGAGAGAGAGAAAGAGACATCTAGTGCTAGGTAGGATGGAGATGAAGGGAGAAGGGTTGTGCGAGGAAGGATCAGAGGGATGGGGGATAGGGTGGAGGGAGAGGTGGGTGGGAAAATGGAATCTAGTACTTTAGAGAAGGAGCCTGTACCTGCTGATGGCCAAGGGGAGGGGCTCATGGATCTGCTCCTGGACATGGGAAGCACTTGAGGGACCAGGTTCTGGGCAGTGGAGAGAGAGGTAGGGGTTGAATACAGGAGGAACAGAGAGAGGGGAAGGAGTCACGTGTCACCTAGATAGGATTTTAGACAGTGCTGGGGAGGAACTGGCTGTTGTGGTACATGTGGAAACCAACAACATAGGTAAATGTGGGAGGGAGGTTCTGGAAGCCAAATTTAGACTCTTAGGTAGAAGAGGACAGGAAGGCTCATCTGCATACTGCTCCCAGCAACCTCCGGGAGAGGATTCCAGAGATCACAGCGAGCGATCCAGGGTTTGAACTCCATAGCCCCAGCTTCCAGAGGCCCCGCAGCCTTTGCAGTAGATGACTGGAAGCGCGCGCCATTAGGCGCGCAAATCTCAAACTCTTCAAATCTTTGAGTGAAGATCAATTTAATGGTGCTTAAAGATGATTGCTAAGTATAGCTTTGGGAAATCTTTGGACTTAAAAAGGTTTGGAGAAAGGTGAAATAGTGGGATATATTCTTTAGAGTTTGTGTGTGTGTGAGATAATAAGCAAACCAGAGGTAGTTAATTCTAGTGTCTGTCTTTTCCACCCACTCAACCCTTGATTTTTAGGCAGGAGACCATTTCTTGTTAAAAATCAATCAGGCTCTTATCTAAATCATACTATTGCACCAGCTCTTATTGAAAGTTTAATGATCCCCTTGAAGGACACTAGCTGATTAATTAATAAATACACCTGCAAATTTAAAGTACTCTAATTCCAACTTCCTTAGTATCCTAAACTTAACTAGGAACTCAACAAAATTAAGATTTAGCCAGCAGTCCAGCAGCAAGAGGGGGCTTTCCAGTCTTTTGCATTGAGTATCACATGTGCGATTTTTTACCCACCGGTGAAAGATTGTATGTGTGCATCCGGTGTAAAGTGCTCCTGGCTCTCTAGGAATGAATGTGATCTTTGGAGGCTAGAGTGGCAGACTTGGAGGAGCTGAGGTGGACAGAGAGGTACATTGATGAGACCTTCAGGGACATAGTAGCCAAGTCCCAAATCCAATCTGGCAGCCCCAGTGCTGCCTTGGATCAGAAAGGTCTCCTAGTTGGAGAACATCACCCTGGTGTAGCAGGAAGTGATCCTGTAGCAAGGACCTGCTCTCCAGGTGATATATTGTCTTCTCGCACTGAGGACAAGTCTCCCAGGGCAACTGCCCAGTTGGGAAGGGTTAGGCCAGCCAACATAATTGGTGTTTGGATTATTAGAAATGTAGATAGCTGGGTGGCTGGTGGACGTGAAGAATGCCTGGTAACTTGCCTGCCAGATGAGAAGGTGGCGGACCTTACACGTCACCTAGATAGGATTATAGACAGTGCTGAGGAAGAGCCGGCTGTCATGGTAAATGTGGGCACCAATGACATAGGAAAATTTGGGAGAGAGGTTCTGGAAGCCAAATTTAGAATTTTAGGTAGAAAGCTGAAATCGAGACCCTCCAGGGAGGCATTCTTTGAAATGCTTCCTGTTCCATATGCAGGTCCCCAGAGGCAGGCAGAGCTCTAGAGTCTCAGTGCATGCATGTGACGATGGTGCAGGGAAGAGGGATTCAGTTTTGTAAGGAACTGGGGAAACTTTTGAGGAAGAAGAAGATCTTTCTGAAAGGATGGGCTCCACCTTAACCAGAGTGGAGCAAGGCTGCTGGCACAAACTTTTAAAAAGGAGATAGAGCAGCTTTTAAACTAGAACAAGGGGAAAGGCAACAGTCACTTGGCAGTTCATAGTTCAGAGGAATGTATCCTTTAGGGATACTAATGAAACAGGAGAGTTGGGGCATCCCAACAGAGAGGTTCCAATAAAAGCAAAAATAGTCCATGTGCCAATATGTAAAAAAAATCACATGAGCTAAAGATTTCTAAATTATCCATATCAACTGAAAAGCAGATTGTTAATACAAACAAAAAATACATTTTGGAATGTCTGTATGCCAATGCCAGAAGTCTGAGATGTAAGATGGGAGAGTTAGAGTGTATAGCAGTAAATGAAGAGATTGACATAATTGGCATCACAGAGACCTGGTGGAAGGAGGATAACCAATGGGACTGTGCTATATCAGGGTACAAATTATATCACGATGAAAGGGAGGATCAACTTGGTGGGGGTGTGGCACTTTATGTCCGGGAGGGTATAGAGACCAACAGGATAAAGATCATACAAGAGACTAAATGCTCAGTAGAATCTATATGGGTAGAAATCCCATGTGTGTATAGTGGTAGGAGTATACTACCGTTCACCTGGACAAAATGGTCAGACAGATGATGAAATGCTAAGAGAAATCAGGGAAGCTAACCTATTTGGCAGTGCAGTAATAATGGAGATTTCAGTTACCCCAATATTGACTGTGTAAATGTAACATCAGGACATTCTAGAGACATAAAGTTCCTGGATGTAAATAAACAACTACTTCATGGAGCAATTGGTTCAGGAATCAATGAGAGAAGAAGCTATTTTAGATTTAATTCTTAGTGGAAAGCAGGATTTGGTGAGAGAGGTAACGGTGGTGGGGCCACATAGCAATAGTGATCATAACATGATCAAATTTGAACTAATAACTGGAAGGAGAACAATAAATAAATCTACAGCACTATCACTAAATTTTCAAAAGGGAAACTGATAAAATGAGGAAAGGTGCAGCTGCAAAGGTTAAAAGTGTTCAACAGGCATGGACATTTTTTAAAAATACAATCTTAGACATGCAGCCCATATGTACTCCACGCATTAAGAAAAGTGGAAGGAAGGCAAGTCTTGCCTAACAAATCTGCTTCATTTTTTTGAAGGGGTTAATAAACATGTGGATAAAGGTGAACCAGTAGATGTAGTGTACTTTGATTTTCAGAAGGCGTTTGACAAAGTTCCTCATGAGAGGCTTCTAGGAAAAGTAAAAAGTCATGGAATATGTGGTGATGTCCTTTCGTGGATTACAAACTGGGTAAAAGACAGGAAACAGAGAGTAGGATTAAATGGACAATTTTCTCAGTGGAAGGGAGTGGGCAGTGGAGTGCCTCAGGGATCTGTATTGGGATCCTTACTTTTCAATATATTTATAAATGATCTGGAAAGAAATATGACGAGTGATGTAATCAAATTTGCAGATGATACAAAATTGTTCAGAGTAGTTAAATCACAAGCAGATTGTGATAAATTGCAGGAAGACCTTGTGAGACTGGAAAATTGGGCATCAAAATGGCAGATGAAAATTAATGTGGATAAGTGCAAGGTGATGCATATAGGGAAAAGTAGCCCATGCTATAGTTACACAATGTTAGGTTCCATATTAGGTGCTACCACCCAAGAAAGGGATCTAGGCATCATAGTGGATAACACATTGAAATCATCGGTTCAGTGTGCTGCGGCAGTCAAAAAAGCAAACAGAATGTTGGGAATTATTAGAAAAGGAATGATGAATAAAACAGAAAATGTCATAATGCCTCTGTATCGCTCCATGGTGAGACCGCACCTTGAATACTGTGTACAATTCTGGTCGCCGCATCTCAAAAAAGATATAATTGCGATGGAGAAGGTACAGATGAGGGTGACCAAAATGATAAGGGGAATGGAACAGCTCCCCTATGAGGAAAGACTAAAGAGGTTAGGACTTTTCATCTTGGAGAAGAGATGGCTGAGGGGGGATACGATAGAGACGTTTAAAATCATGAGAAGTCTAGAACGGGTAGATGTGAATCGGTTATTTACTCTTTCAGATAATAGAAAGACTAGGGGGCACTCCAAGAAGTTAGCATGTGGCAGATTTAAAACTAATTGGACAAAGTTCTTTTTCACTCAACGCACAATTAAACTCTGGAATTTGTTGCCAGAGGATGTGGTTAGTGCAGTTAGTGTAGCTGTGTTTAAAAAAGGATTGGATAAGTTCTTGGAGGAGAAGTCCATTACCTGCTATTAATTAAGTTGACTTAGAAAATAGCCACTGCTATTACTAGCAACAGTAACATGGAATAGACTTAGTTTTTGGGTACTTGCCAGGTTCTTATGGCGTGGATTGGCCACTGTTGGAAACAGGATGCTGGGCTTGATGGACCCTTGGTCTGACCCAGTATGGCATGTTCTTATGTTAGTCTATTTCTACTGTGAAAACTTTTGGGCTCCAGATCCTAGCTTCTCGACTTACCTTTGGTCTTCAGTGCAGCTATTTCCTTAGTGATCCTTTCACTACTTCAACCCAGATCAGACCACCCTCCAGCTCCGTCTAGTGAGAGGTCCAACTATTGTAAACAGCTTCCACTGTTGGTACAGCAACACCCCTGCCTCTCCTCAAGTCCCTGTAACTAGGGGTTAAAATATAAAATAAGAGGGTAAATATATATTTTTTTTACTGACCTGAGTCCTGAGACTGTAAGAAAACATTGCTGGGATGTGGCATGTTTTCCCTTCCTCACTGGGTTTGTGTCTGCATGGGGAAATAGAGCTGTTGTGGCTCATATTGGAGGAGACTTTAGAGCTATGTGACAAGTTTAAGTATAGGCAGTGACAGGCTGAAGAGAAAAAAATAACAGCATTATATTATCAGTGCTAGCAGGAAAAGAGAAACTCTGGAGCAGTGGTCCCCAACCTTTTTTGCACCAGGGACCGGCTTCAAGCAAGACCATTTTTCCATGGCCCGGCAGGGCGGGGTGGGGGTGGGGCAGGGACGGGGCTTTGGTCATATGGGGGCGGGTTTATGGATGGGGTTGGATTTTAGTGCATTCTTGTTTAATTATGACATTTATAAATCCTGCACCTCCAGTTCTCTAACTCTCTGCATCCACTGAAATTCCCCCAAACAATGAAGCTTGGATGTTTCCCTTACAGCTCATCATACTAAAAGATGTTTTCAAATTCTGGTGTCACCTCACAGTAACAGCAGCACAAACACCTTCCACTGCCAGGCACATTGTGAACTAACACAAAACCCCACAAAAAAAGACACTCAAAATCTATACTGCAAACCCATCGTAACATAACAGTAATAACACCAAGGACTCAAACAACAAAAACCCTACCTGTGAAAAAGCAAGGGTAAATATTACACTGGGTCTTAGAATACCAATACACCACCTACTGAGGAAACAAAACAAACCTGATTGCTATAGATCTCTATACAGACACTATATGATAGCAGAATCTCTCATCATGGTCACACACACAGAGCAGAGACAGACCCTCACCAAATACAGAATACAAAATAAAGGAGCACAAATTAGAAAAAACTGAAATGGAAACCCCAAGAAGCCAGACTCGGTGTATTAACAATGGAAAAACAGAACCACCATTCCTCATAAAAAAAAAAATAAAATCAAGAAACATAAAGCATCAGTTATAATAGTAAAACCATACTAATAAAAGAATACTTTAAAACTACTGATAAATAGAATTTCTGTTAATTAAAATCATATACATTTTTTACAATTTCCCAAACACCAATAAAATATTTCAAAACAGCACATATATCAAATAACACACAATAATTAAAACTAATAAGGATTTTATAAAGCCCCTGCTGTCCATACATGGGAGCTCTTGATTTCCAGTCACCCTGATATTGTCGAGGATTACGAGGTTATCCTCTCTCTCTCACACATACTCACATGTCCATTCTCTCTCACACATACACTGTCACATACAAACACATTCATGCTCTTATACCCAACCATAACTTCTCGTTCTCATAGACACTGACACACTCTCAGGCTGTAAGATACTGTCTCCCCCTCCACACACACCCCTCCCACACACACACTCTTACTCCCCTGGATTTTCTGATACACATTCATGCTCTCACTCTCACTGGCTCCCTCACAACCTCAGAGTCTCTCTCATTCCTCTGCTGCCACTGTCACTGCTGCCACATGGCTATTGGGGAGGTGCTGATTGCTGCTATTGGCACTGAAGCCCATTCTGCTGCCTCCTCTATGCAGGCCCCATGGGCTTCCAGTTCCTCCATGCTGATCTCATACATAGTGAGATCCGCATAGAGAAAGTGCTACTTTTGCACATTCCCAAAGGTTACATGTGCCAATCAGTAAAAAGTAATTTATTTATTTTTTTACATCTGCTGTCTTATCTTAGTTTTCTAATCGGTTGGTCACAGGCTTTTTTTTCCCCACCTTCCCTTTCTTATTTTTTTGCCATTCCTTTTATATTGCCTTTTTTTCTATTTCTTTTCTTTTCTCTCCATCTGTCTTCTTCCCTCAAACATACAGTCAGGTTCTCATTCTCACGTGCTTTCTCTCTCTCTCACACCCACACACACACACACACACACAGCTCTCACTCTCACATGCTCTCTCTCATACAATCATTCATACACACAGTCTCTCACTGGCACATGCTGTCTGAGTCTCACACACACACGCTCTCTCTCACTCCCACATGCTGTCTTGCTCAAGCACAGGCTCTCACTGTCACATGCTCTCTCTCATACAATCATTCATACACAGTCTCTCTCTTGCACATGCTGTCTGACTCTCACACACACACGCTCTCTCTCACTCCCACATGCTGTCTTGCTCAAGCACAGGCTCTCACTGTCACATGCTGTCTCTCTCACACACACAGAGGCTCTCACATGCTGTCTCTGCAAACATTCAGCTCCTCACTCTCACACACAATCTCTCAACTCATCTCATACACGCACACACACTCTACAAACCCTCAGCCTCTCTCTCACCTCTGGGCCTCCTCTTCACGGGCCGCGCTGCTCCTCTTCTGCACGCGGCTGATGCTCCTCCTCCTTCCTGCCCATGCGGCTCCAGCAACATTTTTCTTCCGGGGGCCGCGTGGGCAGAAAGGAGGAGGAGCACCTGCACGTTTAGATGCGACTGTTTTCTTTAGGCCGTGGTGACGTAAGTTCCACCACAGCCCTGCTGATCTTCTTGCTTTTCGGGTCGTGCCTCTCCCTTTTTGGGGTTGAAAGAGGCGAGTCTCCAGCCTCGCCCCGCCTCCCCGCAGCAGTGGCAGCCAATAATCGGTAGCCGGGGAGAGCGGTGCCGCTGACTGGCAAAAAAATCCCAACGGCCTGGTCCCGGTCCGGTGGTTGGGGACCCCTGCTCTGGGGAGCTTAGAAGCCTTGGGGGAGGTGAGAAATAGCTGTGAGAGGTTTTTGGGGGTTTTTTTGTCTTCCTCTCCCCCTTTAGTTACAAGGGATGGGAGGGACTGAAGTAGAGTGAGCAGAGAAGGAGGAGCAGGGCTGCAGATTTGATTCTCAGTTTGCTTCATCAGTCCTGCTAAAGCTAGGGCTGATGGGAATTCCATGCTGAAGTATATGCAAATTACCAGCCACCATTATCTGGGGAGAGCTTCAGCACAAGGAGAGAGAGACTGGAGAAAGATGATAGCAGGCTGCTGCTGTGCTGCCTTTGCTCTTTTCAAAAGGCCTTTTCCTGTGTTCAGTGAAATACAGAGGGAATGGAAGCAAAATTGTTAATGTCTGCATGTTTAAGAATGAATGAAGTTGGTTTGAGAGTATTTAATCCTAGGAACTCCAGATAAAGTACAGAACAGACAGATACTTGTAAATATAACTGGACCACATGTTTTTTTCCCAGTTTAATTGAGATAGAACTGGTGAAAGAAGATATTGTGTGAAAGAAAGATAATTTTAAAATCACACTTTGATTTAATTGTGTACCCTTTATGAGTTATTTGCCATAAACTTTCTGAGCTCATTCAGGTGATTGTTTAAGCGCCTGCTTAACCCTGAGTTTCAGACAGAGGGACAAGTCAAGTGAGAGAGAAAAAAACATTGCAGCCAGATGGCTGGTGTTAATATTCATGTTATCAGAATGGTTACTTTAAATAAAAGCAAAACTCTTCACAGAAGGAAATTCCTAGATGGGATAATGTGTCTACCTTCAAGGAAAACCTGCCTAAATTGTAAAAATACCTGAGGAGAAGTTAGGGAGTTACATAGGACTGTTCGAGAAACTGTCATCAAGGTCATTTATCTTAGAGAAAGACATTAACTGTTATCTCCTTATTGCTAGCTATTGTGGTAGCCGGCCGCGGGATACTGCGACCGGCCACACTTACCCCCCGGGCAGGTCTGGGCCCACTCCGCCGCTCCCATACGGCAGGGCCTCTTCCTCCCTCGGCACGGCAGGGAGCCGGCCCCGCAGCCGCTGCACTGCCAGCCACGACCACCCCTAGAAGCGCGTGTGGCACTTCCTCCTTCTTAAAGGGGCCGCAGCGGAAGACACCTCCCGCAGGACATGGATGTGCGGCTCGCGCCAGGATCTACTTAAGGCAGCTCCTGCTGCCTTACCTTTGCCTCAGCAACAGATCTCGCTCTGCCTAGAGCTGCGAGTTGCTCCGTGTGTTCCAGCCTCCGTGTGTTTCTGTTCCTGCTCTGACTTCTCATCCCCCTGACTTGCTCTTCTGGTTCCTGACTCGGTTCACCCCTGGATTTCGCCTTCACCTTCACCTGCTGCCTGCCCTGACCGTCTGCCTGCTCACTGTTTCTGCTACCAGCCGCCTGCCTCGACCTCTGGCCCATCCTTGGATCCTCCTACTCACCGCCTGCCCTGACCTTCAGACTGCCTGACTTGCCTACGCCTCACATGTTCAAGATCAGCCTCCTGGGAGACCTGCTTCTAAGTTCTGCCGGCCCCAGCACCCAAGGGCTCAACCTGGGGGGAACGTGGGCTGGTATAGGTGAAGGTCCGGTTGGGTCTCTACCGCCTACATCCACCTCCCACCGACGAGGGCCTATAGGTAGCCCCTATAGGTAGCACCAGGGGCGGATTGGCCTATCGGGGGATTGGGCATCCCCCGGTGGGCCGGTCGCGCTAGTCATGTGGTCTGCCGAGCGCGGCCATGATGGAGCTGCGCTCAGCAGACCATGTGGTATCTCCTGGGTCGGCCTGGGCAGCGAATCCCCAGGCCGGTCTTCATTGGGAATCCGCCGCTGGGTAGCACCAACCTCACCTCGGCCAAGGGTCCACCTTCAGACACAACAGGTTGCTGAGGCCATGGACCCGGCGGATCTCTCCGGTCTCCAGTTTAATCCAGGCCTGGCGTTGAAAATTCAGCAGCAGCAATTCTTGGAGTCATTGGCAGCCTCCTTGCAGCACCTGAATGGCTGCCTTGATGTCTCTGCCGCTGCGGCTTCGCCTCCAGCCTCACCGGCACCCTCTCTCCAATTACTGGCTCCTCATTGGTATGCAAGCGACCCCAAGAAATTCCAGGGATTTATTAATCAATGCTTCATGCATTTCACGCTTCGGCCTGCGCAGTTTCCTTCAAACGCCGTGAAGACTACCTTCATCCCCTCCCTCCTCGACAGCAAAGCCTTGGCCTGGGCTTCCCCGCTATGGGAACAGGGGGGGGGGGGGGGACGACCTACTCTTCCAGGATCTGCAATGCTTTGTTCAGGTCTTCAAACAGACCTTCAACAAGCCTGATCAGCTGGCTGCCACCGGCTTTGATATCCTCCACCTCCGCCAGGGGACGCAGCCATTGTCGGATTACGCCATTGGGTTTCGTACCATGGCCACTGAGTTAAACTGGCGGGAAGACAGCCTGAGGAGCATCTTCCTGGAGGAGCTATCCCCCCACATCAAGAATGAACTGGCAGCCTGGGACCTCCCAGAATCTTTGGATGCCCTTATTGATCTGGCCATCCGGATTGATCGACGCCTCCATCACCGCACCTGAGAGTTATGGGAAACCCGTAGACCTGTCCCTTTGGCACCCTCCTTCTCCAGACCCCTGGTGGGGACTCTGCCTGCGTCCGGCACTACACAGCAGGAGGAGCCCATGCAATTGGGACAAAACCCCCTGACTCCCGACGAGAGGCAATGCCGCCGAACCATCGGCCTATGCCTATACTGCGCGGGGAAGGGGCATTTCCTAGTCCGCTGCCCGGAGAGGAGCAGCGGACCAGGTGTTTCCTACCCTTTCCCTCCTGGACTCAAGTGCAGGGGGAAACTTTATTTTGACAGACCTGGTTGACCAATTAGTCTACCAACCAATTAGTCTACCAACGGAACCGCGAAGCACCCCGTTGGTGATCTCTTCCATCTTGGGCGACCCACTCCCAAGGAGGATCATCAAGATCTCTTCCCATCTGCCTCTGGACTGGCATGTTGCACCACGAAGAGCTGACATGTCACTCTTCGGGACTCTTCGGGACTGTTTTTAAGAATAACTCTAAAAAGTAAAAAATTGATGAAATTGAAAATTAAAGTAATGAGACCCCTTACAAAAAACGAGATGGACTGATCGATGCCTCCTCGTGAATAAAAGGGTCTAACAAAAGTTGATTCGGCATTAAGGTGTGTTATAGCATATACCAGTACATTAGTTTTGTTTGGTTGTTGTTTACACAGTGGTGTACTGGAATACACGGGTGGTGTGAGTGGGTTGTTTTGTGTGATTGGACGTTATCAAAAGGGCCATCCACCCTATCATCCTCAGACTGCCTTGGCTTCAGCAACACGCCCCTGTTATTGATTGGGAGGCGCTCCAATTGGCTAAATGGGGCCCCCGGTGCCGCCGTGAATGTCTTCTTCCCATTGCACGCTTTCCCTTGCTACTTGCCACAGCTTCTCTGGGCTTACCTCCGCAGTACACCTCCTATGCCTATGTCTTCTGCAAGGAGAGCATGGAAATCTTGCCGGAATATCGTTCATTCGACTGTGCCCGAGACCGAGGCCATGACTAAGTATATTTAGGAGAATCTGGAGAGGGGGTTCATATGCTCCCTCGATGTCGCCGGCAGGGACCGGCTTCTTCTTCGTGGCTAAGAAAGAGGGCTCCCTTTGGCCCTGCATCGACTACCAGGTGCTTAACACCTTAACCAAAAAGGACCGGTACCCCTTGCCTCTCATCCTGGAGTTATTGGACCGCTTGCAGGGAGTCCGAATCTTCATTAAACTGGACCTGCGAGGGGCATATAACCTGGTTCGGATTAAACCTGGGGATGACTGGAAGACCACGTTTAACACCCGAGACGGCCACTACGAATATCTGGTAATGCTGTTCGGGCTATGCAATGCCCCCGCAGTATTCCAATCGATGATGAACGAGATCTTTCGGGACCTACTCTACACTAGCATGGTGGTCTACCTCAACAATGTCTTCGTCTTCTCGAAGGATCTCCGATCCCACCGTCGCGACCTCCGACAAGTCCTCCAAAGCCTGCACGCCCACAGACTCTATGCAAAGTTGGAAAAGTGTATTTTTGAGGAAGAATCTCTCCCCTTTCTGGAGTATGTTGTCTCCAGCACCGGCTTCAGAATGGATCCGGAAAAGGTGGCCTGCATCCAGGACTGGCCCCAGCCTTTGGGCCTTCGCTACCTGCAACAATTTTTGGACTTTGCCAATTTCTATAGGCATTTCATCCCTCACTATTCTCAGTTGGTCATGCCGCTCACTGCGCTCACCCGGAAAGGAGCCAATTCCAAATAATGGCCTGCAAAAGCACTAACCGCCTTCGCAACCTTGAGACAAGCCTTTCTTCTGGAGCCTACCTCTGTCACCCGGACCCCTCGTGCCGCTTCATCTTGGAAGTCGATGCTTCCTCCATCGCCGTCAGAGAAGTTTTGGGCCAGCTCACCACTAAGGGAACATTCCATCCTTGCTCTTACTTTTCCCGTAAATTCTCTCAGCAGAGACAAATTATGGCATTGGGGATAAAGAACTCCTGGCTATGATTGGCTTTTGAGGAATGGCGACACTGGTTGGATGGGGTCCATCACACTATCATGGTCTATACTGACCATAAGAACTTGGAGCATCTTCGCCACGCCCGGTGCCTGAACGCCCGTCAGGATCACTGGTCCCTGTTTTTTAGCTGCTTCGACTTGTACATGCCAGCCGCCAAGAATATCAGGGCCGATGCCCTTTCTCGGTCCTTGGAGCAGGAAAATAACCCGGATCCCCCCAGCTACATCATCGATCCGGCACGCATCTTGATAGCCGCTTCCTAAGCCATTCCTCTAGGGAAGACGATAGTCCTGACTCGACTCCTGCAACAAGTATTAGAGTAGGCCCATGACTCCAAGGTGGTGGGTCATACTGGTCATGCATGAACTCTTTCTTTACTCAAACAGTATTATTGGTGGCCGCTGATGGACAAAGAAGTGAAGGCCTATGTGGACTCTTGTCCCACCTGCACTCGTCACAAGCCCTTGGTGGGATGACCTTGGGGGCAGTTACAGCCACTGCTGGCCCCCAAGGATCCTTGGACCCATATATTGTGAAAGAGCGCTGCTCCCCAGAAGGTCCCTTGCTTCTTCTGACCACGAATCCGGCTTCTCCCAGGCAGCTCTCTTCCGGCGGATGCTGCACCACACTCCCAGTAACCTGTTCTCTGCGAGAACTCTCTTGCCCTCACATTGCTCGAGTCAGGGCTTTTAAAGTCCTTGTAGCAAGTTCATGCAATGTTTCCTGGCAAGGCAAATAGAAAACACTTGTGTCCAAACCCACACCTTAATATAAGTCCCAAACAACTCCCTGCAGTCTCCGAGCCCTCAGTTCATAGGAGAAAACACATGCGCTTGGCTTTTTCAGTCAGCCAAAACCATCCTGCTTGGGAGTTGCACAACTCTCCCCAACTCCCCTCAGTTGTGCTGCAGGCACGGTCCTCCCGGTCCTTTACAACACCACAAATTAGGCAAAAAAGCCCAGCAAACTCCTGAGTAATCCTACTCACGCTTTCTTCTTGTCTGTGTCCGAAGCCTCTCCTGCAGGAACATCTGTTTCCAGCATCTCCTCCTCCTCAGAGGAGCTCAGCTTTTTTTTCTGGCTCAAAGCCTCCCACAATCATTGGTTCAGGTGTGTACAAACCCCGGGTGCCCTGCTCAGCTGCCGAATCAGCCTTCTCTCTATCCCATTGGCTCAGCTGAGCCTCTAAGAACCTGGGAACTGTAGGCTTTCCCCAGCTCCCAGGCCCCTTCTGCTGTCTAAATCAACTCCAGTCCCTCCCTGTAGGGATCCGGACCAGGTTTTCCTCCCCTAAGACAGACTGCACCTCATGACAATATTTATTTATTTATTTATTTAAAATTTTTATATACCGACATTCATCCAGGATATCATATCGGTTCACATTGTAACGCAAAAACAAACGCACGGCATGGCGCTTTACATTGAACAGTAAAAAACATGATAACAAGGCATTAACGAGAGGGGGGAACAATAATATGGGAAGTTTTGCAATAAAATTATATACAAGAATTGCAATTATATACATATGTACAAAAGAAAGAAAACTATGAGGTTAATTTTAATCAGGCTAGGAGATAAGATGGGGAAGAGAAGGGAGGAGAGCAAGGAAAGAGGGGGGCAGAGAGAAAGAAAAGAAGGTGGGGGAGAAAAGGGAGGGGAGAGTGGGGCGGAAGAAAGGGAAACAGGGGAGGAGTGTGGAGAGTGGGAACAGTGGTGAGGTATAGTGAAAAATTAAGTGTATGCTTTTGCAAAGAGCCAGGTCTTGAGCTTCCGCTTGAAAGATTTGAGGCATTCTTCTTGCCGTAGTTCAACAGGCATTTTGTTCCAGAGGGTCGGCCCGGCTATCGATAGTGCACGGGCTCTTGTGGAAGTGAGTTTATAGAGTTTAGGAGAGGGGATAGGCATGGTTGCTAGATGTGCTAGTCTGGTGGGCTTATTAGACTGGTGTAAACGGAAGGATTCATTGAACCAGTTCATTTCGGGATTGTATAGGGCTTTGTGGATGAGAGAGAGCGCCTTATATTGTATGCGGGAGGCAATTGGAAGCCAATGTAGGTCTTTTAGAACAGGTGTAATATGGTCATGTCTACGTAAATTGGTCAAGATCCGGGCTGTGGTGTTTTGTAAGATTTGAATGGGATGGATGGCATTATTAGGTAGGCCGAGGAGTAGGGAATTGCAGTAGTCGGTTTTGGCGAAGATTGTGGTTTGGAGAACTGTACGGAAATCGGGGGGATGTATCTACTGACTTCGTGGTAGATCTCCCCTCTTCAAGCAGCAACAGAATTATGTGGATCGTCACCGACCGCTTTTCTAAGATGGCTCACTTCATCGCCCTCCTGGCACTTCCTTCTGCTCCTGAGTTGGCATCCATGGACTACCCTGTCACATTGTTTCTGACCGCGGGGCTCAATTCACCGCTAAGTACTGGCGATCCCTGTGCCATAAATTCAATATCCAGCTAGATTTCGCCACTGCCTACCACCTGCAGGCCAACGGCCAAGCGGAACGAACCAACTACACATTGAAGACCTTCCTGCAAGCCTTTGTAAACGAGTGACAGGACAACTAGGCAGACCTCCTTCCATGGGTGGAGTTCTCGCACAACTCGCACCCTAATGCCGCCACTGGGTCTTTGCCCTTCCTCGTGGTGTATGGAAAACAACCGCTTCCTCCGCCTCAGTGCCTCTGTCCATCCTGTCTCCAGCCGCCCAGTTGACCGGACAAGAGCTTCAGACATTGTGGTCCGAAACAGAGGCTTTGATTCACAAAGCCGCCCAGAGAGCGAGGATTACTATGGACAGACACCGACACCCTGCTCCACTGCTCAAACCGGGGGACACAGTATGGCTGAGCACCCGCAACATACGACTCCAGGTGCCTTCCATGATGCTGGCACCCCGCTATATTGGCCCCTTCTCCATCCTGCGACAGATTACTCCAGTCATGTATAAGCTCTGCCTCCCAAGCATTATTGAAAATCTAAAACATCTTCCATGTCTCCCTACTTAAGCCACTGGTCCTGTCTTTGCCAGCCCAGAGATTGCCCAAGCCTGAGAGGATTTCCTCTGAAGAAGATGAGATTTACCAGGTGATGGAGATATTGGATGTCTGCCACTGCAACAAGAAGTGGGAGTACATGATAGCCTGGGAGGGGTATGGCCCAGAGGAGAACTCTTGGGAACCCAGATCCAACATCCTGGATAAAGGACTCCTCAAGAGGAAGAAGCCCAAGCCCCAGGGAGGGGGGCTTAGAGGAAGGGGTACTGTTGTGGTAGCTGGCCGCGGGACGCCATGACAAGCCACACTTTCCCCCCCGGGCAGGTCCGGGCCAAATCCGCCACTCCCAAACGGCAGGGCCTCTTCCTCCCTCGCCGCGGCAGGGAAGCAGCTCCACCGCTGCCACCGTCGTACGGCCAGCCACAGCTGCCTCTAGATGCATGTGCACATGGCATTTCCTCCTGCTTAAAGGGGCCACAGCATAAGACACCTCCTGCAGCACCCGGATGTGCGGCCCACCCCAGGACCTATTTAAGGCAGCTCCTGCTTCCTTACTTTCACCTCAGCAACAGGTCTCATTCTGCCTAGAGCTGCGAGTTGCTCCATGTGTCCCAGCCTCCGTGTGCTCTAGTCCCGTGTGCTCCTGTTCCTGCTCCAACTTCTCATCCCCCTGACTTGCTCTTCTGATTCCTGACTCAGTTCGCCCATGGATTTTGCCTTCGCCTGCTGGCTGCCCCAACCATCTGCCTGCTCACTGTTTCTGTTACCGGCCACCTGCCTCACCTCTGGCCCATCCTTGGATCCTCCTACTCGCTGCCTGCCCTGACCTTCAGAACGCCTGACCTGCCTATGCCTCATGGGTTCAAGATCAGCCTCCTGGGACACCTGCTCCTAAGTCTTGCTGGCCCCGGCACCCAAGGGCTCAACCTGTGGGGAACATGGGATGTTATAGGTGAAGGTCCGGTTGGGTCTCTGTCACCTACATCCACCTCCCGACAAGGACCTATTGGTAGCCCCTATAGGTAGCACCAACCTTGCCTCAGCCAAGGGTCCACCTTCAGACGCAACACTAGCCAGGATAACTACTATTAAGAATAATTAAAACTGTGTCAGCCCTAAATATTTGAATAGCAGAGACAACAGCAGAAAGGTATGCGTGAGAAGAGAAGGACATAGGATATTTTCATCTTCTATTTCTCAATAAAATATATCTGTCCTGGAACTCACTTCCCTTCTGAACTACAGAAATAAGGTACAGAAAGAGTGTGAAAGTAGAAGAGTGTAATAGTGTATGTCAGAAATCACAAGAGTGAATAAGACAATGCTCATTCCCTTTGATAGCCAGAGCAGGGTCCTTTGCTTACCTTTTCATTTCTTCACTAAGCTAGAACATATTCAATTAGATGGTGAAGACACCACATGAAGTAACACAGTAGTAGGGATGTGCAATCGTTTTCCCGAATTAGGCAATTTCAACGAAATTGCCTAATTCAGAATGGTTCGGGAGAACTGAAAAATGATTGCATTTTTTCCAAAATTTCAGAAAAAATTCATTTTCGGTTAGTGCGCACTAACGGGAGGTAGTGCACGCTAACTTTCATTAGTGCGCGCTAACGGGAGTTAGTGCGTGCTAACGTGGCAGAGTTAGCACACACTAACAGGGAGTAGCACCAATTGCAGTAGCACATCTTTGGAAGTGGAGTACACGATAGAGTAATTAGGGAACACAGATTTTATGTTATTGAAAGATAGTCAGGAAACCTGTAATGGACAAGAAGGCAACTGAGAGAACTGAACTACAGACAGCACACTCAAAGATCCAGAGGCCAGAAGCAAAGATTCATCAAGGATCTACAGCTTGAGGAGACTGAGTAACACTGGACTTCAACCCAATCACTAAAGACTGAATTTTCAAAGCCCTACGTGTGCTTTTATTGGAGCGGACTGGGAGGGAACTGGGGAAACGGCCTACTCCGTCACCGTGTGCATCTACTAAATTCCCCCCACACATCCTTACACGCATAAGCCAGCACGTGCATGCACATGCACGCATCAATATAAAATTGTGCGTGCATGTGCATGCATGTACCATGCACATGGACGCCCATGCGGATGTTTGAAAGTTACCTAGACTGAACAAGAAAACAAGAGATACAGAGATACATACAATGAAAGCAAAAGAGAGAGAGAGAGGATAAAGCGACAGTGTTAAACGATTCAGACAAACTTAAGGAATGCTGAGAAAGAAAAGAACCTATACAAAAGACATATTTACCTTTATCTACCTGAAGGAAATACACCAGAACACCTGTAAAGTGGAGCATAAGAAAAGAATCATATGCTCTTAAAGAAACATTTGCTTTACATATACATTATTTCAAGGTGAAGAAACTTTACTGCTCCGAGATGCAGACATATATACATATACTTATCTGATGAGAGTTCCATATTAGCAGGTGCCAGTACCAGACAGGGAATAAGAATCGTAGGAGAAAAAGAGATTGAGTTAAAGTTTCTTTAATGCTGCTCACTATTGTAAAATAGTACTTTCTGCTTTGAATGTTATTTCCAAAAGTTTATAAGAATCTGAATTGCTGATTTACACTACATTCTGGGTAAACAAAACTGTTACATAAACTGTTTTCTTAATTTAATGTTGAATTTATCTATTATACTTTTAAAGACCCTGCCTTCCCTCTCTACCCCTGGGAGACTGGTTGGGTGGGTTACAGTCCCCTTGGTTCCTATTATTGGAAGATCCAACAGGAAGGAGGGCAAATTTTCATCTCGTAGCCCCGCTTTTGTGGATCTAGTGGCTCCCAGAGTAACAAAAGAAGCCCCATATTCCAATAGCCACCTTAGCACCATAGCGGGAGAGCCACTGCCCAAAAGTAGTGGGGTAGATCCTATTAGGGAGGGATAAAGACAGAAAGCATAACCCAAGCAGACAAAATAAATCTCCATAATTGCAGTGGAGGGGGGGAGGGGGGGATCCTGCAGACAACTTATAGACTATTGAACTCACTTCATTCTCATTTATTGTCTGTCTTGCTCCATCCTTCCCTATACTCCACCCTCAAACTTCAGAATCAGCTGTACATAGTTCCTCATATAAAAGGCTTTCCAGAAGTTTACATTTTACTTATAATTTGATTACAATCATTTTTCTGCAGGTAGCCCTGAAGTGAAACTGACTCATGAGTCCCTAATTGTGCCTCTCTGAGTCAGATGAGAATGGTAATTACAGCTTAGTCTGAGGTTTCTATCTTTTTCATTTCCTCCCAAATGATCTGGTTCACTCATTCCAAGTGTGGCCATTTAGATCTAAAAGAAAAAAAAAGAAAAAGCCATGAAACATAGGAGAAATGTATTGGATTTTTTAAATTTAAATTAACTATTATTATTTAGGAATAATCCCTTCCAGACACTGTAGATGAGATATTTCATTCTAATCATTACAAATCACATACAGCAGGGGTCTCCAAACTTAGTCCTTGAGGGCTGTAACCCAGTCAGGTTTTTAGGATTTCCACACTGAATATGCATGAGATCTAGTTGCATATAATGGAGGCAGGGAATGCAAATTGATCTCATGCATATTCATTATAGACATCCTGCAAACGTGACTGGATTGCAGCCCCTGAGCACTGAGTCTGAGGTCCCCTGACATAAAGGTACAATGAATTACTGCCTCTAAGGGTTTGTAGCGTAAGTGGCTAACTGAGGCACAGGGAAATGAGGCAACTTGGTCCTAGGTCATAATAAGCATCAGTGGCAGGATTTGAACTCAAGTCTTCTAGTTAGTTCCTAGACCAGTAGTATTCTCAGATGCTCCTTTTTGACCACAAAAAGATTGGATTTCCAGGCTCTCTCTAATGAATAAGCATGAGATAGATTAGCATGCACACTACTTCAACTGCATGCAAATCTATATCACACATATTTATTAGGGATAACTTGAAAACCTAATCTGTTTCTGACCCTCGAGGATGGTCAGTGAATACCACTGTCCTAGGCTATTACTCTAATCTCTAGACCACTGCTTCATCAACAGCCTGATCACATGATTACTGATGCAATAAAGTAACATTTGCTTTATGATAGAGTCGTTTTTTTCAGGCTATTTAAAATAAAAAGTCACAGACATTTTAAGAAGCTCCCTGGGTCAGCTGGGGAATACCGCAGGGGCAATGTTTGTTCACAGCACCTTAATAGGGAGAGAGGGATTTGAGTCCTCATCCAATGGTAATACTAATGCCTATTGATCAGATTTAGGAGCCATGATTGCAGGGTTCTGAAAAGGAGCTGAGGACTGTCACTGTAATGAGTAGACTAACGTAAGGTGGGATGGGATATAAAATAGAGGGGAAATCCCCAGGTAGCTGAGAATGAAGGTGCCAGATCCCAGCACTGGCTCTGATTCAGCTGGATGCCTAAAAAGAGGAGGATAAAACTGCTGGCTCAGAAAAGGCTAATCCTAAAGCATGAGCGCCTTGTGCTGCAGTCAGGCCAATCGCCGGGAATCAAAGGGAGAATTCAGCTTAGCTTGCGTTATCAATTACTGGCCATCCAAGACTGATTCTGACCATTTCATGCACCATGTGGTAAAACAGAACTCTGCTAACACTTATGTCACCACCGAGGGGCAGTATAGGCTCACTGATGGAGTTTTACTTTGTTAAAAGAGCACTGCTATGAATAAACACGTTCACATGATGAGAAACGTAAATATTAGCAGTCCCAAATATTTGTGGCTATTAATGCTACTTTAATCAGAATGCATTCTATTCTGCAGCTTTCCTTTTCCATGTCAGAACTACCCCATATATCTGTCCTAAGCATTTCTTCTTGCTATTCCCATATTTTTGCATGACAATGTGCTTATATTTTCAGTGCTGATGGATGCGTGGGGGCCCAGACCCCTGGATGTATTGTTGGTTTTCATCTTTGAAAACTGTGTGGTGGATAAAGTGCCATTCTTTCATCAGGACAATTTTGGATCAGTTCAGAACTGAGACACTAGGAGGAATGCCTTTGGTGCAGTAGAATTATTAGGGAGGGGGGATTGCAATTTCATTTTTTGAAAGCCATAGGAGATGGGAGGTGCCCATTCAAAGCAAATGATCCTAGTTCTCAATTTATAAAAGAAATGTGTGTAGACCCCCTTTCCTGGTACACCTCTAAGACAGGGGGCACACTCGATACCATCTCTGGTCCCCCATTAGAGTATCCATTCTAGTGGGGGACAGGATTACCTTTAGGGCCCCAAGCGTTTAGATGGTATTAGCACCAAGGAGACACTTGCGTAACATCACCACCTCCACGCCCCCATCCGCACTTTATAAAAGGGTCACAATTCCAATTCCTGCTGAGCACTGACCCACTCATTGCAGGGTCAGGGAATACAGATTGTCTGAAGGGGCAGGGCAACCTGTAAGACATTAAAAGGAGATCATGCTCCAATTAATAAATAGTCCATACCAAATGTTGTTGAGGCCAATATTAAATAAGCTGGTTAGTGGACACGTTAACCGGATAACTTGTCCCATATATTCAGCAGGATAAATGTCCCATTTAATATGTTTCCTAAAGTTATCCGGTAGCTGGATAGCTAAAATTCTTCACAGTTAGATTTAATAGTTAACCAGCTTTGTATGGCCAGATAGCTTCCTACTTTACAGGATATCTTCAAAAGATATCAGGTTAAGTAGTGTTTAAATAGAAAAAAAATATAGGAAGTACAGTGCCTGGGGCTCCTTTCTCTATCTTGGGGGTGGGGGTGCAAAGCCCTGTTGGGCTCTGCACCCCCATCCCCTAATCCACTCTTTAAAAAAAAAAAGCATGTTCTGGGATCCATGGGATTCTCTCCCCCACCCCCTTCCCCCTTCCCCCTTCCCCCTTCCCCATTCATTAAATATTAGATTGTGCTGCTGCTAGCAGATCCTCCCACTCCACCGCACGGATAGACAGGCCGCACCCCCCCCCCCCCCCCAACCCCCTGAAACATAAAATTCCCCTGCCAGGAGTGGGGGTCCATACTTACCTGCCCCTGGTGATCCAGCACAGCTTCTGTCAATGAGCTACCCTGCAAGCGTAAAGTACACATAGTGGGACAGATGTTCAAACTCTACGTAGCCGAATAAGTAGGACTTATCCAACTCAATATTGTAAAGTGCGGCCGCGTTTACCCCGCTCCTAACTCGCGTTCTACTCACTTTCCGGCCGCGTTAGCCCTTCCTGCGATACACTATCCCCTTTAACCTACTCCTATCGCGTCCTAAAATCCCCGGGCAACCCCTTCCGCACGCGGCATGTATATTGCATGTAAACGAGCGAATTAGCTATTCCCTACCATCCAGTAACGCGCGCCCCGACTATCCCTTTTTTACCCTGCCGTTTTGCCGCGCATTTAACCTGTCAACTTACTGCCTACCCCTACCCCTGCGTTAGAGGCAGGGGTAAGGGTAGGCGGCAAACTTTCCCCCAGCCCCCGTTCTCCTGCCCTGGCCGTGTCCATGGGTGCCGGTCTCCGGGGCAGCCCCAGTCCTCTCCCCTCCTCCCGAAGCAAAAAAAAAAAAAGCGAAAAAAAAAATTGCAAGAGAGAGAGGGGAGAGGACGGGCAATCCTACGCTCGGGATTGCCAGTCCCCCCTCCCCTCCTCCCGAGGCAGGCGCGAAAAGCATGCACAGTCAGAAGTACGAACAGCACAGTATACCTCAGTGAAAATTTGATGTGAATTAGAGTGATGAAAGTACCCAAATATGAGATTTGTACATTGTACTCTCGACCTAGGCCACCACCAAAACCTCACCCCAAGTTACTAGTTGCCCCTCCTACAGTGGCATAAAAAGCTGACTAATATGTGTGGCTTCCTAGAGGCCCTCCAAGCCGACTGTTCTTAGGCTTGTCGTGAAAGAGGGGATGGAACCTCTGGAACAGAACGGGGACATTGAGGTTCTCTGCTGGTTCCCAGAATCTTTCTTCGGAACTGCAAACCTTCCAGTCCAACAAGTAATCAAGTTCATTTCTCACCACCTTGGAGTCAATAATAACGTTGATTTCAAATTCCATTTCTGAATCAGCAGATTCAGGGACGGAGAGAGGGTTTTTCTTAGAGAATCTGTTGAGAATCAATGGTTTGAGCAGAGAGAACTGAAAGGAATTACAAATTCCTTTGTAATTTTGACACTGTAAATCACACGGCATTCGACACTGTAAATCACACTATCCTCATCAACCGCCTGATGGATATTGGCATCTCAGGCTCTGCACTCCTCTGGCTAAAATCCTTCCTAAGCAACAGACACTACAAAGTAAAAATATCAAACAAAGAATCCCCCCCGTTCCATCCAAACAAGGAGTACCCCAAGGTTCCTCACTTTCCCCTACCTTATTTAACAGAAAAATGGTCAGCCACAGGGATATCTGTGGACACATGGAGAAGAAGAGGCACTTTAGGGTATTAGCCACACCTGATTTAGAATGGGGAGGATCCCAAAGATACACTGACATGGTTGTTGTAGCAGAATTCGGCTATGGAAGTAGTTCCACCCAATTGTCCTGCCTAGCTTGTATGATTAGTGTGTATGTGGACCCTTGGCCCGAGGTGCATGTTGATACAGCCTGTGGGGAGGAGCCCCACAGATCTGCACCTTCAGGAGGCGAGGTGTTGGAGTGTAAGGAAGCTCTGTGCACAGTTGAGGGGAGAGCCCCAGAGACCAGGAGGTGACCCCCGTAGGGTAGCAGTCTGTAGATGGCACTTGGAGAGACTGAAGAGAGAGGGTGCCAGGCAGATCACGGGATGATGGGCACCCAAACAGCCAAGCAAGATATTCTCTGATGGGTTCATTGTAAAACCTTGGGTCACAGCGGAAGAGGAATCACGGTATTACCAGGAAGCACTGGAAAAGTGTCTGAAAGGAGAACCCTTGCAGGGTCAATGATATGACGAGGAACGTCTGGCTGATCCTCAGTGATGAATGATCGAGAGCGAGCGTCGGCACGACCATTCTTATCCCCAGGGTGGTAGCGTAGGATAAAGTTGAACCTTGTAAAGAAGAGGGACCAATGGGCCTGACGGTTGTGGCAGTGAGTGGTGCTGTCAAGGTAGAGTAATAGTGAATAAAAGAGCAATAGTAATTGGCAAAGCCAAGAAATTTCTGGAGGGCCTTGAGACCCGTAGGCTGAGGCCAATCTCTGATGCATTTGAGCTTCTGGGGGTCCATCCTAAACCCCTGACTGGATACCACATACCCCAGGAAAGGCATGGACTCCTGTTCGAATGAGCACTTCTCAAGCTTGGCGAACAGTTGGTTATCTCGCAAGTGTTGAAGAACTCGAGAAAAGTCTCGGCGATGACTCTGGAGGTCTTGAGAGAAGACTAATATGTCATCGAGGTACATGATGACACGTTGGTACAGCATATCTCTGAAAACTTAATTCATTAAATTTTGAAACACCGCAGGTGCATTGCACAGGCCAAACGGCATCACTAAATTCTCGAAGTGGCCGTCGCGGGTGTTAAAAGCGTTTTTCCACTCATCGCCCTCTCATATTCAGATCAGATTATAGGCCCCACGGAGATCCAACTTCGAAAAAATCTTGGCCCCTGTAAGAGGCAAAGGGTAGCAATCCTTGACAGTTATTTCATTTAGGCCTTGGTAGTCAATGCAGGGGTGCAGGGAGCCATCTTTCTTTCCCACGGAAAAAAATCCTGCCCCTGCTGGTGACTTGGAGGGCTGGATAAACCCTTTAGCCAGATTTCCCGAATATACTCTGACATGGCTTGGGTCTCTGTCAGCGAAACAGGATAAGTCCTGCCCCGTGGAGGCTCAGTATTGGGCTTCAAGGTAATCGCACAATCATACAAGTGATGAGGTGGTAAGGTGTCAGCAGCCTTTTTGGAGAAAACGTCAGAGGACGACGTATATGGTGGTGGAATGCCGGGCAGAGAACGTACAGTCGTCATGCAAGTCAACAGTGACACAGATTCCAGGCAGTTCTGGTGGCAGTCAGAACCCCAATGAGAGAGCTGTAGGGTAATCCAGTTGAACTGTGGAGTGTGCTTCTGAAGCCAGGGCAGCCCCAAAACAACCGGGGGATGACCTTGTCTAAGATATGGAACAAACTGGATTCCTTATGCAAGGTTCTGGTGCATAGTTGGATGGTAGCAGTGGTGTGAGTGACCTCACCAGGCAGAGGTTCCCCATGAATAGACAAGAGTAGCAGAAGAACCGGAGAGCAAATGGTGGGAATCCACAGATGCTCGGTGAGTTGCTTCAAGATATAGTTCCCTCCAGCCTTGGAGTCCACCAGGGCTAAAGTGTGGAATTCCTGATTGTTCATGTAGATGGAACAGGAACTGTCAGTGGAGGAGATGACAAGGTCAGGCCTAGGAGAAGTCCTCATGGACATCTGGACTTGGAATAGATATCAGGATCCAAACTCAGGAACAGACATCAGGATCCGAACTCAGGAACAGATATCAGATGAAGAGACGTCTTCAGGAGCATTTGAGCTGATGCGAAGACAAAGCTGGAATGAAGCAGAGCCCTCTTATAGGGCTGAAAGGGCAACTCCATGGGAGGAGCTGCTAGGAGGACCACACCTCTCTGTCCCTTTAAGAAGGGAAGAGAGCCGCGGGCCTGCCCCTTAGGAGGAGCAGGAATAGAAAGTTCAGAAACCTGGACAGCGGCATCCTTGCTGCTGTGCAGGGAGGAGATGGAGCGGAGGAAGCAGGCCTCCAGGCAGGCCTCAATGATGTCGGCGGCATCCTGCCGCATCGGGGAGAAGAAGACTGGGCCTCAGGCAGACCCCGACGGGGGAGTCGGTCTCCAGGCACTCCAGGCGAGGCAAGGACCCGGCACGGCTCCTGCCGTGCCAGCAAGATGGCGGCCGTGCTGTGGGAGCACCTGGAATCGGCCGCCTCAGGCAAGATCCCGGCTTCAGCTGCGGCCTCTGGGCCATGAGGAGCAGCGTTGGCGGCAACCCAGGCTGCAGAGGTAAGGCCCTGTCCGCGTGAAGAGTAATCATTTCTTTTTCTTATATTGAAAATGTTACAAAATACATGTATTTCCTTTCACGTTAATACTTGATAATGTTTGTAAAATGAATAAATAGAAAATTAAATAAATAAATAAATTATTGCCGAATAACTTTACACTTTGCCCTGCAATTTTGGCATAATCTTGTTAAACAAACTTTACTGTGTTCTTTAAATGAGATGACAAAAGTGGTGGATCAGGGAGTGATCTTCAGTAAGTCTTTGACACTATTCCATCTAGAATAATGGGAAACAAAATGGACATGGGATACATTTTCAAATGCATCAAGCTGTTGTCCCAGAGTCATAGCCCACTATGCTAACCACTGTACTATTCCTCCACTCAAAACACAAAGGGGCAGATTTTAAAAGCGTTACGCTTGTAGGGGGGTTATGTGCGCCGGACCTATTTTCAAAAGGCCCGGCAGCACGGGTAAAGCCCCGGGATGCGTTTAAGTCCTGGGGCTTGAAAAAAGGGGTGAGGCATGGGAGGGGGCGGGGCTGGAGACTCCAGGCACGGCGGCCATTTGCCACCATGCCTGGGATCGCGGGCTGGCCATTGGCCGGCACATGCAACCTACGCCTGCCCAGAGGCAGGTGCAACTTAAAATAAAGGTTAGGGGGGGTTTAGGTAGGGCTGGGGGGTGGGTTAGGGAGGGGAAGCTGGAGGGGAGCGGAAGGAAAGCTCCCTCCGAGTCCGCTCTGATTTCGGAGTGGCCTTAGAGGGAACGGGGAAAGCCAGCAGGGCTCCCCAAGGGCTCAGCACGCGCAAGGTGCACTATTGTGTACCCCCTTGCGCGTGCCGACCCCAGATTTTATAACATGCGCGCATGTTATAAAATCGAGTGTACATTTGTGCACGCCGGGTTGCCCACGCGTAGGTATTAAACTCCGACCCAAAATGTATCTGCTGGAAGTGGAAAGGGAAAAGCTGTTATATGGTAGAAATATATAAATATTAAGCAGGTATCAATAATGTAAAAAGAGGAGGCATTTTCTATTAAAATGACACAAGAGATGATGCTGAAGTTATAGAGATAAAAGCTCAGGGGAAATACTTTGTTACAAGATGATAGCAGATGCCGGAAATAGCCAATCTGCAGAGGTGATAGTCACCAAAACTATGACAGAATTTAAGCACATTTGGGAAAATATGGAGGGCAATGACAAGAACAAGTAGAGATCAATAGATTTAAAGAAAAATAAATGAGAGGTGCTGGATTACCTACCGTTACCGTATATGCTCAATCACATGGAGCAGTAGAGATGCAAAAGGAAGATTAGAAAAAGACAGCTAATAGAGCCGTGGTACACCTGCCTCAAGCTCTCAAGGAAAGAGGGCACGCTCAGCCAACACATAACAGCAGTAAGGCTTTACTACATAGCTAGATTTATTTTGGAGGTGGTGACATATTATTTACCATGGATTGCAGCTTACTTGTCTATACTCATAGCGAGGGACAAAGGAGAAGCAATATCCTGCAGGCAATCAAATTTGTATAGCTGAACCACGGGAAATATTCTTACTACAGTATGTGGGTGTTAAAGTAATGAAAGGTGATGGCCACAGCTGGAACACTGTATGGCTGGTAACTGGGAGATACAATTTCCTTAGGTAGAATAATGCAGGCAGGGATAATCAAGCAGACTGAGTGGGCCTAAAGGTCCTTATCTCCTGACACCTTCTATTACTATATTTCCAGAAACCTCCTGCATGGAATTTGTGTGCCTGCTGGCCAAATATAGGTTAGAACATAAGAACATCCCATACTGAGTCAGACCAAGGGTCCATCAAGCCCAGCATCCTGTTTCCAACAGTGGCCAATCCAGGCCAGAAGAACCTGGCAAGTACCCAAAAACTAAGTCTATTCCATGTTACTGTTGCTTGTAATAGCAGTGGCTATTTTCTAAGTCAACTTAATTAATAGCAGGTAATGGACTTCTCCTCCAAGAACTTATCCAATTATTTTTTAAACACAGCTATACTAACTGCACTAACCACATCCTCTAGCAACAAATTCCAGAGTTTAATTGTGCTTTGAGTGAAAAAGAACTTTCTCCGATTAGTTTTAAATGTGCCACATGCTAACTTCATGGAGTGCCCCCTAGTCTTTCTATTATCTGAAAGAGTAAATAACCGATTCACATCTACGCGTTCTAGACCTCTGATGATTTTAAACACCTCTATCATATCCCCCCTCAGCTGTCTCTTCTCCAAGCTGAAAAGTCCTAACCTCTTTAGTCTTTCCTCATAGGGGAGCTGTTCCATTCCCCTTATCATTTTGGTCGCCCTTCTCTGTACCTTCTCCATCGCAACTATATCTTTTTTGAAATGCGGCGACCAGAATTGTACACAGTATTCAAGGTGTGGTCTCACCATGGAGCGATACAGAGGCATTATGACATTTTCCATTTTATACACCATTCCCTTTCTAATAATTCCCAAAATTCTGTTTGCTTTTTTGACTGCTGCAGCACACTGAACCGACGATTTCAATGTGTTACCACTATGACACCTAAATCTCTCTCTTGGGTGGTAGCACCTAATATGGAACCTAACACTGTGTAACTATAGCATGGGTTATTTTTCCCTATATGCATCACCTTGCACTTATCCATATTAAATTTCATCTGCCATTTCGATGCCCAATTTTCCAGTCTAACAAGGTCTTCCTGCAATTTATCACAATCTGCTTGTGATTTAACTACTCCGAACAATTTTGTATCATCTGAAAATGTGATTACCTCACTCGTCGTATTTCTTTCCAGATCATTTATAAATATATTGAAAAGTAAGGATCCCAATACAGATCCCTGAGGCACTCTACTGTCCACTCCCTTCCACTGAGAAAATTGCCCATTTAATCCTACTCTCTGTTTCCTGTCTTTTAGCCAGTTTGTAATCCACGAAAGGACATCGCCACCTATCCCATGACTTTTTATTTTTCCTAGAAGATTGTGAATGGTCAAATTTTTCCTAGAAGATTGTGAATGGTCAAATCGGTAGTGAGGGAAGTGATCAATGTAAATAAATGTGTGGGTAGTGTAATAGCCCCATTATCCATGCCATGTCTGCCCAGCATAGCTAAAGACTTACCCCTTGTGACTTGAAAGAGTGATGGGTTAGTACATCAGCTGTGTCTGGAACAAGATGGATAAAGCTGAAGATTAATTCCATTTTTTTTAAAAAAGGATAGAGAAGCCCATTTTCTTTCAATCCTGTGATTTATGTCTTAGGATGTTTTGCTGTAGGAGCCCAAATCTGGTGATAAAACCTTCTCACTACCACTACAGTGGCAGGGCTGATTATATTTTATTTTATATTTACTTTATTTACAGTCAGTTACTATAATGCATCTTGACCTTGGCACCTCTAAAAGACAAAATGGACATAATTTGAATAATGCACCAAAATACTTTAAAATTAAATTGTCAGCACAGGGGGTTTTAGTATGGTCCTGAAGACAGAAAAAGGGTCTTTGACACAAAAGGGAAATTTGAACCAGCAGGTAGCAAGAAAAATATAGTTCGGTAATAAAAACATTGCTTGTAAAGGACAGGCAGTAAATTACAAGTTTGAGAGCTGAGACACTAAGATGGGGTGTAGTGGAGGGTATGAGCAGAGGTGATTGGGAGCAAGACAGTGAAAGTATTTAACTGTGAGTGTCAGAAGTTTAAACCTGGCACAGTATTTAACAGGCAGCCAGTGCATAGCTTTCAGAAGAGGAGTAACCTGAGTGGTGTGTATACACTGGTTTCATCCTCTAGTGCTGAGAATGTGTGGAAAAATAATAAAAATAGAGCCAGGAGGAGCCCTGGTGCATGGCCACTGGCTGAGGGCTGTCACTGCAATTAGTCTATTACAATTTGTTCCTCACAGATCTCCCACTGAACCATCTAGCTCCGCCTATTCTCCTATAAATATCTTCACACGTCAGCTCCTCATTACCTTTATTCACTTATCTCATGCTAAACCCATCCTTGTGACCTCTAATCTGTGCCTTTTTGGAAGAATTACTAGGGAGGGAAGGGGAAACAGTCTGTGCAACTACACTGGGGACCAAGTGCTGAAAAGGGTCCTGCAAGGAACAGGATGCACCTGCGCAGCCCAGTCAACCTGAGCCTGTGAGGCGTCCATACAGCATAGGAACTTTGCAGGCTCAAACTGAGCCACACACTCGACCCTTGAACAGCTGAACAAAGTTGCTTGAGTCATCCTCCCTCCCACCAGAATATGGCAATGCTTCACCACTCATCATAGCTTCACCACTGAATCTCCATCACCAACCACTAGCTCCCCAGCTCCAGGCTATCCACCTTGCTGCAATCATATGCCTGGAATAGCCCTTCTGAGAAGGTGTGTCTCATACTCCCTTTCAAGCCTTATTCAAGTCTCACCTAAAATCCTATCTTTTTGAGATGCTTTTAAATGTTAAACCCTCTCTCCTTGTCAATTTTAACCATGTTGCCTCTAATAAACACATTTCCTGCCATTTCCTATTAGACTTGCATGTATTTCTTGACTAGATTGTAAGCTCCGTCAATCAAGGACTATCTCTTCTGTGCATCTGAACAGGGCTGTGTACTTCTAGTAGCATTACAGAAGTGATAGCTATTGATCATAGTAACCAGGAATCATGGGGATGGGGGTTAGAGGAGGAGGAGAGCAGAGTCAGCAATGGGAGTAGAAAGCATGCAATTACTCTGTTTTTGCACCCTCACAAGTCCTGGTCATTCGGTTGCCACCACAATAACCCTTCCTGCTGCTGTCACAAGTTCTCCTCCTGGTGCCACTAGCAGGACAGCGTCCTCGTGCTGCATTTCAGTTAGGGTTTGGGAGAACAGGATGAGAGTGAGGGAAAACTGGAAGAAATTAGGGGGAGAGAGGAGGCTGGCCTAGAAAGAGAGGAGGTGGGAAGGGTGGGGGGTGAAGAGATTTGGAGAGAGGTGAAAAAACCTGGAGGGCTAGGACAGAGTGAAAAATGGAGATAGAGGATTTTTTTTGGGGGGGGGGGGCAATGTGGTTGAGAGGATGAAGGATGCAGACAGAGTAGTGGGAACGGGATAGATAGAAATATAAGAGGAGAAAATGGAGGGTTAAGAAGTGGCAATAAGGGTGAAAGATGGGTGGTGGAGGGTGTTGGGCAAGAGGGATGGAAGAATAAGAGATGCAGCAAAAAATGGGGAGGCAGAAGTAATGTGAAGTGGTGGTGATGCATGGAAGCACTATAGAAGCAGTAAAGAGGGAGATGGAAAGAAATGAGATGAAAGAGGGGAGATATAGACAAAGAGAGAGGGGTAATGAAGAAACAAAGACACTACATAGTAGGAAAGGTAAAATAGAAAGGCGAGGCGGAGAGAGGGGATCTTCCTCGTAAATTCGACACACATCTACTGAACTGAGTTCTCATTTCATGTCTTTTGTCATGTCCAATTTGCCATGGTGAACCTCGCTCTTATTTTTTAGTTATGCATGGCCTCCCTGAAGTAGCAGCATACTTTCAGGCCAATACAATCAAGTGTGCAGGAAAACGGGTGCTTTTCTGTTCACTTTTTCTGGCTGTTCAGAAATTAGGGCAGGCATCATTTCTGAGCGTAAAATCTGCAGATCGAGTGCATTTTTTTTTTCTGTATCCTGGGTGAATAACTAACAGCATCATCAACATGCACTTGCATGTGATGAGCGCTATTAGTTTTGCGGGGGTTTGGATGCGCTAAACCGCTTATTGTATAAGGAGTAGTGGACGGGCGTTCAATACGCGCATCCAACGTGCCGGTAAAACAGTGCGCTCAGCTGAGCACACTTTACTGTATCAGCCTGTTTATTATCAATTTCTTTTGGATACCTGCTGTGACTTTTTATTTTTCTCATTTGAAACATTTTGCTTTTCACTCTCATCTTTCAGTTGTTTTACCACTTAATCACTGAATTTTTTCTAAACAAACGCTTGGGTACCACACATGACCTTAGTCACACTTCATAATTTTACAACTCAAACTAATTCCATGTTGTATAGAAGATAAACATGCAAGAGGTGGCACTATATTAATTAGCAATATGTAAATGTTGTTTTGGTAATTGTATGAAAATAAATGTCTTATCCTGCTTTTATTTATGCCTTTTTCAGTTTGGTTAAAATAGAGGGATTGGAAAGAGGTTTGGACAAATTCCTGGAAGAAAAGTCCATAACACATTATTAGTCAGGCAGATTAAAGAAAGCTATTGCTGTCCCAGGGAGTGAATAATAGCAATTAGATCTACTGTAAGGGATCTGCCAGGTACCTGCTACCTGGTTTGGCTGCTATTGAAGATAGGATGCTGGGATTGTTGGGCTTTCACCTGACCCAGCATGGCAGTTTGTGGATTACAAACTGGTTAAAAGGAAACAGAGGGAGTTCCAAGATGGCCGACTGATGCGTGGTTAGTGTGGACGCTCTCTGTTGCTGTTTTAACTTACCAGGCTTGTATATCGATCTTGGTAATGTTTACCTATAAAGTTACCTTATGGGACGCAAAAGAAAGCCAAGGATTGTTTCTTACCCCGCAATCTCTCCGGGGCAGCCTTTTTCGGGACCCATGGATGCCCATGTCTCTTGCAGTACTCCCTTGCCGGGAAATCAGCCGCTGGAGAGAGGGGGAGGGGAATTTGAGCTCCCCTCTCTCCCAGGCTCTTTGTCACCCTTGAGCCTGGTGCGAGGAACACCTCCTGGCAATCCTGCAGATGAGAGAGCCACCTCGATAGCTGTGGAGACGCCGAAGACCCAAGTGGTTCAGTCGGCCGATTCAGCGGGGGACAGCGAGGTGGTGGAGGAATCTGCAAGCCCGACGGCCATCTTGGGAGATGCAGCCAGGAGGAGACTGAGAGACGGGGAAGCAGAGGGAAACCTTAGAGCTGACCAGGAGTCTATATGGACTGAATTAACAATTCCAGAACTGCCTCCTGTCCAAAGACCAGGTGAGATATCTTTACTTTCAATTTGGGATGCAATAGCTGAGTTTCGTGCTTCTATAACAAAACAGCTGGCACCCATAGTCAAGAGAAGTAATGAAATGGAACAAAAAATAATATCTTTGGGAAATACAGCAGTGGATATGAACCAACAAATATCTACTATTAGAGTTCAAACAACTTCTTTCCAGCAATCTCATTACTCACTGGCTAAGGACAATGCTAATTTAGCACTAAAAGTGGAGATGCTAGAAAATAATGCTAGAAATAAGAACTTGAGGTTTATAAATTTTCCCAAAGTTCCTTTTGTCTCGCCACGGGATATGTTTAAGAGATACTTAATTGAAATCTTGAAAATTCCTGAAAATGCTATCCCACCAACATCCAAGGTATTCTACCTACCAACACATAGAAGAAAATTAAATCAGCAAAGGGATGGAATGGAAATATTACAGCCTGCGGTTGTTCCACCAATGGATCTGACAGCAATATTTGAAACATCGGATTCAGACATTGCAATACCTGCTACACTTATAGTTTCACTATTCCTTGAGCCAGATCGGGACTGGTTATTGAAATTGTTTTTCAGGCATAGATTAGAAACATTTATGCAATTTAAAGTAAATATTTTTCCTGATGTTTCTCGTTTAACGCAGAAAAGACGCAAACAGTTTCTATTAATGAGGTCTATGGTACAACAGATTGGGGGTCATTTTATTTTAAAATTTCCTAGTAAATGTTTGGTGAAGTATCAAAATGCTTCTTATGTTTTCTTTGACCCTCCTCAGTTGTCACAATTCTTAATAGGAAAGACTCCTGAGATTGGCCCTGAAGTAGAACCTCTATCCGTAAACTCTCAGGAAAATGTTCCTCAAATATAAAATGTACTGCAACGCATCAGTCATTGTGCCTTCCTATTATTAGTATTGTACTAAATTTTCCTTGGATTGTGTTTTGGTTTACTCCTCAATATTGAGGACTTTGATGGTATTTGGTTGTTATAAGGAGAGTGTTTATTTTGAAATTCTTGCTGTTTAAATGTTTCTGTAAAACAATACCTGTTTTCCATTCAAGATTGCTCTTGTATTTAAATTTGAAAAAATTCAATAAATAAATAATTAAAAAAAAAAAAAGACAGGAAACAGAGAGTAGGATTAAATGGTCAATTTTCTCAGTGGAAAATTTTCTCAGTGGAGTGCCTCAGGGATCTGTACTTGGACCGGTGCTTTTCAATATATATATATAAATGATCTGGAAAGGAATACGACGAGTGAGGTTATCAGATTTGCGGATGATACAAAATTATTCTGAGTAGTTAAATCACAAGAGGATTGTGATACATTACAGGAGGACCTTGCAATACTGGAAGATTGGGCATCCAAATGGCAGATGAAATTTAATGTGGACAAGTGCAACGTGATGCATATAGGGAAAAATAACCCTTGCTGTAGTTAGACGATGTTAGGTTCCCTATTAGGAGCTACCACCCAGGAAAAAGATCTAGGCATCATAGTGGATAATACTTTAAAATCGTCAGCTCAGTGTGTTGCAGCAGTCAAAAAAGCAAACAGAATGTTAGGAATTATTAGGAAGGGAATGGTTAATAAAACGGAAAATGTCATAATGCCTCTATATCGCTCCATGGTGAGACCGCACCTTGAATACTAGGGATGTGCAGCAGGGACGATTCATCCCATTCGGTATTCGGATTTGTCGGGACCCAAATCCATTCTCGGGAGACCCCCAATCCATTCATTAGTTACATATGTATTTGTTTCCCCAAAAAAAACCATCCCAACGCTTTAAATTTAATTTACTACAACTCCCCCACCCTCCTAACCCCCCCAAGACTTGCCAAAAGTCCCTGGTGGTCCAGTGGGGGTCCTGGAGCAATCTCCTGTACTTGGGCTGTCAGCTGCCAGTATTCAAAATGGTGCCGATAGCCTTTGCCCTTACTATGTCACAGGGGCTACTGGTGCCATTGTTCGGCCCCTGTCACATGGTAGGAGCAATGAATGGCTGGCGCCATCTTGGGGAGATCAGAAGTCCCCCCTAAGACTTGCCAAAAGTCCCTGGTGATCCAGCAGGGGTCCTGGAGCGATCTCCTGCACTTGGGCTGTCGGCTACCAGTATTCAAAATGGCGCCGATAGCCTTTGCCCTTACTATGTCACAGGGGCTACCGGTTAGGGATGTGAATCGTTATTTGACGATTTAAAATATCGTCCGATATATTTTAAATCGTCAAAAATCATTAGGGCCACGATACAATACCAATTCCCCCGATTTATCGTCAAAAAATTGTAAATCGGGGGAAGGGGGAGGGCAGGAAAACCGGCATACTAAAACCCCCTAAAACCCACCCCCGACCCTTTAAATTAAATCCCTCACCCTCCCGAACCCCCCCCCCAAATGCCTTAAATTACCTGGGGGTCCAGCGGCGGTCCGGAACGGCAGCGGTCCAGAACGGCCTCCTGCAATTGAATCGTGTTGTCTTCAGCCGGCGCCATTTTTCAAAATGGCGGTGCAAAATGGCGGCGGCCATAGACCAACACGATTTGACTGCAGGAGGTCGTTCCGGACCCCCGCTGGACTTTTGGCAAGTCTTGTGGGGGTCAGGAGGCCCCCCCAAGCTGGCCAAAAGTCCCTGGGGGTCCAGCGGGGGTCCGGAAAACGATTTCCTGCCGCGAAACGTTTTCCGTACGGAAAATGGCGCCGGCAGGAGATCGACTGCAGGAGGTCGTTCAGCGGGGGTCCGGAACGACCGCTGAACGACCTCCTGCAGTCGATCTCCTGCCGGCGCCATTTTCCGTACGGAAAACGATTTGCGGCAGGAGATCGTTTTCCGGACCCCCGCTGGACCCCCAGGGACTTTTGGCCAGCTTGGGGGGGCCTCCTGACCCCCACAAGACTTGCGAAAAGTCCAGCGGGGGTCCGGAACGACCTCCTGCAGTCGAATCGTGTTGGTCTATGGCCGCCGCCATTTTGCGCCGCCATTTTGAAAAATGGCGCCGGCTGAAGACAACACGATTCAATTGCAGGAGGCCATTCCGGACCGCTGCCGTTCCGGACCGCCGCTGGACCCCCAGGTAATTTAAGGCATTTGGGGGGGGGGGGTTCGGGAGGGTGGGGGATTTAATTTAAAGGGTCGGGGGTGGGTTTTAGGGGGTTTTAGTGTGCCGGTTCACGATTTTCACGATTTTCACAATACTTTAAACACCCAAACGGCAACAATACGATTCCCTCCCCCTCCCAGCCGAAATCGATCGTTAAGACGATCGAGGACACGATTCACATCTCTACTACCGGTGTCATTGGTCGGCCCCTGTGACACAATAAGGGCAAAGGCTATCAGCACCATTTTGAATACCGGCAGCCGACGGCCCAAGTGCAGGAGATCGCTCCAGGACCCCCGCTGGACCACCAGGGACTTTTGGCAAGTCTTGGGGGGGGGGGTGTCAGGAGGGTGGGGGGGTTTATTCGTTAGTGATACGTTGTATTCGTGGGGGTTCGCAATACGTTTCATGACCCCCATGAATACAACGAATATGGCATATACGTTGCGGATTGCCAATGCATTGCAAACGAATGCACACCCCTATTGAATAGTGTGTACAATTCTGGTCGCCGCATCTCAAAAAAGATATAGTTGCAATGGAGAAGATACAGAGAAGGGCAACCAAAATGATAAAGGGGATGGAACAGCTCCCCTATGAGGAAAGGCTGAAGAGGTTAGGGCTGTTCAGCATGGCAATTTCTTATGTTCTTATGTTTAATAAAAATTCCTTGGTGGTGCTAATGATCCCATGCTCCGAATTGTAAAAATTATTTTTTCTGCATTCATTGTCCACTGTTTTTTTGCTTTAAAGTTGCAATAGCATTAGTACAAGCTATTTCAAATTATAAACCTATTTCCAGAGCTGCTCTCTCACCCCAATTTCTGGCAAACAATTGTTTGTGCTCACAAGATTTATTTGTACGGAGAGTTCAGAGGTAAGTGTAATAGCCTGGGTCAGAATGAATTTGATTTGCCAAAATGATTCCCCAGCCCTTATTTGCTTTCCTCTTCCTCCCCTACCCCATTCATCTACTAGAACAGAAACTGATAAGCTACGGGACACTGCCTGGCTTCATCTCAAATGCTTTAGGCGTGCTATTTAAGCATGCTGCTACAATTATTTGCTACGTGTTATCTAATCCCAGATTTTAAGCACTAGTATTTTCTAAGATATTTATAAACGTAGTCCATATTTGTTAAGCACATTTTAATGCCAAATTGAAATGTCTACTACTTAAATTGCTGCCACTTTAAATTGTTTACATTATCTTTCGTAAAGTTGCACATGGCCTTGTGCTCATCTGCTGCTATTCTGATTGTACTGTATACCACTTTGAGTGAATTTTGTATTCAAAAAGGCGGGTAATAAAAATAGATTAAATTATAAAAACAAAACTGCAAAGGTAATTTGGAGGGGAATACAAAACAGAGGAAAAAAATTCCCAGGGTGATTGCATATAGGTGCGCCTGTCGGTCGCAGACAGCTGCGACCTTTGCTGCTCACCTCAATTTGCCCAGTAGCTCCAATTCTGGATAAGATGGCCGCCTCTGCCTGCCGACCTCCCTGGCGTTCCCGGGATGGCATGGGCAATCCCGGTTGCCATCTTGAATCTGGTGTGACCTAGGGCACGCATGCGCACGCCAGCCTCCTTCTTATGCATGTCATGGCGGGAACCTCAGGGACGTCCCATTTGCATGATGTCACTGCCAACGTGTATTTAAGCCTACTGGACGTTCCTACCTACGAGTTAGCAAGGATTCCATCTTGCTCATTTCCTTTCCTCTGTGACACTGTGCCTCACTGTTCCTTCATTCCAGACTGAGTAACTCAAGTACCCGCTCATCGGGGGCCTTGCTGCACTCAGGGCTATCCGCTCATTGGAGAGCCTTATCTATCATCTCACCTTCTCCAGCTAAGTTAGTTCCTCTCACTGCTTCCTCGGAGGACCCTTCACTGTTCCTGCTTCGGATCTCCGCTGCTGCTATTACGAATTCTCTATTGCAACATCACGGAGTGAGTACAAGACCTGGTCTACATTACTGCTTCCATCTTGCTATGTGGATCCTCGGGTTACCCTGCTCTGCGGGCCACTACGGATCTACGCTGTCTTATGCCAAGTTGCCAACATCTATCTCCGGCATACCCCACGCTGCAGACCACTACCGGAGCTACCTCGCACAAGGTCTACCAAGAAGCAAGTATTCCCCGGGTTACCCCGCTTTGCGGATCACTACCGAAGAATCCAGCCCAGGTCTTCCTACTCCAGGACTGAGTTTGCAAACCCGCTCCTCTGGTTTCTCTTTGCTGTATAATAAATATTCTCTGACTCCTGTGTCCATCACTGCTGAGACCCCGCCTGTCGTAAAGAATCCCCACAGGGCTCCTCCCTGTGGGTGGAGTCAGCTCTCTCCACAACCCAAGGGCCCACAAACCAAGTTCAAACATAACAGATTGCTAACTCCATGGACCCGGCTCAGCTCTCAGCCTTATAGGCCATCCCTGGCCAGGCCCAACGGATTTCGGAGCAACAGAGAACTTTGGAGTCATTGACTACAGCCTTTAATCAACTGAACACCAGACTGAATGCTTCTCTCCTATTCCGGACCAGAATGCATAGCCCCCGGTGGTTACCGGTCATACTACAGTTCCTTTGCCTGCTCCTACTCATTTCTCAGGAGACTCCCTGTTGTGTAGGGGCTTTCTAAATCAGTGCTGTATGCACTTCTCCTTACAACTGCTATACTTCCCTACTGCGATTACCAAGACGACGTATATCTTGTCCTTGTTGGATAGAAAAGCCCTGGCTTGGGCTTCACCATTATGGGAATGCAATGATCCAGTCCTGAATGACTTTCCTGGATTTCTGACTCTCTTCAAATCTGTATTTGATGACACCGCATGCCAGTCTGTAGCTGGTTCAGCACTCCTACACCTCCAACAAGGGACTAAGTCATTCCTGGACTACGTAATCGAATTTAAAACCCTGTCTTCAGAACTCCTATGGGATTTGGGTTGTTTATGAACTATCTCAACTCCCGTATAAAAGATGAACTTGCCGCACGTGAGTTGCCTGACACTCTAAGTTCTCTTATTGACCTCACTGGAAGGATTGACCATTGTATTCGAGAGTGATCTGTTGACGTAAAACCTCCCAAGAGACACTCCTCCGGAGGTAATCGCCCTCGCTCCTTGCCTTCAGCTCCAGTCCAGGCTTTACTCAATCCTGAAGAAGATGAACCCATGCAATTAGGCGTAGCCACTTAACTGTCAAACAGAGGCGCTTTCGTAAGAAGATGGGCCTCTGCTTGTGGGAAGACTGACCATGCACAAGACTGACCGTGCACAAGACTGACTGACCACGCCGGAGGACTCTTCCTAGGTCTGACCGCACCATCTCCTCCACTGACTCTCCCAGTCTCTATCATCTCTGGGCCTCTTGAATTCACCACACAAGCACTAGTCGATTCCAGGGCAGGTGGGAATTTTATTCTGAAAAGATTGGTAGAACATCTACAAATTCCTACCAAACCAGTACCCACACCACTGCTTCTCTCATCCATACATGGCGAGCCGTTGCCAGGAGACATCTTGCTCACCACACAACCCATTTGCCTACACACTGGATCCCTGCATACCGAGACCATCACGTTTTTGATCCTCGAGAAAGCTATCCATCCCATAGTGCTGGTCATCCCATGGTTGCAAGACCATTCTCCCCAATTCAACTGGTCTTCAATGGAATCATCACAATGGGGTCCGACCTGCCATGACAGATGCTTGAAAAAGGTAACCCCATTGCCATGCTTGGCCACTACTAATGCTCTCCCTGGTCTACTGCCGCAGTATGCGTCATTCCATGATGTATTTTCTAAACAAGCAGTTGATGTGCTTCCACCACACAGACCATTTGACTATACAATTAACCTGAAGCTGGACACAGAGCCACCCAGAGGAAGAATTTATCCACTCTCATTATCGGAGATCGAGGCCATGTCGGCCTACATTCAAGAAAATCTATAGAAAGGATTCATTAGACCATCTAAGTCACTGGCAGGAGCAGGATTCTTTTTTGTCAGCAAGAATGGTGGATCCCTTCACCCTTACATTGACTATAAAGCTCTGAACGAAATAACCATCAAGCATCAATATCCTTTACCATTAATTTCAGAGTTGTTTGATCGGCTCTGTTATGAATCTGTTGCTGAAGACTCCTGATGGGGAAGGAGTTAGCAACCTGTTATGCAACGGCTCCTGAGGAAGGAGGAGTTAGCAATCTGTTATGAACTGGCTCCTGTAGAGGGAGGAGTTAGCAATCTTTTATGCTCTACTCCTCAAGAAGGGAGGAGTTAGCAATCTGTTATGAGCGGAGTGCTTGGAGAGGACACTCAGCTGTAGAGGAAGGTAGATAGGTGGATGCTTGGGCCGATGGCAGATGACTGCGCCCCCAGGAGGATATCCTGAGAGGGACCACCAGCTAGGCTTGAGTATGGAGACAGACACAGATAGTTATTTTATTAGACAGGTTAGTAGAACCACCAGAGATGGCAGTAGTGAGCTGATATGCTCGGCAGGGCTGAAGTCCCTCAGGAACTGGAACAGCGATCCCAGGGTTGCTGAGCTGTAGAGAAACTATAGATAGACAGGGTATGCTGTGTTCATAGCCAGAACTAGATGACAAAACTCACATAAGGTCTTAAGGAAGCTCAGTAGCTGGAAAGGGTTAGGCCCTCGAGGAGCAAGTACCTGGTTCCAGGGAAAGCTCTGAGAGAGCGATGGTAACTCACAAATGTCTGTATCTGCGATAGCTTCCAGGCAGAAGAGAATCTTCAGAGTGTTCAGGAACATGGGCCCTCAAGGAGCGAGTACCGGTTTCTATCTGCAATCTGAAATAAAGAAAAGAGAGAGCGAGGCCCCCAAGGAGCAGGTACCCCTGGTAAATCCGAGGAGGCAGAGTAGCTTGGGAGAAAAGCAGAAGCAATCCCCTTGCTAACTCGATTCGTTAGCGAATACTGAGACCTTTTATACTGGAAGCGGATGAAGTCATCCCAGGGGAATGCCCTCGAGGTTCGCGCCCTTGCTGGTACATCAATCAGCGTGCGTGCGCGCGCCTTACGTCATCAGGTGGATCTGCAGCATCGTGCCGGTCCGGGGACGCCGGAGGGAGACGGCAAGAAGACGCCGCGGCAGCTAACCGTCCATCAGACCCGGAGGGAGTCATCACAGAGGTAAAGAGGGCGGAGTGAGGGCGTCGAGCAGCGACAGACGCAACAGGCTCCAAGTTGCAAAGATCTTCACAAAGTTAGATTTAAAGGGCACTTACAACCTTGTCCGCATTCGTCAAAGGGATGAGTGGATAATGGCCTTTAATACTCGTGATGGCCACTTCAAATATTTAGTGATGCCATTTGACCTGTGTAACGCCCCAGCCGTTTTTCAAAATATGATGAACGACATCCTGCCAGACTTGCTATACCAGTGTGTGGTCGTATACTTGGATGACATCCTCATCTTTTTCAGTGATGTCCAGAGCCATCAAGCAGATATCATCAAATTCTTGCAGAGGCTGCGGGATAATCGTCTATACGCCAAGCGCGAGAAGTGTGCATTCCACCAGGAATCTGTTCTCTTTCTAGGATACATTGTGTCCAATAAAGGCTTCCAAATGGAGCCCCAGAAGACAAAAAGCATACAAGACTGGCCTCAGCCTACCGGTATTAAAGCTCTCCGTCGCTTCCTTGGCTTCACTAATTATTGCATATTCATCAAGAATTACTCGACCTTAAAAGTGCCACTTACTGCTATGACTAAAAAAGGAACCAACCCATCACAGTGGTCTCCAGATGCCATCTCTGCCTTTCAAGCTCTCAAGGAGGTATTCCTCAAGAAATCTTGTTTACGTCATCCTGACCCTCGTCGGCCATACATCGTCGAGGTCGATGCCTCTGATGTTGGCGTAGGGGCCATGCTCAGTCAGCACCAGGGTACGCATACACTTCATCCCTACTCATTTTTCTCAAGACGCTTTTTGCAAGCCGAGAGACATTATGGCATCAGCGACAAAGAGTTGTTCGCTATCAAGCTTGCATTCGAGGAATGGCGTCCCTGGCTAGAAGGTGCTCAACACCAGATAACAGGGTTTACTGATCACAAGAACCTGGAATATTTACATCATGCACAGAGACTCAACCATCGCCAAGCTCGATGGTCATTGTTCTTCAACCGATTTGATTTCTTGCTCAAATACCGTCCTGCTGATAAAAACGTCCGGGCAGACGCCCTCTCATGCTCCTTTATACCGGAAGATGTCCCTGATGCACCCTGTCACATCATCAACCCAGAGAAGATAGTTCTGGTTGCTACCCATTCTGTTCCAGTGGGTAAAACAGTGGTTCCTCAAAATCTTCAGAAGAAACTTCTGAACTGGGCTCATGACTCCCAGTTAGCTGGACATCCAGGACAGGCCCGTACAAGTGCCACCCTTCAAAGCTTTTATTGTCAGTCTATAAAAAAGGATGTCCAAGTGTACGTTGAATCCAGGCTACCTGCGCCAAAAGCCTCCTGTCGCTCGTCCTCGGGGTCTCCTATAGCCATTACCAGTTCCAGACGAACCATGGATGCACATCGCGACCGATTTGGTTGTTGATTTGCCACCTTCAAGTGGGAACAATACTATATGAGTCTCAGTGGACCGCTTCTCAAAAATGGTGCACTTTGTGGCTTTACCCGGACTACCATCTGCCCCAGAACTTGCCAAACTGTTCATACAGCATATATTCTGCCTGCACGGGATGCCTAAGCACATCGTTTCTGACAGAGGTGTTCAATTCATTGCCAAGTTCTGGAGGGCGCTGTGTCATAAATTTGACATTGCATTAGACCTGACATCAGCATATCACCCCCAATCAAATGGGCATACAGAGAGAATGAATCAGACTCTCAAACAGTTCATTCGTGCCCATGTCAACACTAGGCAGACTGATTGGGCAGAACATTTACCCTGGGCTGAGTTCGCCCTGAACTCTCATCCTTTTTCTGCCACTGGATCCACTCCATTCCTGATTGTATATGGTCACCAACCATTGCCACCACTTCCAATACCTTTGTCAGGTACATCAACAGTGGCTCAGGCTACAGCTGAAGAGATTCACCAACTCTGGACTCAAACCAAGGACCTTCTGCAAAAAGCAGGACAACAGGACAAAAAGCAATACAACGCTCATCACAGAGCAGTATCTCAGTTTGAGCTAGAAGACAAGGTATGGCTCAGTACCAAGTACCTCTGCCTCAAGCTGCCTTCAGTCAGATTTGCTCCATGCTACATTGGACCCTTCTCTGTCCTTCGCCGCCTATGTCCCTTGACCTACAGCCTGAAATTACCATATTCCATGAAAATACACAATGCTTTCCACGTTTCACTGCTGAAGCCTCTCATCCTCTCAGAATTCTCTCACAAGACCCAAGATCCACAGCCTCTGGATGCTGAGGAGCACATCACATACAAAGTGGATGACATCTTGGACGTATGTAATAGAGGAAAGCATTGGGAATACCTAATTTCATGGGAAGGATACGGCCCAGAAGAAAATAGCTGGGAACCTGGACAAAGACATGTTACATTGTTTCCATCTAACTCACCCAAGGAAACCGAAACCCCCTGGGAGGGGCCCTAAGAAGGGGGTACTGTTGCGCCCGGTTGCAGATGGCTGCGACCTTTGCTGCTCACCTCAATTTGCCCAGTAGCTCTGATTTTGGCTAAAATGGCTGCCTCTGCACGCCAATCTCCCTGGCGTTCCCAGGACGGCGTGGGCGATTCCGGTCGCCATCTTGAATCTGGTGTGTTCTAGGGCATGCGCGTGTGCCTGCCTCCTTCTTATGCACGTCATGGCGGGAATCTCGGGGGCGTCCCCTCCGCATGACATCACTGCCTACGTGTATTTAAGCCTTTTGGACTTTCCTACTGACAAGTTAGCAAGGATTCCATCTTGCTCAATTCCTTTTCTCTGTGACGCTTCGCCTCGCTGTTCCTGCGTTCCAGACTGAGTGACTCAGGTACCCGCTCCTCGGGGGCCTTGCTGCATTCAGGGCTATCCGCACCTCGGAGAGCATTATCTGCCTGTCTCACCTTCTCCAGATAAGTGAGTTCCTCTCGCTGCTTCCTCGGATGACCCTTCATTGTTCCTACTTCGGGTCTCCGCTGTTGCTACTATGAATTCTCTACTGTAACATCATAGAATGAGTACATTACTGCTTCCATCTTGCTATGTGGATCCTCTGTTTACCCCGCTCTGTGGACCACTACCGGATCCACGCTGTCTTGAGCCAAGTTGCCAACATATATCTCCAGCCTACCCCGCGCTGCAGACCACTACCAGAGCTACCTCACACAAGGTCTACCAAGAAGCAAGTATTCCCCGGGTTACCCCGCTCTTCAGACCACTACCGGAGAATCCAGCCCAGGTCTTCCTATGTTGCGACCGTCGCTGCCAGATGTCTCACCACGCCCACCTTACCTCTTTAGTGACTCCCTCTTTGCCTGTTGGAAGTTTGGCTCCCGCTGTGTCATTGCCATTCCCTGCTGGCGTCCCCGGACCAGCTGGACACTGCACTCTGCCACGTTCCCAGCAGCCTAAGGTCGCGCGCGTGGCGCAGCCCCGATTCAATTACCAGTAGTGGCGTGAACCTCAGGGGCGTCCCCCTGAGGTGACGTCATCCTCACCGGATATTTAAGGTCTCTGAAATCGCTAATGAATCGAGTTAGCAAGGGCTTTCCTCCAGGTATCGGTGGATGGGATTCGCTCTCCACATACCTTGCTACTCTGCTTCCTCGGACTTACCAGGGGAACCCGCTCCTCGGGGGCCTCGCTTTCTCTTTTGCTTTCAGATTGCAGTCTGGAACCAGTACTTGCTCCTCGAGGGCCCACGTTCCCGGACTTGCTACTGAATACTTCTGCCAGGAAGTCATCGCTACCTACACCACCAGTGAGTTACCATCTCTCTCTCAGAGCGTTCCCTGGAACCAGGTACTCGCTCCTTGAGGGCCTACTTCATTCCAGCTCCTGGACTGCTTCTAACAGACTATTGCGTGAGTGTTATCATCAAGGTTCTGTTCCTGAACTCTGCATACCCTGCCTACTCACTATATTCAGTTTCTCTACAGCTCAGTTATCCATGATCACTGTTCCAGTATCTGAGGGACTACAGCCCAGCCTGGCACTTCCAGCTTACTACTGCCACCTCTGGTGGTTCCATAAACTGTTTAATAAAAGAACTAGTGTGTGTCTGTCTCCATACTCTGAGCCTGACAGGTGGTCCCTCTCGGGATCTTCCCCTGGGGCGTGGTCATCTGCCACCGGCCCAAGGATCCACCCACAACTACCACGAACACTAGCATCCTACTCCAGGACTGAGTTTGCAAACCCACTCCTTGGGTTTCTCTTTGCTGTATAATAAATATTCTCTGACTCCTGTGTCCATCACTGCTGAGACCCCGCCTGTCGTACAGAGTCCCCAGAGGGCTCCTCCCTGTGGATGGAGTCAGGTCTCTCCATGACCCAAGGGCCCACAAACCAAGTTCAAACACAACACATATGAAGGCTCATGTTGCCATATCCCAGCCTTGGCTCTGATTCAGCTGGAAGGAGAAAGGAGCAGGAAGTAACTTTCTACTAAAAAAAATGAAAAACAAAAGATATAAGGGCCCAACCTATGAAGCCTGCCACACATATCACTCTATGGTTAGTCACTGGAAACTCCTACTAATGACTCTACAATGTACTGCTTCATAGTGCTATTGCTAATTTTTTATGAACCTGCAATTCCTCTTTCTCCCTAGGGATAAAAGTACAGACAGCACATGCCTTCATTTTTCCATAGTTCTCCATTTGCCTTTAACTCACTTTATTCATAATCAAAACCAAAAAGATTTTATTCTAAGAAATGGTCAACAAGAAAATTGCAGGTGAAACATTTTACAGGACTAACTTAATACATTTGTGACTATCTTTTGAGAGCTATGCTCCTTTTATCAGGGCAGTGCAAAACGAAGCTCAAAAACTGGCCTCAATTGTATTAAAATAGCCCAGGGAAAAGGCATAAAGGCGAATTTTAAAAGCCCTATGCATGCCAAAGCCAGTTGGGCCAGTGCTAGCTGTGCGTATTTTAAAAACCGAACAAGTATGCGCACAAAAACGTTTTAGCAAAAAAAGGGTGGAGCATAGAGGTTCCTAGATTTTTCAATGAAATCTGTGCGTATTTACACACACAAGTGCACACCAGGGTCCCCTACTGTGTAACTTTACTTCTGCTATGGATGGCATGTAAGTCCTGAAACAAAAAAAACTAAAGAGGTTAGTGCGGTTTGCAGTGTTGAGGCTAGCAACGTAAAAGGTAGGCTAGTTAACTAGGCAGTTTAGGGAAGTCCTATCTTTTACCTGAGCGAAATGGGAACAAACTGGGGAAATTGGAAATTCCATTGGTGCACGTATCTACTAAAATCCCCCTATTTATGCGGCAGAGGTGGCATTTGCGCACACATGCACGCATCCATATAAAATCGTGTGTACATGTATGTGCGTACTGCCAATTGTATACCATGTGCACATATACACGCGTATGTTATAATATGGCCGCATCCTTTAGTGCAAGCCAGTATACGTGTGTACATGTGCACCCACATGGCTCTTTCAAAGTTACGATCCTTGTTTTATGGTTTACTTTTATTTCTACATATCCATGTGGAGCAAGATGGCAACCAGAATACTTTGTTCCAGGAATAATCACAAAGACAAAATAATTTGCAACATTTTTTTATTCATCCTCTCCACAAAAAAATCCCCTCCTTAGTTTGTAAACTTGATATTTCTAAGACAGTGCACGTGAATCAGAAAACAGGTGAAGACAAATAGCTTTTATTAAAGGTGAAGCTGCTAACAGTGACAAGTCTCCCAACAACAGGTAATGACAGAAATTTACAATCTCAAAAAATAAAATAATTTTCAGAAAAAAAAGAGATAAAAATTGGTATGGGTACCCTGCTGTAAATAATGTTATAGGAACATTTTGCTGTAAAAACTGATAATTTTTCTGAAACATCTTTACCCCCAATTGTTGAACAAAGACGACATTCCATATATCTGTGCTATGAAGTAAATACAGTATATATAATGCCTAAAAATTGTGCAAGATATTCATATGTGCTCATATTCCCATAAAAATGTGGTTCAGCACTAGCAAATTATTTGCATAACATAACTGGATTTTTTAAAAATCCAATGTACTGTAGTTTTTGTTGACAAAACTTGAATTATTTTAAGGAAGGTTTTTAATACATGTATTAGAGAAGTACAGTAGTTGACATTTTATTTTGGTTAATATTGATAACTGATTCATCAATAATTTTCTTCCATTCTGTGCCTATGAGAAACAAATCCTTCATGGACTAAGCCTTTTTTTTTTTATATACCCTTCACAGAACCTCAGAAAAAGTGGAATTCTTGCAGCTATTAACATGAACAGCATTCAGTGCACAAACGTTGCCAGAAAATCACTACAAGCCAATATAGAAAATTGAATCGTGTGTGATACCTGAAATATCAAGCAGCTAATGGGCATGGCTCCATTTGGTTCATCTGCGATATTTTCTTGTGCATTTTTTGTAATTTTCAGTCTTTGGACACTAACCAAACAATACTATCTTTATGAGCCAAGCCACTAGTTGACAATATTTATCTGTTTATTTGATTTATATTCCACCTTTCAAACACTTCAAAGCGGAATACATTCAGGTACTGTAGTTATCTGTTTAAAAAGTTAAGTTTTCATCTCTCAGTCTGCAGTATAGATATCAGCCCAGGAAGTTGCATTTTCTTTCCAAATAGCATTATCCCTTTACATATTGTATTCTCTGGCATTGAGCCATCTTACGGTCATCTTTTTTATACTGGGATGCAAACAAACTGACTTCATGATGTGCATGAAAAACACCAGTTTAAATCGAAAACTATTATTGTTGTTTACTTGCCTATAGCGACGTAACTTCATTTTTAGCTCTATTCTGGATTAGTGTGTATTCCCTAAAATGTAGTCTTGAGAACTAGTGATCTTTTTTAGTAAGCTGGTCAAACTTGAATTGGGACAAACTAATCAAAGTATGTGGGCCTTCATGTTGATGTCAGTTCTCATTTAGCACAGTTTATTTTGCTTTCAAACTACCACCATAGTCATGGCCCCATTTCCTAGGAGTTTTGTTGAATCTACAATATTAGCCATAGTCCATTATGAAAATGAATGCAAGATCTGTGCATGAAAATTCCAACAATACACAAATCCGGCAAAAAAAACAAAAAATACTTAGGGGCATAGTTATGGTTACGTTAAGGCTGTAACAACCATTCATAGAAAATTAACAAAAGGGCCCATAGTCATGCAGGTAGATGGATTGTCCAGAATCATGTATGTCTCTTGCATACATGACTGTTAATATTTAAAGCTCTCAAGAAGGAGATTTGGCGTTGAAATAATGCTACAGTATCTTAATTTCCCAGTGAAATACACTGGAGTGGGCAGGTGAGAATTGCTTAAGGGAGGAAGTTGGAAAATGGTCAACTGGTTTGGCCAGCCTTCCTCCAACAAGGAAGAATTGACAACTGTTTCATATACTTTGCATTCCAGACACCACTTGTAATACTTTTGCATCTTTGCATCTTCTTTATATCAGCCTTCAATAGGCAGGACATCAGGCAGTAATACAGTATCAGCTGATGGTACTTCTTCAACACCTTCCAGAGCATGCCTCGTACAAACTAATGCACAGCTCTGAATGTTGTTAATATTAAAATCAAAGGAAAAACAAGCAGCAACGTCTATTCATATACAAGCAACCAGAACCAAGAGCTTGCATATCACAATCCAAAATCTTTTAAGAATGTACTAACGAATATGCTCTAGTTTTAGTCGGTTTTGTTCTTGAAATCCAACAGCCTTAGCCAGTTTTCATTAACAGAGGAGGACCTGTACGTTATTTAGTAAAAGAAACAAATATTTAATTTTTACAGATTAAAACAATTCACTGACTTGTTAAGCCATCACTTTCTACTGTATATCCTTCCAGAACATTTGTATGTAGACAAACTTGTAATTGTCTAGTTGTACTTTTTACAAACTCAAAATTCATACCAGTTTTGAAGCTATAATGTGAAGATTATTAAAGGCATTACAATTATGTTCCACAGCTTTATATTGAACCCTTCTTAGTAAAATGCTTGAATACAGTTTTTATTGTAGTCATGCCATTTCCTCTTTTAGGGCCTTCGGGGGTCAATTTTAAAAGTGTTTAGCCATCTAACTTTGGGGTTAGGTTGCTAAATTGACCCATCTGAAAATTTAGCCAGGCAGTCAAAAAGTGGGTGGGGTCAGGACAAGGTTAGGATGGGGGAAAGTTAGGAACCTAATGCTGATTTTCAATGCTAAGCACCTAACTTAGATGCCCATATTTAGGAAAACTAAATGCAGGCTTAACTCTGGCCAGACATATTTTGGCTGGCCAGATTTAAGAAAGTTTTCAGGCCCCGCGCTCATCCCCTGTCCCTCTATCCACTACCTTGCCCTGTGAACATCCCTCCCATCCAAGCAGTACCTCAAGATCATAGTATTCCCTCCTCCAGCTGTCTAATATTCATATAATCACCACCTCTCGTCTGATAGCTCTACGATCTCCTCCCTCCCACCCACTGAATCTTCAAAGGGAAAAAAAACCCTGATGGCATTGCCACCCTCTCTCTCTCAATCCCTGCCAATTTCTAGAATACACCCAACCTGCCTCCTACCCTCTAGAAACCCCAAAGCCCTAATGCCAAGCCAGTAGGAGGGCTCAGCATCACCTCCTACCTGGTGGTGATGGCCTGGTGACTAATGCTGCTCTGGGTGATGTTGCTAGAACAATGCTGGACATTAGGTTAGTCATACTGAGTCATTTAGCCAGCTCAGCATTAGGGTTTTGAGGGGTAGAAGGGATATTAGGGGTGCTCTTTAGATTGGGTAGGTGGGAGGGGATTGCTAAGGGATAGATTTTAAAAGGAGCACGCACACATCCATGTGCGTGCGGTTCCCAATGCGTGTACATTGATGTGCTGATTTTATAACATGCATGCAAGCACGTGCATGTTATAAAATCTTTTGGATGCGTGCACATGCACTCCAGATTTTAAAATCCGAACGCGCATGTGCTGGCTTGGGACAGGCATTCTTTTAACACTAGCAAGCTAAGTTGGGTATTGAAAAGCTTGAGTTCCCTATGTCTAGCCAGTTGTTTCAGTTAGATGGAAGGTAATTTTCAGTCAAAAATCTAACCAGCTAAGTCTAACTGAAAATCAGCCTTATTAGCTGGTGAAATGTTGGTTGGCTAAGCCAGACTCTGAACAATTTTTTGAAAACCGAATCCCTTATTCAATAGTTTTGGGGTTTTTTTTCCTATAGGCTCAGATTGGGAAGAAGTTCTTTTCTGAGTAAAGCCTTTAGAATTCCAATTATACTGGACAACATAATTAAATCTTTAAAAAAAATGTTATAGAGTACCTTCCCTTTGTGGGAGGAGTACATATTTGCAAAAACACAGCTCATCATGTGATCTCTCTCAGCAAGATATGTAATGAAGGACACATGTTTCTGCAGGGGGCCAAGAGCAACTACAGTGCTTGTTAATTAGCTGTACAATCCAATTTAGAAAAAGATCATGTCTACTGTAGCCAGAGGTAGGCAACCTCCAGTCCTTATGGACACCAATCAGCTCGGGTTTTCAGGATATCCCGAATGATTTAGATGTGCATACAATTTAAGCATTCGTATCTACCTTGTGTGTATTATTTGTGATATTCTGAAAACTTGAGCAGATTGGTGTCCGTTAGAACAGGAGGTTGCCTACCCCTGATTGTAGCTCATATGTTAATATAATTCTAGATGAATCTTTATAGCTCAGCCATTAATTTCAGCAAATGTATGAAAAGACAGGCTTTCTGACATCAGTGTCTCCACATAACACTGCCAAACCTTGTGAATCTGCTTTGTGAGGTTCTGCAGACTGGCAGATTAAAGAAGTAAAAACTAATGTGATTTTTCTGACCTGCCTCTAATACTATCTGTCTATCTACTATATCTAAATGTATGTATTAGAGGTGGGTCAAAAATCATAATAAACAATAGTGATCATATATCCCACTCATAATCTAGTTTTCTGGTTCTTAATCTATGCTTGTCATCCAATAAATTGCCCATCAGTAAATATTTGGATTATGGACTGGACTGAAGAATTACAATTCTTCAGACCATATATATATATATACCGTGTTTTATATATATAGATATATATAGATATATATATATATATATATATATATACATACATATATATATAAACCGGTACATACATATATTTTGAGGGGGATTTACACAATTTTAGCAAAAAATCAGTGCTTGAGTGAACTGTATAACTATATTTAACAGAAACAATAAACCATTGATACAAATAGAAAGACAAAATCAGTATAAAAGGCTTATACTTATAAAAATATTTTTAAGTAACAGTTTTCTCCTGAGGGTATTTACCACACATTGGATTCATAAATATTGCTCTGCATTGCAGCTTGATCACTTCAGTTCATAGTTCATCTCTTAAAGGAAGTGTAGATTGCTCAAGTCACTTGACATGGCTGCAGTGGTTGCCTCAGGATATGCTCCTTAGCTTGTTAGCATGATAAAGAACATAGCATCAATGCGTCTCCGAAAAATCTGGAGAAGATTCTTTTCTTCCACATATGGAAGATACAAGAGAAGAACCAATCAGCTAGCAAATGTGTATCACATAACTGGGACCTCGCTGGCCATTCACTGATTTTTCTGGACCCAATCCCAACTTTCTTCATTCTCTTGCCTGTTTTTTTCGGCTTCAATAATTTCTTTGTATCTCCTGCGAAAGAAGCCCATCTGGAAATTGAGAAAAAAAAAAGAGAATAATCTCATTAGACAGAACATAATGTTACAATGAACTGATAAACTTTCACTTTTAAGTTTCATTTGGAGGGGTTTGGGGGAGGGCGTTCTAGGACTGGCCAGATAAATTGTTGGTCCTGAGGTCTGAGCAGGATGTTTTTTTTTTAAAACACCTCTGACACTTAACCAGCTATGTTCAAAAAGACATAGCCGGTTAAGATGAAAGTTATCTGGCCATACATGCTCCAGGAGTCCTGCCCCTCCCATCAACTATTTTCAATCACATGGGGATGTGTTGTATGGTGCAGAAACAAGAATGTAGACTCCTAAACCATTCTATTTTATTGTCATGGTTACAATGCATCGGTATTTCAGGTCACGTGATAGATTGGTTTACTTCTTATCTAGCCGAAGTCAATCTGTTTCAATCGTTTCTAGCCAATGTCGTGGTGTACTATTGCTACTGGTATCCTACAAGGGGTTGGCTTTATCAGCCACCCTATTTAAAATGTATTTAGCCCCACTTTGTACCTTTAAGGTCCACACTTGGTCTGAATTATAAACTGTATGTAGATGACACACAGTTTGTGTATCTAAAATATCCAACATAGTAAGATATGCAAGATTTTTTATCCTCATGTCTTAGCTCTATTAGATCATGGTTGTCACATAATCGACTGCTTTTAAATTTGGGAAAAACTGAGATAGTTTTATTAAACTGTGTTCCTATGGTTGAAGCTCCGTTGAAATCTGTCTTTGGAGATGTGACTGTTACAGTTTCTCTGCAAATGAGAAAGCTAGGTGTTATTTTTGACAGTGAGCTTTAAATGAAGCCGAATATTCAGTCTATTATTAAATCCTCACTTTATAAAATCAGGATGCTTTGGAGACTCAAGTCTTTGTTACATGGTAGTGATTTTCGGATCGTGTTACAATCAGGGTCATTCATCAAATTGGGTTAGGGCCTCATCTGGGGCATTAGGGCCCTAAAGCCCGTGCTAACACCATAACGCATCCAATAAGGATAAGACCTGTGACCCACAGACGACAGCTGTGCAGCCCACAAGATTACCCCCTCACTCACATAGGGCATTAAGGAACCTAAAAAACAGAATTACAGCGGGCTTTGGTAGAATCAGACCTGTGATGCAGAGACACACACTATATCAAGTGACACAAGCACAAAAAGCCTTCTCTGTATTAGTTATGGAAGAAGCTCTTGCGAAAGAAATTGAAGTGATTTTCAAAAAGAGAGAAGAAACCCAATGCATACAGAAATGTCACCCCCCCAAATACAAACAAATGCAAAAGAAAATGGTGAACTGGATAACAAAATTCAACTAAATAAGACACAAAAGGAGTCCAAGAAAAGCTGTAACCTGAACGAGAAAAGCTGGAAAGCTATGAGCACAAATGCTCATAGTTTAGTCAATAAAATCCTAAAGCTGCAAGCCCTAATGGTAGAGGTGGACTTGGATATTGTTGCTGTCACAGAGACGTTGTTCATGGAATCTCATGATTGGGATACAGCAATACCGGGTTATAACTTGTTAAGGAAGGACAGAGAGGACAGGAAAGGGGGAGGAGTGGCTCTTTATGTCAGAAACAATATCCAAGCATCTGAACTGGAAGGGAGATGGGGCAAAGAAGAAGCACTATGGGCTTCTTCTTTGCCCCATCTTTATTGGAGTAGTTTACAGACCTCCAAATCATATGGAAGAGCTTGACAGAGATCTGGTTGAAGACATCCAAAAGATGGGAAAGAAGGGAGAAGCGGTGATTGTTGGAGATTTTCATCTGCCGGATATAGGCTGGAGAATCCCTTCAGCAGAATCTAACAATAGTAGAGACATAGTGGATGTTCTGCAAGGGGCTCTGTTCAAACAAATGGTAATGGAACCCACGAGGGAAGGAGATATACTCAATTTAGTGCTCACCAATGGAGATAATGTCTCTGATGTCCAGGTGGGTGCCCACCTCAGCACCAGTGATCATAAAACAGTATGGTTTCATATCACAAATAGGATACACGAAGACCCGAGTTTTGCAGTTCAAAAACACAAACATTGATGCAATGGGGAAGTATCTGGAAGAAGAACTAGAAGGATGGCAGAACAACGAAGATGTGAAACAACAATGGACCAAAATAAAAGGAGCAATTACAAAGGCAACTAATCTATATGTCAGAAAAGTATAGAAAAGCAAAAGAAAAATTAAACCTATATGGTTCTCAAAGGAGGTGGCTGACAAAATAAAAGCTAAAAATCAGCGTTCAAGAAATATAAAGGATCCCAAAAGGAGGAGCACAAGGAAGAATATCTGATGGAACTGAGGGAGATGAAGAAAGTAATCAAGATAGCAAAAAGTCAAGCAGAAGAAAGGATTGCCAAAGAGGTAAAGCGAGGTAACAAAACATTTTTCAGATACATCAGAGAAAGGAGAAAAGCTCCAAGTGGTATAGTGAAATTGAAAGGTGAAAAGGATCAAGGTGTGGAGAGAGACGAAGAAATGGCAGAAATATTAAATGAATACTTCAGTTCGGTGTTCACTAAAGAGGACCCTGGAGAAGGACCATCGCTAGTTAACAAGAAACTGGAGGGGAGTGGAGTAGATGTAACTCTGTTTACAGAAGAGAATGTATGGGAAGAGCTAGGAAAAATAAAAGTGGACAAGGCCATGGGACCTGATGAGGTCCATCCCAGGATACTGAGGGAGCTCAGAGATGTATTGGCGAGTCCACTGAGTGACCTGTTCAACAGATGCCTAGAAACGGGAATGGTACCGAGTGATTGGAGAAGAGTGGTGGTGGTCCCACTTCACAAGAGTGGGAGCAGAGAGGAGGCTGAAAACTACAGACCGGTTAGCCTCACCTCAGTGGTGGGAAAGGTAATGGAGTCACTGCTGAAAGAAAGAATAGTGATCTATCTACAGTCGGAAGAACTGCTGGACCAGAGGCAGCATGGATTCGCCAGGGGAAGGTCCTGTCAGACAAATCTGATTGTCTTTTTTGACTGGGTGACTAGGGAATTGGATAGAGGAAGAGCGCTCAATGTCTGTTTTGGTTATTGTTGTTTGGGTGGACACTCTGGCAGCTGACCACGCCCACGGGGGGCAGTCCCGAGAGGGACTAGAGTGTCAGGCTAGACTCTGGACACACAAACACAGATTTGAATCTTTTATTAAACAGTTTTGGAAACCACCAGAGGTGGCAGTAGTGAGTAGAAGATGTTGAGCCCAGCTGGGCAGGTCTCCCACAGACTGCTGGAACAGCGAGTTCTCTGCTAGGCAGTGGTAGCAGTAACAGAGATTCCACTAGATGACAGGTCTGGCATCGGAACAGAGGGCAGGCCCTCGAGGAGCGAGTACCTGGTTCCAGTGAAGCAGTACTGTGGAATAGATAGTAGTTGTACTCACAGATGGAAACTGTTAGTGAAGTCTTCCAAGTAGAACGGTTTGAAGATGCAGGCAGTGACTCAGGGAACATGGGCCCTTGAAGAGCGAGTACCGGTTTCCTGATAGCACCTTAAAGAAGCTGAAGAGGCCCCTGAGGAGCGGGTACCCCATTAGCAAACCCAGAAGGGTGTAAGAGTTCCAGATAGCGCTGGAGTGGCAGAGCAGCTTCGGTACGGAGAGCGAATTCCATCCATAGAGATACCGTTGCTAACTCAATGAGCTAGCAAATACTGTAGGCTTATATATCTGGGCAGTGTGACATTATATCAGGGGGACGCCCCTGATGTTCGGGCCAACATGAAAATAAAGATGAGGGCAGTGTGCACGCGCGTGCCCTAAGGTACCTTGAAGGAGCATGGCGGGAGGCAGCACCAAAGTCGGTCCAAGGACGTCGGAGAGGATGGCAAACAGATACCGTGGCAGCCAGTAGTCCGAGGTGAACGGGAGGAGCCGCAAGTATGAGAGGTAGGCGAGGCGAAGCCGTTGAAGACCGACGGTCGCAACAATGTCATCTACTTGGATTTCAGCAAAGCTTTTGATATGATCCCGCACAGGAGGCTTGTGAATAAAATGAGAAGCTTGGGAATGAGTGTCAAGATGGTGGCCTGGATTGCAAACTGACGGACAGAAGACAATGTGTGACGGTAAATGGAACTTACTCTGAAGAGAGAGCGGTGTTAAGCGGAGTGCCGCAAGGATCGGTGTTGGGACCGGTCCTGTTCAATATCTTTGTGAGCAACATTGAGGACGGGATAGAAGGTAAGGTTTGTCTTTTTGCGGATGATACTAAGATCTGCAACAGAGTGGACACGCCGGAAGGAGTGGAGAAAATGAGACATGACTTAAGGAAGCTGGAAGAGTGGTCGAAGATATGGCAGCTGAGATTCAATGCCAAGAAGTGCAGAGTCATGCATATGGGGAGTAGAAATCCGAAAGAATTGTATTTGATGGGAGATGAAGGACTGATGTGCACAGAGCAGGAGAGAGACCTTGGGGTGATAGTGTCTAATGATCTGAAGTCGGCAAAACAATGTGACAAGGCGATAGCTAAAGCCAGAAGAATGCCGGGCTGCATAGAGAGAGAAATATTTAGTAAGAGAAAGGAAGTGATGATCCCCTTGTACAGGGCCTTGTTGAGGCCCCACCTGGAGTACTGTGTTCAGTTCTGGAGACCGCATCTCCAAAGGGACAGAGACAGGATGGAGGCGGTCCAGAGAAGGGCAACCAAAAAGGTGGATGGTCTTCATAAAATGACTTATGAGGAGACAATTAAACCTAAATATGTACACCCTGGAGGAGAGGAGTAGCAGAGGAGATATGATACAGACTTTCAGATATCTGAAAGGTTTTAGTGATTCATGGTCAACATCAAACCTTTTACAATGGAAAAAAATTAATAGAACTAGGGGTCACTATTTGAAGCTCCAGGGAGGAAGACTCAGAACCAATGTCAGAAAGTATTTCTTCCTGGAGAAGTGGTGGATGCCTGGAATGCCCTTCCGGAGGAAGTGGTGAAGACTAAAACTGTGAAAGATTTCAAAGCGGCATGGGATAAACACTGTGGATCTATAAAGGCTAGAGGATGGGAATGAAGAGTAGAGCCATGGCGGTGGCTTGCTGGAATGTTTACTACCTGGTGATTACTACCCTTACTCAAAAAAAATCCCTTGCACGGTTAATGCAACCCCAACATTGCTTTCTGCTTCATCGGCAAAGGGAAATGTGGGAAAGAGGATTTGCATTCAGATAACAACCCAAAAGGACTGAACTACACAATGGGCCAGATTTTATAACATGCACGCGGGCATAGATTTGTTCGCGCAACCCGGCGCGAACAAATCTACACCTGATTTTATAACATGCGTGCGCAGCCGCACACGTTATAAAATCCAGGGTCGGCGCGCGCAAGGGGGTGCCCAATTGTGCAACTTGTGCGCGCCGAGCCAAGCAGCCTTCCTCTGTTCTCTCTGAGGCCGCTCCAAAATCAGAGCGGCCTCAGAGGGAACTTTCCTTCTGGCCCCCTGCACCTTCCCCTCCCTTCCCCTATCTAACCCGCTCCCCAGCCCTAACTAAACCCCCCCCTGACCTTTGTCGAAGAAGTTACGCCTGCCTCCGAGCAGGCATAAGTTGCACGCGCCGGCTCTCCATCCCCTGGCCCAGTGGCTGTTCTGGAGGCCTCGGTCCCACCCCCGGAATGCCCATTTTTTCAAGGCCCAAGACTTGCTTGGCGCATGCAAGGAGAGGTAGGGGGTTTTCGGGGGTTACGCACGTATCTTACGCGCATAATCCTTTGAAAATCTACCCCAATCTGGGTAAATAAATAAACGTGGGGGTAGCTTGCTTATTACGGCGGTTACTACCCTAAACCAATTAAACCTGATACATCACTCGAAATCATATACAACATTGCTCTCTGCTTCTACAGCAGGGGGAAAAAAGTAGAAAACAGGATTTACATTCAGGCAACAACCAACAAGGACTGAAATTTGCAATCTGGGTAAACAATCGTGGGGGTAGCTGCTTATTACGGCGGTTATACCCTAAACCAATTAAGCCTGATACATCACTTTGAAAGCATATACAGCGTTGCTATCTGCTTCAACGGTAGGGAGAAGTGAGGAAACAGGATTTGCATTCAAACATCATCCAACAAGGCATCAATCTGTGCAGTCTGGGAGAACAAGCATCGGGGTAGCTTGCTTGATGCGGCGGTTACAACCCTTAAACATAAGCCTTATGCTCACCTTTGATGCAACTCCAACATTACTCTCTGCATCAATGACAGGAAATGGCAGGACATTTGAATCAAACAGTTACCAACAACAGCCCTGAAGTTGGTGGTTGGTGAAATAGATAAGTATGGGAAAATAAGAATCGATGCTTGCTGGGCAGACTAGATGGGCCAATTGGTCTTTTTCTGCCGTCATTTCTATGTTTCTATAATAATGCATCGAGAGATGTGTATACAAGTTTTCAAAATTTAGTCTAAAGGGAGAAGTTCGGGTGGCATTTATGAAAATGAGGGGTGTTTAATGTTACGTGTGATAGTGTAATGCATGCTATCGCATGATTTTACACCGGAAATTACTACACTTTTTTTCCTGCTGTTATGCTGTGCGTTATGCCCGAAATGGGCAGGAAGGGAGAGAGAGAGGAGAGTGAGGGAAGAGACAGAGAGCCTCTGGGGGGCACACTTATTGGTCAACTTTTTATACCACTATAGGAGGGGCAACTAGTAACTTGGGGTGAGGTTTTGGTGGTGGCCTAGGTTTTGGGGGCCAGTTTTATATGCATAGTCAGAGGTACGAACAGCACAGTAGACATTAGTGAAGATTTGATGTGATTTGCAGTACTGTGCTGTTCGTACCTCTGACTATGCATGTAAAACTGCCCCCCAAAACCTAGGCACCACCAAAACCTCACCCCGAGTTACTAGTTTCCCCTCTTATAGTGGTGTAAATCGTTTACTTATTTGAGAGCCTTATAAGGAGGTTTGCGCTCTCTCTCTCTCTCTCTCATAAAAGCATTGGAGTATCTGAAAAATTATCCTAACCACACCCCTTTTTATTTATTTTTTTAATCACAGGTGCTATTCCAGTGAAATTTATAGAAAAATGATGAATCTAGGTCTATGTTATTAATGAGCATTGATTATTGCAACTCTTTATTGCTGGGTCTATCTGTGGCTTTATTACAAGTCCTGCAGATTCTACTGAATTCAGCTGCCAGATTACTTACAGATACTGGCTGTTTTGAACACATTACACCGGTGTTGAAAAATTTACATTGGCTTCCAATCAAATGGTGCATAAAATACAAGGTTGCCTTACTGATACACAAATTGATTACAAATAATGAATTTGAACTATGCATTAGTACTATATCCCTGGTTGTGCCTTGCTGTCCTGCAAGAAAATATTTTTAAAGTACCTTCATATAGAGCAGTGCATTTAGTTGTTGCTCATGAGTGTGCATTCTGAATCACTGAACCAGCCTTCTGGAACTCTCTACCTGCAAATTTACATTTGCTAACACAATCAGCTTCCTTCAAATAAACTCTTAAAACCTTTTTATTCAAAAGTGCATTCGGTGAAGACACAATTTGAAGTAGGCTAATTGTAGTCTTTACATATTTAGTGGTGGAAGCATGCAAAGCAAGCTTTTTGCTAACTGTATTCCTTCTGGGCAGCATATGATCTTACTGTCATTTTTATAAAGCAAATTTTGTATTTGGTTTTATTGTTCTGCTTTTATTAATTTCCTTTTTATTTTCTTTGTGATGTTTAGGTTTGTATTATATTTTTAATGTTTGTTACATTTGTACTTTTATTTTTTTTAATTATTTATATATGTTTTAGCTATAATCCACTGTGATTTTATGGAATATGCAGAATATAAGTTTTTTGAAATAAAAATAAATCTACTATGTGTCCCCATATAAAAGATGGATCTTATCGGGTACATTTTCAGTCATTATATGGTATATTCTTGCCTTGATCAAGGCATCTATTTTTGTGTTTATCCTGACGGCTATCATAGATCGCCTACCTCTTTGCTTTTATGGTATATCCTTTACACTATATATCAGGGAAACATTTGCTGATGTTTCCCTCTCCTAAAATTATTCACCTGCAGGAAACCCGTAACCATTTTTTTCCATGGCTGTCTCGATATTGTGGAACTATATATTTCTAGTTTTTGGAGAATAAACTATCTAACATGTAGGAAGAGGGTTAAGGTGTTATTTAAATATCTAAATTAAAAGCCTGAGAGAAAAATAAACATTTTATCCAAAAGTTAGATTACATGGGCATGTTTTTATGCCCTGCACACAGATAAGGTGACTTTCAAAGACTTACATGGGGTTGTGTGCCTAAAATTATCATATACACACATAGTGCCGGATTTTAGCTTTAGGCGCATAGAGGGGGTTACACGCGCCGGGCCTATTTTATAACACATTACACTGGTGTGTATGTGTAATGTGCCCGGCAATGCACATAAAGCCCAGGGGCTTTAAAAAAGGGGCGGTTTAGGGATGGAGTGGTCCAGGATGGGGCGGGGCCAGAGGCAAATGGCCACTGTGCCGGGGGATCGGGTGCCAGCGTGCGCAACCTGTGCCTGCCCGGAAGCAGGCGCAGAAGGTAAAATAAAATTTTGGGGGGATTTAGGATAGAGCTGGGGGGGGGGGGTTAGGTTAGGGGAAGGGGTGGGAAGGTTAGATTAGGGGGAAGGGAAGTTCCCTCTGAGGCCGCTTCGAAATCAGAGCGGCCTGGGAGGGAACGTGTGAAGGCTGCGGGCATCAGAACACGCAGGGTGCACAATGACCCCCGATTTTAAAACATGCGCGCACATGTTACAAAATCGGGCGTCCATGTGCGCGCGCCGGGTAATGCACACACATGTACGCCCACGCGTACCTTTGAAAATCTACCCTATTATGTACCATGTACATGCATATATACTATTTTATAAATCTGAGAGTATGCATGCACTTGCAGTTTGGCACATAAATAGGGGCATTCCAAGGTAGTATTCAGAAGTATGCATGCAAGTGGCTATTTTGTAAATAGTAGATATATGTACATTACCACACTTATCTGTACAATTCTGCACCTGGTATCTAACTCATGCAATTGAAATTGGACTTATCTTTTGTCTGCGGTTTTTGGGTGGAAGGTCCGGGTGAGCTGGTGGGAGTTTTGCTGAAGGGTCTGGGTGAACTGGAGAAGGTATCGGTGAACTAGAGATTCCAAGTACGTATGTAAATAAATATTTTGAGGAGCAGAGCCCATGTACACTTTATAAAACACCTGCCTCTGTGTTTAAACCTGGCTTATTATACATTTAAAATATAAGCGAATATTTTTATAAAATGGGTAGAGAAAATATGCACGTTCCTGCATTACAAAATATGCACATTCACTGAACCATACCTGCATACTTTTGAGCCAGAACTACATGGTATTTTATAAATTGTGTGGCTACCATTATGCAGTTTATAAAATAACTAGCCGTTAAGCCCGTAACAACGGGCTACATTTAAAAACATTTTTCGGTCTATTTCCTTCCCACTCCCTCCCACCTCTATTCTCCCTCCCACTCCCTCTCACCTCCCCCCTCTAGTCTCCCTCCCACTCCCTCTCACCTCCCTCCTCTAGTCTCCCTCCCTCTCACCTTCCCCCCTCCCCTCCCTCTCACCTTCCCCCTCCCCTCCCTCTCTCCTCCCTCCCCTCAGTCACTCCCCCCTTCCCCTCAGTCACTCCCCCCCTCACTCTCTCCTTCCCTCCCCCCTCCCCTCAGTCACTCCCCCTCTCTCAATCCCCTCCCCTTTCAGCTCATCTTCAGACGGAAGATCTCCGGGGGGGTCCCTCCCTCGCGCATGCGCCACTGCTGTTCCTCGCCGCCGCTGCTCTTCACAGCGCCATTTTTTTTTCAGGCATGCTCCACTCTGACCGACGTGCTCGCCCGCGCATGCGCGGTAGGGCTGCTCTCTACTGCGCATTTGCGACACGTCGGTCAGAGCTCCTTTATCTAGTAGATAGCATAAATCTTCATATACCCATTTATGTGTACAAATGGTATACCACAGACAGTTTTTAAAGTTGGGCTCAGAAGATTCAATTTGTCATGATTTATGTTTTTTTCTTTATTTGGCATAATTTTGTATTTCTTTTTGTAATCCACTTAGAATTTGAATACAGCAGAAGTATTCTAAAATACAAATAAAATAATGTATTTGCATCATAACATTTATTTATTTATTTAAAATATCTATAGCTTGCCTAGGCAACATGTTCTAGGAGGGGTATAATTCTTAATCTACTCAGAAAGTCACTCATATAACAAAACATTAATAAACTTCAATATACATCAAGAGCAATATTTGTCCATCTGTTAATTAAAAATTAGTACAGAAAAGAGCACAAGGCTAAATAAGGTTACACACACTGTACTTTGCATTTATCCTGACTCCTAATATAACTGATGGAAGATGAACTAAGGAAAGCAAGAGCAGTCGACATTTCTTGCAGGGTATACTTTTTAACTTTCCTTTTACATTAATACTTTCCTTTTGTCAGTTGCCATACTTATGGTGCTCATGTGCAGGTAGGATCTCTGCTGACAATGTGGCCAATCTGAACAAAATATGCAGGCATGGTCTGCTCTTAGCCAATAAGGAGATGGCATCTTCCCCACTCATTCCAGAATCTAAGCTATAGGCTACTGAACAAACTTTACCTCTGTCTGACTCACTTCACAATGTTTTCTCACACATCATCATAATGCTCTAAGCCTAAAAGATCTCAAGGTGAGAAACCAGTAGAGAATGCTCAGCACATCACCAAGACAACTAAAATATATGATACTGAAGGTTCCTTGGCAAGTATGTTTATTTTTAATCTCTCAGAATATACTTTCCTTATGTTAGAATACACATGAATTTCTTTTCTGATGAAGAGGAAGGGTGTGGTGGTAGTGGGGAAGGTGAAGAGTAATAATTTAAATGGTTTGCAGAGGAGAATTTGATACAGAAATGCCTGATTCTAATTTATTGCAGTGAACAACAGTGATGTGAACACTGAAATATTTGTGTTCCTGATCTGGGAACACAAGCAATTCACTACCTATTTAAATCATTTCCATATAGTCTGCAGTATCTCCTACTTGAATACAATATTCCCAAGGGGAGGGAAAAAAAGAAGGTAAAATATGTCATGATCCACACAATCTACAACCAAGTTATGCCTTCTTTGTTCTAAGTAAAAAGTTCATCTCAGCTTCAAAACAGGTATCATTGATTGCAGTTACATTACTGTTTGTTCACATTTCCCTCTCTAAAATAAATCTCTTTGAAATTGTAACAGTAGTAAGGGAGCTACAAAATAATAAATTAAGATACCATGTAAAAATGTGCTCTGAAAGAGCTGCTCCATATTGTATATTGCCATACCTTGATTATTAATTGACATTTTAACCAAGCATAAACTGAATTTAGCATGGTCAGAATAAAGGATTTGGCTGCTCCCAGAACCACTTTCAGAGTCACATTCATTGATGTAAATTACATTATGTTAACCTGTTGGAGCAAAGACACAGGACTTCCAATATGTCACATTTAGAAAGACCCCCTGACAAATCTACTTTATCAGTTATTCTGATGCATTCAATGTAACTTACCGTTCCTTTCTAATGTTAAAATACCACAGTTCTATGTGAACCGATATGATATACTCCATGAATGTCGGTATAAAAAAAAGAGTTAAATAAATAAATATATACATTTGATTTTTTTTTCCCCCACATTCCACAATCTTTTAGATGATGATACACAGTACAATCCTTGGGTACATTAGGTTGCACTTTTCCCCTACAATTCTGGAACAAAATCTGCAGTTGCTCTGCCCCATACAGCTCAATCCTGTCACTCTTCATCTCCCTCACCCACAGTGGCATTGCTTCATGGGGGAAAGGTGGTAAGGGTTGGTAAGTGCCCTCCCACCTTTGCCACTTCAGTTAAAGTCACCCCACCATCCTCTTTCATGGTCTGGCACAGAGTGTAGACAGCATGAGAGCAGCGCCAACAACCCATTGCTTCTAACCTGCTGCTCCTACTGCTGTCACAGCAGAGAGACAAAAAAAAAAGGAGCAGCCTGAAGGTTTTTATTTATTTATTTTTTTTTGGCTGTATGCTCTGTGGTCAAAACGCTTAGCTCTGCCTCAACTACTTAGGGAAAAGCCTCTCAATTATTTTTGTATCAGGGCACACTTTCAAGTTTGCTTGATCCTTGTGGCACACCAAACCAAATTTTATGTCACAAATTTTCATAGCCGCTGGTCACTCTTCATGTGACAGTGAAATTTTATTTATGTATTTATCATCATTTATTAAATGCTTTAACGATAAATATTTATCGCCCAAAGCGATTTACAAAAAAATGCCAGGAAATGTACTACACTGAACAGCATTACCTTCCTTCCTCAAAGCATTCTTTTTCTCTCTAAACCCAACCTCCCTCAAAATCCAATTCCAATCTCCTTCTCTCCAACACCAAGTGTTCCCTTTAAGGATTGGTTTGCTGTGTGCAAACATTTTTACATGTGAGCAAAAATGTTTGGTTACAATATCCTGTGAGCACTACTTTCTTTGATGCAAAATGCCTATCACTTTTATGCTCACAGCAATTCAATCCTTAAAGGGAACATAGACTAAGTCCATCCCTTGCTTAAAATAATTGCCTAATATATAGAAACACAGTGAAAATAAAATGTGTTTGAAAAAATATTTTCAGCAATAACATTAAAAACTGCTTTCTGCATGCAGGTGAAACTAATAAAGAACAAACCTTGTTAAAATAGAAATGAAGAAGGGATGACAATAATGCCGTAAAAGCCAGTGATGAGAACTACCATCATTTTCACAGCAAGAATTAACATTACCCAAGATAGACCCTCACCAAAACAAGATAGAAATTCCATAAAGTATAAATAAAAATTGTGCCAAATAAAACTGAGCTGGAAACCAAAAGCCCAACTGTATTATGCACTGCAACAATGGAAAAACAGAAACATCATCATTCCTTACAAAATAACAAGCATTAATATCACAACCATAATAAACCACTCGCTAGCAGAAGGATGGATCCCAACTAGGGCAAAGCAAGCCATCATTAAACCAAGCAATTATCAACCAATATCCAACCTGCCTTTCATCGCTAAAGTCTTAGAAAAAGCTGTGTTACACAATTAGATAACCACCTAGGAGACAATAAACTAAACGCAAACCAATTCAAATTCAGAAAAAACTCGCTCAACAGAAACCCTACTCATTTCCTTAACCAACCCTGTTCTGCAGGGGTTTGACAACAATGAATCCTATATCCTGGTACTAATTGATCTAACAGCAGCCTTCAACATAGTTGACCATACCCTGCTATGCCATCAGCTGAGAATTACTGGAACAGAAAACAAATGGTTCTCTTCCTTCCTAGAAGATAGGACATTCCAAGTCAAACTGGGCAATCAAATTTCTGACACCTTCACAATCAATACAGGTGTCCCCCCAGGATTCAGCACTATCTGCTACACTATTCAACATTTATTTACTGCCTCTATGTACTTTATTAGCAAATCTAGAAATCAACTTCTTCCAATATGCAGATGACATAAAATTCTACATCTTTCGATAAAATATTTGAAAAAAATTGTGTTAATTTTGTCAACATACATGAAGGCAATACAACAAAAACTCTCTCAATTGAAACTAACACTAAACCCCAAAAAACCCGAAATAGTGGGGTTACGGAGAAATACCATGATAATCAAACTGCCAACCCTAGACCTTGGAACTTTTAACATAACTCCCTCAGATCATGTATGGGACCTAGGAATACAGATCGATGAAAACTTCACAATGAAAAACATATAAGCAAATTAATTAAAACAGGTTACTCCAAGCTGAGAATATTACATAGGCTGAAACCACTACTAATAATTCAGGACTTCCACACTGTTTTAAAAACAATAATATTCTCAAACTTAGATTACTGCAATTCCCTATTATTAGGCCTACCCACAGGACTATTAAAACCACTACAGTTACTACAAAATGCCTCCACTAGACTATTAATAGGGACAAGAAAACGTGACCACATCATCCCCTTGCTAATAACACTGCACTGACTTCCTGTACAATCCAGAATTCACTATAAAGTATTAACTCTAATTTTTATCATCATCAATAACATTAACCCATGCTTAATAGGAGTGACACTTCAATTGTACACGCCACAGAGAGCTTTAAGATAGCAAAACAAAGGACTTCTAAAGGTACCTACAACACGGAGCACACACCTAACACAAATAAGAGACCAAATGTTTTCCATAGCAGGCCCCAAGTTGTGGAACTCTCTTCTAGAGTCATTACATTTGATAACAGAAAGAAAGAGTTTCAAATGTGAACTGAAAACCCGACTCTTTAGAAATTAATATGATTTAATGTAAAACACCAATATGCCGATAACTTCATGGTCAGTAACAGAGTCATTATTAGCAGAGTGAGCAATAAGTACTGAACGATGTAAAGTGTACTGATAGTAGAATTAGAATTTGTACTCTCTGGGAAGAAGTGACGTCACTTCCCATGCTGGATCACTAAAACAGAGCTCCTCGTCTGCCGGGGCTTTTTCCGGGGAAACGGTGCGGCTATCTGAGCGAAATGGAACGAGACAGCACGATTTCAGAAGTGGAACTCACAGGACACATGGCAGCCAAAAAAAAAACAAAAACGGTAGATTTCATGAAATTCTCATATAATAAAGGCGGGGAAGACTCAGACACCGAGGCGCACAAAATGGCAGCGGAGGAAGAAACAGAGGAGATGGGGAACGGAGGTGGAGATACGAGGAGATTGGATACGGAGCCTCCATCCTGCACAGAACTATGCTCCTGGTTTATGGAGATATGCCAGGATATAAAATCTTTTAAAGCTGAGATCGCCACCACTCTACAGGAAATGCGAGATGACCACGTGGAACTAGGCCGCAGACTTGATGAAGCAGATATCAGGCTCGATGAGCATGAGGACAGGTGGACTAAACAACAAAAAATCTGACAACTCTGCAATCCACCCAGTCTGACCTAGCAGATAAACTTGAAGATCTGGAGAACAGGTCCAGACGCTGCAACTTATGCTTTAAAGGCATACCCGAAAGGGAGGAATACGCTAACTGTACACTGGTAATTCAGAAAATCTGTAGTATGATATCGAGAGAGACGGATGCTGACAGCGTGGGATTTCAAGCCAATACACAGATAGAGAGAGCACATAGATCACTGGGACCCAAGTCAGGGAATAAGCCCCATGATATTGTTATTTGCTTTCTTTCATTTGCATACAAACAAAAGATAGCATCTGCAGCAAGACAGCACCGATTCTGGCGTTGGAAGGAGAACGAAATCACCATCTATGCAGACTTAGCTATTACCACATTGCGAAAACGCCTAGCTTTCAAACCCGTTCCCCACCGCTTTGACATCTGCAAAAGTTCGTAACCGCTGGCTTTTCCCCTTTGAACTGTGATTCCAGATAAAAGGGAAGTCACAGAAGGCCCATACGTCGGATGAAGAAGCACAAGCCTTGAAGGAAGCAGGATTATCAGTGGAGTTTCTTGCCCCCAATATCACCGCTCCTACAGGTTCCAGATCCGAGACGCCGCGGTGGCAACGCATCACCAAAGGTGATCGTAGACTCTGGAGGAATACCAGTGAAGGCTTGTGGGCTGAAGCTCTCACCTGAATTGCCTTACATGTCAGAGTTCCTTTAGTGAGCTCCAAGTTTATTTTTCTGATCATGGGAGTAGGTCACAATATGGACCTTGTGAGATTATGTTCTGTTTTTAATGACTGCTTAATCTGTTCTTTGGGTAATCACAAACAGAGTTTACATCAGTATCCTATGATAGTTCATTTTTAGCTGCTCTGGGGACGGGAGGTTCCATCTATCCACATGGGTTCTTCCTCCAGTAGATACTGGGAACGATGGAATCTTTCCCAGGTGTTTCAGAGGGAAGGGGGGTTATCTAGTCTCAACATATGTGCACATATTTCAAAAGCGGGGAAATGCTGGAGCACTGTCAAACACATGAACCAGTTTTTTAAAATAGGCAACCAGGCCCAGTTACTTGCATAACTCTTGGCTTTGGAACTTTTATGGTCACATCTACTGTGGTGGGCACAACCGGTTGAGCATCATAAGGGTCATGATGTCTACAGTTAAATTTGTTTCCCTTAATGTTAAGGATTTAAATTCGGGCTGCAAAAGAAATGCTGATGTGATTTACCTTGAAGAGAATTTTTACTCTGTTGTGTTGACTTAGAAAATGTATGAATATGACCTAGATTATGTATTTGCTGTTGTGTTGACCTAAAATATTAATGTTAACCATGAATGTGAAAGATAGTTCAGACCTAATGTAAAGGATGCTCCTTTCCCTTTACTATGCAAGTGATCTTTTATAAATATGGAATTTGCTATATTCTCTGTCCAATCATGAGACTGTGTTCACTAAGTTTCAATGATTCCAATAATGTCCTATCTGTCCCTGGCTGCTTTTAGCTCCAACTCCCCAATTGTATCTATCTAATGAGATTCACATGCAGAAATTTTAGCACCTTATTGGAAATGATCAGTTTTTCATTATCTCTAGATAAGAGTGTCTCATGGGATATTTTTCCAATTTAATTGGCAGAAGTTATGTTACTATATGCTCCCTAGTTCTCAATTTATTATTTATTTGTTTATTTATTTAACCAAGTTCTATTCTGCCAATGTGGAAATCATGGCAGATTACAGCTTCACAGTAAATCATACTGTAAATATGTGCAAAATTCACCACTGACTTCAACTGTGGACTGTCCAGCTTGCCCCAAAAATGAAAGGATCCTTCGATGCTTTATAAGATCAACACTGTATGTTGAGAACAGGTACAGATTAGGACGACCAAAATGATAAAGGGGATGGAGCAGCTCCCCTATGAGGAAAGATTAAAGAGGTTAGAACTTTTCAGCTTGGAGAAGAGACGGCTGAGAGGGGATATGATAGAGGTCTTTAAAATTATGAAGGGTTTAGAATGGTTAAATATGAATCGGTTATTTAATCTTTCAGATAATAGAAGGATTAGGGAGCACATTTAAAACTAATCAGAGAAAATTCTTTTTCACTCAATGCACAATTAAGCTCTGGAATTTGTTGCTAGAGGATGTGGTTAGTGCAGTTAGTAGGGCTGGGTTGAAAAATGGCTTGGATAAGTTCTTGGAGGAGAAGTCCATTAACTGCTATTAATCAAGTTGACATAGGGGTAGATTTTCAAAGGGTTGCGCGCGTAAGATATGTGCACAACCCCCGAAAATCTACCCCTGCCTCCCCCTGCACACGTAAGTCCCAGGGCTTGAAAAAATGGGCGTTCCGGGGGCGTGGGGCCGGCCCAGGGGTGTTCTGGGGGCGGGACCGAGGCCTCCGGAACAACTTCTGGGCCGGGGGATGGAGAGCTGGTGCGCGCAAGTTACGCCTGCCTCTGGGCAGGCGTAACTTCTTCAATAAATGTCGGGGGGGGGGGCGGGTTAGGGGGGGGAAGGTGCAGGGGGGGGGGGGCAGAAAGAAAGTTCCCTCTGAGGCCGCTCTGATTTCGGAGTGGCCTTGGAGGGAACGGAGGCAGGCTGCTCAGCTCGGCGCGTGCAGGTTGCACAATTGTGCACCCCCCTGCGCGCGCTGACCCTGGATTTATAAAATCAGGCGTAGATTTGTTCGCGCATGGTTGCGCAAACAAATCTACGCCTGCACGCATGTTATAATATCTGGCCCTTAGGGAATAGCCACCTCTATTACTGGCATCAGTAGCATGGGATCTACTTAGTGTTTGGGCAATTGCCAGGTTGTTATGACCTGGATTGGCCACTGTTGGAAACAGGATGCTAAGCTCGATGGACCCTTGGTCTGACCCAGTATGGCAATTTCTTATGTCTTATTGATACCTGGAGGCGATGCATACTTTTGTACTTCATCATCTAAGAACACCAAAAAGCCAGGGTTCTTAGAGGAGAGAGTAGAGACTCACAATTCTTCCATAGAACCAAAAGTCTAATAAGGGTACTGAAAAATACCAAAGGTAACCTTTCACATCCACAAGTGTATCACAAAAGGATTATAATTGATATGAGTTGCTACTGTAGGACTGATTTTTAGCTAAGCCATGCATAATGTTTAGACTCCTATGAAATGAATTTTTAAAAAGTGTTTAACACATCTTATCCAAATTTGCGGTTACAATATTATCATACATGTTTTCATCAGATGTGTTTTATAGTGAAAATATGCCGAACAACTGATTGGAGGCTGTAGAATATATCTGTGTAAATAAATAAATAAATATGCCACACTGTCACAGACCCATTTGCATCACACCTACAGTGGACTAAACAAACTAATCCACTACAGCAAGGCCAAATGATACATCTCTGCTTAAAAGCCTCTGGTATTGTAGTGATTAGCCAGCCACCCTGAAAAGGAGTGTGTGCAACTGGGAACTAAACTGAGTGTAGGCCTAGCAACACAAGATGGAAGTTGAGCTATGTGATGGCCCCTGCAGTTTTAATGTGAAGAAACATGCTATTGTTCTTCATAGAGATTGGCCCAGTACAAATGCTGTGCGCCTCCATATGGAAAATCCCCAGTTCGACTCCTGGAGCAGGTGTTCTATGGACCCGGGTTGGCTGGGGCAGCTGCAGAGCGAAGACCGGGGACATGAGTCATAGTCAACAAAGGCGAGACTGGGTGGCAGGGTTCTGGAGGGAACTCTGGAGCATGCCTGCCAGCTTCAGGAGTGTTGCTGAAATGACTAGACTAGGGAGACTGGAAAGGAAAGGGGTCTATAAGGAAAAAGTTCGCAGATAGTTGTGTATGAAAACTTATAGTGCCAGGATCCCAGCACTGGTTCTGATTTGAGCAGGAAAAGAAAAAGAGAAAGGAGGAGCTACTGGATACATCTATCTATGAAGGATTTTGGTATCTTTTTCATTCATGAAGCTAAATAATCAGCTTCAAAAATTTTTACCTCTGTGTGGCCTTTGCATGACAATCAAATAAATGATTTTACGGGGAATTTCAACTAGTAAAGCTGAACTGCCATTTAGACCAAGGATTAAAAGAATTGCTAGTTTCATTACTATACCTCAGTCAAAGTCTCTTTAATCATTGCATGACTTTTACCTATTGTGGTAAAAGCATGACAGTCAGTCCACGTTCTTAGCTGTCCTGCAAAAGATCACTCATTTTATAATCTTCGGAGGTATACCTGAAGTCCTTCTCTGTTTCTAATTAGCAAATCCTGAATTGGTCATATTTGCCAACATACAATCAGATTAACAAGCTGGTTAAGCTCCAAATTACCCTTATGGCATCAATTACTTACATAAAAATGGTAAATTTGTGAAATATTGCATAGACAAATCACTTTTTAATTCTATGAGTACAATGTTTAGGGACAGATAACGAAAAATGGCAGGGTTTCATGCTCTAATTTACAAAAGTGACATTAAAAATGAATATGTTAGTGATCTACAGCTGGATAAGGTTTACAGATATAGCTTCAGATATTGTAGTCCTGGCTGGTTTACATGAGTTGTGGATAATCCAGATAAAATAAATTCAGCAAATTGATATGGATTGGTCTGTGCTATCTTCTTTATCACTTTTTTTTATAAAAAGATTAAACTAATTGCTCAGAACATTAGGGTAGTTTCTTTTCAGTTAATGAACACATGTGTTTATATCTTTGAAAAAGGACCTACATTCTGATAAGACAGAGATGGAAACAGATGGTTTACCTGCATGAAGATAACATGGTTTATATGCATGCTGACTTTTTTTTGTAATGCATGACATCAGTTATATAGCATGAGACAAAACTAAATGCCTTTAACGACAGACAAAATACAGTTATGCTAATCGGATTACATATGTGTTTGGACAGGAGATGCTACAGAGGTGCCATTTCACAGGCCCTGGTTGGAGGAAGTGATAATCATGGTGCAATGTGACACTTAGTGGCTGGATTCAGGGCAGAAATTTTCAAGATCCAGACTGAGTCCTGGTGCATGGCTCCTGACTAAGGATTGCCACTGCAATGAGTGTGGGTTTGGAGTGGAGGTGGGATATAAAACAGGGGAAATATTCCTCAGGGTAGCTGCGAATAAAGGCTCATGGTGCCAGATCCCAGCGTTGGTCCCAAACGAGCTAGAAACTCAAAGGAGCAGGAGGAAAAGGTCTCATCCCTAGCACCTTACCAAGAAAGGGTTAATGGTGCAAAGTGAGTCACTTCCTACTTAAATTATACTGCTGAACAAAAAAAAAACAAAACCTGACGCTCAAAAAGAGAGTTAATTTTCTGAATAAGACAAAAATCCCCATTTACAAGCGATTGATGTTGGGTTTTGCTTCTACAAATGCCTTACATTCAATAAGGCATAGGGTACACTATCTCATTTCTAAAGAGCTTCCCTAAGACAGGCAGATTCTATTCTAAAGTGGACGAGGACAGAGAGATATACTATTCTTAAAAAAAAAAAAAAGCAATGTAGTTCATTTTACACTTAAACAGTGGATTATGGTTTCTGGGCATATTTTCTAAAGGTTTGCATGAGACTCTAAAGGAAGGAAGAGTATCCTGTATATTTCTTAAAAAACTGACTTCAGTTAGTCACTGCTCTTAAATTCACTGTCCTGGTGAATTTAAAAGCTGTCTCCTGCTTTGAGTGTTTTAAGGTATTTCCTGAAACTCTCACTTGGGTTTGGAACATTGTCTTTCCCCATCCTACACAGAAGGGTGTTCTTCTCGTACACAGCAAATGCTGTCAGAGAAGGAAGTCAAGAGGCTTCCACCTACACCACAAGCTTGAGAAATCCATTTTAGCTTCAAAATCAGAATTCATGTGTCCTTTAAGGGGAGCACTGGCGTGGTACGGCAATGGCTTCATGTACAGTTTAGATTACGGCTAGTCGTGTCTTGTGGACAGTTTCAGGCCGTTGCAATACCGAGGCGCTAAAAACGTGCATCCAAACTGGACAAACTTTGCGTGCACAATCACCTCTCCTGGGAGCTCGATGCAATAGGCAAATGAGCTGCCACGCTAAAAAGGATGCGCTAGGAATATATTGTGTGTCCCTAGCGTGCCCATGGCATTGAGCACCCAGGAGACGTGGCTGTGCCCAAGTTAGAGAAATGGACACTTGTAAATTGAGCATCTCTTTCCCTAACCTGACCGCTTTAAAGACCTTTTTTTTTGCTGTTTCTCTGGTTCCTCCTGCTTAGTATCACAACAATATTAAGTTGGTGGAACCACAGAAAAGCAGTATTTTCTGTGCATGGCTAGGGGCGCCTGAAAAATTAACACCAGCTCCGGGGCTGGCATTCATTTTTGACTGTAAAAATGTGCGTGTCCAGCGCCCGGTAACTTTTTTACATTGGGCGTACTAGCTATTAGCCTCATCAACAAGCATTTACATGTGATGAGCGCTATTAGCTATGAACTGGTTTGGACGTGTGTTTTGGACTAATCCCAGTATTGCATCAGGCGTAAGACTAGCACATCCAAAACGTGTTCAGAGGCATCAGACCTTACCACCCGATATTGCATCGGTCTTTTCATGCTATCAACAAATTTGCATTTCTTCCCCACTCCTTTCCCCCATTTTCTGCCCCTCCCCCACCAACGTTGTTAACAGCAAATACCATAAAATTCAGTAGTGGTGACAGTGACTGACCACAACTTTAATCACTTACAATATAACACATCTTGCTCACTGAGGATAATTTAAATGAGTAAATGGCATGTCCGAACATTCCCCTCATCCCCCCAAGCTAATAGTCCACACAGGCTTCCACAGCTGGGTAAAAAAAGGCGTTTCTGTCAGCATGTTTAAGCTGTAAGGCAGAAAAGACTGCCTTTACATGGGATTTTCAAATGTACACGTACTATTTTGCTCCTGCTGGATTGCCCATACAAATACCAAGTGCAAATTGCATGGGTGTTTTTAGAGCACATACTTTCCAGCTACTAATTTTCACATGCAAACTGCATATTTGGTTTTACTTTGAAATCTGGTTTAAGTGTGTGCAGGCTTTAAATGCCCAGATTCGTTGCAAACCATGTGAGCTACACAAAATTGCTGCCATTAATTCTTGGCTGCGATATCCATGTCCCATTTTATGATGGATCTTCTAAAGATCCAAGATGGCGGCTTGATGAGGAGCGTGCTCAGTACTGAGCCCTGATCATCCAAAAATTATTTTACTGTTACTCTTTCTTTGCAATGAAGATAGATAAAGGCAACATCTGAGGTCAGACCTTGGAAGCTTTGGTGTCTGTCCAGTCACATTAGCTCACGATGGAAGGCTTTGTGCTCCAATAACCTGATCCACCAAGGGAGTCTGCTGTCAGAAGTGGTGAGGGAGCAGCCATCCAGTTTGAAGCTGAGGTATTGCTCAACCTCGACATTCCAGCAATACCCAGAACTGCGAGTGCACTCAAAGTCAGATGACACTGGACGTCTGTATTGTGACTGTGAAGGCATCTACCAGGGGTCATGTCAACACTAGTTCTACATGACTGGAGAAACTAGGAACAGATGCATTGGTCTCTATGGAGGCTCAAGAACAGAAGGGCCCAAACACGCATGCTGAGAGGGGCAACAGAGAGACTCTGCTGTGATGGTTCAGACTGGTAGGACTGAGAAGCTAGAACAGTGCTTGGCAGGGCTGAACCTGGGGGGAATGGGGGTGGGGGAACAAACTGCCAGAGCAGGCTCCCCTGCCCTGCTTCCTTCCCACAATCATGAAGAGCAATGGGGGAGGGGGGAGAGTACAGGGGAGTCACCTGGAGGTTCACAAGCATCTGTCACTGGGATTTCAGGTCTCTCAGGAAGAGGAGTTGGTGTCGTGGGATAGGGAGACAGATCCACCAGCACTGTGTGGGGCCCTGTAAAGTGTAGGACCCAGGGTGGTTGCTCCAATTTCACCCTCTTTGCCACTCCCATGGATGGCCCTGATACTTGAACTATCTGTTGCTCAAGTAGGAATAATTCAGGATAAGGATGTGGTCCATTGGAAACTTGAGAACTTTACCAGATATTTGAATCTGTGCTTTTTGAATTTTCCTAGTATTGGCACTCTCTCTCCCCCCAGACCTTGTTTACAAAATGTTCATAGAAAACAAACTTTCAACAGAGGCGCTCTCTCTCCTTTAGTAAAGCGAATCGAGGGGGTCAGGGAGAAGGATTCCAGGTAGAAGGCCACTTTCAATGGATAGCCCTGATGTTGCAGAGCTAAGAGAAAAATGCAAAGAGTGACTATGCTTATGACTTTTGTTTTCACCCAGGACTGCTATAGTAAGAAATTATCTCGTGTTTCTTATTCCACAATCATAGTACTCTATTTTCTCTTAGAGGAGAAGTCCATAAACTGCTATTAATCAATAAGGAATAGCAGCATGAGATTTATTTAATGTTTGGATACCTGCCAGGTACTTGTGACGTGGATTGGCCATTGTTGGAGGCAGCATACTGGGCTTGATGGACCCTTGCTCTCACCCAGTATGGTATATCTTATGTTCTTATGATATTCTCAGATCTTTCATAGGTGCACAGGTAGAAATTGTTGGAATGGTGCTAGGAGGCTGTCTCCCTGGCTGCAGAATTCTTATGTAAGTTTCCGTATAAAGTCCTGCTGTAAATTAACAATGTCTGTTATATTTTTTGAGCTTTTCTAATTATGTTTATTTGTTAGGCTCTAGTATATTGGTAAGGGAGAGGGAGGTTAGTTTGGATGCTAGAATTATGATGATATACCTAGGGAAATAGCCGCTACACTATTTCTTAGGTTGGAAGACTCCTCCTGTGTAAGTTTTCTTTTCTATTTGTCTTTAAATCCACTTCCGGGTTTTCTTTTGTCGGTCTCTCTATTTTGTGGCGAATATAGAAGAACACAAACATCACTATTGTTTGACTCATTTTCCGATGTAAGGATTATTAGATGTGAGTCTCTTCTGTTTCTTTATTCAAGTTACTGTTGATATATTAAATGGAAAAAATAAAATTAAAAAAAAACCCATGAAGCTTTTACTACTTAATGGAAAATTCTCCAGCTATTAACCTGTTCTGACTCACCAGCTGCAGAGTATAACCCCCTGCATAGCCCTTGGCGACCATCGCTGGTTGTGTTGCCATTCTGAAGGGCAACCAAGCCACACATCCCCTCCTACTTCTACAGGCCACCTTTGTTAACTCTAATATGCCAGTGGCCCTGTCATTCTCATTTCAGTGGGTTTCTTCCTGGGAGAGACCATTTACTTCTCAGCACCTATTTTTATATCTCCGGGCTTCCTAACCCACCCCTGCTCTGAATATGAATACAGCTGTTCACATTCCCTCCTAAATATTCCTTTTCTTTCCTTCGCTCCCTCCCCCTACTCCTTTACCTCCCTTACCCCTTGGCTCCTTTTATGCCCCCTCACATTTTCTCCCCAGCTACCTGTTCCCCATCCCACAATTTCCCTCCCTCTTCTTGAGAGCTTGGAGGCCTTGTGGTAGATTACGTGGCCCATCCCTGTTAGCAGACACCCCCCCCCCCCCCCCGGCTCTCTCTTGTTGGAAGACGCACAGTTTCAGCAAAAGCTTCTGACAGAGCTGCAGCTTGGAGACAGACGCACTGAGAGTAATCCACACAGCTGAGGCTTGTGCTGACAGAATCTTCTCCCATTAAAAGTCATGTATTTGCTGGTGTCAAAGAATGGAAATCCAATTCAGAGGCCCCACATGAACTTGACTGCTATTCTGACTATACCTTTCATCCAATCATAGCTCAAGTTTCTATAACAAACAGTGTAAAAAGCGCAATGCAGCTGAGAAGGCCATCTATCTCAGCACCAGGCAACAGCTGGGACCCAAAAGTCAAAGTACTGAATAAAGGAACCATTCTTAACTATAACTGTGTGTATGAATCTCGATGAAGAGAGTCACTAACCACTGATTTTACATCTGTCATTGGTACAGCCGATCAAGATCTTTTGATATTTATTTATTCATTTATTTTTATTTATTTACATATCAGGGCAGTTTACCAAATAAAAACATACATGATAATTCAAAACATACAACATGACAAAAGGTTACAGTAAAAAACCTTACTCAAGATACAAAAGTAAGTATCAATGAAACTCTTATTTAGTATTGAAAGCTAATTTAAATAACCATGTTTTTAACTCACATTTAAATGATTTAAAAGCAGTAGTTAGTTTTAAGGCTTCAGGAATTGTATTCCATATTTTAGGACCAGCTACAGAAACAGCTCTGTCATGAACCTCCCTTATGTGTGCATGATGTAGAGGTGGTATCTTTAATAGACCTTTATTAGATAATCTCAGCATTCATTGTAAGCTGCTCCTACGTACTCAGTGTCATCATTAATGATCTTATGTATTAGGGTGAGTATTTTATATTGGATCTGATACTGTATAGGTAACCAGTGTAATGCAATTACATACAAATAAATGCAAGGAAATAGCCAACTTTTTCAGTGACAAGATCAAAAACCTAAAAACAAAAATTCCAGATACAACAAAACAGGAAATTAAAATGAAAAAAAGAGCGTTGAACAATGGAAGACATTTGATATGATATCTGAAATGGAAATTGAGTCTATGCTAAGAAAACTACACCCCGCCCCTCATGCATATGACACAATACCAACCACTGAAATAAAAAAAGTAGCCAATACAGTATCCCCAACATTAACAAAGATAGTGAATCTCTCGTTAGAGGAAGAAATCATGCCAGATAATCTAAAAGGGGCAATTGTTAAACCAATTTTAAAGAAAAAGAACAGCGACCCGCTTAATCTGAGCAATTACAGACCTGTATCAAACCTACCCCTAATTGCCAAATTAATCGAAAAAACTATACAAAAGCAACTAGCGGAGCACTTAGAGAATAATAACATCTTGTATCCATCACAACATGGCTTTAGAAAACACTATAGTACAGAAACACTACTGCTAGCACTAACAGACAACATCATAAGAGGTTTTGACAATGGCAAACACTATATTTTAGTGATGCTGGACCTGTCAGCAGCATTTGACACCATAAATCACGACATACTTTTAAATAGACTAGAGGAAATAGGATTGAGTAACATTACTATCAAATGGTTCAGATCATTTCTAAGTAACAGATATTTCCAAGTTCAAATCAAAGATGTAATGTCAGAAAAAATATACCTACAAACAGGAGTACCACAGGGGTCAGCTCTATCTGCTACACTCTTTAACATATACCTGTTACCTTTATGCCACCTACTAGCCGGGCTGGGCATAACACACTATATATACGCTAACGATATACAGCTAATACTTCCCATAGATGAAACTATTGAAAAAACATTAAATATCGCTAACATGTACCTTGACATCATAAAACAATTACTAAACCAAATGGAGCTAGTAATCAACACAGAGAAAACAGAATTCCTACATCTAGAACGCAAAAAGACAGAGATCATTCAAAGCACTATCACACTCAAAAACAACCAAAAGATCGAACTAGCGGAGAAAGTACAGAACCTAGGAGTTATAATTGACAACAAATTAAGTTTAAAACAACATATATCCTTAAAAGTTAGAGAAGGATTCGCTAAACTTATGGTGCTAGGAAGACTCAAACCACTTCTAACGTCAAAGAACTTTCGTTCAGTCCTACAAGCATTGATTTTTGCAAGCACCGACTACTGTAATGCGCTACTACTAGGCTTACCATACACCTCACTCAGACCACTACAAATTTTACAAAACACTGCTGCAAGAATTTTGACCGGAAAAAGTAAGAGAGACCACATCACTGAAACCCTAGCCAAGTTACACTGGTTACCTGTTGAGCAGAGAATACAATACAAAACACTTTGCATCATACATAAATTAATACATACGAAAAAGCGGAATGGCGTAACACAGCCCTCCGCGTACACGTACCAAACAGAAACCTAAGATCAGCGAATAAAGCACTCCTTACTATCCCATCAATTAAGACAGCAAGACTAACTCAAGTAAGAGAGAGAGAGCACTATCCTTGGCAGGACCCACACTGTGGAATACCATGCCACTAGAGTTAAGGTTGCAAAAAGACAACAAAACCTTCAGAAAAGGCTTAAAAACTTGGCTATTCAAGCAAGCCTACCAAACAGAGAAAGGGAAACAGTGAGGCAGGCGAAGTGAGAGGTATGAACAAATAAAGTGTGTAGCTATATTTCTATCTGTTTTTACTCTACCTTCTCGTTCTTCACCAGAAGAGAAATTGACACTTATAAAGTTAGAATTGTTTTTAAACTGATAATTCCTGGACAGTATTGTATCACAAATCAATTATATCATTTAGAAAACTATGTACCGAATCATTACGGCACCTGTGTAAATTAATACATCTCAGCATCCTTATTTTATGTGCCCTATTGTAAACCGTTGTGACTGATTCTTCTTAACGACGGTATAGAAAAGATTTAAATACATAAATAAATAAATATTGATGTCATATGATCAAATCCATTGCTAGCAGTGAGAACACGGACTGCTGCATTTTGCTGCACTTGCAGTCATCTTAAAGAACTAGCTGGTAATCCAAGCAATAAAGCATGGCAGTAATCAATTTTTGAAAAGATGAGTGCTTGGAAGACAGTTCGAAAGTCTTCAAATGCCAATGAAGATTTTAATCTTCTTACTATATGTGATATATAGTATCCAGATTTAATTATTGTTCTAATGTGAGTGGATATTGATAATTTATTGTCAAGGATTACTACAAGATGTCAAACTGAATTAGCCATAATGATTTTGTTGGAACCAAGTTGAAATCAGGAAACGGATCTGTTAATGTTTTCCTAGATAGATATATTATTTCAGTTTTGTTAACATTTAATACTAATCTAATGTGAGAATTTCTGAATGGTGAAAAGATATACATTTAGTAAATTCCCAGTATGTAATAACGAACCATCAATGGGGATGTCGTTTGCATATATTCAAAAGTTTAAGCTAAGACCGGAGAGCAATTTGCAAAGTGAAATGAGATATATATATTAAAAAGGGTAGCGGAAAGTGCCACACCTTGTGGTACACCAGTTTTAATGTGTCTGACTGTTGAATAGTTATGTTTTATTTTTGCTTGAAAAGATCTGTTATTGAGAAATGATCAAAACCAGTTGAATACACAGCTGCTTATACCAATTTCCTAGAGTCTAGTAAGTAGCAAATTGTGGTCAACTGTATCAAACGCTGCTGCTAAGTCCAGCAGTACAAGAATGTAGCTCTGTCCAACGTCAATATATTGGCTGACAGATTTTATGGTGGCTGAGTCTGTGCTTATTTGTGTCACTTCATTATTTTAAAGATAATCCACAGAATATTAGTCTTGAGAACTGCACATCCTCAGTTTTAGAGTATTGATTTTGTGGTCCTACAAGGTTCAGTTTTATCACCTATTTTACTCAATATTTATTTAAAGCCATTGTGCCACATAAGTAGATAGCACGACATTATTTATTTTATATACACGGATGATGAACAGTTGATTGGCCTTGTAGCGCCTCCTGCTGGAAAAGTAGCACTAATTTAAAACAGCTTCTGGAACAGATTATAAATTGGTGCAAGGCTAAAGGCTGAGATTGACTCTGACAAACACAGAGGTTTTATGGATCTGGAAGGCCTCCTCCAAGCTCCTTCCATTGTTACCAATATTGGGCGGAGTAACTTTAGCACTTAGTCCCTACACTCATAGTTTAGGAGTTATTTCTTACCCATAATTGTCACTTGAGTCACGGATGACCATGGTGTGCATATCTGCTTTCTATTTTCTGAGGCACATTCATGAACTTTGTATGCTGTTACTAGCACAAGATTCTAGTGCTATCATGTACTAACTTCTGTAATTCATTGTACATGGGGCTATCTGAGAAGGTTGTACAGAAAGTACAACTTGTGCAGAATGCCACAGCCCGTTTTCTAGCTGAGAGTAAGAGAGGGGAGCACATAACTCCAGTGTGAAAAAATCTGCACTGGCTCCCAGTAGGGTTTATAGCAAGGTTCAAGCTTTTAACAATTGTTTTTAAAACGGATCAATTTGTCTTCTCCATTTTTGAGCTCTCAAATTGGCAGAGGTGTAGTGACAAGAACCCACAGATCCTTAGGATGGCCTCTGCTCCATATGTTTTCTCTTCAGGAAGTGAAGTTAGTGGCCACACACAAATATTTTTCATTTGCAGCTCCCCAGTTGACAATCTTGTGAGTATACATCCCAGAGTACAGAAAAAAAACTGAAAAATGAAATTGTGGACCTATTGTTATTAATCTATAATCTATCATTAAAATCAGCTACAGTACCTGAAGATTGGAGGGTGGCCAGGCCAATGCAACACCGGTTTTTAGAAAGGGTTCCAGAGGTGATCCAGGAAATTACCGGCTATTGAGCCTGATGTCAGTGCCAGGAAAATGATTGAAACTATTATAAAAAACAAAATTGATGAACATATAGATAGGCATAGTTTAATGGGAAAAGGCCAACATGGGATTATCCAAGGAAAGTCTTGTCTCACTAAGCTGCTATATTGTTTGAAGGCATGAATAAACATGTGGATAAAGGTGAGCCATTTGATATAGTTTATCTGGATTTTCAGAAAGCATTTGACAGTCCCTCATGAGAGTCTCTTGAGGAAATTAAAAAGCATGGAATTTGAGGAAATGTTCAATTGTTCATTGATTACTGGATAAAAGATAGAAAACAGAGAACAGGGCTAAATGATCAATTTTCTCATCGGAGAAAGGTGAATAGTGGAGTACCCCAGGGATCTGTACTGGGACCGCTGCTGTTTAACATATTTGTAAATGACCCAGAGATGGGAATAACGAGTGAGATGGTCAAATTTTTAATGATGCAAAATTATTCAAAGTTATTAAATCATAAAAGGATTGTGAGAAATTGCAAGGCTCCTTGTGAGACTGGGCATCCAAATGGCAGATGGCATTTAATGTGGACAAAGTCATGCACATAGGGAACAGGGACACAAATTATAGTTACAAGATGGAAGGATCCACATTGGCAGTCAACACCAAGGTAAAAGATTTAGGCGTCATTGTGGATAATATGTTAAAATTCTCTGCCTAGTGTGTGTGTGTTACGATGCTGACAGACCCCCGCGAGCAGCCTCTCACCTGGCCCGCTGCCGCTGCTGGCCTCTTTCCTCCTCCGCTGCATGGAGGTGCCGCTGTTGCCACTACTGTGCAGCTGAGTGCCCCCTCTGCTGTTGCTCCGGCCTTCCTAAGTGGCTGGGAGCTGCTGCTGAGGCTGCCCATCTTCGTGGCTGAGGAGCCGCCACCATCGCCGCTGTCTGCGGCAGGGAAGGCCGCCGCTGACTCCACCTTCTCGCGGCACAGAGCAGCTGCCGGGACACTCATCTAGAAGCAGGCGAGCTGGTGCTGACTTCAACTTCTTCGCGGCAGGGATGCTGCCGACACTGAGGCTCCTGCCTGATCTTGGGCTCCTGCATAGGCGCGCGTGCCTCTTTTCATATTTAAAGGGCAAGCGGCGGGAAAAGCCCCACGGCCCCAACTGATGATGTCATCATCTTGTCCTGCCTTCAGTCCTATAAAAAGGCTCTCCTTCAGTTCCTCGGCGCCTTTGCATCGGATCTTCATAGTTGTCCATGGTTTCTTCATACGGCAAGGTCCTCCGTGGTCTGTTCTTGTGTTGATAGTTCTGTGTTCTTCATTGAATGTTCCTGATTCTCCTGTCCCAGTTTCAGTGCTAGTTCATGGTTTCTTCGTCCCTTTGGAGCTACGTCATGTTGCTTGTTCTATGTTCCTGGTCGCTCATTGGTTCCTCCTCCAGTCTTCTGAATCTTCGTCTCATCAGATTCTTCTATCAAGCTCCTGATGTTCTGGTCTTCTGGATTTTCCCTTGTCTTTCCTTCAGGCATGCCAGCGGCATGGTCCATGACCAGCCACGGGTGGCTGTGTAGGACGCTTCCTGGCACAGAGCCTGTTTCCAAGTCCGTCTTCGCTGGATCAAGTCCATGGAGTCCATCCCTATTTCTAGAGTTTGAAGTTCCAAGTTCCAAGTCAAGTCTTGATTTCCTGTCCATGTTCCTAGTTCTGGGGTCGTGGAGCTTGACCAGCCAGCAGATGGTCTTTTCTTGCTCCAAGCTTTGTTCTTCGCTGCAAGTGATGTCCTGACCCCTTTCCTCTTCCGCGTCTCAGTCCTGAGCCTGTCCCACAATCAACCTGTGGCAGGTTTTGTAGGGCGTGCAGTGGGACAGCATGGTCCTCGACCAGCCCACGGGGGGGAAGCTGTGTAGGGTGCGCTGAGGTGCAGTGCCCCGGGAAGCTGGACTGTTCCTGACTCTCTTCAGTTCAAGTCTTCTGAGTCTCTGTCTTCAGTTCCAAGTCTTCTAAATCTTCGTCTCCTGTTCCATGTCATGTTGTGTCCTGTCCTAGGCCTTCTTCTGACCTGACGCACTCGTTGTTCCCAAGTGGTGGGTCCGAAAGGGCTATCGAGTGGCTGGAGGGCTACCACTGAGACCAGCATTGCGTTGTTGGGTCTTACTCTGTGCGTTCATGTTCAGTGGAGGTTCGAGATAGACTCGTCCCAGGCTTCCAGCTGTGTTCCAAGATTCAAGTTATGTTGTTATGTTTCAAGACTCAGCTATGTTCCTAGACTCAAACTACATTCCAAGTTCCAAGTCTAGCCCATGCCTGAACCGCTCGCCTGCCACGGTACTTTCCTCAGAGGTTCACTCTGGGGCCACACCATGGTTCAAGGCTCACACTCCTCGAGCAAGCGACAGCATCCCACGCATTCATAACAGTGTGTGGCGGCATCAAAGAAAGTAAATAGAATGCTAGGAATAATTAGAAAAGAAATGGAGAATAAAACAGAGAATATCATAATGTCTCTGTATCACTCCATGGTTTAACTGCACCTTGAATACTGTGTGCAGTTCTGGTAAATGCATCACAAAAAAGATATAGAGGAATTAGAAAAGATACAGAGAAAGGCAAGCAAAAGGGATGGAATGATTTCCCAATGAGGAAAGGCTAAAGAGGTTAGGACTCTTCAGCTTGAAGAAGAGATGACTGAGGGGAGATATGACAGAGGTCCTTAAAATGAGTGGAATGGAACAGGTAAATGCAAATTGGCTGTTTATGCTAATGTAAATTGGCTGTTTATGCTTTCAAAAAGCACAAAGACTAGGGGACATACAATGAAGTTACTAAATGATACATTTAAGACAAATAGGAGAAAACCTTTTACTCAATGCATAATTAAATTCTGGAATTCGTTGCCAGAAAATGTGGTAAAAGCTGTTAGTGCAGTTAAGTTTAAAAAAGGTTTGGACAAGTTCCTGGAGGAAAAGTCCATAAACCATTATTAAGATGAATTTGGGGAAATCCACTGCTTATCCCTCAGATAGGCTGCATGGGATCCTGCCAGGTACTTGTGACCTGGATTGGCCTCTGTTGGAAACAGGATACTGGGCTTTGGTCTGACCCAGTATGGCAAAAGTTATGTTCTTATGTTCAGACTGAGAAAGCCAAGAAGTAGGAAATTTATCCAGGTAAAATTAACCAGACAACTTTACTGGGATATTCAGTGTAAAATAGCCAGTTATGTGTCTGCTAAATATAACAGCTAAAATCAAAGTTACTTGGATAAAGTTATCAGGACAACTTTAGGACAGTCCTCTGGCATGACCAGACTTACCCGGATAACTATATCCAGATAGCACTGAATATCAACTTTAACCAGCTAAAGTTAAGCCCTGTCCCGGATCGCCCCCATCACAACCTCTTTTTTTAATGGTTTAACCTGACTAAATTGATCAGCTTCAAAGACTGGGAAAATGAACCCCATGGGCTTGTCTGGTTAAATCCCGAATATTGACCTGTGTGTCCTAAGACTCATTTTCCACAGCTTGTAATGCCTAAGACCAGTCTATAACTGATCAGCAATATATTCTGATAGGGGGTAATATTCAGTAAACCTGTTACTGAACAAGTTATCTGGCTAAGATTAGCTGGATAACTTGTCCCGTATATTCAGTGGGATAAGCATCCCTAAATTTGTCTAAAGTTTTCTGGCTATATGTATAACTAACCTAACCAGATATGTTTGACTATATAACCAGTTAACTTTTTTAGTTATCTGGCCTTACGTGGCCAGATAACTTGCTGTTTAATTGGGCATCTTCAAAAGATATCCGGCTAAGAAGTGCTGCAAAATTGAAAAATAAAAAGAAAGTGGTAAAGGTGCCTTGGCTCAATTTTCTCTCTCCTCCCCACCAAATATCATTGACAGGTGCCCAAATATCATAGACGGGTGCCCAGTCCACACTGCCTCCAAAATATTAAAATTGCTCTAGGATCCAGAGATCGGGTCCCTTCCCCATCCACCTTAAAAAAAAAATTGATATTCCACCCTGGACCCTGATCCTACACACCCATTGTGACTAAGTACTAGGCGAGCCACCCCCACTACCGTCCGTACCCACTCCCATCCCCAAGATACATACAATCCCCTGCCAGGAGCAAGGTACGGTATCTATCCACTCCCGGCGCCCCTTCTGAGTGAAGATGTGCTGGAAGCATAAATTACCCATAGTGTGAGCCATTGTGTGCACGTGTACAAGCCTTTGCGCGCGTGTGCCAGCTTGCATGTGCTTATGCGCACTTGTGGGAGCTTATGTGTATGTGTGTCTATGTCTGTCTGTCTCCATGTTTGAGTGTGAGAGACAAGGCTTCACAAACAGAGCAATTTAGCAAACAGCATCTGGCGCTTGGATTGTCTGGTCAATAATGTGTGTATGTATGTGTGTTCCTGTGTGTATATATGAGTGTGGGGGCCTGTGCACGTGTGTGTGTGTGCCTCTGCCTGTGTGTGTGAGTGCCTGTGCACCTGCGTGCGTGTGTGTCTGTGTATGCCTGTGCATGTGTGTGTGTGTCTACAGTATGTGCATGTCTGTCTGTCTCCCTATGTGAAAATCTTCAGAGGGACAGCCGAAAATGACAAGAGGCAAGTGGCACCTTATAGATTAACCAATTTGAGGTATGAGCTTGCAAGGCCACTTTGTCACATGCATCTGACAAAGTAGACTCTGTCCTTTAAAGCTCATGCCTCAATACATTGATTAGTCTATAAGGTTCCACTTGTCTTTTGTCATTTGTGTGCACTTGGTGTAACAGAGTTTTGTGAACAGAGCATATTATCTTTGCACAGTGCATCTTCCACTGTTCCAGGTGCCATCCATTGGCCACAGATAGACACAATAGTGTGACTGATTGACACAAGCCTTTTATAGGTATATTAACAATGTATAGATAAGATATAGCATATCTGTTTTATGGTTTCACTGAATTTACTGTAATATTTATTATATTATTGTCTACTTTATTGTAATCTGCATTATGCACATTTGTTGTAAATACAGAATATTAACTGAATAAATGAAATGAAAATTAATAAAGAAAACACTTACTGTAAAACTAGGAACTGTTTCAATACAGGACTGTTGTGACAAAGTGAATGGATAAGAAAATGAGTAGTTGCCCCTATTGTGTATAGAGAAGGATGCTAAAAAGCTCCAGCTTTTTGTGGAAGTGCAAAAGAATGGAATTTCCTATGAGCACGTTCAGGATGCCCCCAGAAATACGCAGCTTTGTAGCAGCTTCTACTGCATGTCGGCTACTGGAACTGTATTAGTAGTGAATCAATGATCATTTTAGGGACCCCCCCATGCAAACACACAACCCCTATGACTATCCCCCATGCCCAGTGATCTCACACCACACTCTCCCCCCAACACCTAGTGTTCATTCTCCTCTCTCTCTCCACTGAGTGCTCTCACTCCTCACTCTCTCTGTCCAGTGTTCTCCCTCCACAGTCCTCCCCCTGCCCAGTGTTCTCCCTCTTCCCCCGACTATCCACTCAGGTCTCTCACCCTACACCCTCAACATATCCTCTTCACCTCTCTTCCCCTGCCCAGTGCACTCATCCCACACTTCTCTCTGCCTAGTGCTTTCATCCCACACTACCCCCCGCCCTCAATGCTTTCAGCTTTCTCTCCCCCTGCCCAGTGCTTTCACCACACTCACTGTCCCAAAAAGCTCTCCAGTCTCCATTCTCATCTGCTTTCAACCTTTCCCCCCCAATCACCTTTCTCTTTTACCTCTTTCCCTCCCATCCCCCACAGTGTTTCCACCCAGTGCTTTACCCTGGCTCTTATCTTCTGCAGATCCCTGCTGGGAATGGGAAGAAGCCTTTGTCTAGCCCGAGGCTCCTTCTCTGGCCTCCCACGCCTGATTGGTTCCTGTAAAGAGATGCAGGAAGCAGGGCAGCAACTCAGCAGGGCCTTCCTCCCCATCTCCCATTGCTGGCTTGTGCCCCGGGAAAACAAGAAAGGAGGCAGCGGGGGAAGGAAGCCCAATTGTAATATTCTTCCTGTCTGTTCCTCTCTCCTTCTGGGCCTCCTTGCATATGAGTCAGACCTGCTGGCGGGACCCAGGGGCAGATTGACCACTCATGCAATAGGACAGTGCCCAAAAGCCCACAGCACTCTGTCCTAGCTCAGATGTGTGGTGAGGGGCCAATGACCCTTATTGCCCAGGGGCCCAGATCACTGTAATTCCGCCACTGGCAGGACCCCCTTCATGCTGAGACCCCCCCCCCTCAGCTGCCTTCCCCATCTCTCCCCCCCCCCCCCCCCCCCAGTATAGTATATGATTCAGAACCAGAAGGCTGCAAGTAAAATCCCACCAGGTCAGTTGAAGGAGCTGTACTAGGATGTACTACAGCGAGCTTCAAACCATCACATCCTACGGTACAGCAAAAGAGTACTACAGTAGGAAGATACGTATCCAGTCAACAGGAAGACTGCATACCTGGCACCTTCCTGAAGCTTCTGGAGAACCCTTGGCAATATTAAATTAGTGTACTTAACTGCCATTCTTTTCAGGGTTGAATATTTTCTACTTTTTTTGTAGTTTTGTTTCGCTCTTTCTTGTTTAAAATATGTGGTTTTACCACTGGTGGAGCAACTCGTGCCAGCCCTGAGCTTCATCAAGCACAGCGTTTTGTCAGAAAGAGAGCTGTGCCAGCAAGCATGGTGGCAAGCTGTCACCATTTAGTGACTGCCACAGCAGCACGGCTGAGCAGCTCATTAAAGGACAGCTTTCATGACCTTGAAAAATGCAGCCAAAGCATCTAGCCAGGTGCAAGTACTGTCCTGACTGGACACTATTTGTAAAAAAAAAAAAAAAGCAAAAACCCTATAAAGTAGTTTGTCCGTAAACTAGTTTCAAAATCATGCTCCCAGCAGTTGAGTGCAATCATCACATGCACAGAGGTGGTCATCTCGGCTTATTCATGTCGTCTGCTGAATGAAGGATGAGTAAAACAAGAGGGCTGGATACAGCTAGCTTTCCTATTTTCCCCACCAGTAGAAAATGTTTTAAATGAGCAAAATGGGGCCTATAGGACATGGGAGGTGCATGGCTCTGGCCCAGACTCATGCCAGCCTTGAACAGAAGTACATACATTTTGATCAGAGAGAGCTGCTGGAGGCAAAGGAAAAGCACATATATGTTTGGGTAAGCAAGTATTTCTAGCCATGTCTGTGAGTGAGGTGGAGGGCAGTTATGTGTAAAGCTGGCTTCGCTTCTTTATCAATTAATTCCCTGTGTTTCTGCTTTTGGGGAGTTTTGCATTTTTTGATCCCTCCCTAGCAATCTGGCCATTCCTCTATTTGGATATTTGCCCTGCTTCCCTATAAGTGTACTGGACTGAGCATGCTCAGAGCTAGTTTGTGTTTTTGCTGTTCCATGATTCATTTTCTTTGTTGGAGTTGCGGTTGAGGATGGAATTTTCTGGAGTTTGTCCCAGTAGGCTTCACAGCCAACACCAAGGGACCCAGAATGGACAGTATCTTAAGAGCTCTCAGGGACCCAAGTTAGAAGAAGAAGGTTTTTTTTTTCTGATTGATAAGAGTTGAGTGGGTTTTTGGAAGATTCTGATCAGCTCCCAGCACAGTAGGGCCAAACCCCCATATTCTATGGACTAGATTTGCAGTTGTTTTAGCCCACAACCAGACTACAGTTGGACTGAATCAACGTGGATTTCTGAGAAGTTGAGACACCCAGAGATTTTGAAGGAGGAAGAGTTTTCTTGCTGTTTTTCCCCCTCCCAGCCTAGGCCAATTGAAGAGGAGAATTTCCTTTCCCTCTATGGGGGAGGGATTTTTGGAAACTGCTTCAGAGGCAAAGAGGAGAGTAGAAAGGGGAAGGAAAACGGATAAAGAAAACCACAGCACTGGGGATTGTAATTCTTCTGTTGATGACAATGTTTGCCATTCTGGCCTGGATTCTTTTCTTTAAGTTAAAGTAAATCCTATTTTTGTTGAACACCATCCAAGCCTGCTGTGTGATTTTCTCCATATGGCTCCCGGCTGCTGAAGGCTGCTCGCAGTGAGTGCTAACTGGCGAGTGGCTGGAGGTGACAGTGTATCGGAGACTTCCTCACGCCAGCTAGGGTCCCAGATGCATGGACCTCTTTCCCTGAGGGTGAAACCCAGCACTCGGGGCATCAAGTCTGAGCAGTTAGTGAGATCCGGGAGTGAAACTATGGCCCTGGGCCTATGCTATGACCCTTCGAATAGGCAGTCTCAAACCAAGAGAGGGTTACACATGGTAGCGTCTTGTCTTGCGCGCTCCAAATATTTCTTCAGACCATGATGAATTGGGGGTATTTTTTTTTTTTTCATAATATCTTCTGTCCATTTTTACAACAGTTGCTTTCAATTTCTCTGTTTCTAAAAATGTTGAAAATAATTTGGGATGAATCAATCTCTATATAGGTTTTTAATTATTAAATTGAGCTTATATATATTAAACATAAGGAATTAATGTCCTTTTGGCAATTACATGCAAACTATGATTTACCCTTTTCACATCTGTAGGCTTGGCTTCAGTTTAATCACTGTGCTAGAACGCTGTCGACTGATTTTTCTAAGTGTGGTGCCCTTTTACTTTGCTGTTCGCAGTAATTCTGCATCTTTGTGCTGGTCGCAGAGGAGCAGCCAGGACACTGCTTCTGAGATCTCTGCAGACCTTTATAATGTAGCTGCCTCAGCTTGTCACTGCATTTTATGACTGCACATGCTTCAGAACACATGACTAAGTGCCACTGGAGCTCAAGGGAGAATTTGACTAAAGAGCATGCTGAGAGGAGGATTTCAGATCTGCCTGGGCTTTAAGAGAAGAGAGTGACAGGGAGGTGTGCCCACTAGGCCTGCTGTCCTTTGCAGGGATTTCCAAAATGAGCATCCCAATGAGAGAGGTAAGCAGGCAGCTTGGAACAAGACCAGCTGCAGCTCTCTAGGAGGCCGATGCAATAAAGTGTGCCCAGCCTAGCATACAGGTTAACGAGCGGTTGGACGGGCGTCCATAACCCCCAATGCAAAAAGGGATCAGCGCCTTCAAAATGCAAGACCAAAGAAAGCCATTGGGTTAGGAAATGTGGACCCTTGGCCCGAGGTGGGGTTGTTGCTACCTGAAGGGTAGGGCCCTACAGGTCCCCACCATTGGGAGGCGAGGCTGGCCGGGAAGAGAGGCAAACTGGAACTTCACATGTGCCGACCCTCATTCCCCGCAGTAGGGGTGTGCATTCGTTTTCGGCGTATTGGCGATCCGCAACGTATATTGCACTATTCGTAGTATTCGTGGGGAAGCGAAACGTATCACGATTCCCTACGAATACACGAATCTTTGCCGAATTATACGGCCACCTAAATAAAAATTTAAACAAACTCCCCACCCTCCTGAACCCCCCCAAGACTTACCAAAACCCCCTGGTGGTCCAGCGGGGGGTCCGGGAGCCATCCCCTACACTCACACCCTCGGTGCCGATTTCATCATGGCGCCGATAGCCTTTGTCAAAGGGGCTACCGGTGCCATTGGTCAGCCCCTGTCACATGGCCATCGGCGCCATCTTGTGCTCCTACCATGTGACAGGGGTTGACCAATGGCACCAGTAGCCCCTGTGACATAATATGGGCAAAGGCTATCGGCGCCATTTTGAGTACTGGCATTGGACGGCCGGAGTGCAGGAGGTCGCTGCGGGACCCCCGTTGGACCCCCAGGGACTTTTGGCCAGCTTGGGGGGGCCTCCTGACCCCCACAAGACTTGCCAAAAGTCCAGCGGGGGTCCGAGAGCAACCTCCTGCACGCCGACCGGCCGATGCTGGTACTCAAAATGGCGCCGATCGCCTTTGCCCTCACTATGTCACAGGTACCGACGGTCGGCCCCTGTGACATTGTGAGGGCAAAGGCGATCGGCGCCATTTTGAGTACTGGCAGCAGATTGCCTTTGCCCTCACTATGTCACAGGTACCGACGGTCGGCCCCTGTGACATTGTGAGGGCAAAGGCAATCGGCGCCATTTTGAGTACCGGCATCGGACGGCCGGCGTGCAGGAGGTCGCTCCCGGACTCCCGCTGGACTTTTGGCAAGTCTTGTGGGGGACAGGAGGCTCCCCCGCCAAGCTGGCCAAAAGTCCCTGAGGGTCCAACGGGGGTCCCGGAGCGACCTCCTGCACTCCGGCCGTCTGATGCCAGTACTCAAAATGGCACCGATAGCCTTTGCCATACTATGTCACAGGGGCTACCGGTGCCATTGGTCAGCCCCTGTCACATGGTAGGAGCACAAGATGGCGCCAATGACCATGTGACAGGGGCTGACCAATGGCACTGGTAGCCCCTGTGAGAAAGGCTATCGGTGCCATGATGAAACCGGCACCGAGGGTGTGAGAGTGCAGGGGATGGCTCCCGGACCCCCCGCTGGACCACCAGGGAGTTTTGGTAAGTCTTGGGGGGGGTCAGGAGGATGGGGGGTTGTAGTTAATTTTCATTTTAGCTGGGACACGAATAGAAATCGCCGTATTAATGCATCGGGGCGCCATACGGCCGAATGCAACGTATCTGCTCCCCGATGAATCAGAATCATGAATGCAATGTATGGCGTCCCTCTGCACATCCCTACCCCGCAGGTTGAGCCCTTGGGTGCCGGGGCTGGCAGGACTTAGGAGCGCCCCTGTATGGCTGGTCCCGGAGAGAGTATGCGAGTGGGTGTAGAGAGTGTCTGAGATGTTAGGCACAGTTCGAGACAGGAGCACTCTCGGAGGGAGGAGGAGGAGAAAGAGTCTCAAGGAGTGCAAGGCCCCTGCAGCTCTGATGGGAGTAGAGCAGGATCACTTGGGAATGGCCTCGGGATGAGGAGACACGAACTGTAGAATGTTGGAAAAGAGAAAGTGGGAAACCCGCTGTAGCTGGCGTTTGGATAGTAGCAGCACAGGGAGGTGCCCCGAGGAGTGGGAGTGCCGAGACACAGTCAGGTGGAGCACTGTGCTGAGAAAGATTCCGGGTGAGGTGGCGCTGAACTTGGCCTCGAGGGGCGGGAAGCCCCGAGAGAGAGTCCAGGTGAAGTAGCGCTGAGCCAGGGCCTACGGAGCGGGAAGCACTGAAGAGAGAGTCCGGGTGAAGTGGCACTGAGCCTGGCCCCGAGGTACGGGAAGCGCTGAGAGAAAGTCCAGATGAAGTAGTGCTGAGCCAGGGCTCGCGGAGCGGGAAGTGCTGAAGCAGGAACCCGGAAGGAGAAGCGCAGAGATCCGAAGGTAAGAACAACTGGTCCGTGGAAAAGGAACAGGCACCAAAAGGAACAAGGAACTCGTTGCCAAGTCGGTTAGTTGTGGCTAGAGGTGAAACTTAAATATCCCGGGCCAGTGATGTCATTAGCCGGGGACAAGCCTGGAGTTCCCGCCATTGGCCCTAAAGGGAGGACAGATGGTGCGCGTGCCTAGAGAGGCCCAGGAACAGAACACTGGTCGACTGCATCCCAGCTGCGACATGGAGTGTAGGGAGCCAGGAGGAACGCGGTGGCAGTGACTGGCCACCGCCACGAGAGTACCGGGGGTAGAGAACCAAGCATGACATGACGTAAGTTGGCCTGCCATGGGCGGCCATGGCCGGCGGTCATAACACATAGCTAATAGCACTCATCACATGTAAATGCCATGTAGATGAGGCTATTTGTTATTACCCCGCGATGCAAAAAATCACTGTATACCCAAAGCGCACTTTTTAACCCAACAATTGTATGCCTGCATTGGAGCTAGAGTGGCCAACTATATGGTTTTGGACCAAACAGTTCAGTTTTTAAGGTAAGCGGACACTGTAATGTCCAAGTTGCTTGCATGACCCTAGGACAGCATCTGAATTGTGCTGGCTGCACACAGCCAATCAGATCCTAGTATACATGACTCTGGCGTCAGTCCTCCAATCAGCTGCCTGTTCTTTGTCTCAGGCAGCTGATGCAGCCACAGAGGGAGGTGCGGGAGGGAGAGGCGTGCAGAACCTGTGCCTGCATGCTGGAGTTGAATCCACAGCTACCTCTCACTGCCTCTGCTTCCCACAGCTTAATCAGTCATGCCACTCCCCCCCACTGCCACTGTCCTTCCCCCTTACTGGCTGGGACCTATACTGCCTGCCACTACAGCTTCAACACCCATGGCTCAGTGCATCAGAACTGCATCCTCTTCTTCCCACCTCACTGAGGCTGTCTGTGAAGTTGCTCTGCCGGTGGCAGCCTCTCTGCTACTCAGTGTAGGCTGTGCCTTCCAGTCTGTCCCTCTGGTCTCACCCTGCCTGGCTGCTTTAGCCTCACATCACTATGGGCTGGCAGACCCCCTCCCCTCCCCCCTTTACCTGTTTTATTGTTTTGTTTTGTTTTTTGTTCTACTTCCTCTGCTGGCACTCCTCCTCCTCCTCCTCCATCAAGATGGCTGGCTGTTATCCCTTCTCCTGTCTGCTGCTGTGGCAGCCAGAGCTAGACAATCCAGCTAGGTAAATAGTCAATTTATGTAAAGAAAGGAAAAACCAAAACAGAAACCATCCTAACTTGCCCCTTAGCAGGTTGGAATTACCTAGTGTTAAACAAAAATGTAGTGTACTACAGTGACCCCCCTCCCTGACCAGCATTCCCAGCCCTGAGCCCAGTCTATCACTTCCCTACCTAGTATCGCCCTGCTTTCCTGAGACATGTTGCTGGACTGCCCTCTGCCCCAGGGAGCATGGCTGGTCAAGTGGGGTGCCTTCCTGGGTGACATGACTGGCCAGCTGAGTCAGCAGCTGCATAGGGACTAAGGAGGACTCATACCATTACAGTAATGGCATGCAGCACTGGCACCCAGCCTCCTAATGAGTGCATCAGTGCCTCCCTCCCAGACCTTATACATTGCATCTTGTATGGTTGCCCAGTGCCAACCCCTTCTGACAGTCCTGGCTCACTCTCTTTTTCCCCTTCCCTGCCCAGCATGCCTCTGATCCTCTGAAAGCATGTGTGAGTCAGTGTGTGTGAGGAAGGGAGCATGTGTGAGTGAGTATGTATAATGAAGGAAGCATGTGTAATTATGAGTGACAGAGAAGGCGTGTGCGAGAGAATGAATGGTTGTGTATATAAGAGAGAGGAGACATCCCTCCACACCGCCTCCACTAATCCATAACATTCTCAGGGTGACTGGAAATCAAAATTCCCAATTATGGAGAGGAGGGGATTTTTTAAAATCCTTATTAGTTTTAATTACTGTGTGTTAATTGATGTGTCAGCTCTTTTGAAATACTTTATGGGAGTTTGGGGAAATTTAAAAACATTTTATATACATTTTGGATTATTGGATGTTCTGTTCATCAGCTTTTTTGAAATATTTTTTTTCTGTTTATTTGTATGGTTTTACTGTTATGATTGATGTTTTCTATTTCTTGCTTTTATTGTTGTATTATGAGGACTGGTGATGTTTTTGTTTTCAATTGCACTGCAAACAATCCAGCTTGTTGCAGTTTAGATTTTGTCTGCATATTTGTATTTATACTTTATGGTCTTTTTATTCTGTATTTGGCGAGGGTCTGTCTATGTTCTGCATGTCTGACTAAGGTGAGGTATTCCCCTAGTTTGTAATTTCTGTGTAGTGATCTATAGCAGCCTGCCCCATGGAGGGGAGCAACTGAGTGGCAGGGGATCTCCTTCATTCTCTGAGAAGCTGGATGGTAGGAAGGTTCAAAGGCAGGAATTAACATTTATGGAAATGTATTAAAATTTATGGAAATGAGCATGTAAACCATCGCTCCTTCCTCCCCATTCCTCGAGTGTCCAGTCCTGGTCTGTGGAAAAGTTTGCAACCCTACTCAGAGCAGGCATAAAGTCTTGCCGTGCATCAAGGGGTCTACTTAAAACCAAAAAATACTGCTTTTCCGTGGTTCCTCTTACCTAGGATCATCACAATACAAGAAGGAGGAACCACAGAAAGCAGCATTCTGGGAAAAAAAAAAAAAGGCTTGAGGGAAAAAATATTCTGGGTGCACAATATGCATGCACAACATACACGCTCCAGGCATGTATATTGTATTTCTGAAAAAAAAGTGGTTAAGAGTATCACTATCAGCATCTATTACATAATCCTCCTAACATATTGCACATACGCCTGCCAGATTACATTGAATTAATGTAAGTGACTCTCAAACTAAAACCTGCACTTTACTTTAAAGGACATCAGTACATTAGATCATATCCTGTTTTTCTGTTAATGTATCAAGCTGTTTTGGCAGAATGTCTGGGTTAAAATTTCTAAGATTTTTGGCCTTAATTCTAATCTGACATATGATATTGTGATTGCAAAATCAAAAATGCTTAGAGAGACTATTAGGCCTAGATATTGTAGAAGATTTGCTATGTTGTTCGCCATGGCAGTGCGGCTAATTCTTTTTTAACTAGAAGGATATATCGCTTATTAATGAAACTTTCTGGTGGAATACAATCTGTGATAATTATAGATATGTGGCAGTGACAGCTGAGAATTGTAATTGTTTGCAGTCTTCAGAGTATTCTGGAGCTTATTGTACATGTATATAACAGAGCTGCAAGGATAAACCGAGAGGGGATGGGGGGCCAAAGGCTCAAGGTGCCGGCCTGCAGGTCCAGATTTAAGAAGATTCATGCCTAAGGCCAGAGGGAACACTGCCTTGTCTGCACCAGGTGCCCCTTCCCCATCAACATTTTCATCCCCGCCAGTGGTGCCTTTCTCAACATTCTTCGGCTGCTGAAAGCAGCTAATAAAATGAAGCAGGAGGCGGAGAAGTAGAGGCAACTGCACTGGCACAGAATGGGGCCTGCTGGCGCTGTGGAGTACAGGAAGCTCATGGTGATGGTGCAGCAGAGTTTTATTTGTGCTGGCACCAGTAAGAAACCCAAACCCCCTTCAGCGCTACTGCCAAATGAAAGCAGAAGGGGACAGTGGTGAAATGATTTTCTTGTCTTGTGCGTAAATTTCACCCCTGTCAAAATCAGGTCACCTTCACAGCCAGATAATCTGCACCTATGCCCTTGATTGTTCTGAAAATGAGGGATAGAATCTAGTGCAGAGAAATTATTATTATATTAAATTATACTTTCGATTTATATGTTGCCCATCTCCAACAGGACCCAGGGCGGCTAACATTTCAAAATATATAGGTCATGTACATCGAATACAGCAGCGTATACTTCAAAAACAATATATCAAATGCAATAGCATACAAAATAACTAATCAAAAAAGGCAATAATTATCCCCTCCTTTCTCCTCCTCTCTCAAGGGAAAAGGATAAAATCCTATACTGTTCCTACCCAAAGTGATACCCCATTTGGTATTGTGCCTTTGGGGGTGATCCACCCTTCCGTAGTGGACCACCTGCTATAGTTGGCACGTGATAACATCAGCAGGAGGGGGCACGACCAGTCAGGCAGCACATCAAGAGCGAGAAGCAGCAGTAAAAGCCTGCATCCTCAGCTCATCACAGCTCCATCTTGAGAAACTAAAAGATAGAATGTGGCCTCTTTGTGCAGTCAAACCATATATGGGCCTGTCACAGAAGCGCAGCCGGGACACTCTTGTCTTGCTGCTGCTGGGACATCTGTAGCTGCCCCTTCCATCTGGAATTCCTTACCTTTTGAGATCCGGATGCAAGAAAATTTAAAGAAATTCAGGTCTGCTTTTAAAAACTTCCTCCTACAATGTGCCTAAGGTCTTTGCTAATATCTGATGACTGCAGTACATAAGAACATAAGAAATTACCATGCTGGGTCAGACCAAGGGTCCATCAAGCCCAGCATCCTGTTTCCAACAGAGGCCAAAACCAGGCCACAAGAACCTGGCAATTATCCAAACACTAAGAAGATCCCATGCTACTGATGCAATTAATAGCAGTGGCTATTCCCTAAGTAAAATTGATTAATAGCTGTTAATGGACTTCTCCTCCAAGAACTTATCCAAACCTTTTTTGAACCCAGCTACACTAACTGCACTAACCACATCCTCTGGCAACAAATTCCAGAGTTTATTGCAGTGTTATGTTATGTTTTGTTTTGATGATGTCTGTATATTATTTATGTTTTTGAATTTGTTTTAAATTTGTGTATATTCTACTGTATATCGCCTAGGCCAAAAAACTTTGTTAGGCGATTAATCAATTTTAATAAATGAAAAAATGAAAAATGAAATGTATTCAGCATCCTCCCACAGAATTCTTCCTGAGTAAGAGACTTGATCCTAGTTATCAACTGATTCATGGGTTCTTCCTCTCTCATCTCCTCTTCCCTTAACCACTCTAAGAGGTAAATTTTAAGACCCGCACGCAGGAGCCAACGTGCGTGCATTTGCCGGCATGCGCAAATGGACGCGATGATTTTATAACATATGCACGAATATGCACGCGTGTTATAACATCAGCTGTCCAAGCATATGATTTTATATTGATGCACTCATGTGCGTGCGAATGCTGTCTGGAGCGTGTAAGTGGGGGGGAATTTTAGTAGGTACGTGCGGCGACACAATAGGCCTTTTTCCCAGTTCGCTCCCACTTCACCCCAGTAAGAGAAAGGACTCCCTAAACCCCCTGGCTAACTTGCCTCCCTTTTAACCCTATTAGCCCCAAGCCTGAAAACCCCGCTGATTAGCCTTGTTTGTTTTGTTAAATGACACATGCTGTCCATAGCATAAGTACAGTCATGCGGTAGGGGATCCCGGCGTGTGCTTGTGCCCTTAACTACTTATGCAGAGTTTATTGTGCAGTCGCGGCCTACCCATGTCCCGCCCATACCCACCTCTTTTTCAGAAAACTTTATTATGTGTGCACCAGGAGATACGTACGTGGCTGTGGGCCTTTTAAAGTCTGCGCAGCACGCTCAGGTATGAGTCATGCATGTATCTCCTGGTTTTGGTGTGCATAGGGCTTTTAAAATCGACCAGTAATAGCAGCATTCTGCAGAAATCGATCAATATTCTTCAGGGGAAAGCATGCATAAACTGAATTGCAGTAGTCTAAATGGATTAATCCTATCATCTGCATTACTGTTTTAAAATCTGCTGGCTGAAGGAATGGATGCAATTGTTTTACTAGGCAAAGGTGTGAGAAAGAGTTCTTTGTGATTGCAACTATTTAATTCTCTATAGTCACCACTGAATCTGAACTAATGCTGAGATTTTATATCTTGGCCATTGGCTGACGTGAAAGATTATCAAAGATAAGGCAACAGCAGTTTTTTCTTTTTTTTTTTTATAGTGGCTCACCACTCATCCAGAGTATCTGTGTTTAACTGTAGCCATCATCACTCATTCACTTCATAACAACTGTTATGAATCCTGCCGTGGGCTTCTCCCACGAGCAGGTCCCTCACCTTGCTGCTGCCTTTGCCATCGCGGCACGGAGCTGCCGACGTTGGGCCTTCTGCGCGGCTGGAGCCGCGGACTCAGTTGGCCTCTTGCGGCCTGGAGGCCACCCACCACGTTTCTCTTCTCAGTGGCGGGAGCCGCGGACTTCCTCCCTGGCGCAGCAGGCCTGCCGCTGTGGTTCTTCACGGCTGGAGCCGCCACCGACATTGTGGTCATCTTTGCGGCCAGAGGCCGCAGTCCTCTGGCTTGCCTGGCGGCCGGAGCCGCCCTCAGATCCTCCTGCAGCAGCGGGAGCCACCGCTGACGTCGGGGCCTGCTCCTCGGCCCAGCCCTGCTTCTCCACGCCGACATCGGTACAAAGCTGCTGTCCATGGTCCTGCACAGCTTCCTGCTTCCGTCCTTAGGCGTGCGGCCGCCCCTTCTTCAAGATTTAAAGGGCCCACCTAGAGACTGTTTCCTGTTCCAGCCCTATAAAAAGGCTGCTCCTGCATTCCACCTTTGCCTTGCATCAGTTACTTCACTCCTGGAAGTCCCTATCTTCCCGCGCTCCATCAGGTCCTTCTTGTTCTTCGTAGGAGCTTCATGTCTCGTCAGTTCTTGTGCCATGTCTTCGTCTCCTGAGGTCCTCGTTCAGGTCTCTGATGTCTTGATGTTCCTAACATCCTCCATCTCTGCTCTCCGGATGTTCCTGAAGTCCTCGATGGCTAGAGGTCCTTTACATACCTGATCTTCATGATGTCTGTTCCTGCAATGTTCCAGTTCTCTGAGTCCTCCAGGTGGCCTCTCCGAGGGTAAATCTGTTCTGTCTGGTTCCTGTTTCCGGTCACTGGAGCCCCTGCCAGCTGGATTCCGTTCCTGAGCCTGCCCCGCTCCCGCGTGGTCCGTGACCAGCCTCCTTAGGCTGAGTAGGGCACGTAGAGGACAGGGTGGTCCGTGACCAGCCTATTTGGTCCGCCCTGAGTAGTGGGCTGTGTAGGGCGCCCTGAGGAACAATGCTCACCTGTCTTCGTCCAAGTATTCCAAGTCCTTTTCATCTTGTCTGGATTTCCCAAGGTCCGTAAGAATTATCCTTGCCTCGGACATTTTTCTTGCCTGGAGACTTCATCTTCACTAGTCCCAGATGTCTTCTATGACCGGAGCTTCCATCTGCCAAGCTTCAGCCCTTGTCCGCCCTCGTCTCGTGTCCGGCCTGCTGCTCCATGCCGATCCTATGCGGCAGGTCCGAAAGGGCTGGGAACGGTTGGAGGACTGTTCATATACCAACATCTTCTTGTTGGCTCCGGGAGCATGCAGGCCCGGCAGAGGATAACACCTTATCTCCGCCAGGCTGGGACACACCACCAACCCTCAGTTCGGTCCTAGATTCGTCTGGGGTCGGGCCGAGGCCCAAGGGCACACGAAAAACCTGAATGTAACAACAACAGAAAAATACTGATTGCAAAATGCCATTATTTTATCCCATGTACTGTCTAGGTCTAGGGGGAGAAGAATCTGTATATCTTCAGCATAGACATATACTTTTAGGGAGGTAATTTTCAAAAACATTTATGTGTGTGAATTTGCTTTGAATATCCTGGCTCAATTCTGCGAGTAAAAAGTACCTACAGACTTTTTGCCTAAGCGGGCTGTTTCCCTCTTCATTAGTAAGGATGCTGGTGGGACATGCTGATTTGTTCTTCAGATTTCCTTTATGATCTGAGGGACAACGACATGAATACCCCTGAAGAAGTCTCATTTGGTGAAGCATGTTGTGTCTCTATGAAGAGCAATTGATTGGTTCACTAGTAAGTACCATTGTTTGACTCGCTTGCACTATACTTTGAAGCATCTATTGGACCTTTTCATAATCTTATAGTCCATTGAGACTTTTTATTGGTCGTGATTGTTTTTCACCATTGGGGGTTCTCCTCTCTACTTCTTTTTTTCTTTATCAGATTTTTTTTCCCTTTTTCTTTTTTGAGATTTTTTTTCGGGCAGTTCTTGTTTGTATATTATCCTATGTGTTTTTATGTTTTAGATTTCCCATCGGTGTCTTTTTATTGCTATTGTTAATGTTCTTTTTGGTACTGTTTAATGACATATATTTGAGTGGCATTCTATTAAGATTTATAAAATATTTCTGATATTGTAGTAAAACCTTTTTTTCTTATGTTATGTATTGAAGATTTAACAGACAAAGTAATACACTGTATGATTAAAAGTTCTTTTTTATATAGCCTTGATTTTTGATAACAGATTCTGAATAGGGCCTAATTCATTAAAGCTTTTTTTCCTAGTCGGGATTTATAGAAAAAGACCTTGAAGAATCCGGTCCTGAATCATTTTTTTGATTACAGTGTGAATATAAAATATAAAAAATGTTTCCCTATAGTATAATTGTTGCTAAACATTATTGTTTCATTGTGGATAATGCTACACAAATTATTATGTGTTCAATGAAAAGTAAAATTCTTGGATTACTAAAGAAAATTATTTGCAGTACCAAAAGCAACATTTACTTGGGCTCCTGGCCATGGAATTTCAAGAGACAGAAAAGACATGGGCCAAAATAGTTAAAAGCTGAAAAGTTCACTTAAAATGTAGTACAGAATTGTTATTGTAGTTTCCAGCCACTTGACTACATTTCTGATCAGACTTTAGACTAAGACAAAGCCAAATACTGTTTATGTCTAAAATAGGGGTGGCCAACTCCCCACTCAAGAGCCGCATGCAGCTCTTTCATGTGCAAAATGTGGCTCTTTTCCTCATGTATTCATGGCAACTAAGCAGGACTGCAGAGGGGAGGGCTGGAACTGGAACAGGAAGCACACAGCAAAACAACACGGAGAGGAGCCTTTCAGCTCCACGCCCCAGCCCTTTCCCTCCTGCTCTCCTGCAGGCCGACTCAGAACAGTGCACTCAGCCGAGCGCACCATTTAGCACTCGTTTGGCCACACGTTTTCGACATGAGTCTTTTACTCCTTATACTGCAAATGCATGTTGATGAGCCTATTAGTCGCCTGGGATACTGAAAGTAAAATGTGCAGCCAAGCCACACATTTTACTTTCAGAAATTAATGCCTGCCCAAAGGCAGGCATTAATCATGGACAGCACCAGGAAAGTGTACAGAAAAGCAGAAAAAAAGCTCAATTTTGCCGGCGTCCGTTTTCCGAATCCGTGGCTGTCAGTGGGTTCGAAAACAGACACTGGTAAAATTAAGTGTCAGTTGTCGGACCCACTGACAGTCGCCGCTTCCACTAATAAGGAGGCACTAGGGACGCGCTAGTGTCCCTAGCGCCTCCTTATTAGCTCGGGCCCTGATTTAAATAGAGAATCGCACGCCCAGGAGAGGTGCTTGGGTGCGCATAGGGAGAGCGGGCGCGCAACACAGAGCGCCAGCTCTCCCGTGGGTTTTATTGAATCGGCCTGCTAGTGCTGATGACTGTAGCAGAGGCGTCTTTCTTCTCATCCCTAATGAGAACTGGAGGAACTGGAGCAGAGGCTTCTTTCTTGTCATCCCTGATCTCCTCCTTCCATCCTGTCTGCAATCAGCAGCACTGCAGGACAGGAGTGGGTAGGAGGCGAGGATGGAACTGACAGGCCAGCAAAGAAGGGCCAGTCAGCTCTCTGCTCCAACCCTCCCACTCCTGTACACCCACTACTTCACTTGCTGCCTGGAGCAGAGACCATTTCTCTGTTCTGCTGTTTGCAGGGGAGCGGTTGGAGTGAACAAAATCCCAGGCCCAGCAGATCACTGTGCTCTCAGGACTTGGGATTCAGCTAACAGCAGAGAGAAGGAGGGTATCACCCAGAGCTCCAGTCAGGCCAGACTAATTTGTGGCGACAGAAAAGGGGTGAATGCTTGGAGGGAGGGAGGATTTGAGAAGTGGTGTGTGATGGGGGGACTGAGGGGTGTGAGTGCTTGGAGGAAAAGTGGTGCAAATGGGGTGAATTCTTCTGGGGGAAGTGACATGAAATAGGGTGAATGTTGGGAGAGTTGAGGAGGGGGATGAATGCTGGAAAGAGGTAAGGAGAGGGTTGATTGCTGTGGGACAGCACAAGGAGTTCCTGAATGCTATGGGGGAGGTGACGTGGGGGTGAATGTCATTTCCTTCTCTGTCTCCCTGAAGTCAGCAATGCAAATTAGAGAGGGAGCAGGGATTGGGGGGGGGGGAGGGGGGGAGGGGGGGGTTGTATGAGAGCCATGTGGGAAGGAGGGCTCCCTGTGAAATTGTGTGGGGAGAGTTGGGAGGTCATGGGAGAGCCATACAGAGGCGGTGAAATAGGAAACAGAGTGACAGAGCTAGAAGTAGTAGGGACAATGACAGAAAGCCATAGATAATGAAGGGAGCCAAAACATCAGACCCAAAAGTGGTAATGGGTTGGACAAAGAGAAAGAGAGCCAGAGGTATGATGGAAGTGGAGGACCGAGAGAGAGCCAGATATGTGATTGGAAAGAGGGGGGGGGGGATTGAGAGAACCACATACAGAAGAGGGTGATGGGAGGGGTGTGTGTGAGACCCATAAGGGAGTGATGATCGAAAATGTGGGAAAAAGAACCAAAGAGAGAACTGAAGGGGAGGGAGCGAGAAGGAGTGGGAGCAGGGGTAAGAGAGAAAAAGAGACATAGGGTGCTTGGCATAGGATAGAGAGATGAGGAAAGAGAGGGTGACGGCAAGGAGAAGAGAATGGGATGGAGCAGGGGGAAAAAGAAAGGTGACTGGTATGCTGGTGTTGAAGGGTGGGGCGTGTATTATGTCGGGGCCACCTAGCCCCTGCCATTGTTATTGTAGGGGTTAGAGGTGCTCTGTGGGGCTGCAGAGAGAGAGAGAGAGAATCTGAGGATAGGGTGGAGGTATTGAGAGAGACTTGTAGGGACAGAGTGGGAGAACTTAGAGACTGGTGGGAACAGCGTGGGGGACAGAGAGAGACTGGAAGGGACAGGGTGGAAAGATTGACTGAGAACGGTGGGAAGATTGTTTTCTTGTTTGTGGTTTTTCTGTATTTTAATGTATATATTTTTATTGTAATTCACATAGCACCGAAGGGTTGATTATAAGCGGAATATTAAAACAAATTTCAATAAATAAATTAACAAACTGGCGGGAACAGGGTGGGGGGGGATTGAGCAAGGCGGGTGGGGACAGAATAGGGAAGATAAAGAGTGAGAGACTGGTGGGAACAGGAACTGAGAGAGAGGGAACAGAATGACAGAGAGAGGAGACTGGTGGGAACAAGATAGGAGAGAGAGACTGGTGGGGATAAGGAGGGGGGATTGAGAGAGAGAGAAACTGATAGGGATGAGGGGCCCTGATTGGAATCTGCCCCCCTTGAAATCAGAATACACAGTACCAAAGAGCCTCACGTTTTCAAGGCTCATGGTGTGTGAAGGGTGGCCTCCCCTGCTCTAAAATATCAAGAGTAGGACAGCATGAGGTAATCTCCATCACAAAACGGAAGGAATCTGCATTTAAGGCACCCGCACTGGCCACTGAAGGATAAGAAAAGCCAAACAGTAACATATAGGGCCATCTTTAATGTTTCTAAACTGATTCTTGAGAAGTCTGAATGAATTAAAAACAGCGGAGTAGTAATTCATTACTGAACGTTTCTTTGGTGTAAAACATTATTATATAAACACTGCTTAGAACATGAAAAAAAAACACTTTGAAATGAAGTAACACCTAGAAAGTGAATCTTGAACAGCGATTGCGATAAGCTTTCTAGTTGAAATGTTCTTTTGCTTCCTCCTAGCGGCTTCTTTTCCATGCTATGGATGGTGCTATCCTACTTTACTTTTTAATTGTACAGAGAAGGGTAAACAGAACTTTCTTGGCAATGATTTTATATTTTGCATATTATGCCAGGCTGCATCCTGTAGTTGCTTTGCTGTGCCACAGCTCGTCCAGTGACATCCAATGGAAAATTAGATCACATGAAAAAAAAAATGCTAGATGCAAGTTTTGCACACATCCTATTGCAGTAATAATTTGCTTAAATCCTAATTCATCTCTATAACTTTCATAGTTTATTCATCTTATATTTTCCTCCAACTACACAATTTGTAAATCTGAAAAAAGCATCTGGTGATATTCGAAGGCCTTTCAATTGCAGATGGAAATCAGGGTCAGCTTTTGGGGTGTACACCATGCTCAAGGAGGCCCCACTGTCCCTTCCCTCCCACACCCACCCATGTGGTGTTTGCAAGCAGAAGACTCAGGAGTGCTCTGCAAAAGGATAAAGGCTTCTGTCTATGGTGGCAGGTTAGCCTACAGGCAGGAGGAGGAGGAGGGTAGAAGAGAAACAGAGGGGGGTGCTACTGGGCAGGAAAGGTGAGAGAGAAGATGATGCAATAAGGGAGAAGGTGAGGAATGTTGGACATTGTAGGCAGGGGGAAAGAGAGCAGGGCAGAGGGGATACTGGTGATAGACAGAGGGTGAGGAAATGAGTATGTGTGTGGTGGTGGTGGAGGAGGAACAGACATGCTGTGCCAGAGCCACTGGCACTGATAAAGGAAGGAGGGATGTGCCAGAGCTGGCACCAAGGGGAGGGGGAGGGCACCAATTTCAGTTTTTGCACAGGGCACCAGTTATCCTACAGCTGGCCCTGATGGCTATTAAACCAACGAAGTCACTGGGTGCTACATTTACTGTAAATGCACTCATCTTGAAACAAAGCGGGCGCTCACAGAGGATCTGTTTCTACTGCAAAGTCAGGGCAAGTTTTGGCACACACAAAGTTTTGGCGCACACAAGCTTTGGCGCCCTACAGCCAGTTCTCTGGTAACTTACCTTCCACAACAGCACAGCCAGCAACAGAAAAATGAGAATTCCCACCAGCAAACTGATGGCAATGATCCATCCAACAACATAACCGCGAGGTTCCTGATTGTGTAAAGCCTCGAAGACCACCTACAAGGCAAGTAGAAAGATCTTTTACAAGGCCTTCAGTTCCTAAAAGGTGTTCAGTGCAGAGCGGTTCACTTTCACATTGGCAAACATTTCCTCCTGTCCCTTTATCTCCACTCCTATCCAAATATTTTTATATAAATTATAAACTTGTACCTGTTTCCTAAACTCCTTTACAGTATATGCTATTTTGCTATGAAGAATACAAAAACAGCTGCATTTGCATATTGCTAACTCTATTCCCATATTCAAATGCCGTTTAGCTACTACATCATATTTATTATTACGTCTTTCACAGTGCTTTTTTGCTGGAAATAAAAGTATGGGTATTCACATGCAGGGCCCTTTTGGGGGGTGGGATGGGAAGGAGCAACCACCTAGGGTCCTGCCCTCCTGCAACTGGCCGCAGAGCCTATGAAATGACAGCATTGCAAATACTGCATGTGACTCTAGAATACCAATACACCTCCTATTGGGAAAACAGAAGAATGTGGACTGCTACAGATGACTATACAGAAACTACACACTACTGGACCTTGATCACCTGGATAGTCCCTCACCAAATAAGGAATAAGTGATCACAAATTAGAAATATGCTTTCAAAAAACTGAACTGGAAACCTCAAGAAGCCAGACTCTGCAAGCAATACAAGTGAAATAGAAACAGAAATGCATTTCCATTTGCATCATGCAAAATACAAAGCTATCAGAGATGCTGCACCTTCATATTCCCAAAGCTGACTTCTTCGAATCATTAAACCAAAAGGAAAAGGCTTTTATTTTCTACCTTTGTTTGTCTGGACACCCTAACATAACAAAAACACACACAAAAGAACAATGATGGAGCTTGGCAGTCCTAACACTTCCCCATATTTTCCTCTCTCCCTCTCCCCCCCCCCCCCCCCAAGAGTCCTCTCTGTCTCTCACCTCTCTCCTCCTAGCAGGCAGACTGAATCCCCTCTCTCTTTCCTCAGAGGCCCAGGATCAGACCTCGTCTCCCCCACCCCTCCTGCCCAGGCAGCCAACTCTCTTTCCCAAGTGCCATCTCCTCAGAGAGGACAGAGGGAGAGGGAGTGGAGGCAGCACTGGCTGGCAGTAGCTGCAAGTTTTTATGGGGAGACCACAGGGGCAATTCAAGCAGGTGGAGGAAAAGGTGCCGTACTCAGTACTGGCCCATAACCCCTGAAAAACAAAAATAACCTGGTCTTTCAAATGGGGTTGAATAACTCGTGAAAAATACATAGCTTAAATCTAAATCTGATTTTAGATTATAAGACAGGCACCATGCAAATCCAGTGAAATTTGCTGAAACAACATTACATAGGGAAGTATAGTGTATAGTACTATCTGCTGAAAATATGGAAAGAAACATTGAAAGCCTAGAATGGACCCAAGGATTTGAACAGAAGTCTTTGCAGGACATCCCTAGCCTTTAAGAAGGCAATTTTCAAAAGAATTTCTGCAGGATAAAAAATGTTTTAGCCATAGAAATTGAATTTTTAAGGAACTGCCTGACCAATATGTGGGGAAACTTAAAACACAGGTGTCCTGTGTGTGCATATCTGGACCAAGCGAAGACGTTCCTGGGGGGGGAGGGCTGCACTTCCGCGCATTCTTCCAATAGTTTAAACGTACTCGGGGAAAATTTTTCTGAGAAAATTACATGCATCAAATTGCAGATCCAAGTGCCTGGCGGTAAATTTGGCGGAATAATTTTCAAAATAGACAGGTGAGTGGGGGTCTACCAACATCTCATTACTGAACAGGTGTATGCATCTAATGTTGTGGTTTAACTTGGTTTGTAATAATTTGTTGCAGTACTATGACCTTCATACCCCTCCAACATTTACAGTTCATTGTAGTCTGTGGGTAATACTTTATTGTAACCAGGAAATGGCTGAGGCTGTGCTGGGGGCCTCTCCATTCACAATAGCTATTGCCTCACGGTTCTCTTGCACGGTATATACTACTCAGAGGTTATGAGTAAATTAATCTCTTGGAACGTGAATGGTTTGGGATCCCCAATAAAACGAAAGAAAATTTTCTCTCATCTTAAGCGCCTTCGGACAGATATTGTGGGCCTGTAGGAAACACATCTCTCAATAGAGTGAGAAATTACAGAGAGTGGGTTGGTTCCTGCTTTTACTCAGCTGCACAGGGCAAGAAAGTGGGCATTGCCATGTTAATAAACAAATCGAATAATTTTCAAACAGTTAAGAGTATGATGGACCCTGATGGCTGATTTCTTATACTTACTGGTGACTGGAATGGGCGCCCAGTGACCATTTGCAATATTTATGCCCCAAATGACTAATCACATGCCTTTTTTGTTAAAATACAGAATCTTATTCTTACCCATTTGTACAGCACCCTTTTCTTACTTGGGGATTTTAATTGTGTGCACAACTCCACCATGGATAAAAGCCCTCCAGTATCCTGTAGGGGTGGCAGAACAGAGAAGGGCATAAGTTTTCTCTGTTATCAGTTAGGATTTCTGGATATATGGAGATCCCTCCACCCTGAAGAGAGGGACTACACTCACCTCTCAAGATCCCACCAGTCCCTTTCATGTATAAATTATATATGAGTCTCCCATGAGGCCTTCCCAGAAATTGCTAGAGCTACTATAGAATCACAAGTTATTTCCGATCATGCCCCAGTCTCTATTCTGATAAATCCAAAGACTGATACAGACACCACACGTATTTGGAGATTCCCCATCCATCTCAAGGACGATGTTAAGTTCCAAAAATACTTGCAAGCTAGATGGACTGACTTTGCACTATACAACCAACAACACACTTCTAACCCCCAATAATATCGGGAAACAGGAAAGGCAGTGTTGCGAGGAGAAATAATCTCTTATGTTAGCTCACTTAAAGCTTTACATAACAACATCCTAGATCTGGAGACTCAACTATGACAGGCTAAGACACACAATCTATCTACCGCTGAAAGAGGGAAATATTACAGTATACTGGGTCGCCTAAATACACTGCTCCATTGCAGGCAAAATACACCATTAAAAAAGGGGAACAGCAGCTTTTCCGATTTGGGATCAGAACAGGGAAACTCCTGGCACATCCCTTCTTAGCAATCGCTTGCATAATTGAATTTGTGATATATGCATCAACAATCTCAGGGTGACTGGAAATCAAGAGTTCCCAGGTATGGCCAAGCAGGGGCTTATTTAAAAATCCTTATTAGTTTTAATTATTTGGTGTTATTTGATATGTGTGCTATTTTGAAATATTTTATTGGTACTTGGGAAATTAAAAAAAAATGTATATGACTTTAATAGAAGTTATTCTATTTGTCAGTAGTTTTAAAATATTCTTTTATTAGTTATACTTGATGCTTTATGTTTCTTGATTTTATTTGTTTTATGAGGAATGTTGGTTCTGTTTTTCCATTGTTAGGCACAGAGTCTGGCTTCTTAGGATTTCCATTTCAGGTTCTAATTTGTGATCCTTTAATCTGAATTTGGCGAGGCTCTGTCTCTGCTCTGGGCGTGTTACCAAGGTGAGAAATTCTGCTAGTGTGCAGTGTCTGTGTAGGGATCTATAGCAAGCGGGTTTGTTTTGTTTCCCCAGTAGGTAGTGTTTTGGTATTCTGGGTCCCAGTGTAATTTTACAGTGCTGCTTTTTCACAGGTAGAGTTCTTGTTGTTTGAGTCTTTGGTGTTACTATTGTTACGTTATGATAGGTTTGATGTATAGATTTTGAGTGTTTTTTTTGCAGGGTTTTGTGTTAGTTCACAAGGTATCTGGCAGTGGAAGGCGTATGCGCTGCTGTTACTGTGAGGTGCCTGTCTGGATGTGGTGTGGTATCTGTTTCTCTTTATGTTTGTGAGTATCTGACGCTTCTGTAATCCATGCTACTTGTACGTGAATGATATATTGATCTCAAAAATGCTTCTATTTCCAAATTTGACTGTAAAGCCTGTTGCATGTATCCCTCTGTTTAATATTTTATTATATCCCTTTGTTTAATATTTTATTGTAAAGCCTGTTGCTGCATTACTGTTTAATGTAAACCGAGGTGATGTTCTGAACGTGCCGCGGTATATAAAAATCTCTAAATAAAATAAAAAATAAATCTCTAAATAAAAAATCTGATTGCTCCTTTCAGCAACCTGAAGGGAATCAAAACTGGAATTTTGAGCTTCTGGCTGGCAGTGAGATTGCCTGCTATTTGGCAAATGGTTCAACAGCTGATTGGTTGATGAGAGACTTTGGCATATATATATGTCAAAGTGTGTGTGTGTGTAACCCAACTTTGGTAGGTGGGGGCCCCAACAAATTGAATGGATGGAAGGGGGTAGGGCCGTGGCTAAATTTTGCTCACCCCTAGCCTAGAATGCCACGCTCTGGGGATGGTGACAGTGAAGGGGTTCAATTTCGTGACCCCCCTGAAGTACGAACGAACAACTGAACATCCTCCGACTAATCATGCCAGCAGTGAAACGCACAGCCATCTTGAACGTACTAATATTTGCAACGCAAATGATACGTAATGCGTAGTGACGCAGTGGCGCACTAACTTTTAGCGTAACGTAACGTAACTCCATTTTGGAATAATACTTTGTATTGTATTAATACGAATGCCGATGTAAAATGTCTAACCCGTCAATTAAATGACGAAACAATAGTCTGATCATAAGCTACACCTACTAGAGGACCATGCTAGCTAATGCTTGTTCAGCAATTTGTGAAATGTTTGTTCAGCAAAAACCAGAACGCATGTGTGAAAGATAAGAGTTGTAAAGTGCATAAAAGTTTGCTCCGAAGGGGGCGTGGCATGCAGTTGTACTGAGCCTTTGTCTTAGCTGCATCTTGCTGGCAATAAAAGTCTATCTTTACGGATCAGTTGTCTGGACCTCCTTACTGACTAAAAAGAGACGGTTACATTTGGCGAGCCAGCCAGGAGGTACCGGGGACGCTATTTTAGCCCCCCAGTGGATCCGGTAGTTTGGTGGCGGAGCGATCCCCCAGACGTACCTGGTGAGTGGCCACCGCTGAGTTCAGCGATCAGGTTTCTGAGGGGACCGTTCCACAGAAATTCTTCTGAGACCTCTGGGCTGGTGATCTGGGAAGAAGGCTTTCGTGACGATCGGAAGAACCCTGCAGGCGAGTATTATGGAAAAGTGAAGAATAGCTAAAAGAGTAGCAAATAACCGGTCCATCCCAGGCGGACCGAGGGGGCTTTGATCACACCCCAAGCGGTGGTTTGGTAGGAATTGCATTCCAAAAGCCACGCGCATAAAAAGAGGAAAAAGAAGTAACGCATACGATAGTGGGAATAGGTTTCTTGTTGTGTGAAAGAGAGTGAATGGCCTCGCAGTTCTAGGCCGGGCTGACCGCGTCCTAGTCGGGGCGATTGTGACCCTTTGTGTCTGACGGATACGGACCCCTTACCTATCCGTCTTCCCTTCCCTCCTTTGTCTGTGAATTCTATCCTAATGGGAGGGGGCTATTCAACTCCACTAAAAGTTATGATGGAACACTATAGTGAAGTGTTCGATAAACGTAAATGTACGAAGCCCGGAATGATTCAGCGATGCACCCATAGGTGGCCCGGTTTGTGTGTAAATTGGCCTCCGGAAGGAACTTTCAATTTCCAAACGGCCACAAGGGTCCTGAAAATAGTTGAGAAAGAAGAGAATCCGGGTTGCCCTGAGGATAAGCCATACATAACTGCTTGGATTGCAGTTATTGAGAATCCTCCGAAGTGGGCAAAGAAGTTAGTGGAGGGAGCCGCCCTCGTAATGGTGGCGCAAGTGAACAAAATGGGAGACCGGAAGTCCCCAAACCGGAAAAGAAAGGGAAGGGCGGCCATCTTGGGAATAAGAGACCATGCGTCATCTGCGGCGGCCATGTTTGTAGTGCACGGGAATTCACGGACTCAAGAAAAAAAAGTTAAACCCCTGCCGCCTGCAGTACTGCCTGACGCAGAAGATCTTCTGCCGCCACCCTATGCCCCTAGCTACCCTCAATCGTATAATGCGCCACCAGATCCCCCAGCTCCCGCCGATGCCCAAGTTGATCATGAAATAATGCCGGTTCCCGAAGTACGGCTTGAAGCGGAAGCGGCGGCGGCAAAAGTTGAAGACGGCGGCGAGTCGTCCGTGTCAGGTGGCACTCGCAGTAAAACCCAAGCCGCAAGTTTGCAACTACCAATTAGAGAAACAACCACCGTAGTTCCCGTGGTTCCTACTGAAGAAAACGAGTATAATACTACGCAAACTATAAAGTTGTTTACTTACATACCTTTCACTTCCAGTGATCTTTTTAACTGGAAACAGCTTGGCCCCTCTTACGCTGATAATCCAGATCAGATGCTAGATTTTTTACGAGGAATTTTTGCAGCCCATAACCCTAACTGGGCTGACATTCGGCATCTCGCCTCCATCCTTTTTGCCACTGAAGAACGCCGGCAAATACAATTAAACATGGAAGAAGCAGCTCGGCTGGGAGCCGGGTCAGACGGTAATCCAGATGAAGTAGTGAGAGAGCATGCCCCTGTCGCCGATCCCAACTGGGATTTCCAGACGGCCGCAGGGCGAGCCCGCATTGCTGCATATCAAGTCGCCTTTCTCGGAGCTTTAAAGAAAGGAAAGCAGAAAGTCATGAATATGGGGAAGATCCACGATGTGGTGCAAGGGAGAGACGAGACTCCCGGAATCTTTTTGGATAGATTGATGGATGCATATCGGCAATACAGTCCGTTCGACCCAGAGGACCCCAAGAGTCAGTCCGTCATAGTGATGAGCTTTGTCGGACAATCCTGTCCCGATATCCGCCGGAAGTTACAGAAATCAGAAGGATTTGAGGGAATGACTATTAGCCAGTTAAAAGCCATGGCTGACAGAGTTTATGTAAACCGAGAGCCGGACGGAGACAAGAAGGAAAAGAAAGAAAGTAGAAAGTTAAGAGAAAGTGTTAGTCTATTAGCCGCAGCGCTGGAAGAAACGAATTTCGGAAACTCGGCCAGGCACTATCAGGGATATCCTGGGCCGAGAGGAAGGGGCAGGTCACCCTCGAGGGGACCGCCCAGAGGACGAGCAAGTAGAGGAGGATCGTTTAGGGGTGGAAGGATGCCGTTGGGAGCCAATCAATGTGTATTCTGTAGACAAGAAGGACACTGGAAGTCTGAGTGCCCAGAGTCCCTGCAAATGAAGCAGGAAGGATATACTCCGTTCAAACCAAAGGAAGCTGAATGGCAGATGGCTGTAGGAGAAACCTCTGGCGAAGACAGTAGTGAAGCATGACTAGAGAAGGGAATTCTTCCATTCGATCCCTTAGTAGAAATCAAAGTAGGGACTGAGACATTTAAGGGATTGTTAGATACCGGGGCACAAAGATCAGTCATGACCACCGCTATTACCACGCCCACGTCGAAAAACATTTCTATTGTAGGGGCCTCTGGAAAGCCACTTATCGCTCCCTTTCTCCAGAAACCACAGGTTCGAGTGGGAGGACAATTAGTATCCCATCAGTTTCTCTACGTCCCGGGATGCCCAGTTCCCCTCATAGGAAGAGACCTTCTTTGTAAATTAAGAGCCAACTTACAATTCGAATCGACAGGAGAAATAAGAGCATCCTTCGCTGATAACCCAGTCTCTCTCATCTGTCCACTCCAAGAAGAATGGAGATTACATCTCCCCATAGTCGAACATATCACTACGCACCGATATGGAGAAAACACCGTCCTCAACGAAAAGCGCAGACAGCTAATGGACAGTATACCTAAAGTATGGGCAGAACAGAACCCAGGAGAAATAGCCATCAACGCTACCCCTATTTGGATCGAGATGAAACAGAATGCACAGGTGATAAATCAATCTCAATACCCCATTCCGTATATGGCCAGACAAGGAATTCAGATACACCTGCAAAGATTGTATGATTTGGGCATTCTCCGGCGAATCCGATCTGCTTGGAACACTCCTTTGTTGCCAGTAAAGAAGCCTGGATCAAATGACTATCGACCAGTACAAGACTTAAGAAAAGTGAATAGTCAAGTAGCAGATCTAGTAGCCTTCGTCCCAAATCCGTACTCAATCCTGGCTCAAGTCTCTCCTGCATCAAAGTGGTACAGTGTCATTGATCTCAAAGATGCCTTCTTCTCCGTCCCGGTGGCGGAGGAATGTCAAAAGATTTTTGCTTTCACATGGGAAGATGCAGATACTGGAGTAAAGCAGCAGTACACATGGACTCGGTTGCCTCAAGGGTTTAGGCACTCACCTACGCTGTTCGGTGAGCAACTGGCAAAAGACTTAAAGATGTATCAAGTAAAGTATGGGCCAGTCATACAATACGTGGATGACCTTCTGTTGTTTCGAGAGACGTACCTCGAATGTGCGGTATCCACTCTTCAGCTGCTAAAGACGTTGTACTCAAAAGGGTATCGTGCAAGTAAAAAGAAAGCGCAAATCTGTGAATTGGAAGTAGAGTATTTAGGCTTCCAAATACGTGGAGGAACCCGTTGTCTGGGAGTTTCTCGCACCAGTTCTATAAGAGATCAACCTGTACCCACTTGCAAGAAAGAGCTCCGAGCGTTCCTTGGAGCTGCAGGATACTGTAGGCTGTGGATTGCTAACTATGCAGTTATTGCCCAACCCCTGTACGACAAGCTGCGGGGTAAAGAGGCAGAATCTCAACCCTTCCAATGGGAAGGAAACGAACTGGCAAGCTTACGTCAACTAAAAGAAGCCTTAATTGAACCATCTGCCTTAGGATTGCCAGATGTGATGAAACCATTCCATCTATTCATCGACGAGAAAAAAGGCATGGCCATAGGGGTATTGACTCAAACCTTAGGCTCATGGGAACGACCTGTTGCATATCTGTCAAAAGGAATGGACAATGTGTCAAAAGGATGGCCGGGATGCCTCCGAAGCATTGCTGCTGCATGTCTACTGATACCCGAAGCTGTTAAGCTAACATTTGGACAGATTTTACAAGTAACAACTCCTCATACTATCCAAGGACTGCTAGAGACCCATGGACCAAAATGGATGACAAATTCACGTCTCGTAAAGTACCAAGCTTTATTATGTGAAACTCCAGAAATTCAAATACAGGACAGTAAAAATCTGAATCCTGCAACTTTACTCCCAACCCCCACTTCAGTTACTCATAAATGTGGGGAAATTATGGCAACAGTACATTCCAGCCGACCCGACTTACGCGACCAACCCTGGCAAGGAGCATGGACTTTATTCACTGATGGAAGCAGCCAGATCATAAATGGAATCAGAGTCGCTGGGTATGCTGTAGTCTCCGAGGATGACATTGTTGAAGCCGAACCCCTACCCCCAGGTACATCAGCGCAAAAAGCTGAACTAATTGCGCTCACAAGGGCTCTGCAGTTGGCAGAAGGGAAAACTGTCAATATTTATACGGATTCAAAGTACGCTTTCCTTACGATCCAAGTGCATGGAGCTTTATATAAGGAACGAGGATTCCTAACTGCGGAAGGGAAACAAATAGCTAATGCATCAGAGATACATCAATTGCTAGACTCCGTATGGGCACCAAGAAAGGTAGCTGTTATGCATTGTAAAGCCCATACAGGGAAAACTGATCCCATTGCCAAAGGAAACCAATGGGCAGATAAAACAGCGAAAGAAGCAGCACGTGTGCAATCACCACATACTTCAACTCCCACTTGCCCACTTCTACAGTTCACGAATGAAACCCCCATTTATTCAGCGGAAGAAAATGATTGGGCACAAACTGAACAATTTCATCAGCAGGATGGGTGGTGGATTGTACAAGAAGATAGGGTGTGGATACCCGACGCACTGGCATGGACTGTTGTCAGAGAAGCCCATAATAAAACCCATCTCGGTCGAGATGCATTAGCAACACTGTTGGCAAAAACTTACTACATTAATAGACTCTTTCAGCTAACTAAATATGCTGTCAATCAATGTGTTACCTGTGCAAGAAACAATCCCAGAAATGGACCTGGTCCAGCTCCTGGACATATACTACGAGGAACAACTCCGTTTCAAGTTTGTCAAATCGACTTCACCCACATGACTGCTTCAAAAAGATACAAAGCAATGCTGGTAGCTATCTGTACTTATACCGGATGGATCGAAGCCATACCCACGCGAACTGAGACTGCCAAGGAAGTAGTAACATTGCTTCTCCATAAAATTTTACCACGATACGGATTACCCCGGCAGATAAATTCAGATAATGGACCAGCTTTCACCAGTGAAGTCACGCGACGCCTGAGTCAAATTCTGGGCATCCGATGGCATCTGCACTGCGCCTGGAGACCTCAAAGTAGCGGAGCAGTTGAACGAGCTAACAGGACACTAAAAAATCAGCTCGCTAAATTGTGTCAGGAAACAAAGACTAAATGGCCAGACATCCTGCCATTAGCTCTACTACATGTCCGATGCACTCCACGGAAGTCGGGTTTAACACCTTATGAAATGATGTACGCAAGGCCTCCACCTCTTCCATCTTTTCCTGAATCGCTGCAAATACAAGGGGAAATGTCTCTCAGTAACCAACTCAAAGGACTATATAACACAGTTATTGCGATTCAAAATTACACCTGCGACACTAAACCATTAGTCCTGCTAACCCCGATTCATCCATACCAGATCGGGAATTCGGTGTGGATAAAAGACTGGGATGAGTCTGATTTCCTCCAGCCCCGATGGAAAGGGCCGTACACTGTATTACTAACTACTCCAACAGCTGTCAAAGTTTTTGGATGTCCTTCATGGATTCATTGGACACGTCTCAAACCAGCTTCAGCCAACTGGCAGGTCTCCAGGATTGGAGACCACAAATTAAGATTCACCCAAGGCAGGCCCAATGCTAGTCCTGAGTAAAAAGATATCAGTAACTGCAGCTAAATATTAATGTGTCCATTTCTCTCCTTCCTTTCAGAATCCATTACTTATGAATGCAACCATCTACGTCATAAAGCAATGTCACAGATTCCGACTTCCAAGATCTACGTTGCATCCATCTTCTACATTCACTTACTACTCTTCTGTACACCGACTACTTCTGTTTTCCTGTCCTTGAGCAAGAATTGCACCGAATGTATCAAGCTAATTCGTACTACCACTCAAACTGGATTTCAAGTTGTCTCAACAATCATCCACCAATCTCAACCACCAACTTCCTGTGCCACACTACCTGCTTGTGCCCTGAATACTACTCAAGGCTATCAATCCTTCCATCGATGTTTAGAAACTGGCAAGGTCATCTGTCATACCCCAACAACTCCTAAGTACTACAACATCACCCTCACTGCAGGTCTACCAAAGAGCTACACATCAAGTATTGTCCCAGAAGGAAAGGGCATCTTGTACTACATCAACTCCACTAAGGTTCTTATGGGAAGTGAAACGATTGTCACAATAACGTTCGATGCCTGTGAAGCCATTGATAAACACCCAAATGCACTCCACTGTGGGTCTCAAGCCTGGAAAAATTCCTATGTCTACAATCACAAATACCTCTGCCCATACAACCGTGCAGCTAATCCATCCAGTTGGCTACCATGCGGAGGGGACCTGACACTGTCAGGATGGGCTCTAGTTTGTGATTACACCGGAGGAGGTTACCATGGCTGCCACGGAATAGGACGGTTAACTGCAGTAAATGGTAATACAGTATCTATACAATGGCCTCTAAGAAGTGAAGGATTCCCTTGGCAAGATACTTGGGGATTTGGTATCGACGGAACTGGAAAAGACCCTATGACCTACATTACCATCACTCAGCGGAGAGACAAACCTCGTCCAATTATTCACCAGACTACTGTGGTGGGTTATCAATCCTTCTTCGATGAAATATCTCATGCCACTGAGGAACTAAAGAAACATACAATTTCTCAGGAAGTAAAAAACCTGTTTGTCAATTTGGCAGAAAACATAGCTCTCTCTCTCGAAGTCAAGAACTGTTTTGTATGTGGAGGAACAGATACCGGAGAGCAATGGCCATGGGAAGCCAAGGAAACATTCCAATCTGATCTTAACACCTTGAATACCACTGTAACCTACAACCGTAAATCTCATCCATATGAGTGGGCGCTACAGACTGATGTTATTGGCAGACTATGTATCTCTCGACAACATTCACGCATCTATACCGTGCCTGTTGGAAATTCTCCATGCACAGGAGTTCTTACTGCCAACCTTACCACCCAGACATGGTGGCAGACTGAAAATTCTACCATGCCTACTCCCATCTGGACTGAATCGACTTTGAACAAGACATGGACAGCTGCGGGCGTTGCTACTACCATTTTCAATGCTCCAGATGGTTATTATTATGTATGTGGACGAAGAGCCTATGAACAATTACCAACAAGCTGGTATGGAACTTGCTTCTTGGCTACAATTCGGCCAAGTTTCTTCCTACTTCCCATCACTGCTGGGGAAACCTTAGGAGTTCCAGTATACAGTCCCATGAGACCCAACAAACGCCGAAGCACTCCTAAAGTATCCATAGGAGATTGGAAAGATCAAGAGTGGCCTCCTGAACGAATTGTACAATACTATGGTCCGGCCACCTGGGCTGAGGATGGTTCTTATGGATATAGAACACCTATCTATATGCTCAATCGAATTATAAGACTCCAAGCAGTACTGGAACTCCTGACAAATGATTCTGCCTTGGCTCTCAACATCTTAGCCAAGCAAAACACTAAAATTTTAACAGCTGTCTACCAAAATCGATTGGCTTTGGACTACCTCCTAGCCCAGGAAGGTGGTGTATGTGGCAAATTTAATCTTTCTAACTGTTGTTTACAGGTAGATGACAAGAGTAAAGTCATTGAGGAGATTACTGATCGAATGATTCGCCTGGCCCATGTACCAGTGCAGACGTGGACTGGAATACTTGACTGGACAGGTTCTTTACCCAACTGGCTCACTTCCATTCCTGGCCTTAAAGAACTCCTCTTTCCTCTGATACTTCTTGTTTTGACATGCATTCTATTTCCTATTTGTCTCCCTCTTATTTTTAGACATCTCCGATCCATGATTGAACATATTGCTGATCGGCGAGCAGCTGCTCACGTCATGATGATTAATAAGTATGTGTCTGTCTCCACATTCCCTTCATCTGATTCTTCTGACTACGACACTAACAATGATTCGGATACTGATTCTGATAAAGAGTACCTAACTACTAACTTATAAGTCTAATAAACTCTAACCTCTAAGCATTACCATAATGGAGCCACCGTGTTGTTAGGGTAAGTCGGGCTACAAAGGGGGGTGACACCAATAGGGTCCACCCGTCTCAAACCCGTGAAGCAACCAACGACCTAACAACATATTAGGGCTCCCATTCAATGTCACTGGTATTAATTCTTATTTGTCGTTTCAGTTACTCTTCAGATATAAAGTGATACTTCTGCCTTCTCTTCAAAGTTGAAGTATCAAAGGGGGGAATGAAGGGGTTCAATTTCGTGACCCCCCTGAAGTACGAACGAACAACTGAACATCCTCCGACTAATCATGCCAGCAGTGAAACGCACAGCCATCTTGAACGTACTAATATTTGCAACGCAAATGATACGTAATGCGTAGTGACGCAGTGGCGCACTAACTTTTAGCGTAACGTAACGTAACTCCATTTTGGAATAATACTTTGTATTGTATTAATACGAATGCCGATGTAAAATGTCTAACCCATCAATTAAATGACGAAACAATAGTCTGATCATAAGCTACACCTACTAGAGGACCACGCTAGCTAATGCTTGTTCAGCAATTTGTGAAATGTTTGTTCAGCAAAAACCAGAACGCATGTGTGAAAGATAAGAGTTGTAAAGTGCATAAAAGTTTGCTCCGAAGGGGGCGTGGCATGCAGTTGTACTGAGCCTTTGTCTTAGCTGCATCTTGCTGGCAATAAAAGTCTATCTTTACGGATCAGTTGTCTGGACCTCCTTACTGACTAAAAAGAGACGGTTACAACAGCATGGTCTTTCCTTCCTGCCTGCGCAGCCTGGAAAAGGAAGTGGTGGGTATACACGAGCAGAAAGGAGAGGCCATGCAGTCGTGGCTAGAGAAAAGAACAGGAAATCCTCCGTGCCGTGGCAGGAAGAGGAACCATTAGCCCTGGGCCTGCGCGGTGTTGGACTACAGGAGGAGCAACAGCACTTTGCTTCCCCCCTGTATACACAGGAAACAATGCGGCATCAGCCCACGTGGCCTCAAGAAGAACATAAGAATATAAGAACATAAGAAATTGCCATGCTGGGTCAGACCAAGGCTCCATCAAGCCCAGCATCCTGTTTCCAACAGAGGCCAAAACCAGGCCACAAGAACCTGGCAATTACCCAAACAGGAGACTGCCCGCTGGACTTCTGCTTCTGATGGGAGGAAGTGAATGTGTCTGATGGGGAAGGGGGAGGAACTGAGCATATCTCTGCATGTGTGTGTGTGTGAGAGCGATTTCTGTGTGTGTGTGTGTGTGTGTGTGAGAGAGCGAGCGTGTCTGTCTGTGTGTGTGTGAGATAGAGAGAGAGCTTGTCTGTGTGTGAGGGCATATCTGTTTCTGTGTGTTTGTGAGAGCATATCTGTATGTTTGTGAGAAGATGTTCTATGATTCAGCATGTGTGAATATATGAGAGAGAGGAGAAGGTTGTGAGCAATGATTCCTCTCCTCTCCCCTGCTAATCCACAACAATCTCAGGGCATCTTGAAATCAAAAGATCCCAGGTATGGACAGCAAGGGTTTTATCTTTTTTTTTTTTTAAGATTTAAGTGCAGTGTATGTGACTGTTTTTTAAGATTTAAGGGCAGTGTATGTGACTGTTTTGAAATATTGTATTGGTCTTTGGAAACTTTATATGAGTTTTATATTATTGGATGATATTCCTTTTTGTTAGCTTTTTTGAAATATTCTTTTTATTAGTATGGTTTTACTTCTATTGATGATTTATATTTCCTGATTTTTTTGTTTGATGTTTTATGAAAAATTCTAATGTTTCTGTTTTTCCATATAGTCTGGCCTGTTATGGTTTACAGTTCAGTTTTTGTCTGCATGTTTGTATTACTACTTTATGGCCACTTTATTCTGTATTTGGTGAGGGTCTGTCTGTGTTCTGCATGTGTGATTGAGGTTAAGTATTCTGCTAATGTTTCATTTCTATGAAGGGATCTACAGAAGCTTGGTTTGTTCTGTTCCCTAATAGGAGGAAAATTGGTGTTTTAGGACCTAGTGTAAGGTTTGCAGGGTCACATTTTCGTAGGGTTACAATTGTTTGAGTGCTAGAGGTTAGTGCTGTTTTGGACTGTGTGAGAAATGACTTTAAATGTTGCTGTCTCACAGGCCGATACAGTAAAGTTCGCGGGAGAGCAGGTGCCGCTCTCCCGGCGCACGCACAGACCACTCTCCTGTGCACGCAATTCACTAAAACAAAATATTTAAATTAGGGCCCGCGGTAAAAAGAGGCGCTAGGGACACTAGCGCGTCCCTAGCGCCTCTTTTTGGACAGGAGCGGCGGCTGTCAGCGAGTTTGACAGCCGACGCTGAATTTTGCAGGCTTCGGTTCTCAAACCCGCTGACAGCCACGGGTTCGGAAACCAGACGCCGGCAAAACTGAGCATTCGGTTTTCAACCCGCGAGCCGATTTTACTTTTTTTTTTTTTTTTTTTGATTATTTTTAACTTTTGGGTCCTCTGACTTAATATCGCCATGATATTAAGTCGGAGGGTGGACAGAAAAGCAGATTTTACTGCTTTTTTGTGCACTTTCCTGGTGCCGGCAGAAATTAACACCTACCTTTGGGTAGGCGCTAATTTCTAAAAGTAAAATGTGCGGCTTGGCTGCACATTTTACTTACTGAATCGTGTGGGAATAACTAATAGGGCCATCAACATATATTTGCATGTTGCAGGCGCTATTAGTTTCGGGGGGGGTTGGACGCACGTTTTCGACGCACTATTACCCCTTACTGAATAAGGGGTAAAGCTAGCGCGTCGAAAACGCGCGTCCAAACGCAGGTTAACAGTGTGCACCACCGGAGCACACTGTACTGTATCGGCCTGTCAGTTATTAAGCCAGATATTACAAATATTTTTAAAATGACTTTTAAACATCACTAACCTTATGTAGCTGCTAAAGAGAGAACTGACAGCTTGTGCTAACTTCCCTTTCTTCCTATAAAACTACTAGCTGCTTTTGCCCTGAATAGGCCTGAAGAACAGTTATGGGCCTCTTCCTGGCAGAGCACAACTGAAAAGCGTGAGGTTAGAATTAACCCCCCCCCCCAATGAACCCCTCCTTCACACCATCAGGACAGATCTCACAGGCCTTTCCTTGACAGAGGACCATGGTGGATGGCATAAAGGAAGCTGCTAATATAAGGTTTCAATAAAATAAATAAATAAATAAATATAAATTGGTCCTCGCTAGGCGCCAGAGACCGTCGATAAGCCTCTGGTCTGTCTGTCAGCCAATTTGTAATTCATTCCACCACCTCGGCACTTGCACATGCATATTGAGAAATAGTCTTTTCTATTTGTTTCCTCATTTGTGATACCAAGTGGATAAACTTTTTACAGGATGGGAGAAGGCAATTTTGAAAAGCTCTTTGCCTGGGGAAACTGACTGCCTGAAAACTGTCCACCCTTTTTGTGGGTAAAAGTATGCATGGGGATCAACACACATTATTTTACCCACAGAAAAAGTATGTAGGCTAACAGGAGAGGTTCGGTCAGGGAAGGCAATAATGTGCTTAGTTTTGCGTTTAAAAGAAACAAAAAAAACCACAGGTGCAAATCTTTCTGGCTGCTTTCCACCCACCCCAGGAAATTTTCAAAGTAAGTTCATATTTTCCCTTTCAGAATTACAAGTTTAAAACACATTTTTATTACATGCCTATAGACTTTGCAACTATGTGGGCTGTTCTGAAAATTGCTCCCATTATTACCCTCAGTGGGCATCAGGAATGGTTAGAACAATCTGCAATCACAGCTAACTGGTTAAAGGGGTTCCCATGAAACCAGTAGTTTCAGCTTCTCAAATCTCTGTGATTGGAGATCAAGTGCAGGTAGACAGAGTTTAAACTGAAGTAACGAGTGTCCCGTCTAGGTCATCTATGCTTCACAGGACCGAAGTGTGCACCAATCAAATATTTTTTTGCTACTTAAAACGATTCAAGAAAGCTGGCAAGACAGGTTGAGCTCCACAGACTGTGATACTAGATGTGTGAGCTGTGGCATGTATTTACTCCCATATATTACACAGTGGGAAATAGAAAGGTATTCAAAATGGAAAGGAAGAAAAATGTACAATTCAATGGCATTTCTCAGCTGTTTCTGGTTATATTACAAATAATCAGGTCGATACTGTAAGACCGCGGGAGAGCGGACGAACGCCCGCTCTCCTGGCGCGCGCACCGGCCCCTCGCCGGTGCGGGCGATTCAGTATTTAAATTAGGCGACGCGGTGCAAACGAGGGAAAGGAGGCGCTAGGGACACTAGCGCGTCCCTAGCGCCTCCTTTTTGTCAGGAGCGGCGGCTGTCAGCGGGTTTGACAGCCGACGGTCAATTTTGCCGGCGTCGGTTCTCGAGCCCGCTGACAGCCACGGGCTCGGAAACCGGACGCCGGCAAAATTGAGCGTCCGGTTTTCGGCCCGACAGCCACGGGCCGAATTCAAATTTTTATTTTATTTTATTTTTTTTTTACTTTTTTTTACTTTTGGGGACAGAAAAGCAGTTTTTACTGCTTTTCTGTGCACTTTCCTGGCGCCGGAAGAAATTAGCGCCGACCTTTGGGTCGGCGCTAATTTCTTAGAGTAAAATGTGCGGCTTGGCTGCACATTTTACTTACTGAATCGCGCGCGCATACCTAATAGGGCCATCAACATGCATTTGC